>NC_140519.1:19931495-21131495 GCF_964339955.1 Pipistrellus hanaki | reverse complement strand
CTAGAGGCCCCCACCTCCTCTTACTATTTCTTGTTGAGCTTATGCCATATTGAGTTGTCAGGAAGTTTGTCTTTGCTGAAATTGAATTGGGCACATTGAGACATGGCATAGCATAGACCACAAGGAAAGCTGTTCTTCCATACTATGACTTCTACCACTAGTGGATATAAATGCCTTTGACTGAAGTGAATCTTAGCAAGAAGGTAAATGTGTTTCCACTATATCAAAGACCGGAGCCTCGAGGAAAAGCAAATTCAGATGGCCAAGGTGTATTGTTATTATCAATACCATTGCAGTCTTTGATTTAAACAAAGATCTTTTACTGTTATTGAGAGAGCTGATGAAAGTTTAGCTTGACTCCACTATTTGCTAGAACTTAAGAACTGGCAAGACTGCAAGAGAAAAGAAAATCATCTAGATTTATTAACATCATCTGAATGATGTTTGAAGAGAATGATGTTTGAATGAACCTGAATCCTTATCTCCGTAATTCAAAGGAGGTAGCTACCTATTTATTATTCGGTCTTAATATCTACATTGTTTCAAATATATTCCTTAATGGGAATATTTGGTGTGCAAATAATATACCAAATATTAATGGGAAGTGGGGATATTTGGAGCACAGGTAAAGTGGGAGAAGGGCAAAAAATATGACTCTCCCAGACCCAGAAGAATTAGAGGAAGAAGTGCTGGAATTCTGCTTCCAATTACATCTCAAAACTGGTAAATATGTTGTCATAGGCCTGCTGCCCCACAGCAAACGACACTTAATCAATATAATGATAATAATTACTGTGGATAAAGGGGTTTGCTATGTGCAGGCATTTCATTAAGCACTTTAAATAATGACCCATGTAATCTTTAAACCAGTCCAATGAGGGGTATTATTATTATTATCTATATTTTACAGGTAAAGAACTGAGGCTCAGAAAGGCTGAGTAACCTGTCTGGGTCACATAGGGAGTGTGACCAGGAGCCAGGAGACGGAGCCCAGGCATCGTGGCTCCAGAGTCCTAGCTACTTACCTCTGTCATGCTGTCTTCTCACATCTACAATGTAGTTCAGGATCAGAAACTAGAACCTTGGATTTCCAGAGAAGGAATTTTTATTCAATCCCTAAATAATTAAAGCTATTTGGAGGGAATGAATTATATACTTTGAAAGCACAACCTTGTATGAGAGTGAGATAGAGATGATTAATCCATTTTGCAGATGAAGAAATAGATACAGTGAACAGTGAGATTTATAGTAATCTCCCCCATATAAATGATAATTATGCAATGTAGAGTAGGTAAATTATGTTCTGATATCAATTATGAAAATATTAAATAAAATTATCTTTTTTTAGTTTGGATTACATTTGAGAAGAAGCAGCTGTCATTCAGGCAATTTTCAATAATTTTAAAGCAGCATATACTTATAAAATACAACTAACTAAAAATCTAGCGCTCACCTTCTCTCCTCCCTTGAAAACAGTCCTCCTAGGTGCTGAAAAGTCTGTTGAGCTTAAAAATCCGCTGGCCACTCAAGCATGTATATCATGTGATAAGCCTCAAAGGATTCCCCAAATCAATTTTTAACTATTTAGATGATAACCCAAAGCATGTATAATGTATGATTATAGATTTATAGATTAGACAAATATATAGATAATTTACATTGAAATTAGGCTGCAGTTCTCAGAAACACATGTTATCTTATGAGATTTTTTGAAGACAAGCAAATCAAAATTTGCAATATATTTTCTAAATAACATATATATTGTTACTATCTGAGGAAATGAATATTTCTAAATGGAATTTGAAAAGGACATTGAATTCAATTCCCTTTTTTTCCAAAGTGTAGAGATTCTAACTGACCTTTAGACAAATTGGTCACTACTTATATCTGATAATTTCCAAAGAAAGGTAAAAATTTTTGAGGCTAGCAATAAAGCTAAGTAGAAGTTATTGAGTTTGCAAAACAAAAATTGGGTTCAAATAAATGTCAAAGTGATGCATGACGAAGTCCCAGCATTCATTCTATCTGCCATTTTCCCACATTATTATTACTCTCAGAATATTTCAAGCAACAGTTAACTTAGCTAGCTGGGCAGCTACTCATCCAGAAAAGTGGTAATAAGTGCCATGTGAGCAATCTGTTTCTAGACTCATGCTATTTGGTGGATGTTTAATGGAAGATCTCTGCTAAAATCTGCTATGAAAACACTTTGTGGAATTCTAAGAACTGAATGTTTCAAACAGTAAAAATAGATTATTTAACATCATTCATAGTCAAATATTCTTGACACTTTATAAATATTATTTTTTAAATTTTAATTAGTCTCCTAATTACCCAAAGATTTTTTTCCCATACTTTACAGAGATAGTGATAGGAAATTGACCTAAACTTAGTTAAACAGAATTCAGATTCATAGGACATTAAATCTGAAGGCAACCCAGATCTTCCAAAAAGATCTTTCATTTGCTTGGAAACATATCTGAGTTCAGAAAAACTATAAGGGCACAAAGATTATACAACTACTTCATAGAACCCTACCTGTCAGGCATACTACTTCTTGCTTACTTCATTTTTCAAGTTACTTCAAAGTAGTTAAGAATGTTTGAATTCCACAATGGTCCACTCAGACTACTACCACCCATTCACCATGCTCAGGAAGGTACAGCAGAAACATACAAATGATGAGATCTCCATCTGGGCAGGTTGAAGTTTGAGGAGAGTTGGATATTCTAGGGGATGTCACTAGGGGACATGATTATACCTTCAGTAGTCTTCATATTGATTTAAAATTGCTAACTACTTAGCAGCAAAGAGTTTAATTTGCAGATTTCATTTTGGCTGTTCTACATTGTTTTAAAGCTATGGAGACTCTTGAGAATGGAAGTAGAGCGAACCTTTCTCTACCTGCCCGAGGACCATGTTTCTGATCTGCACCTTGGCCATCTGCTCTGGGCACTAGTTAATTGAACCAAGGGTTTCCTTTGGAATTTCCCTTGGGATAGTCTGCACCATCCCTGTGGCAGCATGGTATGGTTATGGGAATCAGCAATTGTTGTTAACTGTATACCAAATTTTTTTAATTTTTTGTTTATCTCAGCCTCAACTCTGCGATGTGATTTCTGAGCTAATGTAATATTGATCAAATTAAAAGACTCGTAGGTTAAATCAAGTGAAAAATCGTCCGAATACACCTTGCCCTCAGTGAAACAGTTCCTGGTCTAGGCACTTTTTAAGAACTTAGTGCCCATGACCTTCCCCTTTGTAGCACTTACCACATTTTAATTTTCTTGCTTAAAGCATTTGCCTTTCTTGGCAGACTTTAAGCTCCATGAGTGCAGGTACTGTGTTGTATCCATCCGTATATCCCCATGCCTGGCATGTAGTGGATTCTCAGTTAATATACGTTAAATGAATAAAGATGATGGACCCAAAATGATGAAAGTTGGGGAAATCGTGCACATGACAAGCAGTTGAATTAGGATTGTTTATGGAGACAGGACTACATTAAGGAGTGATAAGAAAGTCATCTTCAAATATGTGGAAGGTTTTTCAATGGAACAGGAATTTTTTTATTTTATGTTATTACAGTGAGCAATATGGAAAGATCTGGTGCTGAATTAAAGCTACTGACAAATGAATTAAGTTAGAATGTGCACACCTGGGCAGGAGAGCTGCCTTGCAAAGTTAGCAAGTTCTCTGCCCCTAGTAATGTTCAGAGATGAGATCACCTTTGTGCAGTGATGGATGGTTGAGCAGTCTTCCACTCTGTGGGATGATGGGCGTGCTTACTTTTAATCCCTATCCAACTGTGATTGTGATTTTTGTGGGTGTGGAATGGTTTTTCTCATGTTCCTGTTTTTAATTTCAGTTTTATTAATTGTGTGACTTTATCTAAGCACAAGATTTCCACTTGTGGTTTATAACTTTTTTCTTTTCAAGACACTTCCTAATTTCACGTGGAACTCTATTTTCTCATTTTGTTGATTGTAGGTTCTTTTCTCTATGTAGATATTGACTGATTTAAAATATTGACCAAAGCATGCTTTAAGCACAGTTTACCATTGATTCAAATTTATACCTCTAGTTCTCAGTATAGTAAGTTAAGCACATGTGGGTATAATAAGAAACAATTTGGGTCTGTCTGAAACAACAGATTTCTTTTTCTTCTCATGCCCATTAGCACCTACTTATACTCAATTAATTTTTGAACCAGGAGAATTTTCAAGTCTTTTTCAGGTGGATAAAATAGGCGCATATGCAAATGATCTAAGCCACTACCTACTGCCATAGGCTCACTATTGTGTCCTTACAGATTTTCTGTCTCTTTTGTTTGGATTACATCTACAGGTAGGTCCCTGGCAGGACAGTTTGTGTTTTAATCCAGTTTGATCTGGTCGTCAAATGCTCTGGTTTCACACGAAACAAAAAGAACAGCGCTGCAATAGACAACTCAAAGCGTATCACCATCTTCCTGTCGGAGTGTCTGCCAACCTGACTGTCATGATCAATCTCTTTGTGTTCTTCAGCTGCTTCTTTGAGGCCGCTGCTTTGAAGGAACCGGTCTTAAATCCAGCCCTTTGACTTTGTTGCTTACTCCTAGGGCTCTGGCTACAAAGACTTACTTGCCAACCTGAAGGAGTAAAATAAATGAGAGAGAGGGAGTGTACGTGATCATGTTAGGTGGATTAATGTTTATAAAAAAGGAATAAGGCATTTGAAAAATACAAACATGTCAAAAGCTATCTGCCCAAGGAAACGAGATTGGAGTGTGCAGTGTAGATGGGTGTGGAGGTCATCAGCTCAGCCCTCTGACAAGGTGAATGATGGCTGTTGGTAATGCAGCTCCAGAGCCTGAATCGGCTGACACTGTGAAGGATGAGAAGAAAGCATGTCCTGCTGGTCATCTTGATTTGGAAAAGCAGCTGAGGCAGACGCTTTTCCGTCTCTGCCTTTGTAGAACAACATCATTTGTCAGCTGGGAAGGTCTTCCTGATGCTTCTAAAGCATTGACTATACATTTGACAACTAGCCCGTCACAGTGCATGTGCACTCCACATGCTGGGTTTGCAAACCTTGGGTCATACCATTTTCTCTTTATAGAGTGACCTTCTCTCACATCACTGAGTGCCCAAGCATTCCAGCCACATGTGTTTCTGCATTTTGTGGGTTCAGATCTCATAGTACTTCTCATATTCGACTTTTTATTAAAGCTTTGTTCTTCCTTTCTGTCTCTCCTTTCAGGTGAGCTCTGTACAGGAAGGGTTGGCATTTTTATTCATCTTTGTAATTCGACTCAGAGCTAATAAATGTATCTGTATAAGAAAGAACAACAGAATGTGCAATGAAAATAAGTTCAGGCTGTTAAAATTCAGTTTCCAGTAATCCAGCAAATTTTGAATTTATTTTAGACATAGTGCCAGGCTTATTAACAATTAGCATTGATGTTACCTCAGAAAATGTTGAAAATCAAAGCAATTTACCTTGCAATGCATAGCTCCTTAGCAGAAAGTCAAAATCCCTATTATGTTCTATGTTATAATACTGTTAATGCAGTGCTTTTAACGTCCTGTAACAGAAGCTAGCAGACATTCCTACAGGTGTCTCTGGTCTGCTGAATGTAAATGTGCTGTGGACTGAATGTCCTTGGACTGAATTTTGTGATGTTTAAAAACTGTGTTACAGCTGGAAAACTATATTAACTGTCAATGATTTACTCGTTCTCTTTTCCTCTAAAGCTGAATCTATCTGTCTACCTATCTATCTATCTATGAAAATCATTTCCATGTCCTGGAACAAAGAGTAAAATGGTAACCTGGGGGAAACTGGGTAAGGAGTATGCAGAATTCCTCCTATATCATGAAGTCAGAAGACTTACTCTTGATAATGGCATATTTTATCAAATTATTATTAATGTATAATCTCTCTAGGTATAAATATGCATACTTATTCATAAAGAAGGAACTGAATAAGAGTAATATTCTTAAATTCATAAAATTACATTTTAAAAAGTCAATCAATGTGCAAGCTTTTGCCTGGCCAGTGTGGTTCAGAGGTTGAATGTCAATCTATGAACCAGGAGGTCACAGTTCAATTCCTGTTCAGGGCACATATCTGGGTTATGGGCTCAATCCCCATTGTGGGTGTGCAGGAGGCATCCAAACAATGATTCTCTTTCATCATCATTGAAGTTTCTATCTCTCTCTCTCTTTCCCTTCCTCTCTCTGAAATCAATAAAGGAATGCCATTCTTTAAAAAATATTTATGGGCTTTCCTTTTTCCTTGTCTTTTTTTTTTTTAGCAACATTTTAATGCTTGTTAGAACTGTAGTGCTAAAAAGTATATTTTAAACACTAATTATAGTATTCTATTTGATGATGTTCACAGATATATTCTAATGATTATGTATATCTTCTGATATAAGAAAAGTGCCCCATAATGGGTCAGAGGAACCTCAGGTATAACTATTTTTGAAAAGCAAAGTAGTTGTTTTTGTTGACTGAACTTTCCAGTTATTCATTATTGACTCTGAAAAGTGTCAGAGATGGAATCTTTCTTGATATCAATGAAATGTTACATGTCTAAATATATAATTTTGTTATTGTACCTTGAAACAGATATGCCTGTGAATTACCTATCATAGATATATTAACAGTGCAACTTGCAATTATTTCATAAAAATACCTGGAACTATACTTCACATATGAAGATGGGTTGAGTATTTCAATATACTGAATTTAGCATGTGGAAGGAATTCATGTTTTGTAATGCAGTTTCCTAAATGGTTTTCTGTGTATCTGGAAAACAATTTAAAAACAGATATAATATAGCATTTTCAACTATAAAATGGATATGTTCCAATTTACAGTTTTCTTTTTTAGAATATTTAAACTCAATCATTTTTGGAGACTAAGTAGATTGTTTAAGTCAATAGTATCCAAAATTCTAAGTTTAAATCTTTCTTAAATTGCCATTATCATATGCATTGCATTGCAAGTAATATACCATCATGTGATTTATAATCTAATTGTAAATTTCAATTGTATAATTACTAGAATTTAACCTCTTCAAATTGAAGTAATTTAGCATAATTATCCTAGCTACATAAATGCATGCTATTCAGCAAGAAAACACTTAAAACAAGAATGTTAATACAACAGCAACTACAGAATAAACAAACTTTTAAAGGAGGGGAAATAATCCAGGGACTAATTATATTTCCAACAATAAATCATAAATGCATATCATTTAAAAGTCTTTTTCCTGTCCACTCAGACTTTGATGTGGCTAGAATTGTTTCAGTATGTGTTTTGAATCTCTATCTACACTGATAGGTATTCCCCTATATTTATTTCTTCGCTCAATAAGACGTACAATCTCTCATTCATTTATTAAACATTTATCCTCATCCTGCCATGAATGGACAATGCAGAGGTGTCAGCAGTCAATCCAAGTAAGTCCCTGTTCTGAGTCTACTTAAGATAATTAAATAACACAAATTCAAAGAAAAAAATGGATAGCACTTTTAAAGGTTAATAAAACCATGCATTTGACTGCTTAAATCCATCAAGTGACTTCCCATGGTGCTTAAATTTAAACCCAACTCCTAACCATAGTCTACAAAAACCTACCTGACCTGCCTCTGGTCTCTTCCTAGATTATTTCCCTGCTCTCCAGGTCTACTGTGCAGCAACCATAAGAGAAGCATTTTCTTAAAAATTATCTTTATTGTTGAAAGTATTACAGATGTCTCCCTTTTTCACCAGTGACCTCCTCCACCCTGCTCTGCCCACCCCACTGAATTATTGTCTGTGTCCATGGGTTATGCATATATGCATATAATCTCTTCACACTGCCCTCTTCCCCCAACCCTATCTTTCCTCTGAGATTAGTCAGTCTGTTCCATGCTTCTATGTCTCTGGATCTTTTTTGTTCATCAGTTTATTTTGTTCACGAGATTCCACATATGACTGACACCATACGATACTTTTCTTTCTCTGTCTTCCCCCTCTCAGCCCTACATAAGTCAGAGATTCCAAGCAGTAGTTTCCTCATATTCCTTTTGTGTATTTCTTAGAAACTATATCAAAACAAATAGAAGGGGAAAATTAGAGAATTCTTAACCAAGGACTTCTTAGCAAAGAAATCACAGCCATGATCAGCAATCTTGTCACAATCAAAGTGTAAACACTCTAAATCCCTGTAACCAGTTTATGTTATCCTGAAACCTTATACATTGGTGCTTTTTTTCTGATCAGTCTATGCAATAAGTACTTGATACAAAAATACAATTGTCTCTGTCATCAATTCACCTGAACTCAATATGGAAGCTATCATAAAGCATTTCTCTCTTGCTTCCCTGGAATTACTGACTCACAGCGCCAGCTGGATATGGTCACAGGTGGGGTGAAGGCACTGAGAAGACTTGCCTTTTCAGGACCGGTACCCAATAAAACCTTTACATTGGGACCCTCTCCTTCATGCCCCTTTAACGATTTTTATGACTCTATTATTAAATTTATTCAAGGAAGTTTGCTTGGAACTGGGGATATGCCATGTAGAAGACAGACACAGTCCCTTCCACCGAGCTTAGTGTCTGGCAGGGAAAAGAAACCTAATCCCAAAACCTTACCAAGACTTGCATACTGATTGTTAGGATAAACTCACTCCAGAAAATTGCAGAGCAGCCAACAATAGGAGGACATGAACAATGCCGGCAGGTCAGAGGATTGCTGCTTTGTCTCACCAACTCAGTTGAATGGTTCAGTATTTACTCTCAGGCACACATCACTTCCCTTCCGGGTTCCACCACAATGAAGATGAGCAGAATTCCAGCTCTAAGCAGCACAGGTCCCAACAAGCTTTGCATTTCTCCCAGGTCACAGCAGCCTCATCTTCAGTAATAGAGGTTTTACTAAATATATTTATTAGCATATTTCAGGCTACTGTTACCTTATCAGAACTCTGCTTTGCTGAAATATGGAGCAATATTGTTTTATTGATTGGGTACCTACTGACAGCAGCAATATGCACACATTCATTATTCTCATACCACTATAGCTTTAATAGCTTGAAAGTAATATTGAAAGTAATTTACTGTCATCTATATATGGCAGTTCGAATGCCGTGGTAGTTAGAGCTGCCAATTTGGAAATTCTGGTCTGCATACAAATGATTTTTCTAAAGTCTTTTCAGCAATAACTTGATGAACCAGATAGCAAGAAAGACCAAGGCTCTGAAAAGCATCACTGATCTGATGGCCATAAGCAAATGGAGTAAATGAGAACAACTTCTTAAGAATGAAAGGTGGACGTATCTTCCTTTATCTTGAGTTTTTTAATCAAGTCAATGTCAGGAACTGAATGAGAGTTTGGTAACACATTGACTTAACTTGGTGTCAAATTCTGCATCTTTCTGTAATTTGCATTGCAGGAATCAACACTGATGATAGAGCAGAAGTTTAGATAAAGAAAAATACTCAAACACTATTTTCCTTCTTCTGCCAGTGATAACACTAAGAATTTTCATGTACTAAATTGTTCAATGTTTTTATTATCAAGGGCTCAATCTTGAAAAGAAGCAAACAGAAGCCTGCTATTGTAAAACTCACTCTACATTCATTGCTTTCCTTGGCCTAAATGCATTTTTTTTTTAAGAAAGGAACCTTGTTTTATAAATATGGGTAGAGATTGTCGATCCATTTGAAACTGCAGGATGGCATCGGTAGCATTCTGTTACATAAATCACGTTTATGTAAACATTGCACAGCAGAGGAACAATTAGGTGGTTTTCATTTTTTGTTTCACTAGAATACAGTGGTTCAATGAAAATCCTTGGACATATTTCCTTGAGCTCATCTCATTTCTCTAGGATAAACACTCATAAAAAGTGAAAGAAAAACAAATTATAAAAAGATATGTGTAGTAGGATTCCAATTATATAAATCTTTAAAACTCACAACCATATTGTTTATGGATGAATTCATTCATATTCCAGAAGTTCAAAAACATGCATGGAAATTATCTGTACCAACTATAAAAGAATGGATACTTCTAGAAAGGAAGGGGTAAGGGATGGAAGTAGCATTTTAGCAATATAAACAACATCATATTTCTTTAAAAAAATGATCTGGAGCAAATTGCAATATGTTAACATCTGTTCGATCTTGCTTATAATTATACTAGAGGCCTGGTGCACAACATTCATGGACTGGGGTGGGGGCTGTCCCTCAGTCCGGTCTGCACACTCTTGCAGTTCAGGACACCTCAGGAGGTGTCTATCTGCTGGCTTAGGACCTAGCCGGCAGGCGGACATCCTCCAAGGGGTCCTTAGTGCTGCCAGGAAGGCGGAGAAGCTAGTATTTTTATGGTTTACCAGCTTATGTTAAGTCCTTTATTCATTTTGAGTTTATTTCTGTTTATAGTATAAGTTGGTGGTCTAGTTTCATTTTTTTTTTTTTTTGCATCTATCTGTCCAATATTCCCAACACCATTTATTGAAGAGACTATCTTGACTCCATTGTATGTTCTTGCCTCCTTTGTCAAATATTAATTGAACATAGTGGTTTGGGTCGATTTCTGGGTTCTCTTTTCTGTTCCATTGGTCTCTATGTCTGTTCTTGTGCCAGTACCAGGCTGTTTTGAGAATACAGCTTGATATCTGTTATTGAAATCTCTCCTACTTTGTTCTTCTTTATCACGATTGCTACAGCTATTCGGGGTCTTTTTTATTTCAGATGAATTTTTGGAGAGTTTGTTCTAGGTCTGTGAAATATGCCATTGGTATTTTAATGGGGAGTGCATTGAATCTATAACTTGCTTTGGATAGTATAGACAGTTTAATGATGTTGATTCCAGCAATCCATGAACACAATAGGTTCTTCCATCTGTTTATGTTTTCTGCTATCTGTCTTTAGTTTTCTGAGTACAGATTTAAGGAACACTTCCAAGCTCATTCTATGAAGCCAGTATTACTCTGATACCAAAAGCAGATAAAGACAACACAATGAAAGAAAATTACAAGCCAATATCCCTCATGAACACAGATGCCAAAATCCTCAAAAAATTCTAGCAAATCAGATCCAGCATACATCAGAAAGATCATACACCATGACCAAATAGGATTTATCCCGGGGATGCAAGGATGGTACGATATCCACAAATCAATAGATGTGATACATCACATAAACAAATTGAGAGATAAAAATTATATAGTCATATCTATTGATGTAGAAAAAGCATTTGACAAAATCCAACACCCTTTCTTGTTAAAAACCCTCAGCAAAATGGGAATAGAGGGAACATACCTCAAAATAATAAAATCCATATATGATAAACGCAGAGCCAACATCATACTCAATGGGCAAAAACTAAAAGCATTTCACCTAAGAATAGGAATGAGACAGGGATGCCCAATTTCACCACTGCTGTTCGACATAGTACTGGAGGTGTTAGCCATAGCAATTATACAAGAAGAAATAAAAGGTCTCCAAATTGAAAAAGATGATGAAACATTGTCCTTATTCTCAGATGACATGATACTCTACATAGAAAACCCTAAAGACTCCATTAAAAAATTATTAGACTTAATAAATGAATTTGGCAATGTAGCAGGATACAAAATTAATGCCAGGAAACATATGGCATTTTCATACACGAATAGTGAACTTACAGAAAAAGACATTAGAAAAACAATCCCATTTAACATTGCACCAAAAAATTAAGACACCTAGGAATAAACTTAACTAAGGAGGTTTTTCTTATACTTTTACTAGTAAAAACACATGGAATGTTTCATGAGTTCTGTTACAATTAAGTTCTGTGAAAAGTTGCAGGATATTATTTAGAAGAAAAATCTTGTGTGTACTACAAAAACATTAGAATTGTTGGAAAAACAAATTTTACATGCATGCATTCAGCTGCTTTCTGTGGAAGGAGGTACATAGGAGTTGCAAAACTAGCTCTGAAAATTTATCACATCCCCATGTAGTAGGGGGATTCCCATGGCTATGCACCTAAACAGCACTTTCTGCAGGTGCGGGCTGGAGCCAAGGGAAGCTTCTGGAAATGTTGGCTGGTCAGGAAGCTGACCTTGATAAGGACAACTCAGCCTCATTCCTGGGATGAGCTGGACTCAGTTACAGAAAGGGCTCCACCTACTTCCCCAGGCCTGTTTTGTAACTACCAATTTGTGCTTCTTAGTCCCTTCACTTCTCTCACCCAAACAATAGGAAATACCGTCAATAATGTGTATAGTACCATGTGGGATACTGTAAATATCGAGGGGAACACTATGTAAAGTTATGATTTTCTAACTATTAAGCTGTAAGTCAAAACCAATACCAAATAAGATTGGGGAAAAGAGAGCCTGAGGAACAGTTAAAAAAAAAAAAAAAGTTTTGCAGGAGGTTCAGAAATGTTCTCCATGAGATTGTTTCTCATTCTTTGGTAGCAACATTAATTATTTAGGTAATAACCAAGGAATGAGGTTTTTTCATTTAAAAAGAAAAAGGAAGGACTCAGCCTTTGGGTGGGAAGGAAGTTACAAAGGTCTTTAATTTCATGTGAAATGAGAATTGAATTAGGAATAATTATTTCCTACAAAGAAAATCGGAGCTGAGGCATCTATAAGAGAGCAAGGCTGTGGGTGATGCTGATTGCTAGGGTAGGAAAATGCCTATGGGGCTGGAGTCATCTCACCTGAGTTTGAGTGATGGGAAAGATACTAAAGCTTTCCAGGACTTAGTTTCTTCATCTTGAAAATGGGACTAACCCTACGGTGGTGATATTCTTTTAAGAATTAATGAAATAGCCGAAACCGGTTTGGCTCAGTGGATAGAGCATGGGCCTGTGGACTCAGGGTTCCCAAGTTTGATTCAGGTCAAGGGCATGTACCTTGGTTGCAGGCACATCCCCAGTAGGGGGTGTGCAGGAGGCAGCTGATCGATTTTTCTCTCTCATCAGTGTTTCTAACTCTCTATCCCTCTCCCTTCCTCTCTATAAAAACAATCAATAATATATATATATATATATATATATATATATATATATATATATATATATATATATATATAATTTTAAAGAATTAATGAAATAACACAGGAAAGTTCCTGGCACGTCAAGAAATGTTATTTTCCTCTCCACTCCTTAATAACATGTAATCTGGGTTGAATAAGAAGGAAATAGAAGCAGCCAGGAGGCCGCAGGAGAAGTTATCTGAAGTGCTCTCTCAGAAAGGATTTAGAAAAAAAAAAAGAAAATGAAAAAAGAAAAAATCCCATCTCTGCTGCCAGTTCTCAGACCTGGGAGTGGGGACTGGGAGGAAGGCTTAGATGCAGAGAAAACAGTTGCGAATCAAGGATGAGGGTACTTATTAGCTTATGCAGGTATATTCCTCAAAATAGTCAGGGGGAAGCAGTCCCTTGATTCCATTACACACGTTGCGGGAAGCTTCGTTGTTCTGCCTGTGATGCTAAGCACGGATCATCCTTGTTCACGTTCACGATCCGAAGGGCAGGAAAGGTGCTCCAGGAGGAAAGGTCAGCCTCTGCGGGGAAGGCTGCACCGACACACATTCACATTCGCCCGCCCCCCTTCCTCACTGCTCCCTGTGAGCCCTTTAAAACATTCATCCCAATGGTACATTTCCAGCGCATGATTTTGAAATCAGATGGGAATCTTTAGTATAGCGGTTCTCTGTCTGCTACCATTCTTGCTCACTGCTGCTTTTTAATTCTCCTTTTTATTCAAATGACATACCTTCCAGTCATTCAGAAACTGTGCCTTGCACTGCCACATCTTTCCGCCATCAGAGCAGTTAATTAGCTCTTGGCAGGTCTGAGATTCTGAAGGGCTTGAAAGGAGGATTTGTAATTGCGCGCTGGAGTACAGCAAGTCGCTTCAAACAAGCGTGGTTAAAAAAAAAAAAAAAAAAAAAAAAAAAAAAAAAAAAAAGTCTGCTAGGCATTTGTCAATTTCTGCGCGATCTAGATTTTCATTTATTTGGCAGGAATAGAAAACCTTATTTGTTTCACATTCCTGAAAGTAGAGCCATCATCATTTCTTACACCTGAACAAAGGAAGACTGTAAAAGCGTACGGAAGAGCATAAAAAAGGAAAATGGAATCTTATTGAAGCAAAAAGCCCTTTAAAATCTGAAAAGGGCTTTGCTGTGGAAGATCTATACCATAAAATTGATTCTTATTGCCACTGTTACCTTTAAAGGGGTCAAAAATGAGAGACAATGAATCTTTCTCATTCATCTTTGCCAGCAAAATAGAGTCCATTCTTCTTAAATTGGCATTCAGAATCCTCAGGGGTTTTCAACTTGACACATTTCTCTGATCCTTTCTCCTGCTACTTATTTGCATATACATTATGTGGTAATTTCTGAACATCTCAGTCCTTCTGTAACAGCCTGACGCATTTATTTTTACTGATCCAGAGCCTTTTCCCCACCAGAGCACCCTCCCTCCTAGGGACACATTTATGAAAAATACAGGATTTCCAGTTAAATTTGAATATCACATTAATATAGGATATTTTGAAATATAGTTCTGTCCCATGCAACATTTGGAATATACTTTTACCAAAAATTCATTCCTTGTATATCTGAAATTCAAGTTCAGTTGGGTGACCTGGATTGTATCTGGCAACCTTACTTCCTCCTCTGAACTCTTGGGAGATTGACTGTCCTTATCATTACTTATCAGCCGCCATTTCCAATCTAGTTCTGTGAATGTGTTCAGTCGCATCTTAAGGCCCCTGGAAACAGAAATTCCACTTCCGGTCTGGATGCAGAAGGATATGCAAGGCCTTAATTCATGTGATAAAAACCAGAAATCTCCAGGCAAACATAGAAAGAAATAATCATAATTTTTCTTAAAGACACTGAAGAATTGTGGGCACAGATAAATTATTTTAAATGCTCACCTAAGGACATGCTCATTGAATTTTTAGAGAGAAGGAAAGGGAGAGAGAGAAAAAAACATCAATGTGAGAAACATCAATTGGTTGCCTGCCACATGCACCCTGACAGGGGCCAAGGATTGAACCTGCAACCCGAATATGTGCCCTGATGGGGAATTGAACCTGAGACCATTCCGGGTGTGGGACTATGCTCCAACAAACTGAGCCACACTGCCCAGGGCAGGCACAAAGAAATGTTAAAGAAATGATACCAGAGGAAGAAGCTGGTGGAGGTGAGACCAGTTCTGAGTCTCTGGTTACAGAGCATGGAGGAACCCAAGAGCCAGAGGAGTACATCTGACCAGCAGAAACCAGCAAATGCTGGGCAGCCTGTGGGCTGGCATGTTATGTTTGAATCTGATGGAGGCCCAAAACAAAGCTAATCCTCTCTGCCTAGTAATTTTCTCTCCTGGAAATTTTCCTGAGGAAGCAGCAGCTGGGAACTGGGTAGACAGTGGAAATAGACCCAGGATCTTACAGCCATGGGGAATAATAGTAAATATGGCATTATAAGAAACAATGGGAAGAAAGGGAAAACTTAGCTAGAGAGTATAGTGAGAATACTCAAATCCCCAAGTGTCTCTGTTATACAAACATGTCATAGTGCACCCAGAGCAGATGTTTATCACAACTTTTTTTAATAATTAAAAATATTTTTTTAATTTTAAAGAACGTGAGCTCAATATTTTCCAGTGATAAATTCTTTAAAGACAGATCGCTCACTGTCCTATTGAATTTCTAGGTCAAATCTGCTATTTTGAATACATTCCTCCAAGCCTTTATTTTCTCTAAGTGAAGAAGACGAAGTGATACCTAGTGTGAATAATCGACAGGAGTGAATGCTTTTCTTTGTTTCAATATAGCCTCTCACTATAGTACGATTGTGCAAAGGAGAGGATTGTTTTTAAAATCATAGTTCCTCACAGTGTAGGTGTTCATTTCAGAATGTAGTGTAGGTCATTGATTATATCAAAAAAGGGAAGTTATGAAAAAGTAAATGGAAATATGTTATTAGTATTTATTTTGAAGACACTTGGCCATTATTAACTATAAAAAGATACTTAACATTTTTCCTTAGATAAGTTCATTATAGCAGGCTTTGTTTGACTTTTATTTTGCTTTGAACACATCATTTAAATAGATTTATTCTAGTCTGTAATTTAATTGTAACCATATTAATGAACTATGTAATTGTAGTAATTGTAGCAAAAGTAGCAAAATTAGAAAACATTTTGCACTGTCTGAATTTAACTACAAATAGGGTTCAGCAATCAGAATGCTGAAATATTAAACTTTTACTGTGTTTAACTAAAAATTGGGCTGATTTTTCATGAAAACTGAGTTCAATCTTTATCATTTCTCTACTCCTCAAATGGTCTTAGCCATTCAAGATGGAAAAGTTATGGAGATTGAAATGATCATAGATGTATTGCATATCTCTTCCTTGGATATAAATGCCCAAAAAAATCATCTCACAAAAATTTTTAATCTATTTTTTTATATTTTAGTTTCCTGGAAATATATAAAAATGGACAATAAACTATATTTTATAGTCCATTAAAATTAAAATAAATGAAAAAGAAGCAAAGGGGGCAAAAATATAATAAAACAAATATTTGAAGTGTTAAAACAAAAACAGAACAATATTGTCAAGTGTAGAATTCTTTATATGGCAAAAAAAAATGTATTTAAAAATGTTGGTTAAATAAAAATATTTCAGGTACACAAAAGATGAGAAAAATGGTTGCCCACCAACTCACACTAAAAATGCAAAAGATTTTTAGGTTAAAGGGAGAATAGCAGATGGAAGTTCAGATCTACAATCTATCTATTATATATCTATATCTATCTATATCATCTATATCTATATCTATATATCTATATCTATATCATCTATAATAAAGAAATATGCTAATTAACTGGGACACTGTAATGGGTCAACCAACAGGAGGAGGTTTCATGTCCAGTGTCAAAGGTGAGGCAGCAGGGGCCTCTGCACGCCTGTGCTGGGGGAGAGCCTGATCAGCAGAGGCTGTGGCTGGGGCTGCTTCAAGGGCCAGAGAGGGAGGCAGGGCCCGAATGGGGGGTGGTTAGGGGCAATCAGGCCAGCATGCAGATGCAGTGGGGGGGCAATGAGGGACAACCAGGCAGGCAGGCAGGTGAGCGATTAGGAGCCAGTGGTCCAGGATTGTGAGAGAGATATCCGACTGCCAGTTTAGGCCCAATCCCTGGGATCGGGCTTAAATCTGTAGTCAGATATCCCCCAAGGGGTCCCAGGTTGGAGAGGGTGCAGGCTGGGCTGAGGGACCCCCCATGTGCATGAATTTTGTGCACTGGGCCTCTAGTTTGAGATACAATTTATATGCCATATAGCTTACCCATTTAATGCTTTTTAATATATTTACAGAATTTTACAACCATCACAATAACCTGATTTAAAAATATTTCATCACTCCATCTCCCCCTACCCCCTCGCAAGAATCATGTACCTGTCAGCCCTCTTCTTCTATCCACTCCATTACATTTGGAGTCCTGGGATCCATCCTGAGCTCCCTGAAACCAGCACCTGCTGGTAGACTCAGAAATCTGCATGTGTAACAAGCTCTGCAGGTGACCTTGGAGAGCACTAAAGTTTGACAGCCACATCAGTAACCCTGTTCTCTTCTCGCCAAATCCATTTTACTTTGCCTCTTTATTAAATCTTGGAAATTCACAAAGGTCTCATTATTGGATGGTGAGAATCATCTCATTGAAATAAATAGTTTGCCCAGGACTCTAGCACTGCCCAACTTGAGAGACCCACCTTATCTTGCACTGTCTGAGATGAGCTCCCTGGGGTGGTGTCATCTAAGGGCCCTATGAAAATCCACCCTGGTTTATAAAGAAAAATTCTTCCTAAAGAACACGAACAGACATTTTAAGGAATTAATATAAAGCATCAGAGAAGATGTTAAGAACAAGAGCGCTACAGTGTGATGAGGTCACGTCATTGTTCCTGTCTTGGTGAACTTGAGCAAGTTACTCCAACTCTCAGAACCTCAAGGCCCCTCTGTAATAAACGTTCTTCATGAGGTTGTGATGAGAATACAATAAAACAAAAGAAGTCAACTTGAGGGAGGGGGGAAAATACTTGGTACATGGTAAGTACTCAGTAGATGTCAATTATTATAACCATTAGAGTTTATGGCTGAGAATTCAGATTAGGTTTGCACTAGGACCATGGTCGGCAAACTCATCAGTCCACAGAACCAAATATCAACAGTAGAACTTGAAATTTCTTTTGAGAGCCCAATTTTTTAAACTTAAACTTCTTCTAATGCCACGTCTTCAAAATAGACTCACCCAGGCTTTGGTATTTTGTGGAAGAGCCACACTCCAGGGGCCAAAGAGCCGCATGTGGCTCACGAGCCGCAGTTTGCCGACCATGGCACTAGGACATTGGAAGCACTTGATGCTCTATTTCACGATGGAGTCAGAGGCTTAGCATGTGATAACCATGGCACTGATTTCCTGGGGGCGATTGTCTCTGAGAGACAGAGATATAAAAATGCAGAGGTGAAGGGACAAGGTAGTAAATTGTTCATCTTATTCAGATGGAATTTAGGAAAGTTGAGTTTTTCCAGGATTCTTTCTTCTTTATTGTAGATCTGAATTTCCATCTGGTACTGTCTCTCTTCAGCCTAAAAACTCCCTTTCGCGTTTTTTAGGGTGAATCTGCTGGCAAACATTTCTCTCATCTTTTGTGTATCTGAAAATATTTGTAGCCATCATTTTTAAAATACATTTTGAAGCTGTTATTGTGGAAGTATAGGCTACAGTCAGATATTGTTTGCTGTTAAAGGATTGTTAGAACCACGCACATGTGTATAGTTAGTATCTGTGTGTTTCTTTAATAATTCGAAAGCCATTTACCCTCTCCCACACACGCAGTTTTTTGGATATTTTTTAAATGTTCTGTTTGTCCCTGTCTCTTGTCTCATATATAATATATGGCTTTTCTCTGACACTCCAAAGCACTCACAGGAATTTTAAAATAGATTGCTACTTCAAGACAAAGGGAAACGAGATGGGGGAGCCCAGTGACTTGAGGACGGAAAGATATGTGGTTTGCCTGCAAATGCAGAGGCAGCTTTGATTGGGGGAAACACGGGGAAGGCACAAGAGCAATCAGAGGAAACTATTACAGCTCTCCTGGGCAGAGGAAAAATCAGTGCAAGGAAACGTTCACGTGGGGAGGAAACAGCTGGTTAAAAGTGTTGAGTATCAATCATGTGGGGACATATCCACGGGGCTGAGCAGCATGGGAGTTCAGGCTCCTTCAGAACTGGAACGAGGGCAGGGAAGGACTGATATTTACACACAAACACGGTGGCATCTTTTGGAGTTCGAGGCCAAGGGATGGTGACAATCCCTTTCCAGTGTCAGTGAGAAATGTGCGCACAGTGAGGGGATGAATGGGGAGCCATGGGCTAGCTCAGAGCAGCACAGGCTGCTTTATTTATTTATTTATTTATTTATTTATTTATTTATTTATTATTTTTAAAAATATATATTTTATTGATTTTTTGCAGAGAGGAAGGGAGAGGGATAGAGAGTTAGAAACATCGATGAGAGAGAAACATCAATCAGCTACCTCCTACACACCCCCTACTGGGGATGTACCTGCAACCAAGGTACATGCCCTTGACGGGAATCGAACCTGGGACCTTCCAGTCTGCAGGCCGACGCTCTATCCACTGAGCCAAACCGGTTTTGGCTGCTGTTTTTATTGATGGCATGGCTCTCAAAGGGCACTGCTGCTCTCTGGTCCTGGCCACAGTGCCCAGGAAACAGTACCCCCACAGGGTGGTTTCTTACGGTCACCCCTTTCATACTTAGCTAGATGGAACTTCTTGGGTGAGAGAAATAGCATTTCTGGGAGATAAAGGTGCTTGCTTCTTGTGTGAATGGGGCTCCTGGGAGGTATGATATATATTTTAGGACCTAGAAAGTCTTAGAGAGGAGGAATATGGAAAAGAGGGAGTCAGCGGTAAAAACAAACAATATTGTGATTCCCCTTGAAATATTATCAACAAGGCACGAACTCAGGTGGGCGCAGGCCAGAAGTTGAGAAAAAGAGGTATGACATTGTGAGAACTAGGGCAGAGGAAGGATCCACGGATAAAACACAGCAGACTAAGGAAATATTAGGGGAAAATATATTTTAAGAGTTTTCAGAGTCTACTTCGTACCTAGGAAACTAACTTCTATGAGCTAAAATTACTAACATAAATAACGGATTGTTTTTGTAATAGAAACATCTAAAATGGAAAACTCTAAGAAACACTCAGCAGCATACTTTTTATTGCACTAACAAAATCCAAAAATTGATAAGCAGCTAAGGTAAATGGACGAATGTTGTATGTTTTATTGTATTACCTTTTTGTGGGTAATACAATAAGGAAAAGGATGGTAATTAGCCAGGATTTTGTGATCATGCTGTCTTAAGATGATCCTAAGATGTGCCTGAGACCTGAAACAAAATTTATGCCCTAGAAAAAAAGATTGGCAAAAAAATAGTTGATAAAATGAATTTATATACTGTGTGCTTTGGGGAAAGAAAAAAAAAAAGCCTATATAAAAAGTGAAGTCCGCCGGGACCCATTTGGCTCAGTGGATAGAGTGTCGGCCTGCGAACTGAAAGGCCCCGGGTTCGATTCTGGGCAAGGGCATGTACCTTGGTTGCGGGCACATCCCCGGTGGAGGGTGTGCAAGAGCCAGCTGATCGATGATTCTCTCTCATCAATGTTTCTTACTCTCTATCCCTCTCTCTTCCTCTCTGTGAAAAATTAATAAAATATATTTTTAAAGGAACAAACACGTCAAAGCTGGATATTTAAAGTTTGTGAGTATCACATACAGGAAAGATCTGAGACATCAAGATTATAGAAATGTTGAGATTTAGGATAAAATCTGTCCAGTGTTTGACAGTGGCGCAGGAGAGAGTGATGTTGTTTTTGTTTTTTTGTGTGTGTTTTTTCCCCCTCATGATAAGCAGCCAGTTTTATGGCCTATAAATAATAATTCAGAAACGAAAACAGGATATAACTAGAAAAATGGTTGAATGGTCCAAGATTCCCAGTCAGGACAGACCCTATCTTAATGGAAGTTTATCTTCACTAAAGAAAACTTGAATTTAAGTAGTAAAGCAGCCACAGGTGTACCCACTGTCACTAAGTTAATTATCATTTTATTTTATTAAATTATCCAGTCAAGGCAGAGGGGTGACCCAGTTCTCTGGAGAATGGTGAATTCTGAATGATCTCAGATATAAAAAGGTAAATGAAAAGCTCATTAGATTAATTAGAAGGCCAAGTAAAAAAAATATAATATTAGTTTGCAACTAAAACTTCCCAAACCAGGTTGTTGTTTTTTTAAAATAAAGGAGCCAGGGCCATATTTTTCTTGTCTGTTACCTTCCATTCTAGGGTTGCTCTCCAGGCAGAAGTATCTATTTTTAATACTAGCTTCATCCTCACTATGATTAAGGAGTCAATTGTTTGCCAGTTTTTAGTCTATGGATGTTTCACAATGTTTTTAGTCCTAAAAGAAAGAAAAGATCATACCAAGTCGTGTTTCCCTAGCACTTTTTAAAAATTCCTTTGTTTTTACTGTTTTACTCTTTGTCCATAAGCTTGTATACTATTGACACAATGATAATTATAGCATAGCTTTAAAAAAAAAATGTCTACCTACAGCCTGGGGCCCTGAATTTCTGGATTTACTGTTGTGTGTGAGTCTTCATACTTGACCCTGTCTGGCAAAACTGCATTTCCATTGGCTGCCTCTTTTACTCTCCCAATATTCTCCAGAGCATTTCCTTTTCACATTTTAAAGACACTTTACAATCTCTGCTTTCCCCTCTTACTTTATGATTAAAATATTTTGTATACAATCATTTTGGATTGTGTACCACCTCCTAAATGTTCCTCAAATGGGTGTTCCTGCCACTTTGAAAGGAACAATTTTCTCTTGAGTGGAATATGAATTTTCTTTAGAAAGTGTTACCACCCCCACTAAGAGTAATTAATACATGTAATTCATTCTCTGTGATAAAAGATCAGAATCAAATGCCACCAACAGAGAACAACCTAAGAAAAATAACAAAAAAGAGCTGCCCACCCAAAAGTGTCTCCCTGCCCCGCTGGAGTGGCTCAGTGGTTGAATGAGCCTAGGAACCAGGAGGTCACTGTTTGATTCCCAGTCAGGGCACCTGTATGGTTGTGGGCTCAATCCCCAGTTTGGGGCGTGCAGAAGACAACCCATCAATGATTCTCTTTCATCTTTGATGTTTCTATCTCTCTCTCTGCCCTTTCCTCTCTAAAATCAATGATTAGAAAAAAGAATAGACTTGGCCATCGAATACACTCCCTCAAGGCAGTGCCTGAATGCTGTGGAATGCTGGGCAGTGAGGATGTTCCCATAGAACTGAGATTTACTGTGTGGACCCCGGGATCAGGCAGGTCTAACCTTCTGTTCCTGTTTTCTCTCTGTGTATCTTGTGTAGTCTGCAGAGCCTGTTCTCTGGGTCCTAAGAGACCAAAAGGTGTAGGGTTGGACTTGGTATGGTACTTAGGCTGATTACTCACTGGATCTGAACAGTCCAATTACACATGACATGTGAGTGTTTTAGCAGGAAGTGACTTAAACCTTTTTGGATTGATTTTATTATTATACCACTGTTATTAGGTCTTCGATTTATTAATAATTTATTTCATTCCATTGTTTCATTTAGTTCTCAAATCAACCCTGTGAGGTAGGTTCTAGTATCCAAATTCTGCAGGTAAAGAAAGTGATACAGAGAGAAATCAAGTTGCCCAAACTCACACATCTTCTAAGTGGTGAAGTCTGAATTTGAACCCAAATCCTTACTCCAAAGGCTCCCCCCACACCAAATCCCTGAACCATGTTTGTAATGTCTTGGCCATGACTGCATGAGTCATCACTAAGACTGCTAGCAGCATCCCCAGGTCTGGTCTAGGTCCGAATTATCCTTAATCTTGAGAATGATAGATTAATTTGGGTTCTTGACACCAGGGGAGTGTCAAGTAGAGACAAAAATGGTTCTGGAAACACTAACTAAATGAACTAAATAGGAACCTCATTCAAAGGTGAGGGAGGAAACAAAATGTGTCTCTGTCACTTTGAGGATTATGACTTTTAGAAGATATAAAATAGTGACAATTCTATTCCTCAGGAACCCAGAATAAACTTTCAGAAATACATAAACCTTAGAAATCTATTTAACTAGTTTCATTTGATGCAATGTTGGTCAGCATATTTCCATCCCCCTTCACTCCCTGGAGAATTCTAAACAAGGAAATATGGGAGAAAGATAAAGGAAAAGGAATGAAGAAAGACAATGAGAAAGATCTTGGCATATTCCCAGAATGTTCTAAAACTTACTTTGATTTTTTTTAATCAAAAATTTTTGTGTGCTTTTTTGTTTGTGTATTTAAAGCAACACTTGGTTTTTATAAAACCATCTTTGTTCACAGGAATTTGGAAATTTGATTACTCAAGGTTTGCCATGTTGTAGTGTAGTTTTCAGGACAAATTTAGGGAAGAAGTACTTAAATTACTATTCCTGTTTGTATGTATAATAGAAAGAAGAAGGCATGGATTTGGGATTTTTCCAAGTCTCCAAAAGAGAGAAAAGGTCAGGGCCCGGCACTTTCAAACCAGCCCTAGGGGAGAGAAGCCTCAGGGCTTGCTGAGAAAAACCCTGGTTTCTACTTGAAGGACAGCCCTGCACGGTACTCTGAGAACCATTTCTTCTATAACTTTGGGGCTTTATTTGAAGCTAGACACCAAAGTTTTAGACTGATCGAGGCCACTGAATAGTTGAACCAATAGACCCCAGTGGAGGAAGAATTGGGGGCTGGGAATGATTCTTCTCAGGGGGTATAATTTCTGTGCAGAGTTTACAGAGACAAACTGAAAAGGGATCAGAATGGAATTATTCCCCCAAGGATCTCAAAAGAGGCAGGAGGGGGGAGGGACCCAGACAGAGAAATTACTAATCTCAAGAAGATATAAACAGGCCCATCTACCTGGACTCATAGTCACTGCAAGATCTGGATGGCTGGGTATAGTTCTTTAAAAATCAAACCTCTCCATGCATTGCATATTTATAATTGTGATGTCATTGTCATTTCATATGAATTTGGTGGCAGGTAAGGCTGCATTCTCCCTTGATTTAGAGATCATTCATATTCATTTTTAACTTCTTCTTACCTGAATGATGTTAATAATTATTCAAAATATGCCATTTCTCCTCTCATTCAAACTCCATGGTTCAGGAACACCTAATTGCTTGTAATTCCTTGCATATAAGTTACCTGCTACTTCTGACCTTCGTATTCTCTCTTTTAAAAATGTTTTTATTGATTTCAGAGAGAATAGGGAGAGGAAGATAGAGAAACATTACTGACGAAAGAGAATCATTGATCATCTGCCTCCTGCATGCCCCCTACTGGGTTATAGGCCAAAACCCAAGAGTGTGCCCTCACCATGAATCAAAGCATGACTTCCTGGTTCATGGCTCAACACTCAACCACTGAACCACACCAGCGGGGTCATGGGCTCTCTCTTTTCCTTCTTCATTTGTGTAGCCATGCCTTACTCATTCATTAAGACACTTCTCAAGTGGTTCCTTCTCTAAGAAGGCCCAGTTTGGGTGATGTATCCAACCCATAGAGACAAAAAGTTCTGTGCATGATTGTTATTATTTGTCACCCCAACTAGCACTGTGAGCTGCTTCTTAAAAGCCAACGACTAGGTCTTGCCCATCTATCCTTCTCCTTGGCAGACAGAGTTACGATCAAAATAGGAGAAAATGCCGAGGACAGTCCCTAAGAGGACACCACAGTTAATGGGCAAAATAAAATGAGCCAACAAAGGGGACTGAGAAAGTCAGACAAGTGGAGAATCAGATAAGACTGATAGAGTGATGCTAGCAGGAAAATTTCATGAAGGGGAGAAAAACATTAACTCAAGAAGAAAGGGGAACTCAACAGTCAGCACCTATGTCAAAGATAAGAAATCGAATGAGGCACTAATTCATTGCATGCTAAGCCCATGGTTAGGAATTCTTTTTCCTCTTTTCCCTCTCTCCTCCCCCTTCCCTTTATTTATCTTCTGTTTTATCTTCTTCTTAATTTTCTGTGTGTAAATTCTTTCATCTGAATATTTTGTACTCAGATATTTAATGTATTAGGTATTTGATGATACCCTCATGATAGTCTGAAATACTGTTCAAACTAAGTTTGGAAGCAAGTTTCATCTCTGGTACAGCTCACCACAAGCTGAGTGGGTGCCTCGCTTGTATTTGACTTTGACGTGGTATCTTTGACCTAAGGCAGTGTGAAAAAGTAATATCCTTTATTACAGTTTCACAAACACTCAGAGAGGAAATTTTTTATAAACTCCATGGGTTGGAAAAGTGTGAAAGACATTATTAATCTTTCCGGGGCAGTTCAGCTGTTCTCATTACTGCTTGTGATCATCTTAAGTCTCAATAAATAGTGGCTGGCAACTTCATTCCCTCTCCTTTTTCTAAGGAAAGGCTGTAAAGAGGAAGAATGAAAAGACTGGGGAGGGAGACCATTTAAAATAGATTAGGTAACAGTTTTGGAAGTTTCCTAGCTGCTGTTTAGATACCTGATGGCTCAATGATAGGAGGCTGACAAAATTACTCATCTCCTGCAGACTCAGCCTGAACCGCACCAGCACCATCGTTCACACCTTTACTTTCTCTCTTTCTCAGTTGGGTCATTATTAACTGGAACACCTGATGCTCAGACGATGCCAGATCAGAGAATTCATCATAATTAAGATAAATGACTAACCATGGAAAATATCACAAGGCTGTACTAATTAATTAGCCTCTCTGAGGTTCCCACGCAGTTCAGGCAGCCATTTGGTCATAGCCATGGATGAGCTCAAGGAGGCTGAGTGGGTTTTTGTTTGTTTGTTTTCACAGGGTTTTTCCTTCATAGGAAGGACACTTAGAAACAAGCAATTTTAGTTATTTATATAAAATCTACAAAAAAATCCTAATTTCTTTTGCACATGTAATGCTTTGAGAGTCAGATGAAACATCTCAGAACTTAAAATGCATAAAATATATCTGGTGACAAAGAAAACTGATAGAATTGAAATAGAGTTATCAAAATGTTTTCAGCCCTGGCAGGGTCGGTTGTTCAGTTGGTTGGCAAGTCCTACCATGCACCAAAAGGTGGATGGGTTTGCTTTCTAGTCAGGGTCCATAGCTAGGTTGCAGGATCTCCCTCTTTTTAAAATAATCAATAAAAACATATTCTCAGGTGAGGATTTTTAAAAAATAAAATAAGCAATGCTACTCTTTAAAAAAATGTTTCTCAAAAATTTGTGATACAGGATATATGTGCTTTAATTCTATATAATAAAATCCTGATATGCAAATTGACTGAATGAGGGAACCACCGGTTGCTATGATGCACACTCACCACCAGGGGGCAGACACTCAGGAGCTATCCCCTGGTGGTCAGTGCACTCCCACAGGGGAAGTGCCACTCAGCCGGAAGCTAGGCTCATGGCTGGCGAGCACAACGGCAGTGGTAGGAGCCTCTTCCGCCTCCACTGTAGGTGAGCAATAAGGAGTGAGGGGTCCTGGACTGTGAGAGTCCTGGACTGTGAGAGGGATGTCCGACTGCAGGCCAATCCTTGATCAGGCGTAAGCCAGCAGGTGGACATTCGGTCTCGGACTGCGAGAGAGTATGGGCTGGGCTGAGAGGGACACCCCCCCCGCCCCCCCCCCACACACACACCAGTGCATGAATCTCATAGGCCTTTAGTATTGTATAAAATAAGATCTTGTGACCACTCTAATAAGATAAGATCTTGTGAACATTCTAATTAATTTCAAAGACAAGGTAAGTATAAACAGTGTTTTGAGAATTCTGTAACAACTGTCATGTCATATGAAAATAACCATGATCTTCATTGCAGACAGTGCCATAGATGCTACTGTCACTGTGTTTACAATGGAAGGAAATGCTAAATTTCAGGTAGAGGTTAATCAAAGTAGAGTTGTAATTTCTTTTTTCTGGTCTCAGGTTAAGAACTGAATATAGATTGTGCCTAAGTAGTATATTTATGCTTAACCCTTTCAGAGTGATTAACCCTTTCAGGGTTTTTTAAATATTGGGTTTGGTTCTCAAAATGGCACAGGTTGTGCTAAGGGACTGAAAGGATCATAATCATTAAAAGTTCTGCTTTTTTTATATCAAGCTCAAGGAAATAGCATTTTTTAGAGGTGAAGACAGCATTTCCTGTTGTAATTCAAGTAGCGATGCTGTCATGAAGAGACACAATTGATTTCCATGTTGACTTAATGGCTATTTTACTGCCTTAATGTTTTAGTGATACTCTCATTTGAAATTGTATTTTTTTCAAGAGTTTTGTGATCATTGTCAAATATGATCACAAAACACATGTGACAATTCAATTATGACTAGAAGGGGATTGTTCTGACGCTATTAATAGTAGTGTCATGCAATCCCATTATCACCACAAATCTTGTAAACCTGTCACCTTCTCTTGAAATACGCCCTTTGTCATGTCTTATAACAGCTGCAGTTGCACAAGTTCCATTGCCAGCTACAAATTACATGTGGAAATAGAGTTTGGAGGGGTATACTGGAAAAATGACAAATATCTGGAAATCTCTTGATGGTCTCACATGTCAATAAATGTGAGAACTTCACTTTTGTCACTTATTAGATTTCTAAAAAGGTAACTGGACCACTAGGGGGATTTATTGGTCCATTTCATTGTCGGCAATGTTTTCTCTTAAAATTCTGTTTTTATGAGCTTTAAGTACTGCACCCTTAAACTGAAATGTATAAAGTTAGATCACTTTGGTTGAATGATATCCAGTGCTGCAATGAATTTGACGGTAACCCAACCAAGTTTTATCCCAACCTCCTTATATCCCAAAGACACCACCTCCTCACCTGCTTTTGCTTGCTCAGAGAACATCACAATTTGGAAACATTTCAGATTCTGCTTTATCTTGGTGCCACTGTACACACTGTTCTATGCATGTGGAAGGCATCCTTTCTTTCCTCTTCCTAATTCTGACCTGTCCTTCAATGATGAGCTCAGGGTTAACTTCCCTGTGACTTCATGATTCTTGACTGATTGTTTTATATAATTAATTGTCTCATTGTTCCATCCCGATAGACAAGTCACTTGAGAGCAGAAACGTTTTTCTTTTTCATGCTTCCAAAACTGTAGAAAGATTTATTATAAATCTCCTGGCAATGTGTGATTTCTTCCATATCATTAGCAGACCATTGAAATTGCAAGCTCACCACAGACAGATCCTTCAGGCAACTTTGGTTCTAACCTTGGCCAAGTGGTGTCCTTTGTTAGTATGCCTAGATCACTTTTTTATTCCTACCTGTTCATATATTAGATGTTTTGGAAGTAACTGAGTATAGGGGCTTCCCTTGGTCTCACAAATTAATCACCACATCTGACTTGCCTTTTGAAAGATATTTCTAGACTTTGCTCCTTATCACAATTTTTATAGAGCAAAACACAAACAATGCCTCTAGGACTTTAATGAAACAAACAAATATTTTTAAAGCACTGAAAATCATATAAATATAACAGAAAGAGCAGGTGTCAGTATCCGAAACCCTTTTTGCTGTGGTTGCTTCCCATCTCTCGGTATCCATTATCATATTTTACTACAGCAGCCATAGTCAAAACTCTTTGCTTGCTGCACTGCAGTTTTGCTCTAATTGTTTCATGCCCAATTACATTGGGTTATGTAAATCTCTGTTAAATATTTTTGAATTAAAAATTAAGAATAGATTTCAATGAGGCATTGAAATTAATAGAATAAGTATGGGGTTCTAGTCAGAAAAATAGCACTATTACAGTGAAAGGAAAGCAAATCTATAGCTAAAAACTAGAAATAGATAGATAGATAGATAGATAGATAGACAGACAGACTAATGCAGAATATGAATTAAAAGTTAAAAATTAGCACTATGAGAATTACTCAGGTACATGCTAAAATGTTATGAGGTATACAAAAGTTGAACTGATACCTGCTCTGGGGGAATAATTAAACAGAGAACATATAAAATATATTAAAAATATACTTTTATATAACAAGAAAAGTCTCAGATTTTTTTTTAATAAATGAGAAAAAGAAAACTGAACTATAGATTTAGCTGAAGCACCCAAAGTATAGATATTTTTAGCCATCATTTATGTTGTACTGTGCCAAGCCATTTACACCTATTACCTAATGTAATATCTCAACATCTCTAGAAACTAAGAGTATTAACTTCTGGATAAGAGTTAGATATTTGGCACAAGGCTTTACCAAAACCTGGCAGCTCACCAAAGGTAGTCAGCACCTCGGTCCTTAGCATAGTCTTCATTTTCTTCTTTTGCATCGCTATTGTCGGGGCAACTCTCAGTCTTTTGAATGAAAGGACAAGGAGCTTCTCTGGGTCCCCTGTACCTCGTTCAGCCACCCTCTGGTGTCGCTTCTCTATCTCCTCAATGAGGAGGCCTCACAGCTGCTGCAGGTCAGTGAGTCTCTGTTGGATGGTCTTGGCATTCAGGCTGCTGTTGTCGGTGACAATGCTCTGACTCCTCTCAAAGATTTCTTCGATGGGAGGATGTTGTTAATACAACGCTGGTGCTGTCAGATTTCCTTCTGGAGGGTCTGGTTTTTCATTATAGACCTCAGATTTGGACAGTCTTGATTTCCCATGTTTTACACCTAGCTATTACTAAACTGCACTCCTTTCCTTAATTTTTGCTTTCTGCACATGCTTCACTGGAGCATCCTTTCACTTTTCAATTGTAGTTCCCCAGTATTCAGGCCCCACATTGGGCACCACATGTGCCACGCCAGCATGGCCAAGAGTGAACCTGGGAGGGGCAGTGAAGGATTGAAGAAAAGACAGACAAGAGAATACAGCTGGGGCTCTGTGGATCTCCCATTCCTGAGTGAGGACACAAAAGACCCAGTCTGCAAGCCTATGCTTTATTTTATAGTCTGATTAAAACAAGGGTAGATTAACATATATACAAAAGTTCTTGTTTTGGCAACACTTGCTGCACCTCCCACAAGCCATTAGCTACTTAGGAAGGAATGAGGGAGGGCTACAAGGTCAGGCTTAATTATGCTAGGAGAGATCTGCCCTCCAGGCTGGGACTTGTTTGTGGCCCTGCCCCAGGTCAGCCTGAGGCTTGACCCTAGAGCAGCTCCCTACATTAGATAGTTTGTCCAAGATCACCCAGATACTAAACTAAGCCAAAGGCTGACTTCTAAGCCTTCTCCTTCCCATTGGAAAGCTGTTTAGCAATGGATCCCAGCTGAGCTGACTTCAAGCCCAGGGTTCACTCCACAACACAGTAGAGATAACATGCAGAATAGGTTTCCGTGATGTCAGGGAATACGGGAAGAGTCCTGAAAGGCTACTAGACACACTCCCCATCCCCTTCACATAAGAAGTGCTACAGTGGGTTATATAGCATGATTAGAGCAGATTGAACTGACTTGAAGCCCTCTTTGGGGAAGCAGAAATTTCATTTGCTCTCTATTGTTTATGTAATTAGTGTCTTAGTGGGAATGTTTTAACTTCGGTTTGTGGCCTCCTATTTTCCTGCCTCCTTACTGATGCAGTGATTCCCTGGAATCTTAATAGCTACAATGGGTATACTTTGCTTAATAGGTGTGAGCTTTAGCGAATAATGTCATTTCTGAACACTTAATGATTTTCACAATTAAGAAGGTACTGAAGTTCAAGGTCTTTAAAAAAAAAGACATTTTCCTAATGATATATTTGCCAACTAAAGACTTGATAATCTGGAAAAGAAGTTGCTCTTTATGCTTTAAGACTAAAATAATTTTTTTTCTTTCTTACCTTAACAAAACTCAGTGTTTGAAACATTTTTGACTGCTTTTATAAGAAGGAAAAATACCAAAATATATAACTCAATGGTTTTTAGTTATGAATATTAGAATTTGAGGGAAAGAAAGAGAATAACAACTTATCTATATATATAAAAGCCTAAGTGACTGGCTGACCAGCCAACCAGCCATTAGCTATGACATGCACTGACCACCAGGGAGCATAAGCCCAACATAAGAGCAGAAACCACAGGCATGGAAATGTGGAACAGGCTAATGAATCTCAGAGGGAAGAAGGGAGTGGGAAGGGTGGGAAGAGATTAACCAAAGGTCTTATATGCATACTAGAGGCCAAGTGCACAAATTCATGCACCAGTGGGGTCTCACAATCTGGGACCCCTTGAGGGATGTCAGAGAGCCTGATCCCCACAGGCCATGCCGAGGGACCTCACAGGCCAGGCTGAGGGACCCCACAGGTGCATGAATCTGGGCACCAGGCCTCTAGTAGAAAAATAAACTACTAAACATAGAATGTGTGTCTCAATTGTAGACTTGAAAACTAAGTAACAGTGAGATAGGGCATATATTCTGCTTTAGCAATAAAATCAAGTCATGATAATTGAAGCAATGTTGGTGTAATGTGAAACCCATGGTCAGTAACTTCTACATGTATCCTGAATTTATTTATCAAGCTCCCGATAGAAGCTGCAGAAGTGTCTATTGCCTTGCAGGCAGTTTAACTTAGAATAAACTCTCACTGTGGGGATAGAAAATCGTCTGCTAATCCTACCATTCACTTCCTACCTATAAATCCCTGCTTGAGTCCAGACCTGTTCTCAGTGGAAACACAGCGGAAACACAGCGGAAACTTTCATCTTGTTTTCGAGAGGCCAATTACAAGAGGGCCCAAAGTATCTAGTAGATGCCCGAAATTCACTGGATAAAATGCACTGAGAGCTAAATTTTAACTTGACATTGAAGCCCAGTAGTTCTGTGCTGGGCAGTCAGGGCTCTGATTTCAATGCCTTTGGACCTTTATTGTTTTCTGAGTTTTCAGCCCCTGGGATTTTAGTTTATTAATTTCTGCAGCCTGAGCTTCTGGCATTGCCAGCTTGTGCTTATTAGCTACAAAAATCTTAGGATTAACATCAGTAAGCCTCTGGCATCTCCCAGTGAAGTGGCTGAGTGGTTAAGGGGAAGTTGGTTAAGCCACTTCGCATTCGGGAATTCAAATCCTCTCTTGTTGCTTAGTTTCTTCTATTTGGTTTTTAGAATGTTGCCAGGTGTGTGTGTGTGTGTGTGTATGTATGTATTTAGTGTACATTGATTATGACTATCCCAGTAAGAAAGGTTGGTAATCAAGCCTTTGGGTTGGACTGAGGATAATATTTACCCACAGCTGTTACAAGATCCTGGTTGCTTTGTCAAAGAAAATGACATGAAGACAGTAGATTGCAACCCTTGTCATTGAGTAGGGCAGAATTGCTCTGAAGGATGCTTTATTTTGTAGCCTCTAATTTCTGGTTTATCTTATGCAACTCCACTGCAAACAGTCTTTAATACACTTGCTTTTTAGACTCCCTGTTGAAATGTAAACTCTTACATTTGATTATGAGGACTATTCCTCAACTGCTTTCTCCTCATCTCATTCCTACTTCCAGCTCCACTGTCTAACACATACAAAATTATACTGCTTCAACTCTGTTATACAGTATTACTCTATTAAAGTGCCTCTTCAGCTCTCAACTCATGTGCACTCTGCTGTGTATTTTTCAGGGTGTTAACAGAAGCACATGGACAAGGCAAGCACATTTCAGCCCTCAGCTTAGATCATATCCATTTATAGCTTCATTGGCCAAAGCAAACCACATGACCAAATCCAAAGTCAACAATATGACTTAGTCAGCTTGAGTTGCCATAACAAAATAAGATAGATTGGGTGGCTTTAACAAAAGACACTTATTTCTGACAGTCCTGTGCCTTGGAAATCTAAGATCGAGGTGCAGGCAAATTTGCTTCCTGGGGAGAGCCTTCTTTCTGGCTTGTAAAAAGCTGTCTTCTCACTGTGTGCTCACATGGCCTTTTCTCCATGCTTGTGCCTAGATAGAGAGATCTCCCTTTTCCTTTTCTCATAAGGTTACTTGAGCCCAACATAAGGATCCCTCCCTCATGACCTACCCTAAACCTAATTACCCCCCACTTCTATGTACCATCAGTTTTGGGGATAGGGCATCAAAATATGAATTCAGGAATGGAAACAAACATTCACTTCATAACGGAAATGGTAAAATACCCCTACAATTTTAGGGAGGAACTGAAAAACTACATTACAAAGGTCCTAGATACATGATGAATAATTAGTTGAGCCAATAATTCAATCTACTAAGTGATACGCATCTTTTCTTTCATTCCATTTCTATTGCTACTAGAGGCGCCATGCAGGAAATCTATGCATGTGTAGGCCTTCCTTCCCCTGGCTGCCATCACTGGCTTCCCTCTGGCACCTGGGACCTGGGCTTCCCTTGCAGCCCCAGCTTCCTCCTGAAGGTCATTCAGAAGGATGTCCAAAAGGACATTCAGGCTAATTTGCATATTAGGCCTTTATTACTGTAGATATAGTAGGTATTGCAATTGTAGCTATAAGCAAGATGGAGTCTCAGAGTTGATGGCTTTTACCTTGCAATGTGGATGTCTGACCTGGAGCAGGGCAAGTAGAGATATAATAATTATTGTGATAAGACTTTTCTTGCCATACCCTATCCTTTTTTTCTGGCATGTTCTTTCCCTTAATAATATTTATTTGTACCTAATAACAGTTCCAAGACTGACTGTAATGTCACCTTTCATAGGAATGTGATTTTCAACTGTAATCTTTTTTACTCTATGTTCTTCTATTTTTATCAATTCGTATTCTCCCTGGTCATGAAGGAGTTCCTTGTTGATACAAAGCTCTGTAGTAGTTGTCAGATTGTTCTGTCTAAACATAACTAAGATGGAGGTACTCATGACACATATGCTAAAAGATGGCTCTAAGTAGGAAAAGGCCCTCAGTGAGACCTTGATAAGGGTTAGCTGCAAATACCACTCTTTTGGGAGATAGAAACTCTGTTTTCCATTCCTTTTGGTGTCTTTCTAGGACACAATACCATTGAATGATTCCCATATCCAGCTTGCATTACTCAAAGTATTTCAATGTATTCAAGAGGTGTTTTACTTAAAGTCGCCAAACAAATTTAAACTCTATTTATGTTAATTTTTAAAAATGGTATTGAAGGTACCAGTGTGGAGGGGAAATTAAGTGGCAAAGGATTCAGCATCATGTGTCCCAAGGGGTTGAAAGTAATTATAAATAGGTGCTTTACTCAAGGTTAGTTAATGACAAGAATAACATTACACATTTTCCTTTATTAACAACTTAGGTTTTATATTTTTAAGGATGCAAATGGGCCATCCCACAAATAAAACCTTAAAACCTGAGATAAACAAGGACTGCAAAAAATGCAATGGCCAGGGTTTCTTTTCTCTCTACTGTGTGTGTGTGAGTGTGTTTGTGTGTGTGTGTGTGTGTGTGTGTGTGTGTGTGTGTGTCCTTGACACTGCAAGGATTTTTCAGTTCACCAATTAATTTTTCTTATTAATATGTCTTATCATGGTTGAAGCATCTTAAAAAAACTGATAACAGGAGGGGAGAAATGATGATTTATTTCAAGAGGTAGATCAGACCTAACATTTTAAAGTTGACACCAACTTCAGAGAATACTTCACGCAAGTGTGTTTGCATGGGTCTGAGTGTGTGTGTCACCTGTCATGGAGCAAGGTTGCAGGGCCTTGTGATTGCAGAGCACCAGAGAACTCTTGTCATCCTCAAAAGCGTATTTTGCACGCGAGCAATCTGAGGCCCAGTGAAGTTAATGAGTTTTATAGCATACGGTGAGTTGGTATCAGAGTCTGGATTTGAACCCAAATGTTCTGTCTCTAATTCTGTGCTCTTTGAATCTTGTCAGCTTTCTTGGAGATTTATTTCAGCAGTTGAAAGCTTTAGATAATGGCATTTATCATGTCTTCCTTAACCAAGGACAAATGCTCTATGGGTTTAAATCCCTGGAGGAAACTGTCAGACTTTGTTATAAAAAAAATAAGAAATGACCAGAAAACAATTACATGCTACCTGTGTGGTACCATGTACCAGTGAAAAGTACTGAAGGGAGGGACACAGCAGTAGGAAGGAGTTGATCAAGGAAATGACACTGTGGCTGGACCTTGAAGCATAGGCGGCATTGGATGTCTGTGTGGAGGGAGATGGGTTTGGACAGGGAGGGAGCAGAATATGGCTGAGAGGGAGTAGGAGGTCCTCAGAGAAAAACAAAGAGGACAGAGGCCCAATAGCAGCAGGAAAGGGCCAGTGTTCATCCTGGGAGCAGTGAGGATGGCTCCTAGGTCATCACGAAGGAGGAAGTGGGTTTGCTCTGCCACATGTGATTGGGAAACAAAAGCAAACTGTTCAGTCTCTCAGAAAATTTGACAAGATATCAATCATTCTTTTTTAAAAATATATATATATATTTTATTGATTTTTTACAGAGAGGAAGGGAGAGAGATAGAGAGCTAGAAACGTCAATGAGAGAGAAACATTGACCAGCTGCCTCTTGCACACCCCCTACCGGAGATGTGCCTTCAACCAAAGTACATGCCCTTGACCTGAATCTAACCTGGGACCCCTCAGTCTGCAGGCCGAAGCTCTACTGCTGAGCCAAACCGGTTTTGGCTCAATCATTTTTTTTGTTATGCTAATTGCATGCCATAAACATATTCTTACACATATTCCTTTTTACTAGTTATTCAATATAAAGGAGCTGAGCTGAGAATCTGGGGAAGACAAAGGACTCTTACAACATAATTGTATTACCTTCCCCTATCTCCTACTCTTATTTTATGAATACAGTGTGAAAACATTGAATATATGAAAGAATAGGAACGAGAGGAAGAAATCAGACCCTGACTCTCCATAAGGAGTGGCTGTCAGAGGTCCCACCCCACCTCCACGCTACAAGCCTACAAAATAAATCCTTCTGAGTTAGTCTTTTCCCACCTCCATCCTACTAGCCTTCTAAATAAATCCTCCTGGGTTGGTATCTTCTCTCTTTAAAATCACATTTCTAGTACAGAGTAATGTAGGATGAAACACTGGTTTTGTTCCATTGGGACTTTCTTTTCAGGGCTGGCATGCTTCTTTTTGCTCAGTTCCCTCTAAGTTATAAAGCTTTCCATTTACTCATGCATTTGTCAAGTTTCCTCATTGCTCATGTTTGTGGCTGATTCCAAAGCTTCTGTTGTTCTTTTCAGCTCTCTGTTCTGTTCTCTCCTCCCTTTATGTCTAGCCATTATGCAAAATGCACATTATTGCTATTGTGTATTCTGTACAACACGGCGCTAGACCTCTGCAGATAGTCTGCCAATAGTACTCTGAATATTTGTTCTATGATTGCTCACTTAAAAGATGAAATTGATTTCTGAGGCAGACATAAACCCCTGGACTTATATCTTCGGTGTTTAAGTATTCTAGTCAGTGTGACTATATGTATGCAAAATAAAATCATAAACTTGAGTGACTATCCTTTGTATTTACTAACATTACAGCTATGCTAAGTGATGAGTCATGGCTGGGATGTGGCATTATTCTCAGTGGATGCATTTTAAATACCAAGATGACTTTAGTAAGATATTAAGTTTCAGTTAAAGAGGGCTTAAATGATCTCAGTTCTTTAGGTGTGCCATGGAGCTGCCCAAAGCTCTGTCTGCAGCCATTCTGTAGCAAGCCATGCAGTCACAGCAGAGGGCAGTCAAAGGGATGTGGCCCTTGCACTGCCATCAAGTGATCTACCAAGACAGTGACACAAATATCTTTGTCATATACATTTGTATTCTTTTATATCCACTGCTTTCTTCCTACATTCAAGCTTTCCTATAAACATTAAAATATATAGAAAAAAATAACTTTATTTTCTCCTTGTCACTCTGTCCTACCTCTAGTCTTCCTGTCATTGCTAAATGCCATGTAGAAAAGGCTTCATTTCTTCACTACTCCTTACTACCCAACCCTGTGGTCTTGCTTCTGGGTTCTATTGATACCTGATGATTGAAGTGACACTGCCCTTTCAGAATCCCAGAAGAATTTTTTAAACTGTCTGAATTTTCAAAATCCAGAGGCCTTCCCAGTTCTCACCCTCATGTAATTTTTCTAGTTTATGCAGCTGATCACCATTCCTTCTTGACATGCCCCCTCTTGACTTCTGTGGCACTGTGCTCTTTGTTTCTTCTTATTCTACTTCCTCCCAGTTTCTCCTTCTGACTCCCTTTTCTCTACTGACCCATCCAGTGTAACATTCTTGGTCTTCTGTGTTCCCTCTTGTTCTCCCTAAATTATCTCAGAAATTTCTCCGGCCACCACCTACCCTCAGATAATTTGAAATCTTTATGCACCAAATTATGCTTCCAGGCACCACATGCACACCTAAAACAGCTTGCTGGGCTTTCCAAGGTCAATGTTGTCCAACACAAGATTGCACTCTGAGGAAAAGTGTAAAGAGCATGACCTTTGTACTTGACCTTTGCTGGGCTTTCCAAGGACAATGTGTCTAACACAAGATTGCACTGTGAGGAATAGCATGAAGAGCTTGACCTTTGTACGTGGACAGACCAGGGTTAGATTTCTGGCTCTTGATTACTAAAGGGCTTTGGAGAAGATACTGGAACGCTTTGTGCAGTTATAAGATGAAGGTCATAAAATCTGCTTTGTAGAACAGCTGTGAATGTAAGATATATAAAACAAAACCTGGCAAGTGGTTGTCATTCAGTACAGAGGAGATATTTTGCATAATTAGTTTCTCTTCAGTGCCTCCTTCTCCTGTTGTATCCCCATTGTTTTTAGTCAAATAGTCATCATCACATAGTCATTTTCTCTTCCCTTCTATCTCAATCCTCATATCCAATCATGTGCCATCTCATGTTGTTCTCTTGAAACCATTCCCAGCTGTCTATGCTTTCTTTGGTCCTTATTATTTGTTCTCTGATTTATTTCAAAAATATTCAAATTGATTTCTATGCTTTCAGTTTTCCATTCCTCCAAACCATCATTATACTATCATCAGAGTTTTGTCTTATTTTCATGTCATACTACAATAAACAGGGTAGTCTTCTCAAAACCATTTTGAGTTAAACTCTATTCTGTTCAATAGCTTTTTGTTGCTTATAGTCAAATGCTATCAATCCTTAGCTGATCTGTCATTGTCCTATTGTCTTTTCCATATTTTTCTCCCATGACTTTATGTTCCAGCATCACAAATTACTCAAAGTCCCCCAAGCAAGCTACCTGGGTTGACATCCCTCAACTGTGGAATACTTTTTTCCCTGAACAAAATGCCAGTTACTTTCAGCTACTATTTACTTTTGGTTTCTGTAACCTTTGAGTATCTGTTTAGTGATTTTTTTTTAAATTTGCAGTTAATATTCAAGTGTTCTCTTTCCCTACAAGTTGAGTCCCTTGAGAGCAGATAAGACAAATGTAATAACACCATACAAATAAATTAAAAATGTTAAAGGAAGAACCAAGAAAAGCAATGCTAATAACAAAGTCAATACAACAATAAAAGCAATTACTATGGCTGTGCACAAACCTAGCTTTGAACCCCTTATCAGCCTTGATTTGACCATTAATTCATTCACTTCACAAATAAAATAATTTTGGGTGAATTCCTTATGCCCAACACTAAGTTTTGACAGGTAACTAAAAACATGATAAAGCTGGCTTCTACTCACAAAGAATTTCTAGGAATAAATTGTATACTTGAAATTATGTATATCTACAGCAGTTCATCATGGAGAACAAAATATCTCCTGGCTCTAAACTTTGAGAGAAATTTTCATTGGGGATATTACATAGGCTACATTAAATGAAACAGTGGGTAAAGCCCTCAACAACAATTTCATTATGAAACCAGAAGCATTGCTTTTTGTATGACTGTTACTTAAGGCATAATATTGAAAAGCAATTAATACCTCCTACTATATAGTCCTAAGTGGTTATAGAAATCAAGCACTATTATCTGACTTTGTTAGTCTTTTTTACCAAATATCGCTAGACCACAATTTAATGGTATCATTGACATTTTACTCAAAATGGTTTTGTGCATTTATTTAAGATATTGCACCAAAACAACAACAACAACACACATCACAAACTTTATCTGCCAGCCCTTATGTATTACTTTTCTATTGTTGCTGGAACAAATTAGCACAAAATAAGTGGCTTAAAACAATCAAATTCACTACCTTACAGTACTGTAGGTTGAAAGTCCCCAACAGTTCCCACTGGACTAAAATCAGGGCTCTGGCAGGGTTGGGTTTCTTTGGACACTCCCAGAGTGGAATCTGTTCAATTATCTTTTCCAGCTTATATAGGGCAACCAAATTCCTTGGCTGGTGCCTGCATCTTTAAAGCCAGGGACAATGCATCTTTCTGTCATTATTAGAGCCATATCTTCCTGGAACTATAGCCAGATAGGATCCTCTGCTTTTAAGAACCCATCTGATTAGATAGGGTTAGACAAAATAATACAAAATCTTCTCATTTTAAAGATTGTAATTACATCTATAAAGTCTCTTTTGTCATATAAGATAATATATCCAACAGATTTTAGGTTTGATGACATTTTTTTAGGAAGGAGACATTATTCTGCCTGCTCTGCCATCTTAATCAATGCATATTCTAATTTACAATGGAGATTGTGGTTTTTCATCCACCTGTTTGGAAGAGCAAATTGCACGATGTAATTCCGCACCTATTCCTAAAACAATAAAAGTTACATTTCCTCAAATCCATAGGTAATTCTGTGAAGATGTATGTGCTTGTGTGACTGAGGACAAACAAGGTTAGAAATTAGAAGAGGGTGTCTGGGGTGGCTATGTCTGAATCTGTTTTCTTTATATGGAACGTTGGAAGTACCTCCTCTCTCCCCCATCTCTTTCCACATCTTTGCATTTCCCTACTCTACACCTAATGTAGAATTGAAAATGTTAAAGTTAAAAAGCATTTGTTCCATTTCTTTGATGGAAGCAAAGTGAAGCAATAAAAATATCTACCAACCCTGGGAAGCTCTTGCCTAAATGATTGGTACTTATTACTAATGTAAAATGTTTTTGATTCTGAATATGTTGCTTATGTGATCTTCTGAATAAGGATAATTTTGCACTGTGTGAATAATTTCCCATTGTTTTCTAAAGTGTGTGAGTGGCTAGAAAACAATACTTCTATTTTGCATTTGTCATTGCACTTTACAAAATTGAACCAACCTTATATATTGTGGATAAAACCAGATGGAAGATTTCTTGTGTGTGTCTGGAATATGAACAAAGCATAAGTGGACTTATGGACTGAGTTACTTGAATTTATCTAAAACCAACATAATCAGTGCCTCAGCAACTCTCTAGTTCTATACACAGTAGACACTCAATAAATATTTATTATTTATTATTGATATTTGAATATGAGAATCACATTCCACTCTTCCCTCCCCCCCCCTCGCCCCAGTCAACAATTGTTTGATTGTCTTCTTGCCAGTCAACCTAATATGAATCAGATAGAAATGACTGACATGCCTCTCAGATTGGTGCCTCATCCTGCAGTGCCCATGCCTCAGTGACAGTCACTCCCAATTCCTTATAAGACTGTGCTGAGTGCTGTTTCCTTCCCTGAAATGTTGAAGTTATACTCTGCTGACTGAGAACCAACCACAAAGTGGCCATTGTTTTTTTCCCCTGTCTTTCTTTAAAAAATAGTGTCCCACGATGGATGGAGGAGACATTATTAATACAATTCTCTCTTTCTCTGTTGCAAACCTGCTTCTACACAGTTGCAACAAATTATTCAGAAGATTAAAGGTTGGCCCAGCCCTGACTACGCTGGTTCAGCTGGTCGAGCATCGTCCCGTACATCGAAGGGTTGCCAGTTCAAGTCCTGGTCAGGGCACTTGCCCAGGTTGCAGCTTCATTCTTGGTAGAGGTGCATGTTTACTCCATTCCTCTCCTCATAATTATGTATGGTTCCCTTAGAGTATGCACAGTTCTGTACTGTCTTTAGGGAGGAGGTGGCTTCTCCAGAGATCTAGTGTTTAACCTTGTCAGGAAAGCAAAAATACCCAGAACATCTAAAAGACTATGCTGAAATGTGCTAGGCCAGCACAAACTGTATCTGTGAGGACCAGGACATCAATCAAAGTGGGAGGGGAAGGGTGTGCTTTATCAAGGAAAGGAAAGCTCTGTCAAAGGCTGAGAAAGGCATTTATAGACGCATCTCTTCTTCATGTCCTCCTTATATCTACCTCAGACACTGTTTTACTGTCTCAGAACAGCTCTGACCACCCACCGTGCCATCTGTCCAGGGGAAGGGTCCTATCCAGTAAGATTTGTGGCCCTTGTTCTTTACATCCTCTGTCTGTCACTTCCATTTATGTCTGTGCTCTATATACTGCCTCCTTTTATTGCCAATTTTGTGTGTCCCTGCCGTAACGAAAACAGCCTTGGGTTTGGTGTACCTGATCTATGAGCTCTTAATGAAATGCAGCAGTGGTTGCATTCTTATCTCTAAGCACCATAAGCATCCAAGAGCCAGAAGTGTGCTATGATCACTAAACTGCTATGAGATGCAAGCCTACAATTTCAGTTATGTCATTTTCAATGAAGCTGTGTCTGAAATTGCTATTAACTGATTCCCCTGACTTTGATTATCCTGCTAGAAATTTTCTTTCTTATCATAACTCTGCAATATATTGTATTATCCATACATTTCTATTACTAGCTTCATTTATTGTGAGAGTTTTTGAGCATTTTATGAATTAGAATTTTCAGTGCCTACTATGGCTAAAATATTGCATTAGGTGCTGGGAGGTTAAATTAATTTGGGCAGGAATCTTGCATTGAGCAAATTAAGGTCTAGCAAGCAACATATGGCATGTGCATAAATATCTATATTTTAAGTGGTCAAAGAGATTTACAGGAAGGGAACTAGCTGGTTGAAGGATGAGACAGGGGGAATGATTCCTTAAGACTAGGGAAAGAAGTAAATGCATGTGATGGAAAGTGACACTTAAAAAGGCCTTGAAAGTTGTGTTGGTTTGGGATAGATGAAGATTCAGTAAAGATTCTCTTGGCAGAGGGATCAGAATGAATAAAGTGGACAGAAAATGGAGTTTTTATGAGGGAATAATTACATTTTATATCTGTTAGAAGTGCTTTCAAATGGAAGGGACACAGCAACACACTGCTAAGCTATGGCAAACCGGAAGGACATGGGGTTCATTCTACAAGAAGCTTGTGGGTAGTCAGTCCGGGATCTGTTCAGGGTCAGCTGTGTCACCAAGACCTGTCCATCCATCACCCTCAGCAAATTGGCTGTTTTTTCCAGCCAGTTTGCCCCAACAGCTCGTGTTAATACCAAGTCTGGTGTCCATCTCTAGACTAGTCACGGAAAAACAGTGGATTTGCTGTGATTGTCTTCTTAGGCCAATTTTGTCTCTTACAAAGATAAGGTTTGTTAGCATAAAGAAGGTGAAGGGGTAAAAGAGGAGGAGGAGAAAAGCAGGGGAGGAGGTGGAGAAGAATAAAAGAAAAATAAATATGAGGGAGGAGAAGGAGGAGGAAGACAGAGGAAAATGGCTTAATTAAAACTTGAATTTTGGTAGCATAATGAGAGATCAGTTTGGAAATATTTGAAGCCATATTTTGGATGGAGCCATGTCATAGTCAGAGTTTAGTCTGAATCAAGCCCTTCCTGGCATTTGACTCTTGACTCACCTTCCTTCCCTGTGTCACACTTTCTCCTGGGTGTTCCTTCTGCAACCTTGGCTCTCCTTGTCAATGCCATTTCCAAGTACCCACTGCTATTTCCCACACAAATGGCAGTGTTCCAAGCTTTCTGTCCAGTTTCTCTCCTCACCTTTCCTAAAGCAACCCATGTCAACTTGGCAGCTGCGCTGTTCTTATTGTTTTTCAAGCCCCCAACACAATCTTTGGACTGCTCCTTTGGCCTTTGTCTGGTTTCCCACAGGTTCTTGGTTCTCCCCTCCTGCTTTCCACATGCCCTGGAATACAATGTCCACTCCCTGGTTTTATTCAAGAAAGAATTCCTTATTCATGGCTCCACTTAAGAGGCATTGCTTTCTGGATGCTTTGCTGCAGTCTAATTCCTATCACTCTCCTCTGGGTTCCTTGTTCCCTCCACCTGCCTTTTACAGTGCTCTTCTTGCTATATTTAGTCATTGATTCAGTGACTGATGGCCTTCCAAGTCTCTCCAAGGCCATGCTCACTTGCCCACACCAGGCCACCATCATCTTCCACCCCTATCCCTGGAAAAGTCATTTCATTAATCTTCTTGAATCCCTCTGGCTATTCTCCAAATCATGCTTTATGCTGCAGCAAAATGATTCTTTCCCCAAAAATGGTAGGATGACTGTTGTCTTGGTATTCTCAGCAGATAGACAAAGGTCCTTACATTTCAGAGAAAACCCTATAAGGGGCCTCTCTCTTCAACCCTGGTGCACATTTGCTCCCACTTGCTTTCTCTACCAAAATCCCACTGGCTTTCTCTCATTTCCTCAAAAATGCCATGCAGTCTACTTCCTTCACAGAACCATTACAGGTGTTCTTTTCTTTGCTTGGAATGTTATCTTCTCCACCTTAACCATACTCTTATTTCTTTATCTGATCCAACTCAAGAACTACTTCCCTGGGGAAGACTTTCAGGTCCAAATCTTCTGAGAGCCTTGTTTCACTCATTCAATGAACTTAACTTTACTTGTGATCATATGATTATTTAATTAACATCGCGTTCCCCATCTAAAGAGCCATTTCTATGAAAGAATCAAGTGAGTCTATTTTGCTCACACGTATGTTTCCGGTGCCTTTGTATGGTACCTAGCATGTGATAGATGCTCAATTAATATTGTTCCCTTCGGAAAAATGAATGAGTGAATTGACTAGCTCTTTTATACCTTGAAATTCAGAAGAACTGAGACAATCCTGATTTCGCATGATATTCCCAGCACTTGAAGAGTTCTTATCCATAAAAATCACTAAAATCATCAATGGATGATTGATTTAGTGCATGAATGATTTTGAATGAATATCAGGCTAACGAATTTGTGGCCATCTGTGGCTTATTATGGGATCGTGAGGGGTTTATTGTTTTAGCCAGTGTAACCCTGATACTTCCAACTATCGCTTCTCTCTAATGCTCCTTATCCACTTCCTTTACCCCAAACTTCTTGTTTAAGTAACGAATGAGGACATGGGAACATGCTCTCATCTCTGCCTGTTGTGATCAGACCAAGGAAACAGGACCCTTCCAATAAGTGACTGCGTTTTCCCCAATTTTAAAGGATTTGGTGTTAGATCCCCCTGCCTTCCTTTCCTACTTTTGTCAGTTCTGTTTCAGGTTGGTATTTATTTTGCTTTTTAATCCTCTGAACAGTGTCCTTGATCTCAGATTCTATCCTTATAGGGGCTCGTCCTTTCACTTAGAAGCTGCCTAGGGGAAATGGGCACTTTCCAGGACTCCCACAGACCCCGGTCCTAAAGGGCAGTGTTCATACCAGTTACTGGTGTTGGGAATCCCCTTCACTTGCAATGAACAGACTGCATGTGAGACTATTGGTATTTGAGCTGCTTCCACAAATAAAACCATGCCTGTCGCCTGGGGAGTCCCTTTATGTAACTGCATATTTAAGCTCAGGTAAATCCTCGGTTTCAGCCTCCTCTTGGCTTTCCTTCCTGATCAGGAAAACTTTTATTTATCATATTTTTCATTTTCTTTGAACAGATGGTACGTTACCAGCAAGTGAAAAATAACTATCTTCCCACGTATTTAGAAACAAATGAAATTAACCACAAAAATATAAGGCAGCAGGGGCTACAAGAAACTAAGTAAATGAGTTTATCACACTCTTTGCTTTTTTATAGCATCATCATATCCATTTTTCTTTTTGGGGGGGAATAAAATGTCATATAAAATGTCAAAAGAAACTGTATTGGACAGCTCAGTTAGCATCATGCACATTTCCTTTGGAACACAGTTATTAGGAAAAATAAATAATCTTCTGTTGTCATCCACTTGCACTTCTGGAAGACTGAGGTCCTGTTAGTCTCATGTATGTAAATAGAAGTAAAGCTTTATGATAAGTAGATACTCGGAACTTGCTAGGAGAAAAATATACGAAGGCAGATTACTGCAATGCCCTGCGGTGCAGGATTCAGGCAGCACATCTGCAAAGCTCGTGCCCAGCACCAAACTCTCCACTCTGATTTTCTAGAAGTAAGGCCAGGTGGTTTCAGGGGGGTACAGCAGTACACATCCATTTGTATTTCTGTGTTCTACATTTTTTTATGTATTGCTTTTCTAACCCAAATTTCCCTGTTGGAATATAGCTCTGGCATAGATAGGTTCCTCTATATTTCATCAGTAATTGTGTTTGTGTGGTGAGGATGTATAGTTTCGGGTCTGCTCCATTGGGTTAACTATAACAAAGTATGTGCCAGTTCAGAGATTTACTAATAATAGAAGCTTCATTCTTTTTATATATATAATATATTTGGATTGTATCCTAGAATATGAACATACCGTTGCAATATTGTTTTTGTCTGTGCATCTTTTCAAGAAAACAAAATTATGCTGAATTTAAAGAAAACAAATTTTCGCCAAAGGTTCATTCTGATGTTTAACGTTTTTTAACTTCAACACTGTTTTTCAAAATCTATGCAAGTTATTATATGTGCCCGTAGTAAATACTGCCAGGTTGCTTTCCAGAAAGTGTATGTTAACTTATACTCTCACCAACACCCCATATGGGTTTCTGTCTCCCCACATCTTCACCAACATTTGATATTATTTTATTTGGGCTTTCTGAGTTTTGTCAATCTGATGGAAGTAAATTCATAGTTTGTTTTAGTTTCCTAATTATTTTAAGGTATTACTCCTCATTTATTTTAGACGTTATAAATCTTTCCTACTCTATGAGCTGCGTGTCTACTTAGTCTAAGGTACCTCTTTTGCACAAAAAGTGAAAATTTAGATGTACTGAGTTCCTTTACGTTTTGGGGAGTCTCAAAATGTTCTTCTATAGATTCTTGCATTAGCCTTATACTTCCACCTTTCACAATCCATTTCTAATCATCTTAATCCTCTCTGTGTGTGGTATAAGACTATGGTTTAAAGGTTTTTATCCTTAATTGGTAAGCAAGTTTTCTCCCAATAACTTCTGTTAAACAGTCTATATCCCTATTGATTATGGCGCCAGCATGATCATATATCAGATTAACATAGTTATGCAGTCTTTTTTGGAGTTATCTCTCTTATACTAGTGTCATATCTCTATTATTTACTAGGACTTTGAAATGTTTCTTCATATATGAGAAAGCACGATCTTTGTTGTTGTTTTTTTCTCTTCTTTGTCAAAATAACCTGAGCTTCACATTACTTTTAAAGAAGTTTTCCAAGGTCCTAAAAAAGCCTTTTCTTCAAATTTAATTCGCATTGTATCTTACAGATAAACTTGAGAAGACAAAGATCTTAAAAGTGTAAAACCATCCATCCATTAATAAAGTATATTTCTCTTTAATTTACACATGGTGATATCCTCTAATAGAGTTTTAAAAATATACTCTGTACAGATCTTAGTGGCTCTTGGTTCAGTTATAATAATTCCTAGATACTTACTAATTTTACTACTATTATTAATCTATATAAGCGTCCAAATCCTTCTTTTGAGAATTTGCATGTCTATGTACCAAAGGCCAGTTTGACATTTCTGTTTTGGAAATCTCTTATTATCTAACTTTATGTCTATCTGAGAATTTGGTCTCCACCTCACACTGAAAGTGCCTTCCACTTCAGCCTTCTGCATTTTAGTAGTTGGTGTCACTTTCAGCTCCTTCCAGACATCTAGGCATAAATTCTTTACTGATTTCCTACCTATGTTATTGTCCTCCTCACCCTCTTATTTAATTCACCATCAAGTTTTATTTGAATGACAAAATTATTTACGAGTGTTTGTTTTTCAAAATGGGTACATAAATATTGATTTAATAAGTGAGTAAAATACTGTAGTTATATCTTTCCTCTGATTACACAGTTTGGTTATGACTTTTAGATTAAGGCAGTAATAGTTTTCTTACTTAAGCATAGAATAAAATAATGTTTTGTTCCAAGAACAATTGTCTTACTAATAAGTTCATAGTCAAAACCAACAATGGGTATTAGTTCAAAATAGTCTAAGATATAATGTAGTTAAAAAAAAAAAAAAAAAAAAAAGATTCCCAAATCCTGAAGGTTTATTTCTTATTAAGCAAAGTCTGCTACTGCTAATCTGGGACAATTCTTCCCCATACAGTTTCATGCTGGGACAGATGAAGGGAGTCTTCTCTATCCTGTAGCCACATAATATGAAGCTCACGGCTTTTAACTGACATTGGAAGGGAAGAGAATATTGTATGGCTTCTCATCAGTAATTAGAAATTTCAGGTGGAAGTCACATTTAATTTCTACTCGTTGACATTGTCCTGAACAATGTAGCCACCTTGCTACAAAGAGGCAGGGAAGTGAGCAGTGGGATGTGGGCAAGCTCTAGCAGTTTCCACCACACCGTGTGTATGAGCAGGAAATAAAGGCAAATATCCTCACTTGCAACCTGAGAGCCTCCATGTTTGCTTCCAGCATTAGCTCCTAGTGATGTTTACTTTGTTCTCTCGAGACCATGGATTTGAGTTGCTGTAGTCAACAGTTGGTTTACAATGGGTCCATTTTTTTTTATGTTTGCTTTGCAAAATTTCATTAGGAAAAAAGAACCATCCAGAGAATTATATCTATATCTATTTCAATGTCTATGTCTCCCTCTTCATGTGGCATGGGAATCCCAGCATGAGCTTACCTGACTGGTCATAGTCAGCAAATGAGCTGATTGTGCGAGCAGATGTGGAAGACTTAAGTATAACTCAGAACCTGCAGATGCCCACTGATTCCATCATTGAAAGAGATGAATGTGTGACTTTGGGCTAGTGAAGTAGCCTCTCTGGGTATCGGTTTCCTCATTGCAGAGTATTAATAATACTAGTGCCTACCCCTTGGGAGGATTAAATGACGTCATGCTCATGAAGTGTTTGTCATGGTTTCTGGTACAAAGTAAATACTAAGTGATGCTGAGCATTAGAATGTATGAATTCATCCTGGATTAAACATTTGATTTTTTTTTGGGGGGGGGGGAGGGCATTAAGAACATTAAGCATAAAAATATTTAAAATTGTTTTTCTAAAAATGCATTAAAAATCATATTTTTGTACCATGACTCTTCAAAGTTAAAAGGAGAGACCAAAAATTAGATTTCAGGATATTTTATCTGTGAATTTGAGTTGTTCATAAATGTGCACCTGATTAATCCCAGACATTGCTAAGACAGAATGAAGAAGCAAATCCTTTGGTGACCTGGATTCTAGCTGCATTTCCCTACTAACTGGCTACATGATTTGGAAGCTATGTTAATGCCTGGGTTCAAGCTTCCCCATTTCTGCCATGAAGGGGTTTATTAGGCAATTCTTGAGAGTTGTTTTAGCATTCAAATTAAATATATAATAGCTTTAACAAAGTATGAGCTGGATATATTTTTCCTAAGGGCAAAGAAATACTGCACAATATTTCATGTAGACTTTTAAAAAATTTATGATCCATTATAAAGTTGTTTTATTTTATTTATCAATTACAGTTGACATTCAATATTATTTTATGTTAGTTTCAGGTGTGCAGCATAGTGGTTAGATAATAATAAAATTTACAAAGCAATTCCTCTGATAAGTCTAGTACCCACCTGGCTCCTTCCATAGTTACTACAATATTGTTCACTCTATTCCCCATGCTGTACTTTACATCCCCAGGACTATTTTGTTACCACCAATTTTTACTTCCTCATGCAGACTTTTGCACCAGATCACACACACAACAAGACTTAGGACACACAAAAGAAGTTGGCAAAAAAAAAAGTCCCTGCCCTCAGTATACTTCTAATAGCAGTGTGGTTAAATCCCCAGCAGTGTGAGCATATTAAAACCAAATGAAATAACTAGAGGTTGGTCTTTCAAAATGTCAAGGAAAAGTTGGAGGGGGAAGGTGGACTGGCTGAAATTCTCATGAAGATTCATTTCAATATTGGAAAGCAAAAATCTTATGCCTTCTGTTTCATCCTCCGGAGGGCTCCTCCATCAGAATTCACTCTTCTGACCCCTCAAATGGTGCTGTCATGAATACACATGGCATCAGAGAAAGCTGTGATCACCACTCATTTTACTTTCTTAGATCAAATCCACGAGAACATATGCATTATTAATGCCAACAGTCATGGGGTACACTCATGGCGTGTTCTTTTGGTGTCAGTAAATGACACCTGAAAGGGTTCAAAGAGGACATAAAAAGCAGCTTTTAACATAAGGAGATAGAAGCGAACCTCAACCCTACAAATCAACATTCCTTGGGCATCTCTGTGTGATCCTCTCTCCTCCCGGATAGAGCTGGATCTGGCCCTGGGCCTTTATTCTCGGCTCTGGTCCATGAAGTAACACTTTAAAAATTCACTTCCAAATTATAGTGCTGCTAAGATTTTCACAGCCCATTGCATTCAAAATAGCTTTCTAATTTTTCAAATTGCTAAGACCTCTTCTCTCTCTGAATTAGGCCTTAGAATACATACTTGTGCGCACACATCACACCACCTGTAGTCCAGCACTGTCCGCTGTGGATGGGCTCATCTGAGGTCTTCCCAGACCAGCCAGACATACTGAGGACATGTCAGATTTCTTTTTCTGTTGTCATCTCATCCTCCTCCTCCTCCTCTTTTTTTTTTTTTTTTTTTTTTTCAGGCTCCTACCCCATATCTATCATGTGCAGTGTGAAACAAACAAAACTTAAAATTGACTTGTGTACTTTAGAAATGTATTCTTGTGCCATAGATCTGTAAGTAGCTGGATTGCTGCGACCATACAGATGACCTTAAATCCTCTTCCTTGGGCTGCTCTTAATCATGACCTTGTGGCACATCTCACACGCTGCTGTTCTGACTTCCTTCATTCCCTACATCAGCCTTCCAATGCTGTGTCACAGTTATGGAGCTGATGAGGGGAAATATAATAATGAGTCAAATTTCCATTACAGGATTATTTTTAGAATTTTGATTATTTACAATAAAAATAGTACAAAAGAAAAACAAGTGAAATGAATTCTGCTAATGTGTCTTATTTAGCCCAGTGTCTCGGTCAGCTCTGTGTGCTTAACAAAATACTATAGACTGGGTGGCTTAAACAGCAGACATTTATTTCTCACGGTTCTGGAGGCTGGGAAGTCCAAGGTCAGGATGGTCAATTCTAATGAGAGCCCCTCCCTCATGACCTAATTACCCCTCAAAGGCCCCACCTCCAAATACCATTAGGGCTTCAACATATAAATTTTTTGGAGGGGGAGCACAAACTTCATTTTGTAGCATCCCATATATCCAAAATATTGTAACTTTAACATGTAATCAATATACAAATATTAATGAGATACTTAAAAATTCTTCTTCTTATAATAAGTCTTCAAAATCCTTTGTGTATATCTCAAAGTGGATGCTAAATTTCCATCAGCAATATTTGAATATTATATGCCATAAAATTTACATTTGACAATGTAAATTCCAAAACCAAGTTGTTCCAAACACACTTACAGCTTTACAAACACTATAACATGTAGCAAACATCAGTCTTTAGAACCAAACTTAAGTAAAATTAAATAAAATTTAAAATTCAGTTCCTCAGTCATACTGGCCACATTTCAAGTACATACAGCGACTTTTTATTTTACTCTCGTTTGGTTAGACTTTACTGGAAAATAATTCTTGGGTCTGGATTTAAGAGCTAAGAATAGCCTGACTAGCTTGGCTCAGAGGTTGAGCTTCAGCCTATGAACCAGGAAGTCACAGTTCAATTCTGTGGTTAAGGCACATGCCTAGGTTGCAGGCTCAATCCCCAGTGTAGGGCATGCAGGAGACAGCCAATCAATGATTCTCTCTCATCATTGATGTTTCTATCTCTCTCTCTCCCTCTCCCTTCCTCTCTGAAATAATAAATTTTTTTAAAGAAGAGGGTAAAGAAGTAATACATCAAGACCAAGTTTGTTTCAGACTTACATGTACTGTCAGCTGTACATAAGAGTGCACAGTGGAGCAGAAGAAGAAGCAATGAATTCTGACTGTGATGCAATAGCCAGGACTTCTCCAAGCTGCCCAGAGAGAGAGGAGGAGGAGGAATTAGAAATCCAGGTGGCTTATCTAGCCTGATTCTTTCATAGTCATTATTTTATACACTTTTAGCCTAGCCACAAGGAATTTCTCCTGTGTGATTTGGTCCTCAAGGACAGATATATGGCCTTAAAGTAATAATAGTTGCTTTCATATCATAATCCCTATAACATAGAGCTGACAGCAAGACTTTTTACATCAGTGACATTGATAAATCCACTACATTAGAATAGTCACTGTGATTCTTGATGAAAAACAAGGATGAACAAAACAAGTTCATCATATTAAGCTCATCAAAAACTCAAGCTAATGTATCTTGACCAAGATTTGAAGGCAAGATTTAAGCCAATTAATGTTAAGAATAATCAACATGCCATATCTATGATTTGTCTATAGATTCATATTGTAATTTTCAAAGTTTTGCACTACAAATATTTATGCTGTTGTTGGATCTAATTAAAAATTAGCAATTGCTTCATTTAGGGAATCACTCAACCAAATGGCAGAGAATTGAAAAATGCATAGGCCCTGGAGGGACACATTGGCAGCAATAACTAATTCTGCCTGCTGATGGGAATCAGCATAGGTCATTCAGAAAAGAGCCCTGGATGGAACAAATTATTCACCTTCAATCAACAGTGAGTGGTTTCCTCAGCCTTGCCCTACTGACATCAATTAACCCTTGTGGCATTCTTCAATTATTTGAAATCTCCACGCACACTCCATCCTTCAAGGTAGCTATCTAGAACTTTTCAAATTTGTTTTGCTTCTTTTTTTGCAAAGGTTTTAAATGAAGTGCTGTGTTATTTTCACTTTTTCTACATTCTTAAGATTATTCTGTCCATCCCACATTGACTTCTTGTTTACTCTCACTAATGAGTATACCTTAAGATTTTATAAAATGAATGCAGGCCTTCAGAGAATTCCCCCGGGAGACTCTGGTTTAATACCACATTAATTTGGTGATGTGTATGGTCATATTAAAGATGTATTAATGGCACATAAGGATTGATTTCACTGAAGGGTCCAGAGGAAAGAGCCCACACCAAACCATCTATAGCTCTGTCACTTCATCCTGTGCAGAGGCTAAGTTGTGTGTGTGTGTCGGGGGGGATGAAAGACCCTCAAAGATAAATGATTTCATATAAATATCTTCAATTGGCAACAGCTTTATAACTCCTGCTGTGAGCCATCAACTACCCCTCAGATGAGCTGTAATGGGGAGCTGTGTACCAAGAACTCTGCCACAGAACCCCCTAATGAAAGCTGATTAAAATTTTTTGAAATTCTTACTCAGGGATGCATACTTAAGAGTGAATTGTAATCTTTTCAGATTTGACATTTCAAAATAAGTAAATATTGAGCAGTGGGAGGAGGAGAAGGAGGGAGAGGAGCAGTAGAGGAAGAGGCAATTTCATAACTAGAGGAAAGGATGCCATCAGAAGGAGCCCTGTTCCTGGTAAACCTGCCAAGGCAGTCAATGGGGCAATCGTCCATTTTATACAACTCATTGCTCCTCTTTAGAATGGGCCAGGATGGGGTGCTAATCAGAGAGATTTACATTGGAAGAATTCTTCCTGTCTTTGATTGTATAAATAATTAAGTTATATTTCCTTGAATTCATATTTCCAACCTTAAATTTCTCTATTAAAAATTTAACTATTTATCTTACCATTAAACTTAACCTGAGTGAGTATTTTCAAGACTCTTTAAGTAAATGCTTCTATTGAAGTTGGATTCGTTCTTAACATGATCTCCATGGATTATGCATGGAAGTAGTTTACCATGGTTAACAGGCCTTGCTAGGGGTCTGACCACACTGACCATAATCATCAGTCTTCTCTGTTTCTTTCTCAAGTAGGAATCTAGTGATGTTGTTGCTTCTATTTGCCAGGGCTGCTTTGTCAAAGCACATGTTGGCTATACTGACTTGGGAATCAGAAAGAATGAATGAGCACATTTGGCTCAGAGTTGCGAGGAAGGAATGAAGGAGAGGTAAATGAAAGTAGACATGGTACCCATGGAGAGCAGGAGGTAGGGGAAATAACAGGAAGCTGAGGTTTCTCCATGCTCTCTGAAGTAGGAGATGTGATCCTGCCTTGAGATGGGGATGATAGGATGTGGGAGAGGCTCCTGGAGGGTGGGGGGAGGGCAGGAGAGGTAGAAGCTGAACGGGTGCTTGTGGAAGGCTGCCAGCCAGCCTTTCGGATAAGATGGGGAAGTACAGCTGTCTGAAGCAGGAGACAGATGGCCAAGAAGTATTTGGCAAATATTAATCTGGGAGCAGTGGGCAGCAAGGACAGTGATAGGATTTGGAGATAAGATGAGAACAATCAATGAAGAAGAGATCACAGTGGTCTGAGAAGGGGATGAAAAACTGTAATGATGATTGTACAAGAATGGAAAGAGGTTCCAGAAGACAATGCAAAAGAAGAATAAATGTCATATGGTGACTGAATATATAGGGCGTGGAGGTAAAGAGTCAAAGATGATTGCTTGAACTTTTTAGAGGGCAGGGATTGATTCCTCCTCATTTTGCAATCTAGCACTGCACACAGGTGCACAGCACATCTACATATGCAAAATGTATGCTGATCAATCTATTCACATTGAAATGAGATTGAGAAAAACTTCATATTTCTATATTAAATAATAACATTTTATAAGTGAGGTTGTGAGGATACAAACAGAGACCCCTTCTATACCATTCTATGCATAATAATATGCATAATTACTTTTATTTGAAAAATAATAAAGCTTTTTGTTAGGATGGCAGAAGAAAGCTATTTTACGAGGAAGATGTTTATTTTCATTTCATAGTCTGAGTCAGCTGTAGGTCACTTAAATGGAAATGTGCAGAAGGTAGTTTAAAAAGCAAGGTCAGAGCTTCAGATTGAAATTGTACTTAAAGCTAGAGATAAAGGGATATTTAGTCGCTCACTTTTTCTTTGTTTCATTCATTCATATTCTCACAAACCTCATTTCCTTCCAAAAGGGATTTGAGGCGGCTCATAAAAATACTAATATTAGCACGACATGAAATTGGAATATTTGGTTGGAGAGAAGACATGAGTAGAAAAAGAGTGCCAAGCTCCATGTTATCCTGCTTTTCCGGTTTGTATTGTTGCCAAGGGTGGATCACACACTCCCATGTGTGGTCAAAGCTTCTAGTAATCAAAGCAGGACAGATATCAGTAGTTATAAAATGTACAGAGTATGAAAGATAAAATAGAACTTTTCTGTAGTTGCCACAAAGGAATCTTTCCCATGGCATCTATCAAGGAGCTGTAGTACAATGGCCAATAATTACAAGAGTATTTCTTCCTTTATTAACCGCAGTAGAGAGTTTCATAAAACCTTTCCTTATAATGTTCCTCAGTGCATACATTTGACCAAATAAATCATCAGAGTTTGAACTTATCTTGGACTATTTTTTTTATTTGTTGGATCCTTAAAGAAACACATAGTTTTATTGGACATTAGGCATTTCTAGGCATTTTACTTTTTGTTCAACAAAAGAAAAATTTTTGTCTTACCCTTATATAGAACAGTATGTTTTTATTCTTGAACATAAATATAATCATTTGGAGAATAATTTGTAAATCCCTACAAAAACTCTCGTATACCAAGGAGATGTATAAATGGTTTTCCATTGCAGCGTTGATTGTAATAGTGAAGAATTGCATACAATCAACTGACCTTTCCATAAGTAGTTTGCTAATTAACCTGGATGATTAGAGATTTACCATAGATACATAAAAATGAATGAACCAAAAATACATATACCAATGTAAATAAAACTGGAAACATAAATCTGATAGAAGAAAAGTTGCAGAAAGATACATACAGCATGACAATATTTATATAAATGTTTAAAATTTTGAGAACACATATATATGATTTGCATATACATGAATATATAGTAAACATAAAATACACAAAGCTGTGGTGAACTCCAACTTCACATGGTGTTTTATCTCCAGGAGTATAAATAGGGAAGGGATTGTGAATGAGACATTAGCTGCATCCACAATGCTTTGTGTCTCAGAAAAATAAAAAGAATTCTGTTACAAATGTAGTAGTGAGTGCCTTATATATATTTGAAATAACTCATAAGTAAAATTAAAATAGAGGAAATAAGATGAGGTCATTTAAATATGAATAACTTTTCTCTAAATATTCATATATCAAATGGTCTCATGAAGGTGAAATCAACTTTATAAAGCGTGTGAAGCAATTAAATCTATATTAAAACATTTCTAGGTGCTTGTAAGATTATTGCTGCTGGTCTTATCTAAAGTTTCAATAATCTGAGTTAATTATTTGACAGAACCACAATCATGTGGTCTTTTCAATGAATTCAGAGATATCTAAAGACTCTGACTCTAGTCTGACACAGGGCAAGAGCATGTTGGTTATCTATAATTAGTGAAATGTATGTCTTACATTACATTTTTTAATGGGAAGCAAACAGCAGTTCATATTAAATAACTGGGGATTTTAATAGAGCTCGAGTTACAATGTGGCTTTTAAAAGATATAACGTACCCTAGTTTAGTGCTCAGCTGTAGGTCAGACCCGAGTTTATGAGGCCATCCCCCATCTGGAAAAGCGTGTCTGGCACATTTTATGAGAGGCATTGATCACTTAGAGTGGATCAGAGGGAGCAACCTGCAGGATGAAAGGCTTGAGAACGATGGAATAAGAGAGGGGCTAAAGGAATAAGAATTAGAACGAATGAGAAGGGGAAAGGCTAGAAGGAACATAAATAACAATAACGCAATGCAATCTACAACACAAATATAAATATAAAAAGGATTTCTATAAAGAACAGATGGAGTGGGGGAAGGAACCCCATTGGATTCAACAAACCGAAGTTCAGCTCACATACATAAGTACCTTCTAACTTAGAGTGCTCCAAAAATGGAATGGGCCCCCTATAGCCAAGTGTGCATCATGGTAAGAAGCTGGCTTAGTCAAGAACATTTTTAAAGTAGAATTCTTCCTTGGAGTAGAGGGCAAACTGGATTACTTCTAAATATTATATATCTATTTATATATAGTGCAACATTTAAAATAATGGACTGGAAACATAAAAATAAAATAATAGACTGCTTGATTTTTTTTTTTAATACTTAAAACATGCTCCCTAGAAACCAGTTCAATTTCTAAGATATTCACATAAGAGTGTTAAGTATTGTCAAAACCTTACTTGATGGATAAAATAAAAATGCCATGATCCTTTGTACCTATAGAACCAGGGAACATGGATCTAAACTAGAGTTCATTTTAGAAATGACAAGTAAGGCTCAGATATTTCAGCCTTTCCCTGAGCTTTATGGTTAGTAAGGGGCAGAGCACTGTCCTTGATAACCACTCCTTCATTGTTTCCACCCAGGGGTTGATGCTTAGCTCACAGTAATCTGTAGGTGAACAACAATAGCAGCAATGAAAGTTCCTGATGCCACCCTCCGGCATCCACCACCACCCATGCTCTCCCTGACAGGCACCCTCGGGGAAGCAGCATTGGGAATCCTGCATCTGGGTCAAACACTAATCCCCAGTTCCCCACCCCCACTACCCCCACCACCTGCATTGCAGTTTGTCTCCAAGAGGTAAACCTCAGTCCTACTAGTCCCCAGGCTGGAATCCCATTATGGTCCCCAATCCAGACAGAGGGTAGCTTGTGACTGGATACATAACAGTCCTATCCAACCAGTGGGGTCCCTCGGCAGATGTGGGAGAGCAGGTTTTGGCCTGATCCCCACAGACCAGGCCGAGTTTGTTCTGGATTGGGAGAGGGCGCAGGCCAGGCCCAGGGAACCCACAGGTGCACAAATCCATGCACTGGGCCTCTCGCACTTATAATAGCCCAGTTATGAATAACTGGAAAGGAGCAAAGGGAAGGGACTAGACAGGAAAAGAATAGACACATGCCCAGTAAAATCAGGGAAGGTATTTGCCTATTAGTCACACCTGGGAACAGGCCGTTGGCCAGAATAGGCATGGCCACTGCAAGCATGGGAAGATGTGAGGCATTTAAACTCCTAAACAAAGGAATTCTCTCTCTCTTTTTTGGTTTATGGTCTTGTTCTTGCTCTGCACTCCTGGTCTGTGGAGCTCTTATGCTCTACATTTGCCTATATGACTTGGGGCCATGTGGACTCCACACATAATGGACCTGCAGCTAGCCTGACTGCTAACCTGATGCAAATGGAACAATAACGAATGGAAGTTAATCATTGAGCTGTGAAATGGGGGAGGGAGTGACTCCTCATCTTGAAGAGAATCATTTACAATCAGTACAGGAGGTAACTACACCAAACCCAGCTACACCATGGAATGGAAACTTGGGACACTGGCTTTGCTTCTAGCTCTGCTGAATCCTCAGCTACACCTCTTCCAAGACTGAATTAAGAGAAATGGGATTTTAGAAACTGAGGAATGTAATTCCATGTAAATAAAGCTTTCTATCACATTTCATCCTCAGTGGGGGCCTCCAGAAATGCTATTCCAGTAACACCCCCAAGAACCCCACTCCCACCAGCAACAGAGAAAGGCCGTGCATGCATTTCTCTGATAACAGATCTAGTTCTTTCTTGGCCATTGCATGGATCTAAGTAACTTGACCAAAGCAGGGTGAAAATCAGGACCATTTCATTCCGTTCAATCAGCAATTCTCAACCTATTTCTCCTTTTTCCTACATAGCATATGAGGAACATGTCATAACACACTCTCATGGGCATTCCTACAGTTGAATGCACTTTTTGGCCTCTCCCCATAATTTAACCTTTTTCTCTGCTATTCAAGAAAGCAAATCAAGATGCAAGTCAAAGTAGCGTTCTTATATCACAGTCTTGTAACTTCTTTAATTTAAGAGGGGAAACATTGCCCAAAACTCACTAAAGTTTAGTTACCTCCGAATTACTCTCAGTGCATTTTGCTGGCATGTTGCTCTTTCCTGCTTTCCACTCTGCTTAGAACCTGTTTGTGTCCTCTTGCACGCTGGGTGGGAGGAGTTATGACCCATGTGCAGAATGAGTTCTGGAGATTAGAAGGGCCAAGCTGAGCTCCTGATGTCTTTGTATGAAGCAAAAACATCCCACATATCTTTGGTCATGGAGCCAGAGGTTTCCCTGCTGCTTCCAGCACCAGCCAGCTCACTGGGTTTGGCTGTCTGCACTGCTCTGTTGATATTGCTCAGAAGAGTTTGCTTTTCTTAAATGCATTTACTCACCACATTAAAAAGGTTTCACAGCTTACCATAAAGTCATAGAATTTGTCATTGAAAGGAAAGGAAATAATAATAGGAAATTAATAATTGAGCAGGGGGCCACAGACATAAAGTTCCTGAACCTAAAAGATGATGTGGGACACAGTGACAAGTACCTCTGGGGAAGGGAGTGATTCTGCACCTTGAAGAAAATCTTTTACATCCAGGACAGAAGGTGACTCTGAAATGTGACTCAAACACTGGTCATTTTCTGGTTCATCTCACAGTCCCAAACTCTTTAGCAAGTTACTGTAATAAATATATTTCACACACAATCTCCATTAAACATGCTGGAGCACCTCATCTCAGTCACAACACATAATTAAGTAATTTTTTTAAAAAAATTAGGCCTTTAGCCCTGGCTGGTTTGGCTTAGTGGATAGAGCATTGGCCTGTGGCCTGAGGGGTCCCAGGTTTCATTCCAGTCAAGGGCATGTACCTTGGTTGCATATCCCCAGTGGGAGGTATGCAGGAGGCAGCTGATTGATGTTTCTCTTTCATTGATGTTTCTAACTCTCTTTCTGTAAAATACCAATAAAAAATATATATTTTAAAAGTAGGTATTTATCCTATTTCATTATGGGCTGATATCTTGGCAGTTTTCTGGAGACCTGTGTGACTTCAGATGGGAATGTGATGCTATTTGTTAATTCTGCCACTGTTATTCCTTGGCCCTGATTAAAAGTGCAATTGAAACAATTTAGAAAAACTTCACATGTAAGAAAATGCAACCACTATTGCATTCTGCTTTTTTCCCCATTCTGCATTTTCTGGTTTTGAGTGCTTCCCTTCAGTCTATCACTACCTAAGAGCAGTCCATTAACTTGAATAAAGAACTGCACTTTGGGATCCCCAGGTTGGCATCCCCCTCATAAGTTCTGTCTCTCTGTCCCATTAGCCCTGCCCTCTGATGGTGTGGTTATGAGGACCAGAGTCAGGGGGTCACAGACATAAAGTTCCTGAACCTAAAAGACAATGTGGGACACAGTGACAAGTACCTCTGGCCACATCCACAGCTCACCAGAAACCAGGTGGTACCTCCTGTCTTTTTAGTCAAAGGTGAATATTAGGGATTCTGAACATTAGGAGCCTCTTGTTTGCATTCTTTTCTATCTGTCCACAGCAGACCACAGTCTACTTAGTCTTTGCCTGGCATGTCTCATAGGTTGGTACTAACTTATCTATCCTTAAAACATCTAATAAATTCTTCCCCCATATTTTCTAAGTTATTTCCTTTTGTACTTACTATTAGTTGTTCCCTCTGTGTACTCACAATTCACTGGGATTTTGTTATTGTTGTTGTTGTTGTTGTTGGTGGTGGTGGTGGTGGTGGTGGTGGTGGTGGTGTGTGTGTGTGTGTGTGTGTGTGTTTAGTGTTTATTACAATGGCAATGCTCTCACTTTGCTCTGTAAGGGTCAAATTACATGTCAGTTTTCCCAACTAGACTGGACTCTTCAAAGACAGGGATCATGACCTCTTTTGTATCCCCAGCCCATTGTCTAGTGTAGAGTAGGTGACTTTTTTTTTCTGTGTAAAGAAATAAAGGAATAAATTGACCCACAATGTATTTTCAGATGCATCCACGTAGAGTTGGTCTAAAGTGAGTAATGAACTAGCCAGTGGGTTTTTCCACCCAACCCCTGCTCAAATGGGGCCTGGTCTCCCTAGAGATGAGCGGACAGATGGAAGAGCAGCCACCAGACTCTGCACAGCTGAGCTGAGCACCGCCTGCCTTCCTGGTGTGAATGCCACTCTCAGCTGCACAAAATCACGCTCCTTCCTGGGGAAAGGAAAGTCTGGATCGTCCCATATGTCCAGCTGCCTGCCAAGTGTTATCATGACTGTTCAGTTCCCTCAGCTGACAGTAATGAAGTCAGGACTTAATGCACCTCACCTCAGCGTGTCTGGGAAACACATTGTCATTTAGAATCTCCTCACGAGCCACAACAGACACGTTCTTTTCACTAATGGGCATCTGTTCTTTGGTTCACGCTCCTGGTCTGATGCCTTCTTGAACACAGCTCAGTTTGGCCAAGGGATCTATTAAACTATCATTTATTAGTGGCATTCATGAGAAATGAGATGATCATCCAACATGTACCATGTCATCACCCTGGTCATGACTGTTAGCTGAAGGTTAAGGCCAGCCTCGTGGAACACGGAAACAACATCAAGGCCTGGCAGAGAGACAAAGCCACTTGCCACACCATGGCTGTGATCTGGTTCCACTGAGCATGCCCTCCTCAACCTCCTGAACATGTGCCTTCATGATCTGGTCCAAAATATAACATCTCTATTTATACTGAAGCCCCAAGAGGGGGATGGATTGCATTACAATGAATGTGTGCTTTGCTAGCTACAGCATAATAAACATGATGCTATAATTATCCGTGTTGTCATAGAGCGAGGAAGCTAATCTCTTGAAGCATTAGAGTCCCGTGTCACTAGCAAGCAGGCTCATGTTTTGCGTTTGTTTTGTGATGATGCACAGCTTTGTAGTGTGTTTGTTTGTGTCAGCACTTCAGCCATATCTGGATGAAGACCGTACTGGAAATACATTTGCATATGGGTCTAATTAGAAGTTTGTATGGTTATAATGTCTTTGTGATCTGGCTCTGCCTTTCAATTTCGCTCTGGGAGGAAGTTTATTAAGATAACCAAAGATGGTCATAGCTCTCCCCCAGCAACTCTGGATTCTTCTCCTCATTCTAGGTAAAACGTACAAATTGATTGAAGTAGTGAGGTTTGAGGAACTTTTTTTTTTAAAAAAAACAAATTCTACTCCATATCCCACATGTTGGGTTTGATGCATTACATTCTGCATTGGTGAGTCAATGTTGGACCTAGAAGATACTCTCTCCCAGAAAGTCATTCATTTGATAAATCTTTCAGGGTCTCAGTGGCATCACTCACTCTTCTGGGCACTGTGTATACAACAGTTGGTCAAAGCAAAAACCTCTGACATTCTAGTGGGGGGAGGCAGGAAATAAATCAAATAAATACATAGGCTATCCAGTAGAATTTTATAATAACAATATGTGCCACAGAGGAAAAGAAAACAATAAATAAAGAGGAATTTGGGGAAGTGACCTGTAATTTGTAGTCTGGTCAGGAAAGGCTCCACTAAAATATGGTTAAAGTGTGATTATCTCCATTGAAAAATGTGCAATGATGATAATTTACTTAATAACTAAAACTGTTAACAGTTGGCACCTTCTAGGAAATTATTTTATAGGCCCGACTGCTGTTGAACAAGTTGGAGAAATTAGATTGGGCCTCCATAGGGTGACATCAAAAAATAATTCTTCTATTTTATAGTTTGTCTTTGGAGCCCCCTTGGTCCTAAGGGTGCAGGGCCCTTATGTGATCATCTTCCGATTCTACTTCCCTTAGCATGGTTTCAGGAGCCTTGAATGGGGAGAATCATTCATTGAGTGTAATTAATGTTCCTTAAAGAATGATGTTCCTTGGGAGGAAGATTTTCTCCATTTTGAAATGCCAGTAACAATTTCCCTTTTAATCTCCACTTCTTCTTTCCTTTGTAGATGGTTTTTAGAAGTTTCCAAAACTTTTAAAATAGTTCTCCCTTTCCTTGAATCCATGATCATAAGTAGTGCAGAGAGGAAAAAAAGAATCCATATATATAATAGGTAGTTCATGTTATATTCACCGGAATGGTAATTGTGCTTGGGTTTTTTAAAAAGTCTTTTATCTTTGGACTCTGAGTAAACAGAACTACTCCATCACAGAATTATGGAAAATGAAGTTATGATAATAGCTATTCTGCAGTGTCATCTAAACTTGCAAATTATTAGACATGAAAGAAAGGCAGCAGATTGAAACGGAGAACTAACTGGAGGATGTGGAGTCTGCAGAGGGCCCTGCACATCCCTATGGGGGATGGGGACTGGAAGATGGTGAATGTCCTTGACTTCAGGTACATGATAATCACCATGGCAAGTTCATGAAAATAAAAAGGGTGGGTTGAGTCCAGCTGCTGAGCTTTCCCCATTCTTTGATGATTTTCTTGCCTTGCATCTGCTACTCTTGATTGAACACCATGGTTGTGAAATGAAAGCTCTGCCCCCGAGCGGGCTGGTTCTAATAAACCTGTGTGGGTGGGTGTGCACCAGAAGCCAGGCTCTGAGCTCAACAGCAACCATATGTGGGAAGAGTTGAGTTGCTTCCTTTGAAGGTTAGAGGGAACCAGGCTGGGTGGGATGGAACACCTGGACTGGTCTGAAGGAAATATCAGCCAACGGGGGCCCTGCTAGACAACCCCACCTCTGGGCTGACTCAGGAATGCGATTTCTCTTGGAAAGAGCTCATATTAATTTTTTACAGAGAAGCAGAAAGAGAGAGAATTAGAAACATCGATGAGAGAAAACATCAATCAGCTGCCTCTTGCACACTCCCCCCTGGGGATGTGCCTACAACCAAGGCACATGCCCTTGACCAGAATCGATCCTGGAACCTTTCAGTCCTCAGGCCGATGCTCTGCTCACTGAGCCAAACTTGTTCCAGCAGGCTTAAATATATTTTTCACCTAAAACACCAACATAGGCTGAGTTTCACTGTGAACTGTAAAGGTCATCAGCTTTATTTATTTATTTTAAATATATTTTATTGATTTTTTACAGAGAGGAAGGGAGAGGGATAGAGAGCTAGAAACATCAATGAGAGAGGAACATTGACCAGCTGCCTCCTGCACACCTCCCACTGGGGATGGGCCCGCAACCAATGTACATGCCCTTGACCAGAATCGAACCTGGGACCTCTCCGTACACAGGCCGACGCTCTATCCACTGAGCCAAACTGGTTTCGGCATCATCAGCTTTTTTTTTTTTCAATCACTGACAGCCAAGCACAGGACTTGCTTCAGAATTACCTGGACGGTTTGCTAAAACTGGGTGCTGGATGCATCTCCCCCTCGACCCCCCCCCCCGCCAACACACACACACACACACACACACACACACACACACACACACACACAGCTCTTCTATAAATCTGGTGTAGGGCCCAGGAATCTGTTTCTAACATCATTTAGAAGAATTTGCATCTGCTGCTGCTGCTGTCCCTGGACCACTCCCTCTCAAGGAAATGCTTTTCTTTCTCTTCGTGGTTGAAATGTAACATTCCATCTATTGGTTTTCATTCTTTGTATATTTTTCTGAGTTTCTGAGATGGTCCCAAAGGAAGTGTTCACAAGCAGCTGCTTGTGGAACACAGCTAGACAAATAACACTACGCCCATTGCAGATGGATATTGAGGCTCAATCGATGTGTGCGCAAGCTTTGTCTGTGAGTAGAATTATTTATAAAACTGGAAATTGGACTGTCTTTATGGAGTCATTACCACCATTCAGTTCACTTAGTAGTGATTCCTCTTTGCATCCAAAACTGATAGAGCTAACAGATGAGCATTGAGTTGAATCCATATTCTGTTCATCTTACTAAAATACTAGCAGCACATTTCACAGTGCGTGTGCCACCTCAGTCATATACATACATATATGTCATAAGTGTACATACATATATGCGAATCTTTAATTACACACACACACACACACAGTATATATAAGTTCCCTTGGACATGCATGAAAAGTTTCAAGGAAATAACCCTAAGTATTTTTGGAGCATTACTATCAGAAAAGAAGTCACTTGGGACATGACTAAATAATTTTTATAACATTTCATAAGTAGAATTCATTTAAAAATAAATTTATCATAATTATGCCCCCAGAAAGCCAGGCTGCAGACTCCCATGATGCCAGGCGGAAGAGAAAGGGGGCATCACCCAGTTGCTTTCTCTATTAGATCGGGAAAAACTGTTTTTAAGGCATAAACAGACCAAGCAGTAATTAAACTCCTACTGTGTGCATGTCAGTCATTAATGTATGATGTTAATATGTCTCTTTTCTCTCTGAGGGAGATAGAACCCATTCAATTGATTTACTGAATTGCATTTGCTTTTAGTGTGTTCTCTGCGGAAATGGGATGAGGGGACCAGTAGAACAGCAGTGCTCATTTCCAGGGTGTTCCGAGGGATGGATCTATGGACACAGCTAGGACGGCCTGAAGAAATGTGATAGGGACAGGCTCTGTGACCGGGAAACTGGCTCTGAAAGAAGCTCTGAAATAGTTGCTGCTTTTTCTTCTCTCCTGAATTAAATCCTCTGACAAATAACGCGGTCAGAGGTTAGAGAGATTTCTTGTTCAGATTCTCTTAAATTGGGTTAGAATATTGACATTAAACTTCCACCCATTCCTTCCGAACTGAAATACATTTTATACACAGTCCAAATGGTCCTCAGCCTACACGTTCCAACAGCATCCCGCTACTCGTGGAGAAAGAATGGGGATACTCAGTTCAGTATCAGGGAGCTCTGTTTTCCCATCAGGAGAGAGAACATCCAACTGACAGCAATAATGATCAGAACTGAGGTCCGCCTCCTTAGGGAGGGAGGACACAACATACACGAGGCACGTACTCAAATGCTGTTTTTGCAACAAGCACTATAGAATTGCAGGAAAGAGAAGAAAAAAATGAATAGTTGCCTTTACTTTGGAATAAATGCTGGGGAGGGCCCATTTGGAATGAGGACAAAATGTTCCTATGTCCTGGTGATCAGACTTAGGAAGAAGTCTCTGTGTAATTGGTTGTTTAATCAGGCAGGGCCCACTTCAGCGTGTGTCTATCAGCGGGGCTCAGGGACAGCAAGCTAGTGGAAGGAATTGCTAGGGGACTTGATTTGAAGCTGTGTTTGCCAAGTACGTCCACTATTACCTAGGGTAGGCAATACCAGCCAAGTTTTAAAAAAGATGCCTTTGTTTCTATTTTATGTAATCTTTTTTTTTTCTTATGTATTTCTCTGCTTATGGTTACTGGGAGGGAAGCCAAGACAGTTCTTGGGGCGCTAAAGCATCTCACCCCTGACACTGCCAGCACTGTAAAGTGCCCACATTCTTCTTAAGATGCCACAGCGATAAAAATAGCTCTGATTAGAAACAGTCTTCTCCAGTCTCACTTCCCAGGAAGAGTCTCCTTTTCTTATTAACTTCCTTACCCCTGGCCCCATCTCCCTAATTGCACCTTGTGATATTTAGCGATGCTTTCATCCATCTCCCTCTTTTGTCTTTCTATTTTTCCCCCATCACTCTCCATCATGGATTCCTTTGAGCATCCCCGTGCGGTTTCCTGGAGACTGGTTATGATTTCCTCAGGAATCTCAGGAAGTTAATCCTGTTTGAGAACACGCGGAGCCTAGTCACATGCAAAGTGGAGCTGGTGCCTTTTCCCAGTGTGACCGGCTCACTCCTGAAAGAGACTGTTTCTCAGCACTGCCTTTGCAGAACCTCGTGCAGGATCATTCTGTCTTTGTGACACAACCCCCAAGAAGCCAAGGTCAAGGACCAAGCTGGGTCATCTTGGTGCCATCCTCCTAGTGATGGCAACGGTGATTACAGCGCAGCCTCTCCGAGCCTGCGTCTCTGCCTGGAGTCGCTGCCTCCTGACAGACAGCACAGGGAGAAAGGACAGAGAAAGAGAGCCCGCAGGAACTTAAGAAAACTGGAGGTCTGCTTTCCTCTCTAACATGTCATTTGAAAGGGCGGTTCTTAGTATGAAGTTGCGTTAGAGTTGTCTTCTTCGGCCCCCCCCACCCTCTTCAAGATAAACTGTTATGCCCAGACTTCATGATCCCCAAGGACCACCAGGGAGCCAAGTCCGATGCAATAAACAAAAGAGCCTTCACCATGCTAGCATAGGCCCTTCCCACCAACGCCGGCAGCATGGTGGAAGAGAGCGAATTTCTCCCAGTCCAGGGGTTTTGAGGGCTAGGGATAACTCCGCCCTGCGGGGTGGAGTTGGGAGCTCATCCTTGCCCCGCCCTGCCCTCTCATTCCCCCCTTGTCTAATGTGCCTAGTCAAATCATTGACTCAGCCTACTTCCTTTCAGCATAAACAACAAATACAGTTATCAAGACCCTTAGTACCACAGTTCCCATCAGTATTGTCCTCACTGAAGTCCAGTTCCCCTCCTGCAGGCACCAGTTCTCCTCCTGGCCTGTAGTTGCCAGGATCCAGGCCATGCAGCTGGGAGTCATGTAGTCAGGTCTGGGTGCCATCTACTTCAACAGCAGTGGGCGTGCTCAGGATAACAGTGCAGCATCCCTTTGAGTCCTTGGGCAGTGAATTTCTTTACCCACATTGAGTTCCGGGGCTACAGGGTCTGCGGTGGGCACTGGCAGTGCATCTGGAACAAGCAAACTGCAGAGCCTGTAAGGACTTGAGCAAGAAAATGGTTACCATACATGATCCCCTCCCAAAAAGGGGAAACTTGTCCCAGTAAGGGGTACACCTGGCCCTCAAGAGGGCAAAGGACAGGGGGTTGGTCCAATTTTCACCGATTCTAAGACACATTTAGTTAAACCCCCTTCCTCCCAAGTCGCACCTACCTGTCCTAAGGCTAGAGCCATACTCTGAGATACCTTAGCTACCAAGGTGGGGCTGTTATCTGACAGTGGTGTATACCTCAACCTAATCTGAAGTGTCTATAAAAACTAGACCTTAATGCTGGTGGTTTAATCTCTGAAATCCGCCTACCAATGCTCTCCTGGGGAGGTTCCCTGGGACCTGAATTCCCAGGGGGGATCCCCTTACCTTGCTTAGCATTTACCTGTGCACAGACAGTACTTTTAGCAACTCTGCCTCACGGAAGTTCAGAAGTTGGTGACACTTAACCTGGTGTCACCGGGCAACTCTGACCTAGAGCCTCTGGGACCAACAGTCTTGTCATCTGGAGGGTCCATCAACCATCTGGTCCTTCAGTGGCTTGCTTCTGTTCAGCCAATTCCTTCTGGCTGCAGTTGGTAACCCTCTTTCCTCTGTGGATGGCACAGTGTCTCCATCAAAGGGCCTGGATTAAGGCCAAAAGTTCTGGAACTGTGCCCAAATGGTGTGGTCCAAGGTGACTACCACTGCCCCTGCATATCAGGTCCCATCCTGAACGTAACTGCTCCCATCCGTGAACAGTACCTTGTCATCTGTTACCTCTGTGCAGTCATGAATGGGTTCCCTCATCATCATCTGGAAGCAGGCCGGCAGGGTTGATGGTCAGAGTCTTATGAATCCAGACATAGGGCTGGTCCAGGAGAAAAGCCTGACCCATCCAGGTTAGCTCCTGGTCCAGAGTCCGCTTATCTGCCTCCTTCCTTCACTAGCAATGCTGTGGTGGCCACTGCCTGGGAGCACGCTGGCCACCCTGCTGCCACAGGGTCCAATCTCTTAGACAGATAGGCAACAGGTCTCTTCCAGGGACCTAGAGTCTGAATGAGAACCCCTTTGGCAATGCCTCTTACCTCACTCACGTAGAGGTGGAAGGGCTCCGCGTCGTCCAGCAAGGCTAGGGTAGCTGCTGAGATGAGAGCCTTCTGTAGCTCCTCAAAGACCCGTTGTTCCACTTTGGACCAGTTCAACAGCTGCATTCCCCCAGTACGTGTTCCTTTCGAGGACCACAGTCCTTCTTGATGTCCAAGGAAAACAGGCAATTTGTCCGGTGGCTTCCTGGGCTGATGTACGGGTCCTATTGGCTCTCTCAAGACTAAATAGGGTGCCCCAATGCCCATCGGGAAACTAACAGGCTTGCCTCGCCTAGCTAACCTGCCAGGACATAATCTTTATAATTTTTATAAAAATCTTATCTTCCGAAAATACATAACCATGCCTCAAATTTTAAAGAATAGGCAAGGGAGGAGGGAGCAGGTCCAGTACCTGTTCCCAGGCCCCCAGCCTCTTGAAACTCAAAATGCCACATTTTTCCTACAGATACAGATCTATCTGCATTTCTAAGCCCCCTCTACTTCCCCCCCGCAGAACATCGGTGAAAATTGTCCAAGTAGTCGCAGGGGGTTAAATCATACAAATAATTGTTTTCACATTGTTTTAACACAATTCTAAATAAATTATAAACCTTTGTGATGAAGTCTACTTAAACCTATAAAGTAGATACACATGACTGAAAGTAAAAATGATTCCCAAAGTTTAAACAAAATACAAGATACAGGTACAAGCCCAAATTCAACAACAACGGCATATGAGAAAAGCAAAACAAAACAAATCAAATATAAAAGTTTCATGTTACATTAAACATTACTTCAGAAAAACTGACTTAAAATAATTTTTTTAAGTGTAAGCATTACATACTTTTTCATCTGACAAATGAGAATAAATCAACCCTTGAGATCTTTGATCATTACTGCTTATTCTTAACACATATAATACAGTTTAGCCTGCCATATTCTAGGCATCTAGTTACTGCAATTAACTTTTCCTAATTCAATTTATACTTTGAGATTTTAAAGCTGGCAAGTCAAATATATTTGGCATTTTTTTAGATTAATAACATTACATTTCTAATACATCCTGCTTATTTAGGGTAAAGTTTCAGCAACAGATCTAATCATACAGTTTTTTTCAGATCTCAAAATTTTTTTTCTGAAGTTCAAACAAAGCACTGAATAATCTCTTTGTAGGAGAGCTAATAGTCTTGCGCTCTTCGGCCTCCCCTAGACCTCTCCACACCAGAGGCAGTTTACTAGGATTTAAGACAATGTCTGGAAATCATAGGTCAATCACAATTCATACTTAAGTAGCTATTTGACTCTGCTTAGTTGATACCAATGACAAGAAAGAGGAACCATTGTAAGCAAGGCCATCTGGGCTACTACACCACCAATCACCTGCTGCTGGAGCAGCATTCAAATGCAAATGAACACATTCTTTACCAGAAGACTCTCAGCCATTACTATCTATAATAGTTTCTGCCTCAAGGCTGGGAATTTCAAAAGCTGCTTACAATGACTTGGGAAACTAGTTTTAATTTATCTCCTGGTTATCTTCACCATTTTTAAAGCTCATTCTGTACACAGAAAAGTTTTAAGCACAGCCCAAAACTATGCGCACTCGTTTTGAACTGGCCTTTTCACTTTACTGAGCACAGAGATTCGCCCTTGAGCTCTTCTCCAGTACCCGATGTCGCCAGGGACCAGATGCCTCCATGCCAGCCCAGGCCCCCAGAGCCCAGGCCCCTGGAGCGAGGCTGCTGCCACTGCAGCCCCAGCCACGCTACTCAGGCGGCCCCCGGAGAGAAAGCCCGGTCGCCCCAGCGGCTTCCCGGCTCCACTTCCCCTTCTCCGGGAAGCCAGCAAATTAACCCAGGTGCCTGCTCCCTGAGCCAGGCCACCACTGCCCAGCCACGCTCCAACGCGCAGACTGAGCCCCGCGGGAGCACCCCCTCCGACCCAACGCCGCCAGGGAGCCCCGCACCACCACGCCGGCCACACTTCACCGGCTCCATCCTGGGGCGCCATGTCACCCACAAATACCAAACTCAGACCTGGGAAAGGCTCACTTTCCACAGGTGAGGCAACGGCTCATGCCGCTCACCTCGTCCTGGAGAGGATTCATTCCTCTCCCCATGAGAGTCCCTCTAGGGCCCTCCAGGGAGGTCAGAACGTCTTCTGATCCTCCTGCCCGTGGCCTTCATGGTGCGTCCACCAGGCGTCTTCGGGCACCAATTCCATGAGGGGTTTTACGTCCCTCCAGAGCGCTCACACACCTACCGCGGCCAGTCAGACTCTCCGGATTGGGGTCCCTCATGGTCCTGGGTGGGGATTCCGGACGAGTTCCCCCATATGTTATGACCAGACTTCATGATCCCCAAGGACCACCAGGGAGCCAAGTCCGATGCAATAAACAAAAGAGCCTTCACCATGCTAGCATAGGCCCTTCCCACCAACGCCGGCAGCATGGTGGAAGAGAGCGAATTTCTCCCAGTCCAGGGGTTTTGAGGGCTAGGGATAACTCCGCCCTGCGGGGTGGAGTTGGGAGCTCATCCTTGCCCCGCCCTGCCCTCTCAAAACCTTAAGAGTTCCAAAAGAAAGTAAATCCAGAGTGTTTATGGCCATAAAATTCACGTTACTTATTTTCAGCCACAAAACTGATTCTGTTGGAATTTATATTATAGGAGGATTGTTCTACCAGTGACAAATTTCTCATATGCCACAGCACTGGATATAATTTCAGCCCCTGTGTTCTCAGTTGAAATTACTGTTGATTTCTGTATTCTTGTGCCGTTGATATGTTTCTCTACCTGACATGGCACTGAGTTTCTGCTACTACCTTGAATTCTAGTGGAGTTCTACTTACCCTGCTTTTGAGAACTTAAACGGATATTAGTTTGTTTATGCGGGTAATAAAATATACAGTAGAGGCTCCCTTACAGCTTCATCCCTTTCCCTCTTCATTTTCCTTTGTACTGTCATCCAATGGTTGTTTGTTTGTCTGGGGTTTTTGTTGTTATTGTTTATCTACTATCATAATCTAGAACGGTGCAGGGACCTTGAGAGGATATGTGGGCTCTTGGTTGGGAAGAGGATCTTTTACCCAGAAACTTCTGTTCTTGAGCTCTGAGAAAATGTATTGAATTACTTTTTTTTTTCCAGTTGTTTCTTTGGGAACTCCTATTATTTACATATTGCATCCCTCATCCTTTTGCGCCTATTGTCCTATTTTTAATTCTATTTTATGAGATATTTTCTCAAATTTATTCTACCTAATGAGTTTTCTGTTACTGTTATAAAATTTCCAAAAGTTAATTTTGTGTGTTTCTAGCTCTCCTTCCTATAGCATCTTATGCTTGCTTTATAAATGTGATCTTCCCCTATGTCTGTAAAGATATAAATGATAGTTTTAGGGTTGTTTCATATTGTTGTTGTGGACTTTTCTTCTCTGAACACTCTTCCTTCTGAGTTACTTTTTACATATTTTTTTTTTATATCTTTTATGTTAAAGATGTGTTAGGTCCTTGACTGCCTGCTCACATTTAAGAATGAGCTGACAAAAAACTCTGTGCCTGTGGGTGGGGCTTGCTGCCTGTGGGCATTACTGTAAGGTAATCTGGTTTGTGCCCTGGGGAGAGAGCACGTGGTCTCTTGCCCGGGGAGGGGGAGTAAAGGCCCAGTTCCTATTGTCTTCAGACTCTGCTTGGGAAGAGAACTGGGGGAGTGGTTGTTCCCAATATCAGGTTTGTAGATTTGCAGGGGCCTCCCTCTGGTTTTCTTTAAAGGAGTCTTGAGCTTAATGAGACTTTGTATTACTCAGTCTATATTCTCTCTATCACCATCTCCAATGAGTGAATATTCCATCTTCTGCCAGAATTGAGAAGGGCCAGTCACTCTACTCTGCTGCTTAGAGTAAGGGTCTAACTGCTTTAATTTGTAATCATTTCCACAATATTTAAAGCTCATGGAAATTGGTTAAAAATGATATTGTGTACATCCATATACCCACTATTTAGAAGGAACCCCAGATGCACTGTCACATGTTCCTCATGTGTCCTTCTTTGATCAGTCTCTCCCCTCTGCTTTTCTATTTACTTTAACTATACATTTGTCTATACCCAAGCCACATATAATATTTTGCATGTTGTTAAATTTTCTCAATATTCAGTCTCTTTGTGAGGTGACTCATACTGGAAGGGGTGGTCTCTTCTGCAAAGACATAAATCAGAGGATTGACTGTGGATGTGTGGCTCTAGGCCTACTTTCTTCTGGGGGTGAACCGTCCTCTTACCTGAGACTGTTGATGATGCTGCTGGTTCCATACTGACACAGTTTGTCACCTGCTGGCTTTTCCTAGCATCTCAGGCTACTAGGCTTCCTTTAGTGGGCCCTGCTCTTAGATGCCCCATTCAGTGTCTATGTAAATACTGGTTCAGAGGTGGCACTATGTTGCTCAATAGCTTCAATGTAACCCTGTGAGGGCCCCGTAGACACAGTTGGTCACATTGCAGAACCCCAGAAGGAATATGAGCATGGGTGTCCACAAATGCCCTGAATTGTCTAGAATGGGATAGTTCATGAGAACCAGACTCTTAGCTCCCAGAGAAAATACTATTGTAATTATCTGCTTTATACAGCCTCATTAATATTGGATAGTTTGGCAAAACCTATGCCAATATATAACATCTTTGTTATATATTACATAGGGAACTGGAAACCTCAAACTGATATCCAGGGTTTAATTCCCTTCCTGTTTGTCATGACATCTATTTTAGGTGTTTGGTAACATAACTGTTTTAGCCTGTATCTCCCAGGGTTTAGGAAGTTTTCATTTATTTTTTGTTTTTTAATTTTTCTCAGTTCACAAGTGTAACTTACAGAAAAACACTTAAATGCAATAAAATAGAAGAAACAACCCAAAGGAAAATTATGTTAATATTTGTGCACTTTTTTCAAATTATTTTGCTTCTTTACTATGATGATAGAAACAAAATTCACATGCTAAGTTTGAAATATTATTATTATTATTATTATTATTATTATTATTATTGTGATTACAATGCTAATATGTGTTCACTATAGAAAATTTGGAAAATGCAGAAACTCATAAAGAAATTTAAATCCAGAATCTGATTACTTAGATATAGCCATTTAAAACTATGTAATTACATATTTATTTAAAGCCTCAGTTTTTAATCACAAAGGTATGAAGATTTAATATTAGTGGAAGGTCCAGTTGCCTTCCAAAAAGGCAGTATAAGTTAAGCCAAAAATATATAAACATGCCTGTTACTTCACATACTAACCTACGCTTAATATGTCAATCTTTAAACGTTTGATCAATCTGAGTGGTATAAAAACACTAATTTTCATTTTAATACATATTTACTTGATTCTCAGCACTTATCCAAACCTGTTTTACTTTGTTGTTGCTTTTTTGTTTTGCAATCAGATAGGCTGTTTGCTGCTGGCTGTCTGACAGTCTATGTAGAAAAACTACATTCCCCAGGATGCACTGCTTCCAGGGCATGTCCTATTCCTACTTCTATCTACAGTAGCTTAGTGCAGCGTTTCCCAACCTTCTCTCATGATGTGAATCACCTGGTGGAGTTAAAACACAGATTCCTGAATCCCAACTAAGAAGTGCTAAACTAGAATTTTTGGGAACATATAGGTAAAATTGCATACCTAACTTAGTGCTCTGTATATAAAATCTGTCTTAGAGCACTAGTTAAGTATACAATTTTATCTATATGTTCCCAAAAATTCTAGTTTAGCACTTCTTAGTTGGGATTCAGGAATCTGTGTTTTAACAACTCCACCAGGTGATTCTCATCATGAGAGAAGGTTGGGAAACACTGGCTTAGTGCATTAACCTATTGTATATCCATATCCATCTCAGAATTAGAGCATGTTTCAAGAGACCATCATCAGACCACTTACATAGTAATTCAGTCATTTTCTGAACATCATAGTTGGAATGGATGTAGGAAAAAGCATTTATTGGGCAAAATTGATGCTTTACATTAGTTACTAAGAAAAGCAGAAGCTAGTTCAAGGTTGCTGTGAATCTTGTATTTCTGACCTGGGAGCACCTAATGAGATAAAGTGATGGGCAGGGGTGGCATGAATATGGATCTATATTCGTAATTGCAGGCTTACTTGGTTTCCAAATAACAAAGCACAAATGAACTCCTGTGCTTTTTGGACAGTTAGGTCGGTGCTTCTTTCTCCCAGATTCTATAGTTGGCCCTTGGTTTGTGTTGTGTTTCTCTGGTTTTTCTGTTTTGATGTCTTTGTCATTATCACTGTGTGAATGTGGAAAGGCCATGCCATGAGTATGAACCAGACACTATTTTAAATTAGAAGTCTCTCCATTGCCTCTGGATGAAATGTTTTACATAATTTTATTCTATTTCAGCATGAGCTTATAAAATGTTGGAAAATGTAACAAAAGGAAAGGAAATAGTAGATGTCTCAGTCTTGCCATTGTACTTAGCATGCTGTCCCTAGGATTCTGACAGAGGGTATCAGAGGACCCACCACCGCTTGAAATATTGAATGATGGGATTTGTGCCAATGCAGCATATGGTTTTATATGAACAATGAATATTGTATTATCTGATGTATGGTGCCAGGGAGGAAAGTGGATTTGTGAAGACCTGGAGCAGCTGAGCCTACATCAGACACAATCCTTTTCATAAATGGTGTCTAAAGTCAAAAGCTGGATTGAGGAACTCGCTTGAAGAAGTCAGACAAGGGTGAGGTTGTTAATGAATTACAGCTGTGCCCCAAAATGTCACCAGCAATTGCTACAATCAACTACATTTTGAAGGACTTGATAGTGTCCCAAGTGGTCTGAACTTCATCCATGCTGCCTGAATTTCCTGGCATCACTAGCATTTTCACTTCATTCCTGTTCTTAGAGAGGCCTCCATTGCTCCATCTCTCTCTTGTATAATTTCAAGGTCATTACTTAAAATATTCTCTGGCTACCAGCTCAGTGATGGTCTAAACATGTAATAAAACCGCTCCTCCAATCACCAGCAAGCAAATGCAGTGTGAATGATCAGCTTTTACTGGCTTCAAGCTGTGAGGAGCTCACAGATTGACTGCTTGGATTGACATGGATTGACACGTATCATGACACGCAGTCATGATAAGGCTGTCCTCTTTGGCACTGCTTCTCACATTTGAATGTGTCCCCTGGAACAATGGTGAAATGTGGGGTCAGATCCTGTAGGTCTCTGTGGGCTTCCGAGATTCTGCATTTCTCACAAGCTCCCAGGTGTTGCTCATGCTGATGGTTCACAACCCAGACTTTAAATCTATGAAGTCTTATGTTTAAATGTTTCAATTACAGCTTGGAGAAATCCACCTCTGTTGTTTATGATCCTAGGTTGTTCAGTTACTTATTCATCTTGTAGGACCTGTGCACTCCCATGCTTACGTTCTTACTTGGATGTAAATGAACAGAAACTCAATTATGACAAAATAAAGAATAATGCATTTTTTTCTGATACTCCCTTCATTTTTTATGACATCACAAAGTAAACTAGCTGGACTTACAGTTGAACTGCAATAATATATATAGTCAGTATTTTACTATTTGAAATCTATTTCACATTTTGCCAAATTATACATATAGTACTTGGGAACATTTGATTCCTTTTATCAAGAATGCCAGTGTTGAAGGAATAGTGTGTTGCAGGTTCAAGTCTATTACTTCCTTGTCAGGACTCAGTTTAGCCCTTCCCTCTGGCCCAAGGTTATTGACCTCACAGTGCCATTGCTCTGCTCTGTGTGGGATACCTCTGGGACCAGCTCTGTGTCCCATTGTCCCTGTCTCCATGCCCCGCTACACAGAACACCTGGTTCTTTAAAAAAAAAAAAAAAAAAAAAAGGAAAATAAATTTTCTAGGACATAAAAAGAAAATTTTATTGAAATAAATATATAATGTAAATTATGGTGTCAATCTGGTGGAATAAAATGAACTTCACGAAACAATAATTGTGACAACTATAGCATGAAAGTTTTATAATGTTATGCTAAGTGATGTCACAATGCATTTTTATGTGCTTATAATTTTAATATATAATGTAAGGAACAAATAATGAAAAGGAATAAGGGAAAATAAGACAGTAGGCTAGTCAAGATATAGATGATTTCATATTCCTGTTTTACATTACAATTTTCAATAAATTATATATAAAAAGAAACCATCATGAGTAATATTTTACTATCATTAAACATCATTCTTGCTTCCCTCCACATACTTAATTATAAAGACACACTCTAGCTAGACTCCCTTTAGAGGAATTAAAGACAGATTTTGAAACATGTAATTAATTAAAAGAGTAAAGAAATTGTTATAAATTATTAAAGGTTCAATGCATGAAGATTCATACAATAGGCCTTCCTTCCCCTGGCTGCCAGCACCTAGGACCCAGGCCTTCACTTCAGCCACAGTGGAGAAGCCAAGCCTCTTCAGTCTTCAGTTGTCTTTAGTTTTCAGTCTTTAGTCTTTGCTCTACTGGAGCCTTTAGTCTTTGCTCCAAGCCTACTTATGCAAATTAAACAGCTATTTTTCTTGGATTAATTTGCATACGCACTCCTGATTGGCTGGTGGGCATCAAGGAGTTATGGCCATTTGCATCTTTCTCTTTTATTAGTGTAATGTTTCATTTTTCTTTAAAATTTTATAAGATTTCCTAAAATTTGATGAAACTCACGGGGCCCTTAAGGAAGAGCTCTTGGCCTCTTCATTTTATTCTTTCCTCATCCAGACATTCAGTGACATGAGCAATAGGCTGATAGAAACTCCCCTGATCAAGTGAAGTGCAGTAAAAATCCCATGTCTTTCAATCTGATTGGATAGTTGTTTTCCCACTGCAACTGCTTTCCTTTAGGCCACTGTACTGCTTTCTAATTTAAAATTACCTCTTATTTTCAACTTGTATAAAATCTCATTTAGTCTTTCTTCCTACAACTTTTAAATTTGAAAATGATGTTACTAGGTAAAACCAGCTAGATAAGGCCAGCTTAAATGTTTTGCATTTTTACCTGAGAAGTAAAATTTTTCTGTTTAGAAATTTGACAATGTGAGTCCTTGTTTTTATCACATTTCTTTATAAATGGTTTTGATCAAGTCTTACTACATGCAAAATACTGATGTAGTTGATGCAATTGTACTTTCTATTGAGCTTCTTATGCCTTGATCCAGGACATAATTTATTTCTTCAACATATCACTATTGAATTTAGCATGTACTAAATATTCTGATGCAACAGAAATATAATTGTTAGGAAATACAGATGAAGGACCTTGTTGGAAATTGTTTGAGCTACACTTTCATATCATAATCAGTTCTAATATTTCCTATGTTTTACTTCCTAAATGTGGCTTTCATTTGTCATTTATTTGAAGATTTATTATGATGAACTTAATAGGTATTACAATAAACAAGTATAGTGACAGTAGATCTCCACTGAAAATACTAGTAATACCTGTTCATAATTTTTCCAGACTGTTTACAAAATCCAGTAATCTCTTGATGGAGAGTTTAAGGATTTCTTTAGCAACCCTGTCATAATGCAATGCCTGCAAACTCCTGGTTGAACCATAAAGATAAAAGCAAGTCCAATCTTGATAAGCAGTTCATTCATATTTCCAGTTGTTGTGAATGTCACTAGTCGATGACTGAAGGAGCACTTGGTTCTCATTAAACTCTATCCTGCATGACACTGTGTGGAGCGAATGAGAAAGAACTGTGCTGCTCCTTGAGCTTGATGCCAGCTCCCCTGCTTCTCTTTTGTCTGGTCTGAAACTTTGAAATCTCAGTTAATGCTGCCTCCAACTATGTACAGTTTCAGTTGCCAGCCAAGTCTTAGCTTTCACAAAAGAACTGCTGGAGAAGTTCTGGCCCGGAGACAGCTACTGGGATAAAAGGCTCCTTTCACTAAAAAAATGCCAGCTCTTCCCTCTGCGTGGTATGCCCTAAAATGTAGCAACACAGCCACTGGAAGCAAAGGTAGAAAGAGAAAATGGCTGGATTTGTGGTCGGAAGTACGAGGTTACATAAAGTTGGCCATACAATTGCAGTCACACTGGTAAATCAATATGTGTTGCCATGGAGAAATGGCTAAAAGAGGAAAAAGCAGATGGTGGTATTTGTGTTGGACACAAAGAAATAAAAGCCCCAAATTGCCTTCCATGTAAAGGTTATGCAGAATTCAACAATTCAGGAAAGAATGTTATGTCTATACTTAGAAGGCTTATATGACCACTTTTACCACATTAATGCAGAAATAAACCATTACATTATCACTGTAATCATTTACTGAATTCCCAGGTCAGGAGTTCTCTCTCCCGCTTCACTTGTCAAACCATTTCTCTTATTTCATTAAACTTGTATAAATACTTATGTTCTTTTCTTTTCTTTTTATCTTTATTGATTAAGATATTACATATGTGTCTTTCTCTCCCCTCCCCCCCCAGGTCCCTCATACCCTCACCTTCCTGGTGTCTGTTTCCATTGGTTATGCTTATATGCATGCATGCATGTCCTTTAGTTTATCTCTCCCTCTTACCCCACCCTCCCCTACCTTCCCTCTGAGGTTTAATGGTCTGATCGATGCTTCTCTGTCTCTGGATCTGTTTTAGTTCCTCAGTTTATTTTGTTCATTATATATCACAAATGAGTGAGATCATGTGATATTTATTTTTTTCTAACTGACTTATTTCGCTTAGCATAATGCTCTCCAGTTCCATCCATGCTGTTGGAAATGGTAGGGGTTCCTTCCTTTTTACAGCAGTGTAATATTTCAATGTGTAGATGTAGCACAGTTTTTTAATCCACTCATCTGCTGATGGGCACTTACTAGGCTGTTTCCAAATCCTAGCTATTGTAAATTGTGCTGCTATGAACATAGGGGTGCATTTATGCTTTCTAATTGGTGTTTCTAGTTTCTTGGGGTATATTCCTAGAAGTTGGATCACTGGGTCAAATGGGAGTTCCATTTTTAGTTTTTTGAGGAAACTCTATACTGTTCTCCACAGTGGCTGTACCAGTCTGCATTCCCACCAGCAATGCACAAGGGTTCCTTTTTCTCCACATTCTCACCAGCACTTGTCATTTGTTGATTTGTTCATTTTCTTTATAAAATCTATCATGGTTTAAAGCTGGATTGCCCATCAAATATTATGACAGAATATATATATACAGACACACATATATACTGTGAGTGTATATATATATGTGTGTGTGTGTGTGTGTGTGTGTGTGTATCTGTATACATATGTGTGTGCGTGTGTGTGTGTGTGTGTGTGTATTCTATCTCTAAAGAAGAGTAAATGTTGTTTGACAAATATTTAGTATACAGTCCCAATGTGCAAAACACTGCCCTATTCCTTGTATGTATGCTACCTGATGAAAATGTAAGCTAACCTAGGTCCTGTATCATTAAAACATCATTATCTTATGTCACAAACAGTTTTGCCCTCTAATGTCTACATGATAAGAATTGAACATGCAGTATTTTTGCTATTTAATATAGTCTGTTCCATGAGGTTCTAAAAATGCATAGCTTAATTGGAAAAAAAACAGATTTTAATTACTAGAGTCTTCTTGTGTTTGTTTTATATTTTATGGTCACCGTTTGCAGGTGTACATAGCAGGGGAAATACAAAAAAATGTTTCTAGCCCATCATCCTGCAGATGGAAGTCTTCTCTGTATCATGTTGAATTTATTCATGTAAACTGTTGAATGTATTTCTGGAGCTACAGATGAGGAAGTAAATTTTAAAATGAGGCACAAATGAGAATATGTCCAGAAAAGCACTTTATAAACTATACATAAGTTTTCATGAAAGATTTAAGCATTTAGGAGTTCATCTAAACCTTCATGGGAAGGCCATATTACGGTGTGAAAAGTTTGGATTCTGGAGGCCGACTGAGCTAGATTCTGATGCTGGTTCTAACACTATACTCACTAGCAGTGTTTCTTCAGTGTTTTATGTGTCTTTTAAACCCCACTTTGTGGGTTGTTTTTTTTTTTTATTAGAATTTAACTAGCTACTATATGTAATGTCTACCACATAGTAGGTGATAAGCAAATATAAGCTCCATGTTCTTCCCCTAAATTTATAAGAAATGGAAACTTATTTGTAAAAACATTCATCTTTTTTTTTACTTTAAAATATGAGGCCTCTAAAACATAGATAAAATCATCATAAAAATGTTCTGTAATATTAACATAATTTTAGACTGCAATATTGAACAATAAGTTTACTTACTGCACATAAAAATGTGAGAGAAAGCATTTTCCCTATAAAAATTTTTACAAATATCACCCAGCTGGAGTGGCTCAGGTTGAATAAGAGTTGTCCCATGCACCAAGAGGTCATGGTTAGATTTCTGGACAGGGCACATGTCCAGGTTTCAGTATTAACCTCCAATAAGGGGCATGCAGGAAGCAGACAATTGATGCTTCTCTCCCATCAATGCTTCTATCTCTCTCTCTCTCTCCCTTCCTCTCTAAAAAAAATAATAAAAACAAAATTTTTTAATGTACAAATATGGACCCTCACCAGAAGCAGTGGAGTGAGTGTGGCTGAGATAAAAGCTCAGGAGGTGACAGTGTCTCTCTGCATGAACAGGAAAGCTGCAGCAGGACTCATAGCATTAACACTTATTCAACCCCTGCCACTAGAGGAGAGCCCAGCAGACAGATGGTATGGTAGCTTCTGTGTTATGTAGTCCGTTTGCACATTTATAATCTAAAAGCCTGGAAACTAAAAGACTGAGGGAGCTTCATTGGTCCTTTGAGAAACAGGTCAGTGTCCAAAAAGTATGAGCATGATTTAAAAGTGGTTAATTCAGTTTGTCCCCTGAAACCCTGGTGATTAGAGATACTCATATCAAATTGATGAAGACCATTTCACCAAATTAAGTCAGAGCCACTGGTTAGTGATACCTGAAGAAGAAAATAAAGGGCAAGTTTACGCTGGAAACACCTCAGTTGTCTTCTAAGATGTTTGCTGGTCCTAGGATCAGAGACATGTTCCAGTGTCAGTGGTTGGCTGCGTTAGCAGCATCCTTCCCAGGACAGGGACAGCATCAGGCTACTACGCATCTGCTACATAGTGAACTTAGGGTAGCAAGAGAAAAGCATAAAGAACCATCAAAAGAAAAAATTAGCTTTAACATCAGCCTAGCCGGCGTGGCTCAATGGTTGACCAGTGAACCAGGAGGTCATAGTTCGATTCTTGTTCAGGGCACATGCTCGATCTCCAGTGTGGGTGTGCAGGAGGCAGTCGATCAATGATTCTCTCTCATCATTGATGTTTCTATTTCTCTCTCCTCCCTTCTCCTCTGAAATAAATATAAATATATATTAAAAAAGAAAAATAACCTTCAACAACATCAGCTGTTTATTAAGTGTGTATTGTAAATTCTGATTTTCATATATGCTTCTCTGTACATTACTATTTTGACAAGTCAAGTTTTTGGTCTATATTATTTTCTAAAGAAGAAGCATTTCATTTCTTTCCCAAATGAAAAAAAATCTAGTTCTTACTGAATATATATGCTTTAAAGAGATTCTTTAAAGAAGGAATTCTTGCAGGTGGTCTCAACAACAAATAAAAAATAAGGAAATGTTTGGTCCATAACTCTCTCTTCTGTCTTCTCATGCTGGGCTGCTATTAATTCAAACCTCCATGGGAGTCTTAAATGCCATAGCAGGCGTGTTCCCGCCAGCTGTTTGGGGAATTGTATAGGTCACCCTGCCTAGGGGTTCAACTTTAGTGTTCTTGGCTCCCATATGGCTCCACTGGAGGGATGAAATTCAATCTTCAATCACTGTTCTGTAACAAATTGCTACTTTGGGCTTTTGCGAACATAGTTGCCTTATTCCTGGCTGGAGCTATCCGAGGGGAGGTGCATTTTTTAAGATTGCCTTCTGCGTGGCAAAGTTGGAGAAGTTGGGTTGTGGGATCGTTTCTGGCAGGGGAAGGAGACTTAGGAGGTAAATCCTATGACGAAACCACCCTGGTTAGAGTCCAAGGGGCACCCTCAAACAAATATTAACAGATTATTTTTTCTGCCTATTTTGTGAAATTCTTCCCCAGAGTAATATTGGTTTAGGATGAAAGAAAGAATGAAAGTATTTACCCCCTTGTTTCTTCTTAGCCTGGTCTTTTTAATGTCAGCATGGGCATCTGCGATGCTGGAAAATAAGTGTGAAAACCCCCTCTTGACAAGACCTGTTGGTAAATTCTAAGTTTCTTTAAAAAAAAAAGTGTTGCCAAAGGAAATATTCTTAAAGTTTACTTAATTATGAGAATCTAATTCCCCCTAATTAAATCCACAGCTTGAAACTTTGCCTATTGAGTTAAGCTGAGTTGATATAAGAGTAATGATTAAAATAATCCCTTACAGTGAGTAAACTGCACTTTATTACTTTATTTTCAATCAGCTTTAGGTTTCCCAACAGCATATTTTGTGCCCAGTTCTTACCTATTATTTCAATTATTCTCATTATATTTGGCTTAACCTAAATTGAAAAGCACTTGACATTTTGCGCACGTATTAACAGACAGAGAGGAGAGGGGCTCCTGACTTGGGTTGAACTCTGCAGGGAAGTTCACAGCTCCTTGCTTTGAGGCATTTTCAAGGTGCAGAGTCCACAGGTGTCCAGGCGAGGTTTTATTTCATTTTTTAAGGAAAGGAAAGCCCACAATTGGAATATAGAATATGATGCTGTGTCAGATCTTCTATAAGGAATTCCAACAAATTAGCTTCAAACCTCCTCAATTTCAACAATTGGAACAGTATCTGCCTACTGAGTTTTCTTTGGTCAGAGGGAAATTTTAAGCCGAAATGACATGGTTTATCATTCACTTCTCACATAGATTTTGGTTCCTGAATATTTCCACCCAGTCCCTTTTCTGATTCTCTTAGAGATTACCTTAGATTAGGTTTCATCCTGTCACCTGATGATTGCAGCAGCTTCCACCGCATGCCCACAGCCTTACCTCCCTACTCCCATGTCAGAGCACAGCTGCCTCTGATCTGCATATTCTTCTGAATCCTCTTCCACTAACCCAACTGTGGGGGCTGAGCCCCTCTGCCAGGGACTGGACCTTCTTGGATGCCCGGTGGTAAAAGGAGAAGCCATGAGAAATTGTGGGTGTATAAGAATGAGTCTTCATTGTAGGAGTCAGTGGCCATTACTAACAAGGAGCCATAAAATAGTTTTTCAAAGCAAAGACCCAAATAGGCAGCCATACACTGGTTGGTTAACATATACATCTTTCCCAAAAGGCAGCAGCAGCCTCTGTGCCTACAGCTACTAGTATTATCTGAGCAGCTGTGGGCTGCCTCTAGACCAGTGGTTAGCAAACTGCAACTCGCGAGCCACATGTGGCTCATTGGCCCCTTGAGTGTGGCTGGGCAAGTCTATTTTGAAAAAGTGGCATTAGAAGCAGTTTAAGTTTAAAAATTTGCCTCTCAAAAGAAATTTCAATAGTTGTACTGTTGATATTTGGCTCTGTTGACTAATGAATTTGCCAACCACTGCTCTAGATCCACTGCCTCACATAGCAGTGGCACCTGAGCTCTATAACCTCAATAGTCTCAGTAGCCTCTTCAGCTTCTCTCTCTAGGACAGTGGATGGTCAGTAACATGAATTATACTACATAGTCAAAAGAAACTTTCTGCCAAATAGTACCATCATATTTTGGCTACAAGAAGGCACACATGCGTAGTGTACCATGAGATTGCTACAGCCTTGCTCTTACACCTGGAAATAGTCCTTGGACACCCTGATTAAGATTCCCATGCTCAGAGTGGTGTTGGCTATCCGGCATACTATAAATAGCGCCTTTCACACTCTTATTAGCCCTCAGCATTCAGTGACTCTGGTATGGTCCCCACATCCTGTTACAAAACCAGATCAAAACACTCCCAAGCCTGGACAGAGCAATTGTCCAAATTCTAAAGCACAATGCTGTTTATGAAATTTCTTATGCAGTAGATAAGTTTTAATGGCTTTCCAGCACCTGTATGGTAAATCCCACACCATTGAGTGAGGCACACCTTGCTCTTCTCCCTGATGAGGCACTTCCCATAGCAAGTGCTCTACACCAGTGTTTTGCAAACTAATTCTTGATTTGCTGGTAGGTTGGAAATGAATTTAGTTGATCTAGGCTAGCACTGTTAATGAAATAGACTAGACTGTGGCACACATAATGAGATTAACCATTATCTGCAAACTTACTGTTACATAAGTTAATGAAGAAACTGAAGCTTGACTACCATAGCACAGCTGGTTACTTTCTGAAAGGTACAGCTTGCCTCTTCTGAAGGACAGGGGAAGAGCTTGCCTCACTTAGAAATGGGTGGGATAGGAGGAAAGAGGACTAAATCGTGCAACAGCCCTCTATTCTTCTTGTTTTTCTCTCTCTTATGAGAAAGCTCATTTCAGAATTTAACCTCATTAAACAATGCCTGTTTTATTGCCTGACTTCAGAGTAGAAGAAATAATAGGGGATCAGGACATAAAGATGCTCTCATGCTACTTAGCTGATTGTTTTGAGTTTTCCTTATTTATCCAATAGGGATAGTAATATTTACCCTATTTTGTTAGCATCATATTAGATGAATAGATATGGATAAATTAAAGTGTTAAATAACGTCATAGCCATAGTATTACTATCCATTCTGGCTTTAGAGCACTTTTTAAGTACATTTTCTTATTCTCTGACATACTGAGAAGTTGGTGAAAGAATTGTCACTCTATCCGTTGATGTACTAAGTCAGTGCACAAAATGTGCTGAAGAACTTTTCTTGGTGAGTTTGTGGTCCATAAACACCCTTCACATGCAGTCTTTTACTTCATCACCCTACATGAATCTGTCCATTTAAAGTGTAATACCTGTTCATTTTTTAACGGGAAACTTTCCTTGATATGTAAAGTTTCTGATTTCCATTTCTGATTTCACTACCTTATTTCTTCAAAAAAATAGACGTGCAGCTCAACATGTAGCTGTTTTCTGATGTTCAATATTGTTTACAGGACTGAGGAACTTGCACCTTCCTTATTGAATTGGAAGATAAGGAATGCCCTGCAACCTCCTTGAGATACAGGGACTCAAAATGGATAGACAGAATTCAGAAGCCTTTTCTGATGTTCTGGGGCCAGTTGTTTCACATAGAAAAGCCAACTCAAGGAACAACTTAGACAATCACGCTTGGTATTAAAAATTATATTCCGCCAAAACCGATTTGGCTCAGTGGATAGAGCGTCGGGCCTGCAGACTGAAAGGTCCCAGGTTCCATTCCAGTCAAGGGCATGTACATTTTTGCAGGCACATTCCTGGTAGGGGGTGTGCAGGAGGCAGCTGGTCGATGTTTCTCTCTCACTCTCATTAATGTTTCTAACTCTCTATCCTTCTCCCTTCCTCTCTGTAAAAAAATCAATAAAATATATATATTTTTAAAAAGATATTCCTCCCCTGAGCCCTCATGGTTCTCCCCCAGATGCATACACACTACTGGTCACTCAGGCCACTGGAGATGGTACTAAAAACCCAGCAACACAAAAAGGGGGTATATTAAACTGATTTGATTTTATTCATTTCACTAAATAAATAAATCCGTTTCTGATTTCACTGCAATAGCCTTTGCCATCTAACCCCTACTGAAAATAATACAAAACTGTGCAGAGACTATGTTTTACAGAGACACTATTGCTGTCATCATTGGATGAATCAAATCATGAGCACAACATATCTGTGTACATCCTAATACCTGGTCACCTGTCTATGGACACATAGCAACTGCTCCAAAATAGCACTTGTTTTAAGAGAGAGGAAAATTGCCAGGTTATGGGAACTTTAAAGCACATTTCTATGAAGTAGGATAATGGCTTTTTTATTTTTATCAGAGCCATGGAAAATATTCACAAGTTACAGCTTCAAAAGTAAGAAGATAATTTGGACTAGGCCAGATCTGTGAACACAGAAGTTGGGCACCATCAACCTTAAGCATGAAAAGTCTGTTGGGAGTTGAGAGCTCTGAGATTTTAGAGCAAAGGAATCGTGAATGATGGCAGAGGGCCTAAACGCTACTCGGATTGTCCAGATATGAAGAAACCTACTTAGTAACCCAAAACTCACTTGAAATGGCCCAGGATATTTCAGTTTAGCTAACAGGAATGTTAATTAGAGCTTATAAATTTCCACTTTAAGGGACAACTTGAATCTTCGTGGTTATAAAATACTTACCTCATGAATTCCCAGAGTACAGGCTATACAGACAAAAGCGTCGGTCATACAATATGCTTTCATTTCATAGTCTTTTAAGAAACTAGCATTTGATCAAGTGCTTCCTTATGATTGTGCCAACATGAGTAACCCTGTTTTAATCTTTTTCTACTGTCGCTGCTTCTAATGAGCAGGGGGACGTGCAAAAATGAGAATAAAAGGCAGGTCATCTTAGTGGGCAGTTGACTCTCTCAGGGCATTCACTCCTTAAGAATGAGCATTCTTACCCAGTTTCTGTTTATTATGTCGACCCAGCCTAGGCAAATGCCCAGGAAAATGTCTTGTCACCTGGAGTTTAACAGCTCTTATTTTCAGATAGCTACATGCAAATTAATTCTCACAATTAGTGATAACTATAGGTAAGTATGCAAAATACCTTGAAGCATTAAGCATAATTTATGAAACAGTAAGAAACTACTGTACTTTGAAGGTGCTTCTATGTGTCCGTGTCTGCATTCCTTGGGCATAAAATAGGGAAGCAGGGACACTTCTTGAGCTATCGGGAGTCTGTGTGGTTAATGTGGGATGTGGTTAAGTTTCATAGATGAAGAGGAAATATTTTCACCTTGGAACCTGATAAGATGCTTGGCCCTGCAGGAAGAACTGTAAAACTCACTCTTTCCCCCCTGCCATATAGCCACAGAATTTAGGCAGAGAGCAATCAGCCTCTCCCAACCTGTGTTCGGTATACTTTGTATGGTCAAATTGCTCCAGAAGACTGAAGAAAACCAAGGACGCTTCTGAGGAAGCAGGAGGGACATTGTTTAATATGCCACTGACTCAGGGAACAGCCTTCCAAATCTGAGTGAAGGAACACGGATGGGGCCCTCTCTTATATCCCCCCTCCCTGTGATCTTTGTCCCAAAAACATGAACTATACTTCCGGTCCTTTTCTCAGGCCTTGCAAGAAGGCCCCTAGGTGTTGGGGGTCTCCAAGCTATATCTGATGGCCTGGCCTGGTGCCAGCATTAATAACCCTCCCTCCCGGGCAGTGCACTGTTCACAGTAACAGGTTCTGCAAGACCAGTATCTGGGAAGGAGAGAAGGACTTAATTATAGGTTATCAAGAATGTACACTGAGCTTGCTGGCTTGGATTTAGGTCACTAGCCCCGAATATCAGGGTTACCTTAGCCCTGTTAGCCTTCTCAAAACGATACTTTCCTCTTTGTTCCATAACCTTAATGAAGACTTCATGCCTTCAACAGTTTGATTCTGAAAGCTGCAATTCAATAAGCATCGTTTACATTATAATAAGTGTGGCATATATTTCATGCAGCCCCTAGTATGGGGGCTAGGATTACATTTCTCTGACACTCAGGGAGAATGTCCCAATGATTTCCTCATATTGACACCCCATTTTAATTTTCATGGCATCTTTGAAACATGCTTTCTTTGCACTGCTGATTTGTCTTTTGTTTTTGTCACTTCCTCCCTTTCTCCCTTCTTCCCTTCCATTTTGTTAGGATTTTGATTGCCTTTATTTTTTTTTTAACTTGTTAGGAAAAGAAACATGAACTAATAAGCTGCCGGTTCTTATCTACTTACATTTCATTTAGAAATGTTTCCATTGTCTTTTACGTCACTGCTTCCTGTTTTAAAGTGGTGACTCGTTGGTTTTGCTTTCTCTGGGATGTCTAGGTCCCTTCATAGTTTTCTGAATTTTCTACTTTTATTTAAACCTCAAGCTCTTCAAACGTCTCGTTCCTTCTCTTCTTTGCTGTGGCATCTGTGCAGAAATCCTCTGTGAGCCCCTCCATCCTCCTGCTTCCTCCAGACAGGTGGCTTTCTGTTTGCGGTGCATTACACTTTTGATGGCTTCCTCTCGCTGCTCTCCTGAATTGGAACCACTGTTTTGTGGATGCCATATTCAGTGGTGTGCAGGTAGACATTTAACAATAGTCTCCCATAGCAAATAAACAAAACCCTTATTTTTAGCCTTTCTCAGCATTCATAGTAAATAGCCACATCATGGCCGATGTCCAGTTCCCAACTTGAGGCCACTGGCCTTGAAGTTGGGAAGAGATGCATCTGATCCATGTTCCCAGGCCTGCGCCGGCAGCATCAGCATCCTCTGTAAGAACTGCTTTGACACAGAGACTTCTAAAAGATATCCATACTTTTTCTGATTTAACAAAGCAAACAGGATATCATTTCATTTAACTTGGTAGGCTCTGGGCCATTATGATTCATGTCAAGCTCTGAGGCAAAAAGTGATGTCTTTTTAGAGTTGTGATATTGAAAAAGGAGATAGTTGCCTGTAAATGAAATACCTAAATAGCTTAACATGAAAATTAGATTAAACATTAAATAGCCCTGACCGGGTGGCTCAGTTGGTTGGAGTGTCCTCCTGTACTCCAAAAGGTTGTGGGTTCAATCCCTGGGCAGGGCACATCAAGGAAGCAACCAATGGATGTTTCTTTCTCACATGGATGTTTCTTTTGCTTCCTCTCTCTCTCTCTCTCTTTCTCTCTCTCTCTCTCTCTCTCTCTCTCTCTCTCCTAAACTCTCTCTAAAATCAATAAAAACATATGCTCAGTTGAGGGTTAAAAAATTAAGTAAAAATTGCAGTGTTACAGTATTTGTTTATTTTTGGTGAGCTTTTTGTTGTCATTAGTTGACTTTTTAAGGTACAATATTCAAATCTAGTTAAAGATTTGTATAGTTTTATAGCTGAGTCTTGCCTGACCCTTGATATTATCCCCCCTTTGATTTTCTTAATAGCCTTGTTTTTATGCCCTTATTTCAAGCCACCATAGTCCATTTTTAAGTGTTATCAGGTAACAAATATTAATAGAGATATAGTGTCCTCAATAAAAAATGAGTATTTTTCCAATAAATGGTGTTAATTTGGACTCTCTTTCATCATGCCTATTTCCTTTAACATCATAAAAGAGAATGCTATCCATGCATTTTCTGACAGAAAAAAAAAGGTTTTTTTTTCTCTGTTTGAAAAGTTCACTTTAAAGGTTTTTGTGATGCACGACAGCTTAAAATGCAGTTGCTTTTCAAAATGAATTGCCTGCAGCTGCTCTTTTGGATTTCTTTATTTTTTTTCTCTGAACACATCCATCCTGTTTGGACATTAAAAAAAGAACAAAACAGCGTATTTACATCACTGATGGGCCAATAAATAAAATAATGCATTTTAAGGCAAGATTCCTGGGAATAATTAGAGTCACAAGCTGAGACAATCCAGGGATTGAAAATACAGTGGATGCTGTTGCTTATCCAGCTGATTGTGTTTTTTAGCCATTTTTGTGCATCTTCCCATTTGTGAGTGCAGGGCATGATGACAAATCTCTTGAAGAGCAGGAAATATCCATGAAATGAATGTGGTTCTGGCTGGTTGTCTGTAGGCATTTGCTCTTTTCTCACCCACAGCTTACTGAAGGTGAATCTTAACCAAGGTAGATTCAGCTTACTGGACAGTGGACATTTCTTTATGTCCAAGGTAATTAAAGCTATTCAGGCACACACCTGCCACATAACTAGAAAAATACCTAGGGTGCCATTTTGACTTCAATCTGCAGTTTCTAGTGCCATAACTGTGGCTAATAGTTGGATCACTTTATTAGAATTGCTATTTTATCAAAGTCAATCTAGAAAAATGCCTAAAATGTATGAGATTAATGTCCAAATACAGCAGGTAGAATTATAACATTTTTAAATATAGAATACAATAAATATCATGTGTACATGATAATGACATCGTTGGCATTCACTGGACTATACAAAATTCATCTCTGACATCATAAATGCTTTAAGTATATCTTTGAAATACATTTTAGAATTATTTAAAATTTAGTTATATATCATCTATAATAATAAAAGCATAATATGCTAATTAGATCAGATTTGGAGGAACCTGGGGCTGCAAGGGAAGTCCAAGTCCTGAGTGCCTGTCAGGGGCCAGAGGGGGAAGCCCAGGTCCTGGGTGCCCACCAGCAGCTAGAGGGAAGCCTGGGTCTTGGGTGCCAGAGGGAAGCCGGTGCCAACAGCCAGGGGAAGGAAGGCCTACTCTTGCACGAACTTTATGCATCTGGCCTCTAGTGCAAATATAATAAATGATGGCGTGTCTAAAATTGTTATGGCCCTATCATTTTTATTTCAAAAGAATTTTACCTAATCAAGGTGAATTTTCATGAAGTAGGTGTATGATCTCAATAAAATATGATTCAAAGGGACTTTTTAATTCTAGTTTTACATGATGGCATTGAGCCCAGAGTAAGTAAACAAGTAAGCTTCATTGTGAAAAAGTGGTTAGTCATTAACATCAATGATAGTCTAATGAAAGAAAAAAAAAAAAAACCCAGAATATTTGATCATTTATGTTTCATAGAGGAAGCAAGGTATGGTAGGAGGGTTGTTTTTCCAAAAACAATACTAGTTTTAGTATTGCCAGTCTGGAGTTATTGTTCCAAATATGTTATAGTAAGCCAACCATTTTACTAAAACTAATGATAAATTGCTATCATAAAATATAGTGTCATAAAATATCTGTCTAGCTTTTCTACCATAGAAAATGATTTAGGGAGGATAGCTCTCCAGATAGGTTTAAAATCCATTTATATTTGAAGTCATATTGCTCAAAGTTATATTAGTATGTTTTCTGAGAAAAGCCGTAAAAAAACAGTGTATAAAATAGGTATCACAACTTCAGTGATAATAATGTCCATTAGTGTGATTGAAAAGGAATATGCAGACTTCTCTACCATGAAATAAAGATTAAAATGGTATGATTATGGCCCTGACCGGGTGCTCAGTTGGTTGGAGCCTGGTCCTATACACCAAAAAGTTTACAGGTTCCATTCTTGGTCAGGGAACATACTCAGGTTGCTGGTTTGATCACCCATCGGGGTGCATATAGGAAGCAATTGATGTTTCTCTCTCTCTTTTTCTCAAATCAGTTTGTTTGTTTTTAAAGTGTCCGCAGGTGAGAATTCTTTTAAAAAAAGGTATGATTGTGCTTGGGTTAAACGCTAATGGACTCTCTTTGCTTTGTTTCAGATCTCCGCATTAGAGAGGCAGATCTTTGATTTCCTTGGCTTCCAGTGGGCACCTATTCTTGGAAATTTTCTACATATAATAGTTGTCATATTGGGTTTGTTTGGAACCATTCAGTACAGACCTCGATATATTGTGGTGGTAAGTCTTATTTTTGCCATTTCTCTTTGTATAAATACTACAAAATTTCTCTGGGAAGATAAATAAAGTCATTTAAGTTGTTCCCTCTACTTAGAGGTGGCACTGCTGTTCTGGCTGTCACACACTGAGTTCTGTTGAGATGATTATCTGTGGAAAGGAGGCAGCGAATGTTTACAATGAGAGCAAAGCAACATGACTATAAATGTGAGACTCACAGCGTAACTAAATTCAAGTATCACAAGGAATTTTTTTAAATCTAAAATCGGGTTTGGGTAGAATAAGAGGTCTGTGGAGTTCTTGATGTCATTCTAAGATGTAAATATACACTAACTGTCATTTCAATTGACATGTGTCACCCTATAAAGCTACCCTATCTAGCCATAACTGTTTGCCAACTGTAAATAATAACATAATATAATTGATGTAGGCCATTAAAATGCACATACTAAAGGCCATTTAGTACTCACCTCTAATGTATTTTATATGGTATATTATTGACCATTTCTCCATTTGCTTAAGATAAATGTGGAACACGAATCCATACTCCAAACTATTCCAAACAGGGTCAGCGTACCCTCTATCACAGTACAATTTAACAAGGTGTATGTTGTGGTCCACAATAAAATGGAAGTGATTCATAGTAGTTATGAATAACTTTATAGTTTTCTATAAAAATAAGGTAATATTTTAGGCTACAGATATAAGAAGGCTGTAAGAAATAACAAGCATAGATAAGAAATTGTAAATAGAAGTGGCATACTCTGAAATGCTTATTGACCCTGAATTAATTGACCATATTCAGTAGAATTACTAAATATTTTTTATAACTTAGTTACATTACCTCAGTAGAAGAAACCTTAGACTTAAAAATATGTCATCTTTCAATCTTGGTATAATCCCATCATATCTATAAAAAAAAGAATGAAGTCATACAATTTTCTGTAAATGCATTAATTTTCTACTTTGAATTTCAAAATTGAATTTTTGGTGTCTTTCATCATATCACAGAAGTGAAGGTCAGGGGCTCACAGACAGACTCTGCCCTGGGGTGCAAGGCATGATTGAAGTCACTCAGCTGGTTGTGGGGGCTACAGAGTTCCTGCTTCAGATTTCTCTAGGAGCGGGCCTCTACTGAGCCATGATGGAATGTACTAGAAAGCTGTTCCATGGAATTGGATTTGTAGTATAAGATGCTTTCATATGCATAATATCAAACGATTATTGATTTAACATTCTTGTTTGTTGCTGTGAACACAGAGCACCTTTACTCATTATGAACTTCTTATTTTATGGTGTTGATGGCCTGCTGAAGCACATGCCAGATGGCTAGAAAACCAATGGTTTCCATGGAATAAAGTTGTTGGTGTACCTCAGTGTGACATTAACTGGCCTATTGCTTTCACCTGTAACCATTAGTTCTACACACTCTTCACATAGCCACTGTGTTAGTTGAGGCATTGGCCTTCTCTCTCCTGCATATGGACCCCTCCCTTGCTTCCAGCCCTCCTCCTTTCCAAGGTGTTCTCAGCACTTTTCCTGAAGTAGTTGCTTAAAAGCCTTCACTACTTCTCAGCAAGATAAAATATAAGAACAGGCCGAAGCCAGTTTGGCTCAGTGGTAGAGCATCAATCTGCGGACTGAAAGGTCCCAGGTTCGATTCTGGTCAAGGGCATGTACCTTGGTTGCGGGCACATCCCCGGTAAGGGGCGTGAAAGAGGCAGCTGGTCGATGTTTCTCTCTCATCGACATTTCTAGCTCTCTATCTCTCTCCCTTTCTCTCTGTTAAAAATCAATAAAATATATTTTTAAAAATATATATAAGAACATTCCTGGCTGACCAACCTGACCAAACTCAGGTCTCACAGTCAGTTTTTCCTTCTTTCCTCTTCCTTCCTTCGATCCTTCTTTCCCATTTATCTCCCTTCCTTCCTTCATCTTTTCTTTCTTTCTTAACTTCCCATTCAAACCTTATTTATTGGGTTTCTGATGAGTGTTTGGCATTCCATTGGGTGTAGACTACACAGACACAACTATTCTCTGTTCTCCTGAGTACTTACAGTCTAGTGAAGGGAAGTGGGCCTTTATGAAGAAATCATCCACATACATGTTACATTAGAACTGTGACAGGGAACACATGTACCACGAGATGCACACTGGGAACATCCATCTGCAGAAGTAAATGCGGAGTGAGTATGAGTTCACCAAGAAAGAAGGGACTGGAGGGGGTTCTGGGCAGGAATGACTACAGGGCACGTAGTGGGATGTCAAAAGCACTAGTTCCCATTCACTCCTTAAGCCTTTATTGAGAACCTACTGTGATAGGTTGGACAAATAGAAAAGAATGTAAATGACAGTGTCCCTGCTCTCTAGAAACTCATTAAGTAAGCAGTGGGGAAGCACAGGTGCAAGGAGAATGAGAATGCAATGGGCAGAGGCCAGGGCAGAGCATGAGCCAGCCTCGAGACATGAAAGAGCAGAGAGTCTGACCCTCCACTCCTGCCTGAGCTCCAACCTCTCACTCATGAAGCCATGCCTAGTGTTTGCGCCCAGCTCTAGCAGCATGTTCTCCATCACATGCACACTTCTTTCCACACACTACTCATGCCAGCCACACTGAATGATTTGTTTCCCTAAGACCATATGCTGTTGTTTGCCTCTCCCATTTGCACACACCTGGAATGCCCTATGCTCCTTACCCACTTGGGAAGTGGGTAATAATCCTTCAACTGAATGTCACCTCTTAAGAGTCTGGCCTGATCACCTCCACATGAGACAAGTGCCACTTCCCCTCTGCTCTTTTAGATCCTGCAGGCTCTTTCTATCCTAGCACTCTACACTGTCACCATCCTTGCCTCTGGCCACCTCACCCCATCAACAGTGTCCTCCTGGCAGCCGGAACATGCCTATTCACTGCTGTACTCTAGGTCTGTCCCATGATGCTTCATACTTGATTGAATAAGTAACATGTACATTAAAGGTTGTTGGGTGACATTATTTTGCAAAAATGATCTAGAAAAGGATATCTAACTTCAGAACATGTCTGAGTTCAACAAGAAAATCTCACCTTACTCCCTTGCTTAGCACATTCTCAACTTGAGGATTCACATGAAAAATAGTATATGCTACTCTGCCTGCACCTATGTTGAGCTGACTTACTCCTCAACTTACCTTTTTCTAAGCATGATAATGCCTTGGGCTCCTGCCACTGTAATTAAGGGGGTCCCACAGCAAAGACTATCAGAAAAATTCACCCAAATTACAAATTGAAAGAGTAGTAATTCCCCTTGGATACCATCACTGCTGAAAAGGTAGAATTTGCTATTTATTTTTAGAACACAAAAGAATGTTGCTATATGGTACTCTTTTACTGACTAAACTTTATTTTAGCTACAGTGCAAGGGAGGCTATCTATAGTAGGGAATACAAGTTTAGTTGAAGAGCTTGAATTCACCTTTCGTGTTTCTTTAGCTCAAGACAAAATGGAGCTGAGTGTGGGTTGTGAAATCCTAAGTTAGCAATTTTTTAAAAATATATTTTATTGATTTTTTACAGAGAGGAAGAGAGAGGGATAGAGAGTCAGAAACATTGATGAGAGAGAATCATCAATCAGCTGCCTCTTGAACACCCCACATCGGGAATGTGCCCGCAACCAAGGTACATGCCCTTGACCGGAATCAAACCCAGGACCCTTCAGTCCCCAGGCCGAGGCTCTATCCACTGAGCCAAACCGGTTTCGGCTAATTTAGCAATTTTAAAGTACTGTTCTAGAATCAGCTGTTTACCTCTCTTTACTCCTATGTCACATTTTTGAAAATCTTACTTATGAATTCAAATATGAGATTCTGCCCTAGAATTATTTGGATCATAAATCTGTGTGAAGGATGGCAATTACTTTAATTTGAATTGTTATATAGGAAAAATTTGCTTTGTCATCATACATCTCCTTCCTGAGCTACTGCTCAACACAAGTTAAGAAAGTTTGGTTTCCATTTAATTGGTGCCAGATTTAAGTTCTCCTCCACCAGTTATTGGCTGTGAAGAATCTGCCCATTTATTTGCTTTCTTTATACTATAGTTTATTTGTAAAAACCTGACTCATAGTTGTTTTATAAGAATTATAATAATGTTTGTGACTTGCTTAGCGTAACCCAACAGAGTAAGTGCTTAGTAAGTAATTGAACTGTTCAATGTTTAATGTCTTCTTTTTTTCCCCCCTAAGCTATTGTACATATTTTATCTAATTAATACACATATGAATGAATGAATGGGCTTTCTGGTAATTGGAAAACAAGCTCAGGAAGTAAAAATAAATCATGTTATAGACTAATTGCTCAATGAGGATGAAATATAATGCAAGCCTTTTAAAGTTCATTTCAGTTAAAAATATTGAAATATCCTCATAAACTTGGGAAAGATTCACAGAGCACATAGGACACATGAAGTTTAGAAAAATCTTTATGGTCTTTGTCCATGTAAATTAGGACTTAAACTATGTGTACTAAACTTAAGCAAAGAAAGATAAAAAAAAAATAAGTATATCAATGATAATCATACAGTGTTTTGGTTTTTTGCATTTTGTTTTGTTTTTTACATTGGTAAGTTGTCTTCTGTATTGCAAGTGTACTAGTATCTAGATATATAAGCATGTAGGCATGCTTCATGATAACCAAAGAACATTTGTTAAAAATGGAGTCTTATCACTTTCTCTATTCTTCTTTGAATTGAATTATAAATAAAATAGTCCACATCAAAACGAAGACATATTTTGTCCTACCACTTCTTGTGTAGGTAAATATTTATGGATGTATTTGTATTGCTAGGGATGTCTTTCCCTTTATCTCCATGTAAAGACTGTGTCTCAGGTGCACATTGAGATATGCAGTTTTCATATCATTACAATCCAGAATTCAAACATACAAACAATCTTTGTATCAGAAGAAAGAAACTTACATTATTGCTTTAAAAGATGTTCGTATCATACATGACACATTAATCACAAAATACAAAAGAAACCATCTTTCCATAAACATTGCCAGTTATAGAGTATGTACGATGAAATGTATTTTTGGTAAACTAGTGATTTGGTGAATTGGTCACAATAAATTGTAAAATTTGATGAAGTGTTAACTCTCAAACTAATCTATATCCTTTTCTTAAGGTCTTTTATAATAAAGTCTATCCTGTAATCCTGACTCATACCAGCTCCAGAGTCAAACTGTTTGAGTTTCTATCTCAACAATAGCACTAAGTTGTCAAATTATTCCCTCACTTCCTTGGTTGTCATGTGATGACTGACTGAATTAATCAATGTGAAGTGCTGAGCACAGTACCAGTAACACAGAAAGCAGCAGAGTACTCACTCTTGTTATTAAGAATTTAGCAGCTGAGAGTGGGAGTCTGCTCAGCCTGGGAATTTTCTCTCTGAAAGTTCAGAAGTGACCTCAGCAGTCCATCTGGTGAGGGGCCCGAATGCACTTCAATCACTACACTTGTGCTCTGGTTTTTAAGTAGATTGGTTCTGTAATTCAGATGTTATAACTGTTATGAGTAGATTGACTTTCCTAAAAAGTGTACTTATGAGTTGGGTTTGCAATCCTAAAAATTAAAACCCATATGGTTTTGCAGTGAATCCCGTTCATTTCCTCCGCTGGTCTTGCTTCAGTTTATGTCCTTTCCTTAACCTTTATCACCAGCTTTTTTCTCATTACTGAGTGGTCTGCAGTCTCTCTCATTCTAATATACTCATAATTAGATTGATTTAGGATGAAAAATATCAGATACCAGATGTCATCTTATTAGCAACAGCTTTAAAATGTATTGTTGTTATTGTGAGTTGGCCAGTTTGCAAAAGGTATACATTGCAGATGTAGTTTAGCTATTTTCAATATTCTTGGGAATATTTTGTGATTCAAAAATGTATGTTTCAATGCATTTGGCCTATTTTTTAAAACTAAGTTCACTCATATTAAAAGTTATTACTAACAAGATATCAGCAGAGCATCAATGTACCTGCAAATACTAAAATCCTTAATATATTTTAACTTACTTTAACTTTTTAATATATTTTCCAGCTTTTCTAAATTTCCAGTCATTTTGAAGTTATTATAATTGCATTATGTAATTTCATTATTTAAAAAAAACCCAAAAAAACAAATAAGCAAAACCTATTCTCAAAAAGAAAAAAAAAAGATAATGAGTTATCTAATGTAACCAATTATAAGACTACCCAACTATTATATATTGGATTATTTTGAAAGCCTTTTGAAAGTCATAAATAACAGAAAGACATAAAGTGTAAATTAAATTTTATAAACAACTAAAAGCTTCTGATAAGATTTCTATAGGAACATGGCTATTTTATACAGGGTTTAAAATTTATATTATTTGACACAGAATAGACTAAGCTAATAAAAGGATTTCATTATTTATTTTAATTTGACAATAGCATGTGATGGTTATAATCATTGATAGAAACCAATAATTTAATTACTATGCCTTTTTAAGAAATTAAGAATTCATAGATTTCTGTCGTAAAATAAAATGAATGAGAAAACCACTGTATCTGATCTCTTAATTATGATCCCATGGCAAGCACCAATTCTTAGCCATCCAAGCTATTCTATATATCAGTTTTCTGGGCCTCAGTCTCTCCATCTACATAAGAAAATAGTTGGATGAATTGAGCCCTTAGACCTCCTCCACTAATTCAGACTGATTAATAGTCTCGAGGAAGGCATTTTCTAATATATACTACATTAACAAAACCAATTAATCAGTAAGGCTAGCATAATTTGTTCAATGTCATTGGAAGGTATTTTTCCGTTGTGGAAATCTATTGTTCATGTGCTCATTTTAAATCCTATTTATTATTTCTATACTTTTAAAGATATTTTACACTATCATGTAATGCTACAATTATATTAGAGGCACACATTTTACTCTTAATAAAGTAGTATAATAGATGATGGTTTGTTAATTTTATCCACACATCTATTTTCAGGCATGATCCTCATTTAGGAAGACAGAAGTAATATTAGTCCATTTAGGAAGATGAACTAAAACATTCTAAAACTTGACAATTTAATATTATAACTAAAAAATTAATAATTAGGTAGATAGCCACCCAAAATACATATAACTGCATTCCCCGGAAAAACTAATATTCAGAAAACAGAAATCAAGTCAGCACTTGAATTTAACCTGTATCTGCAAGCCAGCAATGCACTTTAAAAATAAATATAGCTTTATTGGCATCTGCTGAAGGGGGTGGAAACTATTGGATTTTTAATTTCTACAGATCTTAGGAGACCTCATAAGGAGCACTCTTTTCTGAGCACACCCTGTCTCTTCCCAGAAGACTTAGGCTTATTGACATTTTGTTATTGATTGATTTCGTCTACATGCCTTTCATCTCCACATTTTTCTTCTCTTTCTCCCCACCCTCCTCCTTTCTCTCCAGTATACAGTATGGACTGCCCTCTGGGTCACCTGGAATGTGTTCATTATCTGCTTTTATTTGGAAGTAGGTGGGCTCTCTAAGGTAAGTCTATCATGCTTTTAAAATACACTTTGAAAAGCGTACACTAATAAATAATTATGATGACTATGTGTTATTAGGTATGCAGAGTAACCTAAGTAACATTACAAATGGAATACTAATAAAAAATGAGTTTGGATACCATTCAGGAAGAAATGATCTTGGGAGGGTTTCACGTAATGGAACTCCAAAGCAATGGCCTCATGGCTTCGTTTGGTCAGCCGTGGTGGAACTCAGATTCCAGTGAATCATGTCCACTTTTAAAAGGCCTAGTGTACCACATGCTTTCACTCACATATGATATTTAATGAGCAAACTGAATTACCCAGCAAAATAGACACAGACTCATGGTTAGAGAGTAGGCAGACAGCTCTGATGGGAGGGGGAGGTGTGTTGGGGGAATGAAGGAATTAAGAAGAAAAAGAGAGAACTAATGGACATAGAGTGTGGTGATTGGTGAAAGGTAAGTGGGAAGGTGAAAGAGGGCATAGAGGGACAAATGGTGATGGGGAAAATACAATAAGTGAAAAGACAGAATGTCACAATTACCACAGCACCAAATGTTAAGTGAAAAAAAATGGCTTTGCATATTCTTGTTTTAAACTGGGAAAATAAATAAGATGCTAATGTAACAAATATGAATAGCAAGGTTCTTTCTTTGCTTATATACTAATCCTAAAAAGTTAAATTAAAAAAAAAAAGTGCTTGACAATGATGAAATCCATAGTCATTTAAGTGGAACATACATTTAACTAACAGTTAAGTACATCAGTGCGGTGATCCCTATTTTGAAATCCCAATCTGACAGAGGAGTTATCTTAATAAGATATGATACAGGTCTAGTATCATCAGACCACATGATTTTCATATGACTCTGCATTGTCTTTCAACTGCCACCCAAATGTCAAAGCATGTTAGGTTAAGTTTCTAGGTGCGCTTCTTAAACATGTTTCTCACAAACCAGCACCATTTTCTCTTGTAGAAACTGTAGAGAAGAAACTCGACAGTATAATTACAAAAAATAATAAAGCTGTAATTATATTTTTTAGATTTTTCACTGTCAACTATATTTGGGCTAACATAGGCTATTGCTTTATGATAGTCCTCAAATTTTCTAAGCAACCTAAGGTTCATCCACTAGCATTCATATTTTGATCTTAGGAAATCTGCCTTGACCAACACAGATGCCTTTAGAATCATTAGGCTCCGTTGAAGTCCGTATGGTAATGAAGAATTTTTGATTGAGCCAAGCAGCAAAAATCCCTAAAAGATTTTCTCCAGAACCTCCAAAGGTGGCTATCTTTTGTTCCACATTATCATAACTTTATAATTAAAATAGAACTTGTCATCATCTTCTCACATTGGCAAATGTACCAGGAATCAGAAATGGCATTTCTAATACTGAGTTCATACAAATTCTCTAATAACTCCCTTTAATATTTATGCTATTAATCACATTTCACCACTAATTTCTAAGACAGAAAACAAAACCACTTAAATCAGTGCCCAGTTATCTTCTGTAACATGCAGATTAGAAAGCAATTTTAAAATGCAAATCTTGTGAATAACATAATTAGGAATAATAAGTTAAGCATAGCATTTTTCAACACATAGCATTTTGTACCTTGTGATTTGAAGTCATTTTAAATCATAATTTTATTCCACTGGGTAACAATTCCCTTTTATTTTCTTTCATATAAACTGATTTGGAGTAACTTAGAGGGATTTTATTCTGTGGAATTGGCATCATAGTGTGTTGAAAGAAGACTCAATTTCAAATTACAAGTCTTTTGTTTCAATCTTGTCTTTAGTGCCATACTTATTGACTGTGGGCCCTTAGGCAAATCATTTAACCCCACTGAGTCTCTGTAGAATATAAAAACAGGAACAGTTTTGCCAATTGGGATAGTAAATATGATTGTTGGGTTTTAACATTGCTTTAATGGTGTCATATATGGTAACTCAGGTAAGCTTCCAAGCAACCCTGTGAAGGATTAAAAAAATAATAATAATGATGCCATTTGTTTGCTCCACACAAGTCTGATTTTCCTCCTCTGCTCCAAGTTACTTTTATGGACTGTCTTTCTGATATCAATGTGTATGTGAGGGTGTTTTTTTTCTCATTTCTTTGGGTACAGTGTTATAAAAAATGGATATGTAGTCTTGTTTACTCATTTTATTATCCACTAAAATGCTGTTAAGCTGTCAGTCAGTTATTCTAGGTCATTAAAAGGATGAATAACTCCAAAAGGAGCATCCTAAAGATTTTCTGTTGGTTTCCTTCTATTTACCACATCTAAGGCTGGTAACATTTCCCTGGTTCACCGGTGTAGCCTCAATTGCAATCTGTAGGAAATCTATTCTGAAAAATAGAGCAGACATAAGGACCCTAGACAAACCCAACCACCTCTGCCACCCACCCAGGTTGGGTTTTGTAAGACATTCCTTGTCCATTTGTGCTGATTTATATACTTACTTTCTAGAGCTTTCCTGCTAGTTCATGAACACATTTCTTAGAATTACCCACTTGGATATATTAATAGAAGTCTCCTTCACTGACTGGCTTATTTCACTTAGCATAATGCTCTCCAGTTCCATCCATGCTGTTGCAAATGGTAAGAATTCCTTCTTTTTTTACAGCAGCGTGGTATTCCATTGTGTAGATGTTCCATAGTAAAGGGGAGAGAGAGAGGTAGAGGGAGAAGGAGAGAGAGAAAGAGAGGGAGAGGGAGAGGGAGAGGGAGAGGGAGAGAGAGAGGGAGAGGGGGAGAGAGAGAGAGAGAGAGAGAGAGAGAGAGAGAGAGAGAGAGAGAGAGAGAGAAAGCGAGTTCCCTTCTAACTTGATTATTGCCCAAAATATTTACTCTAAAGTAGTGAATCTTTCTCCTAAAACTGGATTCAGGTTAGTTTCCATAACATCTCTATGCATCTGAATGATACTCCAATGGCAGGCACTATCAAACCTTTCTATTAACTGAAAGTATGCATCCTTACGGGCATGAACAAGCATGAATCTGGCTTATTATGGGGATTCTTGATCATAGCTTCAGGTTTTCCCTTTGCTGTTATCTCATCTGCCAACCAGCTCCACCTCGTTTGTTTGTTACTGTGATCTTGAGGGTCCTGATTCATTTCCAGAACCTGAAGGAAATGAATGCATTGTTTAATGTACGTGGATGGTGGGGTCAGGATGACTATGGGTAGGTGACTAAAGATTACTTCCATAATCTACCCGAGCCCCAGTTTTCTTTTCTGAAAAATGAGGCAAACCACAACACTGATTTTACTGAATTGTTGAAAGAATTCAATAATGCATATAAGTGACTTAGGGTCTTGGCATATTATGATGTTTCAGTGAATGGTGATTTTTATCTTTGCCATCGGCATCATCATCTTTATTATTGTTGAAAAAATAACAAACATATCAAGTTCATCCTAAAAACCTTTGAGACATGTACCTATTAATACACAAGAGCTGTAAAAGGGAACAATGTGGGGCTGAGTGACTTGTTTTAAAAAAGATGTAATAGTCCCTTGTGATGGGACCTTGGATCTGCATATTAATTTCACAGCTGTAACACTATTAATTAAACCCTTTCCTTCAACATGTACATAGCTGTTTTGAAAAACTTCTACATCTAGATTCTCCTCGTGTCAAGGGAACCGTGTGCATCTTTAGAAGTCCCCACGGCTGTTTTCCATGCCACACTTTAAGATCACCAAGGGCACAATTAATAAGTTATTGCTGCTCATTTGGAAGTTGCGAGAATTGGAATAATTATCTTTCTCCCTAGGAAAACATTCAGAATGTAAATATGTGAAAACCTACCTCACTTGCTACATTTAAAGATACAGAAAAATGTGATGTTGAGAACCCAAATTGTACTTAAAAAAAAAATTCTAAAAAACGTCAGCTCTCATTTTAGGGCATCTTTTTGATGACTCCAAGTTGTAGGAACTTTAGGCTAATATTTCTTCTAATTAACTTTCCTGGAAAAGATGTGTGGATCTTACTCATTAATGGTCCTAGAGGATGTTCAGTGTGTCACGTACACATAGAATTCAGAATGTGTATGGCTATACGTGAGCATAACTTAGACATCAAAAGAAGGTAAAGAAATTCTAGGAAGATTTATCTTATACTATTATAACTGTGAGCTTTGATTAGAAGCCGTCTAGAAACTCCCATGGGAGGGGATGGATTAGCCTTTAGGAACTTCCTTTATGGACTTCCCACTCTGGACAGGTGCTTTGCATTGCCATCATACACACAGAAAACCGACCTGCATTTGTTTCTCTTTGTCATGTTTTAACGACTGCATTTTTCTCATAGTGACCTGATTTGTGAGCATTTAGATTCTTAAATAAGGTTAAACCATTTCTCCAAATGCCAATAATGCCACTTCTTTTGTTCTCTGGCTCAGATTGACCCCATGGTTCATGAGGGTCCTCTTCTCTTACAAGAATCTGTAAGTTAAATATTTCACCTGCATAGCCAGACAGGGTCATTGGGATAATTCCTTTTCAAGGTTCATTCTTATTACCTAGTTCCTCTGTACTTACTGGGGAAATTGTCTTCCCTGATCAAGATTCATTTCCTTCAAGGTTGGATTCTTCCACTAACTTTAGCTTTGGGCAGGTGCTTTCAAGTACGAAACTTCCAGACCATCAATTCCGAGTTCTGTACAGGAGCAATTGCACAGGAAGCAGGACTCTCAGCTCCCCTGAGCCGGGTGCCATCCATCTATTATTTTTATAAACATTCTAATAGTTTTGCGTCTCAAAGAATTCTTTTTCTGATGGCAGTTTCAATCTAAATCGATGATATATAGTATACTTCTTTTCTTTATTTAAACAAATAAAACTCATTACTGCAACTAGTAATGAGTTTTAAACTTAAATTTATCTTTTTCCTTGCATGATTTCTTTCTATGTGATCATTTTTCAAAAGGAATCTTGAAATGTGATATTTACAGAGGGCTAAGCTAGCTACAAAGCATCTTTATTCAGGAATAACAAATTAGTAAATAATACAGAAAAGCATCATAGAAACCCAGGAAACTTTCAGCCCTGGCCTGTTGGCTCAGTTGGCTGGAGTGTCATCCCATGCAGCAAAGGGTTGTGAGTTCGATTCTTGGTCAAGGTATATGCCTAGGTTGAGGGTTTGATCCCTGGTTGGGGTGAGTATGAGAGGCAACTGATTGATGTTTCTCTCTCACATTGATATTTCTCTCTCTCTCCCTTTCTCTCTAAAATCAATTTAAAAACACATCCTCATGTGAGGCTTAAGAAGCAACAACAGCAATTAAAAACTATGCCTACTTTCAGAGCTCCAAGAATAATATTCTATATACTATATCATGAAGTAAATGGCATATCTATATCATGAACACTTTGGGAAATGCATAAACTCTTTTAGTTCACTAGAATAACAAAATACTACAGATTCTGAACTATATTAGTCCAATTGATATGAGTCTGTGAAGCTTCTGCATACATAAATTAAGCCATTCTAAGTAGACCGTGACTGCTGAATTTCTATGTAAGCATTAATTTCAAGGAAATTTTGTTGTTTCAGAGAAATCACACTTTTATAGCTCATAATCTAATTATTTGCAATATTTTTAAAGACGATTTAGAGATGCTACTGCCGAATTTTTTATGCAGCCAGTTAACATCAGATCATTTTAGAACAACAATGTATAGAACAAATAGAATGTGAGTAAATGCCTTTATGATTTTGGATTTCCTTGTTGGGATGTTAATTATTTTTTTTTTGGAAGACACGATGCATCTGTTGTGAAATGTCAATGAAGAGTCCAGTCCTGGTGATGAAGAATCTCATCACATTTACATTGGTTTTACAATTACAAAAGAGAGCCTGGTAAACACGTTTAGTTGCATTAATTATTTACTTTTATTTAGTTTTTTAAAATATGTTTTTATTGATTTTATAGAGAGAGATAGAAACATCAAGGAGCAAAAAACTCAATCCTACCTCCTATACTTCCCCTTCTGGGGATCAAGCTCAAAACCCAGGAATGTGCCCTACCAGGAATTGAACCAGTGATCTCTTGATGCATGGGTCAACAAGTCTGGTACCCTAATATCTCAGAGCAGCTTTCATACCAGCCCTGATTTCTTTTATATCTGAAAAAGTATTTAAGCTGTTATTTGAGGGCTCTAAGTAAGCGGCCTAACTAATCATACATAATTCTACAGACAGTTTTTCTTAGCTATTACTTGGTTCAAAACACTGTGCCAGGCACTAAGGCTATATTCACTTCCTGCACTCATAAAATGTTCTGTGTCTTATGAAGGATGGATAGTAAATGACTAATAATAAGAAAATGTAACCAGTGTTATATGATGAAGAAGGAAGACTCTGATACCACAGAGCACGGAACATAGTCTGCACTGGAATTAGGGAGGCTCCCTAAAAAAGAAGGAATGAGGAGTAAAGAAATAATCTGCTGACCTCTGCAAATACAGATACTATTGCTGACCTACCATCAGCGACAGAAAAGTGCTTTCAGTTGCTACATTTTTTAATCCCCTATAATGAATTTACATTGATCTAGCCACCTTCATCCTTTTCCCAGACACCCTCTGGCCAGCATACATCAGAGAGAAAGCTCCTTGGATTTCCTTGCATCAAAGCCAAGGTCACTACCCATGAGAGGTGGTCCTATAGGGAGATGCTCTAAACAGGGAGCTATTTAGTTACAGAACGTGGCTACCAGTGACCTAAAAAATATCTGTTCAGATACAAGAGAGAATGGCAGGTGGCTGGGTGTCCTTTTGAAGTGAACTGGAGTTAATTTTCCTGAATGTAAATAGACAAGTGTGCTCCTCAGATATAAGACTGTCTCTCTGCACAACTTCACTGTTTAGCTTAGAGCCAGTACTGACTCAAAAGGTGTTTCAGAGAAGAATAAATATTTCTCCTGCCAAATCCCCTGTATATTGCTGGAAGAAATATGGTGATAAGTCCTTTCAGAACACACATTCTAAACCCACACTTACTTTAGCAACAAAAATTCAATTTGGTTGAGCTACCTGGGGAGTTGCTTTGACCCTGTTTCCAGAACAATGAGCAACGGTTTGATGGTATGATTCCTAAATGGCCATCTGATGTTTTAGCTTGTACAGGTAATTCATCATGATTTTTCTTGTCCTGTAATTATAGAATTAATAGAGAAAGCACTTCCCCTGTGTATTTTAAGTATCCGAGGTATTGAGGCTATTTAAGTATTATTAGTCTGAGAAAATACTCTGTCCTGCTTCAGAGCAGCGTGTGACAGCAGAAGCACCAATTGTGAGGTAGGTTGTGCTCACTCATCATTAACTGAGATACTGAAACAAAGAGCCTGGTTGTTATTTTCTGCACACAATTAATCTCATGTGCTGAGAGCATGGTAGGAATTTCACTCCCCGTATACAAGGCAAGCAGGCCACTGTTCCTTGAAATCAATGGCAGTCAGAACGGCCTAGACGTTGGGTGATCTGATGAATAATTTAAGACCGATTTGTTAACTGTGCAGAAGTGAAGTTAGCCGTGCAAGGGAGACACATTGCCAATTGCTGGCAATTTACGACGATTTTGAAAACCACAGGCAGCAATTTACAGAAAAGATTAGGCCAGTTACTGTACACGTGTGACATTTCCTTGATTTAACATGTCATCCTGAAAGCTGTTAACTGACAACTGGAGTTGGAATGAGGTTTTAAAGTTTAGTGGAGAACTGCTTTTACCTGAGAAGGTCTGCATTTCTGCTCAGGGAGACCCCTGAGTGCACACCCCCTGCTGGGCCTAAATGTGTGTATGCAAATGAGCGCTTCCAGGGAAGGGTGAGGCTCCTTCTCTGGGAACCATTAGCACCTTCACATCACTCACATCACTCAGTGCTCTGATGCACTTATCCATGGAAAGCGTGTTGATGGCCTGTGTTTCTTGGAGAAGAAATCTTTGCCTACACGTTTCTTCATTTCTAGAACCCACCGGAGGGGTTGGAGGAGGGGGTATAATCTCTTTCACCCTGCACAGGAGTTTACTTTGCAATTCTTCATAAGAAGCTAATTAAAGGAAAATCCCATTTTTATTAGTGTGATTTCTTTCCAGTTCTTTTCCCTTATGGTATTAAGTTGATAACAATAATTTCTTCATATTTGAATTTGTGGAGTGGGGAACGGATGAAATGAAGGTAATCTGAGCCCCACTGGAATTTGCAACCCTAAGATACCCTGAGGAATGACTTCCTTAGGGAGAATACCCATGAAATAGAGTGTCTCATAGTTTAAATACATAAAGTAGAGCCTATAATTGATCATCATTGGAGCTCTACCAGGAAAATGGGCTTTGGATATATTTTGAAACATATTCTCAATGCTTCCATTAAATTATCAACATCTCCAAGGATAACTACCAAGCTTAAATTTTGCAAATCAGATTTGTAATTGTAATTCTTATTCTGGAATCACATATGCCAATAGTAGTTTTTTTAAATGAGTATAGTTTTCATTTAGAAATAAGTAAGACTTCCTGTGTATTATTGTTAGTAATCAAATCAATCTGAAAACTAAGACCAATACCTTATTTTGTTTTCTTTTCACTCTTCCTCTATTTGTCCATCTGGTTGGATCTATAAACTCTTCTTTACAAACTGATGGTTATTTGGAAAGTTGTCCAGTACTCTGAAAGGTCTCGGGTTCAATTATCAGTCCAAGCACATACCCAGATTGCAGGTTCGATCCCCAGTTGGGGCATATGCAGAGACAACCAGTCAATGTTTCACTCTCATGTCAGTGTTTCTCTCTCTCTCTCTCTCTCTCTCTCTCTCTCTCTCTCTCTCTCTCTCTCTCTCCTTTCGAATCTTACTAAAATCAATAAAAAACATGACCTTTGATAAGGATTTTTAAAAAGTAACAAAGATATTCATAATTATTACAGAAAGTTTTAATTATTTAAACAATCTTGGTTTTGGACGGGTCTAACCAATTAACTCATATAGTTTTATTATTTATTCTTTGTCTATAGTATTCTAATGTAAAAAAATTATATATATATATATATATATATATATATATATATGTGTGTGTGTGTGTGTGTGTGTGTGTGTGTGTGTGTGTATGTATACTTCCAGAAGTGAAAAAAAACATCAGCTTATTTAGAGATAGCTATATTACAAGGATTTATCTGTTTGACTAAAGATTAGATTGGGATAAATTAATGGTGGCAGTCTAACAGAATGCCTTAATATATATAAGAGGCTTTTATCTTTGTTGAAAACATCAGAAGTGAATTTCTGAGGCCTAAATTATGATAGGTTTACAAGCTAAGGCCCCTTGCTGCTAAGATCAGACTATAATGGCCATGACTTATTTCTTTACCTTTAGGAACTCCCTACTTTATTTCTCACTAAGCCATCGAAAGCCTCATGTACTTTATTATGAGAGATTGTTTATTATTTATTTGCATTTATATTGTATTTTCCTCCAAGTAGCTTAAGGGGCTTTATAAAACATGACATCAGTCATCAGAACGCTTTGTCAGATACGTACGGCAAGAAATAATTCTGGTATAAATGTGCCAGAGGCATAGTACTTACTGGAAAATGTTTTCTACATATTTTTAGTGACAACTTTTTAGAGATTTTTTTTCCTTCAAAATAAGTCCCAACTTTTGTAAACATTTTCTCCAATCAGCTTTGATGTCAGACACATTTACTGACCAAATTCATTGATCACCTACTCTATGCCAGATTTTGTTGTAGGTGTTGAGAATACAGCAGGACTATGAAAAGAATTTGCTCTTGGGGAGCTTTTATTCTAGTAGAAAAAGCATGATAAACAAAGAAGTGCATGATATAATATCATGTTGTACTAAGTGATTTTTTTAAAAAAAAAAAGTCAGGTTACAGGAGTACAGAGTGACTTCATGGGAATGGGTAGAGCTAAGAGTCCCAAGAGGCAGATGGGAGCAAACCCGGCAAAGAGTGGGGACTGCCAGGCCCCATGATAGGAGCATGTGCAGCATGCACCAAGAGCAGGCATGCTATGTTATGTCACTCACATGCCATGCACTGAGTGAGGAGAGCAGGCCATGATCTTGGAGAGCTGGGTGGGCCACTGCAAGATTCTGTTGGAATCTCTGGTAGGCCCCGGTAAGAATTTGAGTTTTGGATTAAATGTAATGGGAACCCCATGGGAGGGTAAACAGAGGAGAATAACAGGGACAGAAATTGGTGTGACCGTTGCAGGGGACAGAGTGGAAGCAAGAGGACCCAGAGAGAGATAACTGTGGTGTTCCTGGTAGGAAATAAAGGTGGCTTAGACTAGGGAGGTGGCAGTGGCCAAGGGGAGAGGGACCAGATTTGAAATATAGTGGTCCCCCTCCTTTGTGGTTTTGCTTTGTGTGGTTTCAGTTATCTACAGTCAACCACAATCCAAAAATATTAAATGGAAAATGGCAGAAATAAACATTCCATACTTTTTAAATTGCACACTATTCTAAGTGGTCTGATGGTATCCCATGCTACACAGCTCCATCTTGCCCTGGACATGAATCATCCCTTTGTCCGGTGTCTCCATGTTGTAGATTCTCCCGCCTGTTAGTTACTTAGTAGACATCTGGGTTATCAGATTTTGGTATTGCAGTGCCCGTGTTCAAGTAACACTTATTTTACTTAATAATGGCCCCAAACCCATTCACATAACTTTTATTACAGTATATTGTTATAGTTATTCTATTTTATTATTAGTTATATTGCTATTCTCTTACTATGCTTAATCTACAAGTACAGCTTTATCATAGGTATTAATAGGAAAAAAACATAATATATTCCTATCCACGGAGTTAGGCATCCAGTGGTGTCTTGGAAAGTATCCCCCACAAATAAGGGGGGACTAAGAGGTGACTACTCTACAGTTGGAGACAGAACTAACAGAATTCGGTAATGGATCAGAGGTGGTGCATAAAAGAGCTTTAAATCCTGTTTCTGCTGCATGTGCTGTGGTCTGGAGCAGTAGCTTTCTCACCTGTGAGAGAGCAGCATAATTACATCAGAGTGCAGTGGAAAGACGGAGCCCTCCTGCAAATGGAGCGTGCTTCCCATGCTTTCAAAAGGTCTCCCTCCCCCTTCCTAACGAACCCTTCTTTCTTATTTTCTGTTCTCTTTATCTTCACACTCCTGATTCTTCTCCCTCTTTTGTTTCCTGCTTCTCCTTTGTTGTACTGTATATAGTCCTTCCTCTCCAACTGTCTTATTTCAGGATGCCAAGGTTTAGCCAGCTGGTCTACCTTCCAACAATAAGGATTCTATTCAAGTGAGGAGTCCTGAGCCTTGCTGTCTTAGTTCAATGGCAAATCCACTCTGCATTTTCAGACTCTAATCAAAATATTTGGCATAATACCGTAGTTGATGTGCTCCTAATAGACATGTCTGAAATTTCAGTGGGGGGAAAAAAACACACAAGATGTGGTGTATTTGCTTCCTCTCTTTCAACCAAAGACAGCCTTTAGTATTGAGAGCAAAAAAAGGAAATGCTTTGGAAATCCAGAGTCAATTAGAAATTACTTTGTTGCCGAAACCGGTTTGGCTCAATAGATAGAGCGTCGGCTTGGGGACTGAAAGGTCCTGGGTTCAATTCCAGTCAAGGGGGTGTACCTTGGTTGTGGGCATATCCCCAGTAGGGGGGTGTGCAAGAGGCAGCTGATCGATGACTTTCTCTCATCGATGTTTCTAACTCTCTATCTCTCTCCCTTCCTCTCTGTACAAAATCAATAAAATATATTAAAAAAAAAAAAAAAAGTACTTTGTTCTACCCAGTTGTGTATGCTTACCAGGAAATCTAATTTCAATGAGAACTACTTATATTTAAATGCACATTTTGGTCTTTTGGGTAATTCTATTTTTTCTTCTAGCATTAATCAATTATTTAATTCTCTAACACCAACTGGGTCTCCAACTATTCAATTAAATTCCGGCACTAACTACCCAGAGTTAGCACAGGCCCACTAGTTGAGGGCTCGATCCCACAAGACAGCCCCCACTTCACACAGTAGCTATAAATGAGATTTCCATGCTACTTGCACTTCTTCCCAGACTGCTACAAATCCAGGGGTTATCATAACTCTTCCTCAGTCTCAATAACTCATAGAATTCAGGAAAGTGCTGTAATCATGATTATTGGTTTATTATAAAAGACTTAAAGCGGGGTGCATGAAATTTGTGCAGGGGGGGGGGGGGGGAAGGTCCCCTCAACCCAGCCTGCACCCTTCCAATCTAGGACCCCTTGGGGGATGTCAGACTGGTAATCAGACATCCCTCTTATAATTTTGGACTAATGGCTCCTAATTGCTCATCTGCCTGCCTGCCTAGTCACCCCTAACTGCCCCCCTCACCAGCCTGGTCACCCTTAACTGTCCCCTCTGACAGCCTGGCTATCCCTCACTAACCCCCCCTACCAGCCTTGTTACCCCATACAGCCTGCTTGTTCAGTCGTTTGGTCGTCCCTCAGGCTGGCCCTGGGGAGCTGGGGGGCTGAGGGGTCTGGGGGACTCTGGAGACAGGCGGGCCCAGCTGTGCCATGCACCTGCCATCCCAGCGTGTCTGAGGAGACTGGGCGCCACCATCTTGTGGCTGTGGGTGCTGCCATCTTTGAGGGCATGGCAGTTCCCTCCTTATTGGCTGTGGGGTGCCACCATTTTGAGAGGATTTGGTGGTCAATTAGCATATTATCTCTTTATTAGATAGGATACAATTCAGAAACAGCCACATGTCAGAGTTGAATGGGGCAAGGTGTGGGCTGGAATGACATAGAGCTATCATACCCTCTCCCCTTATGCCATCTTCCCTACATCTTGATGTGTTACTATGTTTGCCAACCCAGAAGTCTCCTGAACCTGTGTGCTCAAGAGTTTTAAGAAAGTTTTATTATATTGGCACAATTGATTAAGTCATTGGCCATTGGTGATTGAACTCAATTTTTAGCCCTTTCCTCTCCCCAGAGGTAGTGGAGCTGAAAGTTGCAGCCCCCTATTCATGTGGTTTGTTTCTCTGGCAACCAGCTCCCATCCGGAAGCCATCTAAGGCCCTGTGCCCTTGAGAGTCACCTTAGGTAAGGTGCAAAAGGACTTCTTCTGAACAGCCACTCCTATCACTCAGGAAATCCTAAGGGTTTTAGAAGCTCTGTGCCAGACACTGACAAACACCAAACATGTTTTTCTCTTGTATTACAACAATCGTGGCCTCTTTAATTACTATTCCATTGAGGAAAGAATATTTTGAAGAACTCTGACACTAAGTGCCAAGACTTGACTACAAGAGAGATACACTGAGTACAAAGGGTGGAAACCTGATAAAACAGAGGAGGGGCTTGAGGGTCTCCTGGGTACTAGAAAAGTTCACAGAAGCAGCTCACTTTGCTCTGACATCAATCTCATAAAGAAAGTGGCTTTTCCCCTTACATAGATCAGAAAATGGGAGGTTGATAGAAGGTAAATAACTTACCCTTGCTCAGGCAACTGATAGCTGGCAAACGTAGTTTTAAAACCTGAACTGCTATCTCCAAGACTAAGATCATATCCATTTGAACAGACGCCACAGGTATGTAAGAGAAACACAAAATGGAGGGGGGGAAATGAAATCAAGGAAAACATATTACTGTATTCATACCTCATCTCTTCGCCCACCCCTAAGGAGTGTTCTTTCTTACATAAGGAGCCCAAATGCCTGCCCCAGTATCTGACACCAGGGCTACCTAACAGAAAGTTGTAAGAATTCAATGATCAGAGGTTGTAAATCAACATTTGTATTTTCAGATTTCAGAAAGACTTTGCCTCTGAATTATCTGAAAATTTATATTCTCACAGATCTGTAATAAAGATCTGAAAGGTGGCCGCCCCACTTGCTGCCTTCATTGGTTATTCTCATTGGGACCATCTGCAATGGAAATTCATAATTTATAGCAGCTCCACCCACGCCACCCCATTTAGTCCTGCACACACCCTGCATCTCATTCTGCAAATGAGAATAGCATTTCTCTGAGAACGTATAGTCTCTTGTGAACACACCGGAAATGAGTGGCTAAAGGGAGAGTTAAATTTAGAATTTCAGACCCAGTCCATGGATTTTTTCAGGGATGTAATTCAGATTTGGGGTTGGGAACATCTAATTGATTTATCAGGATCCACTAGCTGCCTCAGTGGTCCATCAGTCAACTGAACCCTGAGCCAGGTGAGGAGGGTGTATGTGAAAGCTGACCACATTCAAAGCCACTAACCCATCCATCTGTGTGCACATACCTGTAGCTCCTTATGAATGCCTCCCTTGCAGTGAACAATTAGTTGGATTGGCTTTGCTTTTTTCTTTCTTCCATTTATTTACTTTGCATTGCTTTTCCCTTCATAAAAAAAAATAAGAAATAAGTGAAATATCCTACACTTTTTTCTATAGTAGTGCTATTGAGTTAATAATTTAAGCCGTAAAATGTAGCCAGTGATTGCATGTAAAGATGATGGTGGACAGATGTACGGACTCCTCCTTACCTCTTGATTACAGTGCACTCATATGATGTAAGCATTTATTTCCCTTAGCTGAATTCAACCTGACAGTTCCCATACTGGGTCACTTATTTATCAAGGGAATGGAGGCATTCAAGCCTGAAACCGCCAGTGAGTGTTGGTAAAAACTACTAAAAGAACATACCAATGGTTTTAAGGGTCTTCCTAACTGTTGAAAAGTTAGTAAAATGCATGTTAAAATGTGCCAAAAACACAGTCAACCACTTCCTTAAGAAAGAAAAAGAATTAATGAAGGACTAGCCTGAAATGAAGAGTTACAGGGATGTGGTATATACAAAGGTATATTAGCAATGTCCTTTCTGATAATTTAAGAGATGCCAGTGGTGTTTTGAAATATATTATACTTAATTTCTCACCTATTATGCTGACTTTAGACCCAAATCTCCTCATAAGAGGCAACTACATTTTGTTTATTAGTGTTAGTTCTTAGAAACCTGCTAGCCACTATTTTTGCTGCATCTCATTCAAGTAGAAAGGGAATGAGGAAAAATCTCTAAATTTCTCTTAGAAATAAGAAGATTTTTTTTTTTCATCTCCTTCCACCTCCAACTTCCTACCTGTACCACTTTATGGCTCAGGTCCTATTGTCTGCAAAAGATGTTAATGATCTCATTAGCATATTAAACAATAGCATAGGAAAGGCTGACATTTCTCAAAGCTTTTGGTCAATGACCAAAGTAATGAAAGTTGCCAGTGACTCAGGCCAAGCTATAAAGGCCTTAAATTTACTCAGTGCCTGAAAGGTCAGGTAAATTAAAGGAAACTATAGGGCTGGCCTGGAAGAGGCTGCATGTGTGATCTTAAGTGCTTTGCAAAGTGGCTGAAACTGGGAGGCCTGGCATTAATTCTAGCCAGCCTCCTGGTATTGATTAAGAAGTAATGGCAAGTGCTCATTTGTGGGCAAATGGAGAGATAAGTCCTTTTCAGAAGGTCATTTCCATGTCTTCTGTTTAATTAATATTACTAACTTAAAGATTCGCAGTTGAATTAGCCCATTAATTATACAAGTCATCAGTTTGGAGAGTAGGAAAAGGTAATTGATTGAATATCAGATACAGGTTTTCAATAAGTCGCCATTTTCCCTGATACCCTAACTAGGAAAGGTTTTAAAGTATGAGTTGGAAGAGTGGTCATGACCTAACTGTGGTCGGCAAATTGAGGCTCACAAGCCACATGCGGCTCTTTGGCCCCTTAAGTGTGGCTCTTCCACAAAATACCATGGCCTGGGTGAGTCTATTTTGAAGAAGTGGCGCTAGAAGAAGTTTAAGTTTAAAAAAATTGGCTCTCAAAAGAAATTTCAATCGTTGTACTGTTGATATTTGGCTCTGTTGACTAATGAGTTTGCCGACCACTGACCTGAGATGTTTTGTTTTGTAGTTGCTGATTATAAACGTCATATAGAAACATTTTTAGAAAACTGAAAAATATATTGAATTATAATGAAAAAAAGTGTATCTTCCCTCCTCTACCAGTAATTGTTATTTTAGTGTTTCCATTTGTTAAACTTGGCATATATTTAGATTTTGTATGTGTGTGTATGCATACATAGAGTATATACAAAGCTCAGCATATATAGAGATATATACATTCTTTAAAGTCATCATTATTTAAAATAATAGTTTTGCTTTTTCACATGTTATAATATGGCCATTTTCCTGTGTAATAAGTATCCTTTGAAAATCATGTTTTAGTTAAACTTTTTATTTTGAGGCAATTGTAGATTCGGATGCAGTTGTAAGAAGTAGTGCAGAGAGAACCTGTTATTCCCTTTGCTCATTTGCCCACAATAGTATCATCCTGCAAAGCTGGAGTTTACATTGACATTCAAGATATAGAACATTCTCATTACCACAGGATTCTTCTTGTTACCCTTTTATAGACAAGCATAGTTCCCTCCTGTCCTTAACCTCTGGAAACCACTAGTCTGTTCTTCATTTCTATAATGTTGTCATTTTAAGAATGTTATATAAATGAAATCCTACAGTATATAACCTTTGGAGATTAGCTCTTTCCATTTATCAGAATTCTCTGGAAATTCATGTAAGCTATTACATGTATTAATAATTCATTCCTTTTTATTGCAATTTTTATTCCATGATGAGGATCTGCCACAGTATGTGTAAGCATTCACCCATTGAACGATATCTTCTGTTGTCTTAACTCTTGGCTATTAAGAATGAAGCTGCTGTGAACATTTCTATGCAGGCTTTGTGGGAATATAAGTTTTTGTTTCTCATATTTGCAAATATTGTCTCCTAGTGTGTACCTTATCTTTTCATCTCTTAACACACTCTGTAACAGAACAAAAATTCCTAATTTTGATGAGATCAAATTTATCAATTTGTTATTTTATGAATAATACTTTTGGTGTCAAGTCTAAGAACACTTTGCCTACTTCTAGATCCTGAAGATCTTCTTATTTTTAATGAGTTTTATAGCTTTCTGTTTTATATTTATTTAGGTCTGTTGTCATGTTGAATTTAATTTAGCTGTGATTTTATCGCATGTATGATTAAATTAAATTAATATGTTCACACTGGGAGAACACATTTTTTTGGACGTGATAAACCTAGAAATTCATGGTTGGAGTGAGGCTTAGAGAAAAGAGGTATAAATGGATATTAACTGAGGAAAATATCATTCCATTTGAACCAGCTTGAGACAGGGGATCTCAGACTGACCACCCCCCTTTCCCGGCAGTCTGCTTTGTCCAGTTCTCTAAAGATCTAGTATAAGAATCCACATTCTCACTTACCGCCTCTTCTCTCGTTCCTCCTGATGAGCTAGTGAGGTCTTTGATTCACTCAACCCATTTCCCCTTCATCCTTTCTAGTTGTTATTTCTCTTTCTGGTTATAAGGGATATCAACCTAGTGCTAATATTGCTGACTGTATTCAAATATCAAACTACTACAATCAGAAAACTTCTCTAGAAATGAAATTTGTGTGTATAAGCACTATGGCATTTCCCCCCCTAATTAAATATAAAATAAGCTTAAATAGAACAGTATCATTTATTTGTTTATAATCCAGATGGATTTAACACAGATATCTATATTGAGAGGCAGATAATCTCTAAGAATGCCATTTAGGTTAGTAGCAAGCTATGAACCAGGAACAAAAAGTTCAAGAGAAGACAGAAAGATGTCAGAGAAGAGAAATGGGGAAAATTCATGGATCTGGGTTCATCTATAAACATAGTTTTTTATTGTTGACACTATTACAGATATCCCTCATTTGAACCCCCTTTTACCAACCTCCATCCAGCCCTTGCCCCCCTTCCTCTGGCCATCACCACATTGTTGTCTTTGGGCATGGGTTATGAATATATGTTCTTTGACTGATCTCTTCACCTTCTTTCATCCAGTTTCCTTCCCCAATCCCTCTTGCCTTTAATCTGTCAGTCTGTTCTATGCATCCATGTCTCTGTTTCTATTTTGTTAGTCATTTTGTTTTATTCATTAGATTCCACATAGAAGTGGGATCATAAGGTATTTGTCTTTCTCTGACTTATTTCGCTTAGCATAATAATCAACAGGTCCATCTATGCTGTCACAAAGGGTAAGAATCCCTTCCTTTTTACAATCACATATAGAAAATAGTATGGAATTTACTAAAAAAAAAAAAAAAAAAAAAAAAAAAATTAGAAATGGAATTCTCTTTTACCCAGCAAGCTCCCTTCTGGGAATATATTCTAACAATCCCAAAATTCCAATCAGAAAGAATATATGCACCCCTGTGTTCACAGCGGTGTTATTTACAACTAGAGGCCCGATGCATGAAATTTGTGCAAGGGTAGGCCTTCACAGCCCTGGCTGCCTCAGCCCTCGCAGTCCCAGCTTCATCCAGAAGGTCGTGTGGAAGTTTATCCAGATGGTCATTCACTACCCGGTCAATTAGCATAGTACGCTTTTATTATTTTAAATAGCCAAGATATGCAAACAGCCCAAGTGTCCATCAGTAGAAGAGTAGATAAAAAAATCTGTGGTACGTTTACACAGTGAAACACACTTTTTTTTTGTTTACCTATTTCCAGTTATTGACCTCATAATTGTCATTATCAATTGGTGAATGGAAAAGTCTCAGAGTCAATATTAATTTTTTTTAAACTGAACAAATTTAATAGGATGGTGAAAATAGAGGACACATGTTTGTTGGCTACAAGCTATACAAAGGGCTTAAAGGCCCCAGCAGGTCCATCTATGCTGTCACAAAGGGTAAGAATTCCTTCCTTTTTACAATCTCATATAGAAAATAGTATGAAAAAGGTATCTCTCTGGAGACAGAAAGATAGAAGGAAAAGAAAGTCCAGTTCCTGAGGCCATTAGCTTTAGGGAAAAGACAATCTCTATATCTCTGTCTGGATAATTGCAATGAAATGTTCCTCAACCACCAACAATAAGGAAACCTTAGGGATAGAAACCAGGTCGGTCATAGGTGTCCCTTCTGTCACCGGCCCAGCAGGTGATTTAGGAGGTTCTTGTTATCCTGTGAGATCAATGATGCCAGAAAAAAGTTCACTCCACTCTGATTTTATATGGATGAACATGTGCCAAATAACAAGGTACTTATTTGAGGAACAATCTCTATATATGAAAGCCTAAGTGACCAAACGACCAGTTGACTGGTCGCTATGATGCGCACTGACAACCAGGGGGTTGACGCTCAATGCAGGAGTGATCAGTGCATTCTCACAGCTGACCAATGGGCGTCAGATGCAGGGTTCACAGCTGGCCACCATAGCCAGGAGACTGCAGCAGAGTGGCAGAGAACATACTGAGTGGCCATGGCAGGTGCAGCGGGGCCAGGATGAGCAGGAGCAGCAGGCAGGAGTGACAGGCGGTGTTGGACTGCTGGTTTCAGCCCAATCCCTGCAGGCCATTCCAAGAGACCCCACTGGTGCACGAATGCACTGGACCTCTAATAGTCATAATAAAATTGTCATGGGGTATAAATAAATGGTTGATAGATTTTTCAGTAAAATGAATCGGTACTTCTGATAACATAACTACAAATGAATATTAGAAAAGTGCATGTGTTTCTATATTGTTTAAGCACCTAGAAATGTTAATCAACCGATATAACAATTTATAAAGTTTATGGCAATATCTAAATTATATATTTATATGATTTCTTCGAGCTTCATTACTTATGTTCAGAGAGTCCAGTAGAGGATATACTTATGTTAAAATAATAGCACTAACCATGGCCTGCACAACTGATATATAATATTGTTTTCATGTGATATTTTAAAACATAATATTCTCAGCCCAACTTAATTCTTCATGCCTCATTCATCCATGCCTTCATCCATTCATCAGTACCCATGACATGCTGAGCCTTGTTCTGGAGATACAAAGCTGGGGTTATGGTATAGTAGTGGCAGATAATTCTAATAAAAGTTGCAATTAATCTAGGTCCTACTGGTTCTCCAAGTGCTAGGTCATTTAATTTTCACAAGATTCACTAGAGGTAGATACTATCATTCACATTTAACAAATCAGGAAACTAGAGTTTTTCCGAGGTCATATGGCTAATGAATGGGGAAACCTGGACTCCCACTCTGATTTTTCTGACGCAAAAGCTGACTAATCACATTACTACATTAAATTAGGTAAGACCAGTGATTTATTTGGGCTCCATTTGAGTCCTATCTCCAGCACTTACCACTTCTGTGACTCAGGCAGATTGGCTAACATCAAACCTCAGTTTCCTCATCTTAACATGAGGATAATAATTCCTGCCTCATCAAGCTGTGATAACGGGACACCATTGTTTCATGCTTGGCTGGAAAATTCCCATGAGTAGGAAGGTGAATTCAGATCAATGACATTCCAGAAATGGATCTTTCTGAGAAAGCCCATCATGCTGATGGTTGGTCAAAGATGCTGAGAAAACATCAGAAGAACAAGGTCATGGATGTCTTCAGGCTTTCTGGGCATGGCTGCCAGTACCCTCATTGAACACCAACCTCACAGCATTTCCATGGATGAAGGAGGGAGGTCCATGGGAGGCAGTGAGTGGAGCACCAAGTCTAAAGGCAAGAGCTCTGGGGACACACTTTTGGCGTTTTCATGCCAGCGCCCCCTGCTGGTTCTTATGCAAGTTACTTAGCTCTGCCTCAGTGTTCTCATCTATTAAATGCACATAGTGACAGCAAGTTCATCTTAGGGTGATCATATGTTTTCAGAGACGTGCTGCCTCCAAGCTGTGGCTCTGCCACTAAGCAGTGGAATGACTCTGCGTCAAATACTCTCTCTCAAACTTAGCTTCCCTATTTTAGAAATATGGATAACAGCACCTCACAGAATGAAATACGCTTTACATGTCTTTGTGAGCAACAGTGCCCTGGGCAAATGCTGGCCATTCTAACTACATCGGTTCAGTGACTAAAATGCCTGTGTCCTCGGAGGATCTCACAGTTATACAGAGGCTGTTGTGCACTACTCACTTTAAGCAATCTGGCTGCTTTTGCCTCAGACACGGCCAGAACCAGGAACGCTGGATGATGTGAGCTTTCCCTGTGCTGTTAGAAAGGGCAGTGGGAAAAAGAATATTTCTTGGAGCATGGAGTACTCGGGAGCTAGAGTGGGAAGGGAGCCAGGGAGAAAGATGGTAGAATTCTGCAAGTTCCACCTGCTTCCAACTGATGCTGCTGCAGGCCCTGCGTAACTGCTCATCCAGATGATGGTATGATGGTGAAGGCAGTAATTTCAACAACTTGCCTTCTCACAACCATGTTCAAGTATAAAAAGCTCCTTTTCTCATGCGAAAATCACAGCTCCCTGGTAAAACAGAGGGCAGGAAAGGGAGCATCTTTTGTCATCTCCAGGTGGCTGGTTTCATGGAGGTAGAATGATCATTCCTGGTTCTAGCTTGTTAGACAAGCTCCTAAATCCAAGGTGAAGAGCAATAACAACCCGGATGTAAAGTATAGCATGGGGAATATAGCCAATAATATTGTAATAACCATGTATGGAGCCAGGTGGGTACTGGAAATACCAGGGGAACACTTTGTAAAGCATATGAGCTAACTCCTATGAGGTACACCTGAAACCATGCACACAATAAGCATACAATACATATTTATACAGAATAACGTTGAATTTAAACTGCAGTTGAAAAGAAAGAAAAGAATAACACCCTTTCCAAAGCTGCGATAGGATTAAATGAGATCCTTGTCCCCACAGCCCCATGAATCTGGAAAAGCATCTTGCACTCTGAAACACAGTGAGGTGGCCCTGAATGCTAGGCACTGTCCCCTTCACTGCACAGATGGGAATGCTGAAGCTCACCAAGGTCAACGGGCTGCTCAAGACCACCAAGCTATCTCGAACATCAACTTTGGGAAACCTCTCACGAATCATGGGGCCTGGAGAGCAGACTAGGTTTATATCCAAGTTTATGTCAGTGAGATGCTAAAATGTCATTATCTGAAGGCAGAATTAAGGGCTTGTATATGTTGCTGCACAACAAAATGCATTATTGATGTGCTAATGTTTTCCCACCTGGGTTATACGCGGTTTACATAGCAAATTTCACACATGTTGTCATCGCCTGTATTTGAAAAATAGGATGTTTCTTGATGAATTATTCCATTACCTAACCAGTTTTATCACTACCAGTTTTTTCATTTCCAATCTAAATGTTTCATAGTTGGGTTGTATAATGTTACTTCTTATCATGCGATGCTAAATTGTTCCAAGTAAATCTTCTAGCCTATTCAGTTATTCTGTTTTAAATATTCCTAAGTAGTAATCCTCTCTTCTCAGTGTTATTTATCTCTACTCTATACATAGTAGTACACTATGTTCTTGATGTTTTTGCATAAATCATGATTTAGATCACTTCAGTTTGTGTTTCAGGTCATCAAGATATTTTTATGTATTTTGCAGGCATAAGTCATGGTTTTAGACAATCCCACGTTACTACTCAAGACTACTAAAAAAAAAAAAAAAAGGCATATATTGGTGTCCCTCTCCTCCCCAGATGGCAGCTTCTATGAGGGCAGGGAATGTCTTTTTTATTTGTCTTAATTTCATTCCAAACACCTTGCAGCACACCAGGAATGTAGTGGTCCTTGATGCATATTTGTTGAATGCATATTAAACACCTGACAAATTCATTTTATCTTTATTAAAACAAATAATTGATTAAGCTCTCAGAAAGATCTACCTATTTGAAAACATTTTCTCCATCTGACATACTGTGTACTACTTCATTTATGTGAGAAAAAATTTGGAGTCAGGTGGGTACTGAACTCACATGTGTAAGTGCATTTCATCCTCCAACACCTTACTTTAAGTGTTTTCCGATAGTTACTCATTTAAGTTACGTTCCAACCCTAGGGAGTAAGGCAAGTTATTTAGCATCTCTATGACTCCATTTCTTATCTGCCAAATGGAGTTTTGTTTGTTGAATAAATATGTTTTGCGCACCTGCTGTGTGCCAGACATGGTTGTAGGCAGTCAGGATATAGGTGTAGACACGATGGAAAAATATATTTGCCCTCATGATCTTGCTTTGATAATAGAACTTACCTCACAAGGTTGCTAGGAATCTTAAAGGAGATGATAATAGTAAAATCACCTAGAAAAATGCTGACACACATAAGGCTCTCAATAAATGTTAGACATTATCATGATGCCACAACATGATAGACAGAGCAAATAAAATTTTCCCATTATTTGGTGGAAATTGAGAGAGAACAAAGAATTCAATGTAAACTTATCATCACTCAGTTAAAATTTTTTTTAAAAGTATTGAATGGTAATAGATCCAGGAGTTTTGAGGTAACATATATTCTTTTAGACTAGAAAAATAGTAAATTTACTCCTATCTATTAGACATATGAGTTTATGAAGTTTACATATGCATTTGTACCCAAGAGCTTGATTCATTTTGGATTTTTAGAAAGGCGGGTCCTAATTATTTTAATGTAATTACCTTAAAATTTGTTTCAGCAAAGGATAGAGTCTGAATTATAAAAGCATATTGAGGGTGGAGCCTTTCTTCCAATTTAATTTAAAGTAATGTTCTGCAGTAAAATGAGGTACAAGCCACACAGCAGACTATCATAATGGGATTTAACCTAATTAGTTAGAGAGCTGAGACTCCTCATGAAAAGTAGCACTTCACAATCATGTAATAGTGAAGCTTTGGTTCTTAAAAGGGGTGGGAGATCTGACCCCCTCCTCCCAACAAAAGGTGTTTCTAGATTCTCCAAATATATTCAGCAAGTCACCAGCACTGTATCCAAACCATTATAGGTGTATTCAGAACACCCTCCATCCTCCATCCAAAGATTCCATCCTTGTCACTTTGCTCAAGATCCTGGTGGGATCCTCATTGCCACCCAGCTTTGCAGATGACATTGCTTGTTATTTCAAAGCAAAAACAGGCAAATAGTTGTGATGTCCCTCTGCTTACTTTCTCCCTCTTAAGCACCTCTTTCTGACTCAGAGAAATAGATACACAGCCACCTAACAACTTCCATTCCTCTAAAAATGGCATCTTTCTTTTTATTCTACCCTCCCTTCCCATTGGATCTTTCTTTTTATCCTTTAAACAAGCCTCAACTTTGCCTCCAATACTAAGAGAAAAGCAGCTTTTCTCTAGGTCAAGCAGGTCAAACTCACAGTTTGCGGGCCACATCCCTCGTTTATTTGCCCCATGTTAGCCTTTGAGTTTGACATGCTTGCTTTGGGTCCTGCCCTGTATCCCTCTTTTCATAGCCACATTTCAAGAAGTGATGCAGGCATTCCACGAGTCCAAGAACCAAAAGTTTGCTACCCGCTGTGGGTTCTTGGCTTCATGCAGGAAAGATTTCAAACACAAGCCAGCACAGAGTTTAAAGTTAAAGTGAGTTTATTATTGAAGCAGTGAGACAGAGAGTGGGCTACTCCACAGGCAGAGCAGCACCGCCCTACTGGGTTTTATTTATTTATTTATTTTTTTTTTTTTTAACTGAGGTTCATTTAATGAGGGGGGTAGAATATTTAATAATGGGGACAAATATTCAAGATCTTCTAGGGAAAGCGATGGAGTTTTTCAGAAAAGCTCCATTGTCCATTGGCCTTTTTTGTGTCCTTAGATGGGCTATCTCAAATCATGATAGCGAGGGTGTGTCATTTAGCATGCTATGTATTACTATGAGTGTATAATGAGGCTAGGGGTTACCACAAGGTGAAATTAGTTGCCTTGTTGGATGGAGCTGGTCTTTGACAGTTTTAAGCCGTAAATCTGGTAGGGGTGTGGTCTTACCTCCTTGTCAACAGTTCCTCTAGCTTTTATACACTAAAGTTGTTTTGCCACATGCCCTAGCTTAGGACAAATTTGTTCTCATAGTCTTCACTTAAAAACTTTCCATTTACCCCTCTTCCTAGAAGGAGGGGCCCTTGCCATTCCAATGGAACTACTCACTCAGAGGACACCAATGACCTCTCCCTGCCAATTCAAGTCAGTACATGTTGGGTCCCTTTTTACTAGAATTTTCTGTAGCATTGGACACTTTTGATAACCCTCTGTTCAATTCTTTTGAAAATCTGTGGCCCCTGAGGGACACTTTCATCTGAGGACAAGGCAGGAAAAACCAAACAAGCAAAGCAACGACTCCAGAGTCCTTACACATTGAAGGCATCTAAAGGGAATTTAAATTGTACCTGAAATTTAAAAATAGATAAGTAAATGAGACATAAAATCAAACAATAAAGCAAAAAGAGAAAACCTTGAAAAAAAATGAAAGGTTTTAAGTATATGCCAAGCTATATGAGGGTGTGCTTACTTGTGACTTCTCTTAATTGTATAGCTTTTCAGTCTGAGATTCTCTCATCAATTGTAGTACAAACAGTTATGCATATGAAGAGATTTTAGAATACAGTAATTTAAAAAATGGACTTGTGAAGTTTGAGATCAAACCTCTAATCAAACCTGGTGGTTCTTGGAGGGGGTCTGCACAGCACATGTGGGTAGATTTATATTTGAGAACTGCCTAGGAAAGTTGCATCACACTCTCAGGTCATACTCTTTTAGTGATACCAATCAGTGATGGAATGTTAGCAGAAGCCATACTATTATTTGGGAAAATGGAAGGGAAAATATGCAAAGGTGACAGTCCTGTCTACAGGATACGAGCAGGTGCCTGAACAATCTACAAATTATTGACACCAGGATCAGAATCAAGTCCTGTGAAAGGAACTTATATCAGAGTGTTGCAAGTTGAAGATGATTCTACATGGCAATATATAAAAAGAAAACATGCTTATGACTTGGTTTTATTCCTTTTTACAGACTCAGAAGTAGATTGGAGATGAACATTATGGTTGGGAAAGCCCCAAACTTCCAATCCTATTAGTAATTAACTTATTTAAATAATCACCTCCTAATCTGTCATGCATCAATTCTCAAAATATTCTTACATCAAAGTCTCATGATAAATGATTCAAGAAACAGAAATTTTCATTTTTTGCAGTTTCCAAAGATTATAGGAATGGCTTAGACACACACAAACAAATGCATGTCATGAACAGGAATAGCTCCTGTCAGAATTTTCCTAATGCCATAAATTCCCTACTGCACTTTATTTGAAATAGTTTGAAATGGAGACTAAAGTAAGTCTCTCTGTGTACCCTGAAAAGATGAAATCTACTGTAGTAAATAGCATATTTTAAAATCTCTGAACAGAGTTGAACTTGTTCAAATTCATGTTTGAGGCGATTCCAGGAAAGGGAAGTCTCAATCAGAACATGAAGTTCTCTACTTTGAGACTTTCATTAGTCTGAATTACAGCCATGTCCAGGATGGCCTATTAGTGGGTGGGCATCCTTCCATTGATGAAACTTTTATCTCTAGTTAGGGCTTTTTCTCATAATTAGAGAACTGAATTAATTACACTGATATCCTAAACAAAAGGAAACCATATCACTGATATAAATTTTGCTACAAAGAACCTCATTAGAGAACTCAGAAATCTCCATTTATCTTATGGCCATACTCTATAACAGTGTTTCCCAATCTTTTGACATATGTGTACCCCTTCTATAATTTTTGTAACGCTGAGTACCCCTCGTACTCATGAGAACGTAGAATTAGGCGCAGCTAAGCACGGTGCAGTGCATATCCCCACCAAACTCCGGTGCAACGCATGCCCCCACCAAACTCTTCCCGTACCCCTGGGGGTATGCGTACCACATTTTGGGAAACACTGCTCTATAATGATAGTAATTAACTATGATAAATTGACATTTGAAAATACACAATAGTTAGCAGTTCTCATTTCACTATCATGAACTCTAAACTATACTCTCCTGCTTATAATTTTTTTAAGTTGAATTTTTTTGTTTCTTTGTAGTGAATTAACTTCCATATTTGACCTAAAATTTGTTTTCATTTTTTTTGACATATCAATAGCTGTCAGTATTCTCTAGAAAGTATGACTTTAATATGTTTTAGGAAAGCATGGTTTCAAGTTTATGACTATAGTACAGACATTTTTAGATAACAAAAATTAATACCAGACATAACCAGGTCAGAAACAAATGTTTTCTTCTAATTCAGTGGTTTTCAATTTTTCTAATGCTGCGACCCTTTAATACACTTCCTCATGTTGTGGAGACCCCCAACCATAAAATTATTTTTGTTACTACTTTGTAACTGTAATTTTGCTACTGTTATAAATCATAATGTAAATATCTGTGTTTTCCAATGTTCTTAGGCAACCCACAGGTTGAGAGCCGCTGCTGTAGAGCCTAAGACCATCGGAAAACACAGATATTTACATTATGATTCATAACAGTAGCGAAATTACAGTTATGAAGTAGCAACAAAAATAATTTTATGGTTGGGGGTCACCACAACATGAGGAACTATGTTAAAGGACCATGGCATTAAAAAGGTTGAGAACCCCTGCAATAAAGTTCAATATTTAACCAAAGACTCTTTCTTCCTTTTTATTGCCTAGAGTCTATAAGGAGCAAAATATATGAACATTTTAATAATTGCATGTATTTTTGTTCATAAATAAAGGCACACAGCATTGCTATATTTCTAGTGGGTAAATACAGACCCAAGGAACCGAAAGTTTTTGTTGGGAAAGCTGAACTGTTTGATATAGACTGACTCTCCCGTGTCAATTGCAGCTAAGAAATTGGACATGAAATACCTGATCACAATAACAAAAATGCTCTCAATAACCCATTCATGCTTTCTGTCTTTGAAGGCTTTTGATAAGTGATGGGCAGGACAATCAGCATTCAGGAAAACTGCATTCGTGTTATTAAAAGCCTAATCCTAACCAGACTCTAAATTCCTACCCAAGGAAAATGTGTCCTGGGCAGTAACATACTACCTAGCAAGTTAAATATGTCATTGATAAAGCAAGGTGCAAGTCCAGAAGGGGTTAGTTATCTTAGTCTCCTACTGTTGAGTGTGTAAATCATAGAATTATTTTCAGGAAATTGTATGATAGTTGGAAAATTTAGATAAAGCCTTTTCTATGCTGGAATTCTTGGAAGTTTTGTGTGTGTTTTTTTTTCAAAGTCTCTCTAAGGAGATTTATTTTTTCCACTCAATTCTTTTGTGCATTTGGTTAAGATAAATTTCAGAAATTCTACCTATATTTTTAATTCCATGTAGAAATGAATAGTAGGTATAGAAGAGGCTTCTAATGAATGTCCAGAGAAAGACCAGTATCAGATAATGTGTCCTGATGAACCCTGCCAGGAGAGATGTGAGTGAAACAAATCAGACTAGTGACCACACTATAATCTGGTAGGTGGGGGGATGATACTTTTATCATGATAAATGTAATATGCTGATTATTGAAAATTTGGAAATTGTGAAAATAATAAATTATTTATATACCCATCTACCCTGAGAAAAACACTTTATTATTTTTTTTAGATAAACACTTTAAATCTAACTGTTGAAATGGAAACCAGTTTTCTTATATTTGTTATCTGCCTATATCCTAAATTCCCTAGAAATTCAGAGTTATGGTTTTTAGGAAACTTTTTAAAATTAAGTGAATCAATTTTTCACATAATGAAGTCTGTGGAAAGGACAAGTATAGATCAATTATTGTTGGTTATGACCAAAAGCTGAGAATTGATGATAAGTATTGATTCTGGCATTTTCTTTCTAATTATTTTTGTGTGTGTTTTTTTAATGGTTCCTCAGAAATTAAAATGCATTTGGGAGGCTTTTATTCTTTATCGTTTACAGTACTGAGCACAAAACAGGAGTATTAACTGATTGCTGATTGATTTGTTTGCATAATTAATTGTTTATCTAGTTATCTACATTCAGCTGTGATTTTTTTTATGCAGGCAGTCATCCATAACTATATTATTTCTGGAAAATGCCAATTTTGTTGCATTTCTCATTAGGTAGGCTAAAGGAGCACCCAGAGGAGGATTGTGTAACAAATATTACTTGTTGGAAAGGTCCTTAACTTTGCATGATTAGGTTATCACTCACTTAAGTCAAATCACAGCAGTCTCTTGATGGCTGATTCCAATGCTAATTAGGGCGCTTAGCTGAGAAGCTACAGTGTCAGAAAGAGCTTGGGTGACTACTGAACAGTGAACCATTCCCTCAGTGGCTTCGGGTCACAGAGTTGGTTCGCACACAAAACAGGACACTACCGGCATGAAGCTGAATCTGCCATTCTTGGAAGATATTACATGTTTATAGTGTAGACAAATTTAACCATGTGTCTAAAATTTTTGCTCTATAGTTTTCAGTTTTTAGGAAAGAAAAATCCTACTAGGTGAAATATGAATGACTGTTGATTTATCCTTTTGTAATAAATGTAATGAAGTCACGCTGCTTTTGGAAAGGGCGACAATAAGCAGAGTACTTAGTTTTCCAAGTTTTTATTTAAATATGAGGATAAATATTCTTAAAATAATTGAGGGATAAAGAAATTGTCTTCTATATAACCCTACCACACAAAACTTTAAAAATCCCATTCCTCTTCTAATCAAATATCACACTAGATTGAAGATAAAAGAATTAAATAAATTCATATGAAGAGATGGATTCTCTGAAAGTTCAAAACCCCCCATTTCTAATGTAGAATTTTTCAGGGGTTTTATATAAAGGGCTTCATTACTGCTGAGCATCAACTTTGCTGCAGACAATTAGAAATTTTCTGGGGTTTCCATTCTCAACCCCTGCTCTTGTCATTAGTGCGATTTTGTCATGCACATCACCTGAGGCTCAAGTTCTCAACTGCTCAGCCACAAAAACATTTTTCAAAAGTATCTCCTACTTCATCTGAGGACCCATTTACATGAATTAACATTCTACTTCCCCCAATTAGGACAGTTCTCAAATGCTGTTGTTCTGTTTTATAATTCAATCTTGAAACATGTTGCTTTGAAAAACATACTAAAAGCTTTGGGATGAAGCATCTGAGATGGATAGATAGATAGATAGATAGATAGAACATTGATCATTCTGTTACATGCCTAAAAGTTAAAGGGTATATTTTTTCATCCTGTTAGGAAAGCATATGAAGACCTGTGGACTGACCAGCATTGTTGGTCACATGTCTATTAAACTGCTTTATTCTCCCAATTCCCATACTGGACTTTATTCATAGATTTAAATAAAATAAGTCTTAGAGGGTAATTTTTAGAGAACTAACCTTCTACTAGTGATATATGAGCCATTCATTTACAAACAAAACTGCAACAGTGCCCAGTGTCAGGCTTTGAATCTGTTTGTGGAGCCTTTTATTCACTCACCTAACTCCCAATAAATAATTAAGATGCTAAAGAAAACAAGTGCAGGAGATAATACACTTAGTCATAAAAATGTCCTTATTGAGCCTCTGATAGTTTGTTCTGAACATAAAACTCAAATGTGGGGATTAATTTCTATGTTCCTAATGTTTATAATAAGCCATTGTATTTATCCATTTTGAACAGGTTTAGCTTTTACATAACATTGATTTCTTTGGAAATCTATTCCATTTTTAATTCCCATTTGTGAGCCCATATGATATTTTATAGTCCTAAAAATTGCCATCAGCAAACTCTGTTCAACTGATGATCAACTGTAAACAGAACAAAAGCATATAATGGAAACAGTGCACATGAGAGAAAAAAAGAAAAGCACACAGCGAAAATTATAATAATAAAAAATATTTTAAAGATAAAATAGGTTAAGCCAATCACAAAATAACAAGCCAAGAGCCAGGGGTGACAAACAGCAATGAATTTCAGCTCAAAAAGAAATGAGTAGAAAGGTGATGTCCCAGTTCCCCACACGTAGTACCTGCAGGCAGTGCCGATGAACACTTAATTTACTCACATGCTAGGAAATCAATTCTTAAAGGCTGGTTTGTGCTTTTGTTTTTAATTCTGTGAGACAGAAAGAGACAAATTTTGAAATACCTAATAACAATGTTATTCACATCTATGGGGTATTATTTCTTAGAACTAGTCAATGACAGATTCTACAATAGAGTGCATGTGCTAAAATTCATTCTAAAACCATGACTTGTGGTTCTGTAAGGAAAGCTGTTAAAGAGCCTCTAAAATCAAGACTGCACGCAACAGTTGTCTAAAATTCTTGGGATAAATCACTGGCAGTCTGGGACTTCACACAAAATAAAATACAAGGTGGTAAAACTACCTGTAAAGGTATTTATACGTTAGGAGTGTTTTTAAATCAGTCTCTGGGCCAGATGCTGAGGAAAGCAATCATGAGCAAGGCTGACAGAGGTCTTACTCTGTGTAGAAAGGAGAAGAAGGAAATGGTATGTATGATTCAGCACTGTGAGAGCATATGAGCATTTGTAGTGGGACGTTCCACAGTAGGCATTGACCTAGACGGGAAAACAGGGTGGAGATCAAGAAGGGCTTCCTGCAAGAAGTGATGTCTTGGCTGACATCTGAAGGATGAGTAGAAGTTAGCTAGAGGAAGAGGAGGGTGAAGACTTTTAAGTAGAGAAAATGGGTTATGTGAAGAGTCAGAGGTGAGAGAGAACATGGAGCCATGAGAAGATAACACTTCAACAGGGCTAAGGCCTAAACCCACTAGATTGTTGAGAGGCAAGAACTGAGCATGGAGAAAAGGGTCAGACATAGGTCATAAAGGTCAGAGTAAGCTTCAATAATGAAGTTTTACCTGAAATAACAGTAAGTCTTTGAGAATGATGTTTTCAAGGAACTTGAAGACCACTTTTATTCATCTTATAACTAGAAGTTTGTGCTCTTTGCTCAACATCTTCCATTTCCTCCACCCTCACCCCTATAATCATTTTGTAATATATAAGTGTATCAAATCAACACATTGTACACCTTAAGCTTACACAATGTTATATGCCAACCCTATCCCAATAAAGCTGGAAAAAATAAAATATAAACAACTTCTCTGTAGGAAATGGGCTGGAGGAAGGCAGATGTTGTAGGGAGTTGGCTTAGAGAGGTTATGGCAGTGGCGATGGAATAAAGTTGGTGAGACTGCAGTGTGTTTAAAAGAAAAAACTGTCAAGGTCTGGTGAGAGATTGGATGTGAATCGTGATGAGTAAGAGAGAGTGAGGGATTGAGGTGATGCCAGTTTTCTGATTTAGGTTCATGGTGGAGACATTCTCAGAGAAAGGAAATGTCAACGGAAGAGCAGTTTGGGTTTGCCATGTGAATAAGTTTGGAGCGTGTTGAGTTGGAGATCCTCCTGAGACTTTCAGTCAGAGAAGTCCAGTCAGAGCTCTAACTCAGGAGGGGAGCCCAAGATGGAGAAGAAGACCTTGGGTCATCAGATTATAGATGCAGCTTGAAATGGTGGGCATGGGATGTCTCCCCAGAATAATGTGATAGGAAGAGAAGAGACCTAGGGAGACCCCTAAGGAGCACCATCAATGTACACTGATGAGAGATGATCCTGTGTCTCAGCCGGGTTTTCCCAAGAAGCAAGGCCAAAAGTAATGCCACATGCTAACCCTTTACTGGGGGGAGGGTGCCATGGAAGGGAAGTAAAAAAAAAAAAAAAGAGAGAGAGAAAAATAGCAGTGAGGTAAGAAAGGCAGGAAAGCAAACACATAGTGATTCTCCACCGAGTTAACTGCAAAGCCTGGCTCTTAGTCATAAGAGACATTTGCAGAGAGTCCCTAGGGAGTTACTCCTTTCTCTGGGAGTCTGTAAGGCTGAGAAAGAGCATGCAACTTGTCTTGTTCCTTCTGTATATTGTGTCTAAAGATTTGCCTCTTAGGGTATTATATCTCTTACTCTGCCTAGGCAGCCCATGCGAGAGCCAGAATCTTGTGGGTCTAATCTAATCAAGCTTCAAAGCAGGAGCTTCTCATGCTCTTGCAGAAATGGACAACATCTTGAAACTTGGCCTCAGCTCAGTCAGTGTCCCTGGGCAAGACAGAGACAGGGGGTGATCCTAGGGCAGGCAGCCATGGCATAAGAAGCTGGAATTTTGTACATGAGAGAATGGATTCTCTTCAGTTGGAACCAGAGCAAGCAACTGATGGCCAGAAACAATTTGAAATAGTGCATAAATGGAGTCAGGTATCCTGTGAATAAGCCTGAGAAAGAGTAACAGGAAAAGTGAGAGAAAACGAAGTCAGCAATAGCAAGAAGAGGCCTTAGCTCCAGAATGGGTCATCAGTGTCAAACATTCCTGTCAAGTCAAATAAAACAAATGCTCAAGTGGAAATGTGTGGATTGCCTGTGCCTCTGGTAAGATACTTGCATTTTCCTGTGGGAACCATGCCTGCTCTACTGCTGATTCATTGGGTTTGGGTTGTGTTCCCAGGTGCAAACAATCAGTGTGCTACTTCTCTGAGCACAGGGAGGGCCTCTTGGCTAACCAGACCAATGGAACTGCATGCTGGAAATTTCACTGGAACAACTTTTTAATTTTGTGAGCAATAAATGCTTTTATTATGTCAGGCTGTGTAGCTTTTCTGCCATTTTTACCCAAAAGACACCTGATTACTTCAGAAGCAGAAAAAGTACCCATTAGATTTAGTGACAGAGGTTGTTGGTACCTGCAGTGAGGATGGTTTCAGTGTAGTGGTGCTGGCAGAGTTGGGGACATGCTTACTGCCTCTTTTTCCTCTTCCCTCTGCCCTTAAAATGTAGTTTCACTTACTTGTGAAAGGACGGGGAAAGTTGAGCTAGGTTTCAGCGGCGGGAAGCAGAAATGGTACCTGCAAACAGTCTTGGCAGCCAGGAGTTCAGTTGCTCTGGGTCATCTAGGGAACAGGGGTGCTGCATCACCTGAGCTTTTCAGGGTTGCTTATGCCATGGCTTCCTGTCCTAGGACCATCAACACCTGTCAATGTTCCATTATTTTTTATGGCTGAGTAATAGTCTATCATATATAACATATATGTGTTATATATATGTATATATATGGTATGTACACACACACACATACACACACACACACACACACACACATATATATATATATATATATATATATATATATATATATATATATATAAAACATATCTACCTATCCATCCATTGATGAGCAAATACTTAGGTTGTTTTCATATCTTGGCTATTGTAAATAATGCTACAATGAGCAATAATTAGTAACTGGTAAATCAATTAAATCAATTAAGGTCGCTGTATCTTTTCAAATTAGTGTTCTCATTTTCTTCAGATAAATACCCAGAAGTAGGATTGCTGAATCATATGATAGTTTTAATTTTTTGAGGTACTTCCATAATATTTTCCATAGTGGATGTACCAATTTACATTTTGGTGTTGAACTTTCTTAATTATTCTAATTTTATCTTTTCTATTTTCCCTTCAATTGTTCTTTGTGGAAAATTTTACAAAGTCTTATAGGTTCTTTGTTTCTGCTGTAATATTTTTTATTTCCAATAATTCAATTTTTGTTTTCTGCAATATTTTACACATCTTGTTCTTATTTTGATTTTGCAATGCTTTTTTCTTTTCTTATTTCTCTTAGGATATTAATGATAATTTTTCTTTCCTCTTGTTTACTTATTTTGCACAGTCTAGCAGTCTATTTGCTTAGTACATGTTTCTCTAAGATTGTTTTATTTCTGCTTTGTGTTGGTCACTATTCTTCGCTTTAAAGGCTTTCTTTAGGTAACTGTAATTCCTGGGATATGTGTTTATGATTAACCATTTTAAGATACTAAAACAATGATTAGAACTATTGTGTCCATAGGAAGGACTCATCAATGTTGAGCTTCTTGGTAAGGTGATTTGAAACACTGAATTAAATGTATGTCCGATCCTACAGGCAACAAATCAACTCTACCCAACCCAAGTGGAGCAGTAGGCCTGGAGCTCTCTGTACTTAGCCAAATACACTTCCAGAGTCCATGCAAAGTCTCTTCCTCTATAAACCTGCTAGGATGCCCTTTTGAAACATGGCTGGCTGTAATTCATTCCCTATCACACTCCCTGTTTTCCAATTTACAAAATCTCACTCAGCATCTTACTCCAATCTCAGCCTTGAAAATCAAGGCATAGATTTTTTTTTTAAGCTTGAGGTTATTTTTGTGGCTTGCAGAGTTTCAGCAACTATTATTTCATACACCAGGAAACACTGATCAAATTAAAGAAACAAAATAAGCGATGTGGAGAAAATTACAGAATCTTATGCTTGGGGTTGTTTTGTGCCTTACGGCAATCAGCCTCATAAAATAGAACTTCACTTTGTAAGCTGTATGTATACTTAAAAATTGTAATTCCCCAGAGCATGAGTTATTTTAGCCTTCGGATTTGTAAATTGGAATAAGAATGTTTTTCCTGGTTACTCTAAATGTCTAATTCCAATTACTCCCTAATCCCAATCTAAATATAGTTCTCATTCTTCCCATCAGCTCTATTGTAACCAGGTCCCCACAGTTTCTCTTTATTTTAAACAAAAGCCTGTAATAATGTTTAAGCTTCTAAGGTTGCCTCCTGCTAAGACTGTTCAGGGCAGATAAAGAAACCTACAAGCCAGGAAAGGCAATGGAAGTGACTAGTAAATCAACATGTTTCTGAATCATTGAAGAATTTCTTTAGAATTGGTTTGTGTAAATGAATTGTTTTTAAATGAAAGAGTATTCTTTGTGTTTTCTAACCTCAAGTATTACAAAGGTCCGTTCACAGTTGACGAATTTATATTGCAATTTATTCTGTTTCTAACTTTCATTGTTTGGGCTATTTTGTCCAGGCTAGAAACAGTATCTAAAACATTTCAACTTTCATACTGCTTAAAAGGTCTTTCTAGCTATGGAACTCAGTTTTTCAAAATAGCTATGTAAGCATGTCTGAAATTTGCTATTATTTATCAGCTACTCAGTTTTGTAAATATTTCATAGGTGTACAATGAAACCTCTTAATATGTCAGAATCCATTTGGGAAACTGAAATAATGCAGTATTACATATATTCAATAATATTCACTTTAATAGACTGGTCGGTCAATATTGTACATTTAATTATATTCATTTGGGTCCATTTTACATATGCATTATGCAGGAAGCAAAGCATATCTCATGGTGTGCTCACACTAATTCTTAGTAACAGGAAACTTAGACACAAATAAGCATGTATTACTATTTTTATCACATCTTGTGTTCAAAGTCCATGACTTTATTGTTGATTTCTCCTATGGGTATAAGATTGAGAGAAGAAAAGTAATAAACCTTTGTTGTTGACATGTTGTTTTATCATTCCCTTCCTATCATGGAAGCAGGACCTTTATGTTGCCCATCATTCTATCTGAAGCACCTAAAACAGCCCTAAAATAATTGAGGCAGTAGATGTTCAGCCTTCTAATTTATCACACGACGAGCTAGGGGTATGTACTTTGTGAATGAGGGATGGTGCCACCTGTTGGCATACCAGTAAATATATAGTAAAGAGCACTGCATGGGGAAACAGGAGCACTCAAATCTATTCTGTTTCTTGACCCTTCTGGGGTGACCTTGGCCAAATGTGTATCCAGAGTTTGAGGTTCCTCATTTGAGGAATGGGGATACAGCTATCTAACTTACCCTGTCCATCAGGAGGCATTAAGGGGAACAAACAAACGGAGAAAGCTCTGTAAACATCCCAATAACCAAAAGAACAAAAGAAAACAGAATGACTAAGGAGAGGGCAGATCTCTTGGTTTATCTCAACAGTCCATGTGTCCCTCTGTTTACAATCAGCTTTTAATTATTTGCATTAATGAAGGGCAGCCAAGGCATGAATAATCCCCAGCACTTTGTTTGGCCTTAGAATTAAATTTGAATTTAATTGTTCTGTGTAACATCTAGAGAGTGAGTTCCTCCCCCTCCCCATCCTCTCCCACCCCCACCCTCACCCCAAAATCACGGAATCACAGTGTAAGATCCAGATCCATGGCCATGGCTTGGGATAAACGTGTGACAATCAAGCTTTCTGTGCATTAAAGGTGCTTATCAGAAGCCCAGCCAGGAGGCAGCTGTGAGGTGAGCATCATAAACACCACCCACCATTCTTTGGCAAAAGTGAATTAGGTAGTGAGGATGCAAGATTCTTCAGTGAACTGTGGAAACAGTCGTTCTGTTTATTTGATTGCTTTATTGGGAGAAATTAGTTGAGTTTATCATTAGGGAATTGAGGCAGTAGATGTTCAGCGTTCTAATTTATCACTGCTTGGCATATTATATGTAAATGAGGCTTACTCATTCAGATAATTTGATGGTGTGTTTTGAATAAATGAATAGATCACACCATGAAGATATTGAGTACAGTATGCATAGCTTCCCTTCCACTCAGTGATTTATCATCGATGAAACATGGGGCTTTGAAATGGTGCTGAAATAATTTGTTTTCTAGTCTATGCACTTGTTGATTTGATTAGGAATTTTATCCTCCCTGTGCAGCTACTGGCTGGTATAGAGTTCCTGGTAGCTTTGGGAAGAAAAGTATTACCTACTCAATTCTGTTCCCTCATGCCCAAAGGCTACACTATAATTCTAACCTATCCTACTTTGCTCTGGACATGTCTTTAATACTGGAGCACATGTCTGAAATACAGGGGTTATTGGAAGGTTTTAAAAGGGAGCAGTGATAAGAAACAATACCAGAGCGAGGCCCAAGTCACTTGAGATGTGTATCCCTGTAACTTTATTCCTTAAGGAATTCAAGATTTTCCACCATCCAAGTGTCGATTAGGCATAAATCATTTGTATCCTTGTGTAATCACTTTGATACTGGGCTTGACTATGCCAAGGTCACAAAGTTAAATTAATACCACAGCCAACAGGTCACCCAAGGAACCCTCATTCTACTCCATCTCTAGGTCCCCACAGAGCTGGCTTCTGAGATGATTTAGTTGGTTTTTTTCTCCCATCCCCATGGGTGACAATGACCCACTCTTTAAGGACTCACCTTCAAGCTGCCTCCTGTTCTAAGGATGGAGACTGGCATTAGACTTGAGTTTAGATCCTGACTCTGGCACTCAACAGTGATGTGTTGAGGTAATTACATGCCACTCTCCATGCTTCCTATGGGTTAAATGGGATGATACATAAGAAATGCCCTAGGGCCTTGCATGTATTAAACTCAAAAGTTAATAGATTTGTGTGACTGGCAGGTATAACTGGCCCAAGGGTAAGAATGCATTGGCTATGCAGTGAGCTCATCCTCTCTGGCTAGTCCCACACCTCAGGGGGAGATTTGCCTGCTTGGCTGACCTGGCGCCACTTCTGAGGCGTTGTCATGGGTTGGGGACAACAGGGTTTCCTAAATTGAGCAGAGGATCAGGAATCATGGGAACTGGGCTTTATGCCAGGTCCCAGCACTCATTTGCTGAGTGACCTTGGGCAAACCACTTCTCCTTTCATCTTTCTATTAAAGGGAAATAATCGATCTTTTGGCCTCGCCTCACAAAAATGTAGTGAAGATTAATTTAGAATATCTGAAGCAGGTAGGACAGAAACAGAACACAGAATTAGTTTTATAATCTATAATTAAGTATATGGATAGTGAGGGAGCACCCACATGCAAATTATACATTTAAAAACTAGACTATACCGCCAATACTGGTTTGACTCAGTGGATAGAGCATTGGTCTGCAGACTGAAGGGTCCCAGGTTTGATTCCGGTCAAGGGCATGTACATTGGTTGCGAGCACATCCCCAATAAGGGATGTGCAAGAGGCAGCTGGTCAATGTTTCTCTCTCATCTATGTTTCTAGCTCTCTATCCCTCTCCCTTCCTCTATGTAAAAAATCAATAAAATATATTTAAAAAATAAAAAAATAAAAACTAGACTGTGCCATTTTTTTTCTTTCTAAGAAAAGTAAAGAATGCAGTAATGCTTGGTCTTACCTGATAGAGATAATGACCTGAAAAACTCCATTGATGGCATTATGAAAGTTTTAATGTACATGTGAATACGATAGCAAACCTGTTAGTGACATGATTAAAGGTAGATCCGATAGTCCGGGAAGAAAGGCAAAATATGATCAGTGGTTCCTGTTTCACCAAGAAACTGAATCGATCAACGGCAGTTAGAGATTATAGAAGCAGGGTCTTCACCCCGTTCTGGATGTGGTCATTTTATGGACAGTAGTGAAAACACTCCACACAACTGTCTCTCAAAGTTTTCTTCCATGTCCTGCATGTCCACATTCCCTCCCCAAAGGAGGTGGCCTGACAGAGTGAGAACAGCTACCTGGTTAGTCAGCAAGGATGGAAGCTGTCTACCAGGCCCTTTGGGCATCAAGAGACTCCTCTCCCTGTTCCCGTAGACTTTCCCACCCCAATCTACCAATAGATCACCCTCCTGTACAGTTCAGAGTGGCAGGGATCAACACAGAGAAAGTATTTCTACCACTTCCTAGCACACTTCCAGATACTCGACACAGGCAATTAGGAAGTTGGAGCTCCAAAATGTAAGATCCTCACAGAAACATGCTTCTGTTATCCAGTTAGTTGAAAGCAGATGAAAGCACACATTCCATTATTCCAGGTCAGTTAGCTTTCCACCCTGGTTCAGCAAACTCACGCTGTGATCTGGACCTTCTGCCGTTTTCTCTCTCTCCGCCCTCCCATCGGCCATCATGACCGTGGAGGACCGCGATGCCCTTTTCTGGCTGAGCCACAGGCCAACACTTATTTCCTGCTGAAGCTGTTCTTCTCACAGCCCCTTAACCTCCAAGTTGAGAGATTGCAATTTAGCACAGTGGGCTCACAAAAACAAGTAAATGGCAACTTTTTATGTTTTCTGGCTGATGTACTTCAGCTCCCCAGCTTCTGCCTCCCTGGGCTGGGGCCAGAGTGTGGGGGATGGAAACTTAGCAGTCCACACTCTACTGTTTCAGTGAGATCATCCCTGTTGGGTGAATCATCCATCCAGGCAGTCCTAACACACTGGTTCCTCCCCACTCTCCTGCTTCTTCCCCCGAAGAAGGGGAAGTTGCTGCCTATAGGCAAAGCTTTTCATCCTCCTGATGTCATGTGAGATCTTGGGCTGGTACCCCTGTATGGCTCTTCAGTCCTGGCTGTCCTCTGGCTAGTCTCTGCTGAGATGAGGTGGATACCATCTTAACTATGGAGTCCCACCTCTCCAGCCCAGTCTGGTGTAACTCCTGGTGCATTTGCTCACCAGACTGTGCTTCTGGGGAAGCAGCACCCACTGATGAGCAGGCTCCTCTCCAATTGACTCGTACAGTTCACCTGCCAAGGTCACTGTGAGTCATGAGAGGCTTATCCACCAGCCCTTGGACTCAGTCCACACCAAAACAAGCCCCTCTAAGGGTCCCCAGATCTCATAACTGTCCCTCCCCTGACAGTACTTTCTAGTCCCTTCTATGCTACACAAGAGCCCAGGCTGGGTAAGGTGGGCTAATGCAGCCCCCTTCCTGCCCAAGCACATGGAGCTGCCACAGTAACTTGCTGGGGTTTATACAAATCACAGCTTGCCCCCTCTCTCTCCAGACAGAGACAATCCAAAACAAAGTTAGCAAAAGCATCTCAGCTCAGATTTTCTATTAAATTCTCATCGTGCTCATTACGCTCTCCCTGCCAGGAATGTGTATCACTGCATCTTTCTCAGCCTCTTTTGAAAGTGTATGTCTCCTGGACATCACAGTCATTGCCAATCCAGCTACGACAGATTCCACAATTCTACTATTTTCTATTCTTTTAGTTTAGAAGTTATTCTGGTTTTATTACTTTCCTCATCAGAGTCACCCTTTCCCCTTAACCATCTGATGGGTCCAGTGTACATTGATCCTTGGAATCTTTTATATCATTTAGACTACAAAGTTTTATTGATTTAAGCTTTGTTCTTTTTTTATGGGAATAAAAAAGTTAATAAGAAGGCTTGACTCTCGTAGCTGTTACAATTTGGTGACTAGCCCATCATTGTTTTTATTTCACTTTTTATGATTTGTAGGTTGATGCATCCATGCAAAAAATATTTGGACACCTATATGCAAAGCACTTTGGGAGACATTGTATAAATGTGTTTGGGAGACTATTCAGTGATTAAGAAATACTGTCCCTCTCTGTAAAGAACTGATATATGAAAGTAAGACAAATAAACATAGAAAAGCATTTATCTGCCACACAAGACGTTAGTAAGTACTACAATGGCTGCATAAGTTAACTTTTATAGAGATGTAGAAAAAAAAGAATAAATCATTATGACATGAAATATTCCAGAAGGATTTCCAAGACTATAGATTTTTTGATGAATCCTAGAAGTAATTTGAAAGATCAAGATAAGTGCTTATTTCAGATGTGAAAAACAGGAGAGGCAAAGAAGGCAGAAAGTGCATAAGAAGGCAAAGGAAAGGACGCGAGGGGCAAGCAACCCTATTGGTTTCAGCAAAGGGTGACTTGATGGGTGGAAGAAGGAATGAAGTTGAAATGTCAGATTTGAAGGCTCCAAATGTCATCTTCAGTTTGGGCTCTCTTTAAATTGTAGTTTTTGATAAGGTGAGTGGTGGGTTTGGCCTACATTTTAGGAAACAGAGTAAGTCGTGGTTTGAAGTAACAGAGAGACCAGTTAATTAACTATCATAGCAATTCAGGCAGTGAATTCTAAGAGATGCACAGGTAGGTGTAGAAATGAAAATGAGGAGTCAGGGGCAAGAGCCATAGGGAAAGGTTCAAATGGCAGTATGGAATGTGTTACTTTGGTGAGCAGCTGAAGGAAGGGTCAAGGTTGTCCAAATTTTCCCCAACCAGACTGGGAGTTAGATGGAGCTGTGATGGGGGAGGTTATGTATTATATGACTACTTCCAAATACCCCATTCACATAATATCATATACTGTTGACAATTCTAGGGTTATTCCCCCATTTAGAGGAAAGGGTTTGCATTGTGCTCAGAGATTCTTGAACAAATTTCCCTTCTGTAAGTCTGAAGTTTACCATGGGTTTATTATTTTCTCCCTCACAAAGTAAAAAATAAAAGGATACACTGAATTGTGATCCTAACTAAAAGAGAATATACACTAGAGGAAATTAAGCTGAAGTATCAGGACCCCTCACTGCACAGGCTCCTTCTAAGGTGCTGGTCTTGGCATTGTCTTCACAGGATGTTTTAGTAAAATTTGCCAAATATGTTCAAATTTCTTAACACCACTGTCTTGTTCTACTTGCAATTTGATCACACTCCTGAGTGACAGGATGACATTGGAGTAGACATGGGCATTTTGTCATTTGGCTACATGAAACTTAAATTGAAAATACATTGAATTTTGGCTACATGAAACAAGTTGAAAACACATTGAATTTTAACTTGATGGCATGTATTTATGAGTTGCGTAGATCATTCTTTGTATAGTCTTCCCAGTGTAGGAAAGGCCTCTAAGGATACTTGTATGGCTCCTGTGCCTTCTCCCCCACCATCCTAACCTAACAGAGGGGCAGGGCCAGGACTGTACATGATGCAAAGGAGTCTGAGTGCCCAACACTAAATGCCACAAGCAGTGGAGGAAGAATGTCTGAAGTGTACAGAGCCCAAAGCTGTGTTTTTTTTTTAATTGTTTCAATCATTAAAACAGGATTCCTCCTGCTCCCCCCAAAAATGGTGTGAAATAGAACTCATCAGTATTCTGTGTTTGTAGGGCCTAATTCTCACAAGAGGGAAAACATCTATGTGAGAAGATATATATGGTGTGTGCATTACAAATATAAACTTTTGACAGTTTCATCATCCATGCCACAGTAAAAACATAATTACCTTTATATTCCCTCTATTTAAAAATTATATTGTATAACCTTTGTTTTGTGTTAGTGCAATCAAAGTCTATGCAACTAAAAATAAAGTAAGGAAAATTATTATAGGGGTGCCAGGCAATAAATTTATTTTAAAATATTGTGTAATTTTGTGTGTAATGTGACATTTGTGGTTTTATCAGCTTTAGAAATTTATTATTTTGTGAACTTTTTCTCATACCAAATAATTTCTCATTCTAGTTTTGCTATTTGTAATCATGTGTTCCTTACCTTGAAGAAGGTCTCCCAAGTTCTTTAAGCTCCAGGTCACAAAGAAGCTGGTGTCTCATTATCTAAGTTATTGTTCTGTTGAAAGTCCTACCACTATCGCCTTTCTCAGAACGGCAACTTTTATAGTATGACGTCAAATAGGACTTGCACTGCTACCAAGTTCCTTGAGAAAACCCTTATCTAAAGATTGTGTCAACTCTGGCTTTTCCATTGTGTCAAAGAACAGAAAGGGACTTCCTCATTAAACCCACACAATGAGCAGTGTTGAATTTAATTGGGCATCATCACTGCCAATTATTTCTATCCTAAGAGGGGTTACAGGGAGGAACAGAAAGTCCCTCCTCTGATGCAGACACCTAATTATGGTCTAAATCCCCCCAGTCCACCTCTCCAAACAAGGATCCAATCAAATATATAACAAATTTTATTCATATAAAAAGTCAATTGCTGTGTTGTTAGTGAGCAGAGAATAAAGTAGTGGGTGAAAAATAAAGGACAGCATACCCCTTTTAATATCTTGAAATTTCTACTCACTTTATACACTGAGTGGCCAGATTATTATGATCTCTGAACACATAATAATCTGGCCACTCAGTGTGTGTGTGTGTGTGTGTGTGTGTGTGTGTGTGTGTATTAGAGGCCTGGTGCATGAAGTTGTGAGCTGGCCAGCCTGGCCAAAGGGAGGGGACATGGGCAGTTGGCTGGCCTGCTTGCTGGTTGAACTCTTGGTCAAGGGGACAATTTGCATATTAGCCATTTATTATATAGGCTATACACCAAGTGGCCAGATTATTATGCATTCAGAGGTCATAACAATCTGTCCACTAAGTGTATGTTAATAGAACCAAAAATTAGGCCTCACTCCCAGAACACAATCACCCCTGATTTTTGTCAAATGCCTGATACCAGATTTGAGCTCCCCACTTAAGCAGTAGCTGTGGTTAGAAGTCATTCCTTTTATTTATTTTTTAATGTATCATTATTGTTGAAAGTATTACAGATGTCCCTCCCCGCCGAGCCCCCCCCCCCCCCCCCCCCATTTTATGATCCCCTTCAGCCCAGCCCACCCAGGCCTTCACTATTACTATCTGTATCCATAGGTCATGAATATATGCATGTAAATTCTTTGGTTAATCTCTCCCCACCCACCCCACCCCACCCTGCCTTCCTTAATCTATTCCATGCTTCTATGTCTCTGGATTTATTTATCATTCTTGATCCCTCTCTTATCCTCACATCCAGCATCCAATCCATCAACAATTCAAGACAATCTAGCTTCAAAATGTACTGTGAAGGAGATCAACTTCCACCTATAATGTCTAAACCTCCTTCATTGCTCACCTAGGCTATGTTAGCTTCTGGCTTCCATATTCACCAAACTACAGATGCTTTCCCTGCAGAGCCCAGAGTGATCTTTCCAAAAGGTAGATCAGATCAAGCCATCCTGCCTGAAAACATCTGGGACTTCCCTTCAGGTTTAGGATGAACCCCAACTTCCTTACCTTATCTTTACCTCTTCAAGATCTGCTTCCCTTCCCCACCTTCTTCACCCTACATGTAATCTACATTTCTGCTCCAGCATCTTGGTTAGATGACCTTGACCACCCTATGTAAAGTCCCTGTGTGAGGGCCGCCACCCCTCACACACATGAACAAAGTCATCCTGACATTCTCTATCCCTTAGTGTGCTTCATCTTTGTTCACAGCTCTTGTATCTCTCATAAATTACATTTGTGTTTTCTTGGTTATTGTTTGTGTCTCCAACAAGAGCATAAACTGGAAGACGACCTGGACCTTGTTTTATATCACAAATGCCTAATTCTGGGCCCAGCCTGGGTTCCACACTCAGTAATTGCTTGTTGAAGGAATGGAAGGATAGCCTTAAAGACTTTTTAAACTTTTGGCATTGTCTGTTATACTGATGAGATAAAATTCACAATGAAATTATTAATACAAAGTAAATTATTTTTTTTGAAACTTAGAATTTAGATATTCACTATAAGAGGAGAATTCAAGACCAGAGATCAAGTCTTCTCACTTCCTGCCAGTGTTACCTTTATTATACTATGCACGCTGTCTTCCTAGATGGTATGGTAGGTAAAAATATTTATTCAAGATTCCATACATTAGTTTAATAATCTGTAAGAAGATATCTGCAACAAAAACTACTAAATCAATACTAGACACCACTGACTATGGGTATGCTTAAGCAACTTATTTAAAAACTATAGGCCCAATGCATGGATTCATGCACTGGTGGGGTCTCTCATCCTGGCCCTCTCACAATCTGGGATCCCTCAGGGGATGTTGGACTGCTGGTTTTGGCCTGATCCCCACATGCCAGGCCGAGGGACTCCACCAGGCCTCTAGTATGCATGTAAGATCTTTGGTTAATATCTTCTTACCCTCCCCTTCCCCCCTTCTCTCTGAGATTCATCAGTCTGTTCCATGTTTCCATGCCTGTGTGTTGAGCATCTGTCATCTTGTGGTCAATGCATGTCATAGCTACTGGTCATATGGTCAACCAGTCACTTAGGCTTTTATATATCTAGATAAACTTGTGATAGGGAAGGTGAGGAAAGGAAATATTGTCAGTTAATAGATTTTAATTTTTTATTTATGTTTATTCCTTAATTTTTATGCCTTCTATGGGCTGAGTATTTGTGTCTCCCCAAATTCTCATAATTCATGTGCTGAAGCCTAAATTCCCAATGTGATAGTATTTGGAAGTAGGGCTTTTAGGGGATAATTAGATCATGAGGAAGAAGCCCTCGTGAATGGGATCAGTGCTCTTATAAGAAGAGAGATTATCTCCCTCTGCTCTTAGCCAAATGTGGATACAATAAGAAGACAGGAAGAGTGTCCTCATCAGACATATGACCTCCTGGTATCTTGATCTTGTACTTCTCAGCTTTCAGAACTGTGAGAAATGCATTTTTGTTGTTTGAGGCACCCAGTCTATAACACTCTATTGCAGCTTCCCAAACTATGACAGTATTTTTGTCACTTTTAATTGGTTTACCATAAATCCTAAATGCTCTCCTTTAGTAGACTAGTTGTTATAAATAAATATTGTATTCACTCACTCTGCCTACAAATTTAGGACTATGCTCCTGATAGTAGTTATAAAAATGACAAAAGTCAGTAGGTGAAACATTCTTTAACTTTAATCACTAGAACTAAACCTGTACCTAATTCTAAGCTAACTATTTCCTAGTCATAGCAATTAGGAACATCTACCATTTAGAATTTTCTTCAAGAAAGCACCTGCTATTTATCTGCAAGGAGTGCTATAAGCTGACAGTCCTCTGCAAGTTTGCTTTATCTTTAGAGCCAAGGTCTCACAGACCCCAATGAATGAGGATGATTGGGATACTAGCATTGGCCATTTCTCCCCGACACTGAGCTCCAGTAGGCCAGTCTTGTTTTAGAACTCCTTGTTGAGTTGGCCCAGATTTTATGAGCTCTGCATTTCATTCTGAAGGCTTTCCCTGTTCAATCCTCCTTCCTCTTTTTTTTTTTATCTTCACTGACATTAACCCCTAATAAGTCTCGTGCACTCTTAAATTTGTCTCAGAATCTGTGTCTAAGAGGAACAAAAGGATACATTTGAAAATTATTTTTTTTCTTCCACGTTAGGGAAGTATAATATATTTCATCAGCTGAAGTTGCACATCATATATAATCATGATGGCATATATAATCATGGCTACACAACAACAACAAAAAAAAGGAGAACAAGAGGCACATATTGTAAAGTTATGTCAAGGGACTTAAGTGACTTCTCCACCTATTCACTTTTCCTTCCTCGTTAGAACAGCTATGCATTGGTGACATGGTGAGAGCTGGATTGTGATGGAGGGACTGCCAGAAAGTCACTGGGTATATAGGTATTGCATTAATGCATTACATTTACAAATAGCTGCACTAAAGTGTGATGACCACTTCGTCTGTATGCTCTTCTGCATGTTAAGGATAGCAGCTACTGGAGAGCCGCTTGACAAAAAACCACTTGACAATGGTGTGTGTTCCTATCCCCTTACTCCCAGTTTTGTGTGCTCAACTATAATGGAAGCAAACTCTCAATCCTTTTATTCACATAAGTTTCAGTCTAAATGAAACCTGTGTTTTCCAGCTAGCCTTAAATAGCCCAAACTAGCAAAGCCCATAGAAATAAAATCGGGTTCTGTCCTATTCCTGAGGAGAGACATAGAGAATGAAGATCTGCAAGAACACTCTACCCCATGTCTTGCTCAAGGACTAAAGAAGTCAGCCCTTCTCTTTTAAGAGAGCCATTCTTTATGGTGTGTGTGGTATGTGTGGTGTGTGATGTGGTGTGTGTGGGTGTGTGTGTGTGTGTGTGTGTGTGTGTGTATGAGAGAGAGAGAGAGAGAGAGAGAGAGAGAGAGAGAGAGAGAGAGAGAGAGAGAGAGAGAGACTTAAGAGGCTCAATCTGTTTAATGGCATCCATGGGCAACAGGAAGAACATCTAAACTTAGACATTTCATTTAAGGAATTGTTTCTAATATTTGTAGAGTGTTTAGAATTCTGGTACAAGGCACAAAGCACTTACTATGCAGTTACTTCTTTGGCATTCTATGTCTGAGGCAGGAATTTGCTTCAAGATCCTGAGATCTGTAGATACTGTAGAGAAAATAGTGCCTCAAGTTTCTTTTGGAAATGGATCTTTCTTCCATTGTGTATTGTCCTATTGGAGGGTGATTCCATATATTCACTACCCACTAGAAAAACTAAAGAGACCAGATCCTTCCTTTCCTGGGTAAGCATGTGACCAAAAGGAATTCTGTTTTGGAACTTCACAACATGTGAGGGAAGCCTTGGTGGAGGGGATGCAGATGTTCTGACCCCAGTAGTGGGAGCCTGGATAGGCTAACATATGGGAACTGTGGTCCCTGTTTCCTGGTGTTTGCCCCTCTACAGCTTCCATGGTTTCCCCTATTTCTAGGACTGGCCCTTAGTCTCCCACCATGTCTTTGAGGTCCTGTATCTACAGATACACATCCTAATATCCTCCCAAATAAATCTTTCTTTTTTTTTCTTTTTTTTAAAATATATTTTATTGATTTTGTACAGAGAGGAAGGGAGAGAGATAGAGAGTTAGAAACATTGATGAGAGAGAGTCATCGATCAGCTGCCTCTTGCACAGCCCCTACTGGAGATACAGTATGCCCGCAACCAAGGTACATGCCCTTGACCGGAATCGAACCCGGGACCCTTCAGTCCCCAAGCCGACACTCTATCCATTGAGCCAAACCGGTTTCGGCCAAATAAATCTTTCTTATTCAAATAGCTAGAATTGCTTTTTCATGCTTATAACCAAGAATCATAATTATTTTGATGCCATAATTCTGAATTATATATATTTTAAATGCAAACAGGCAAAAAATCCTAGTGAGATATGTATTTGTCCCAGTCCCTAGGACTTCCCATGAAAACAAGGGGACATGTTATGTCAGGCTCATTGAACATTTACAATTATTTGTGTGAAGAAAGAGTGCTATAATAGGTGTTTTCATGTAAAAAGGGACCTCTATTCATTGACTTTCAATAAATTCATGTTGTTTTCTTCTAGACATGGTTTAGTATGGTTTAGAATGGTTTAGTATGCTGCCTTCATTCTTATACACTTGAAACTTTTAAGTCTGTGTGGGAGAAGGGTCATCCAGATGAAACCAATTGAGAACACATCTTCCTTCTCTTATGAGTTGAGATTTTTGAGAGCCTGCCTGGCAACCTTTTCCTTTTTAAAAAAAATCTATTCAGGCCCCAAAACATTCTATTATATCCTTCAGGTTCTCTTGACAATAGTGTAAGACTTAGCTGCTTAAAACTGAAAATTGAGTGCCAAGATTTTATTAACTTGAGAATACAGAGAAGTAAGCACCAGAAACATCTCTTTGTGACATCAGAAAGGTGCTTAAGAATGGAAGAATCAATTTGAAAGGATGGAAATGTGAAATATGAATACCAATAAGTTATTTCATTTATATTCTTTTCAGAATTATTTTTTTTAATTAAGAAAATACAAATTACAATGATCAGGGATTCTAAGATTTCAACAAAAGCTGCCAGGTGAACCTCAGGACCACTAAGCAAAGGTGTGCTGCTGGGTCAGGAAGTAAGACTGGTCTGGTCGGAAGTCCCCATGGAAGAAGGTGACATGTCGTCTCAGGCTCATCGAATCCTCCTGGCATGGTACATAGACCACAGACAAGCCAACCATGTCTTTTAGTGATAACATGTGGGCTCTGTTATTTTGAGTTTGTTTTTAATTAGAAAAGAGAGGATTTATTTGACATCATTTTTCCTGTATATTAGCTTTATTTACCTGGAGTGCCCACCCACAAATAATACATTTCCTACTATTCTATTGAATTTATTCATTAAAGAGGACTGCAAGCAAAAGAGGAGGTTTTCAGATGCCCTCATGGGAACATGAACAGGAACTGACATTCATTAATTGACTCTTCCGTGGCCGGCATATCACCAGGGTTATACATGGAGGGTATTTAATGTAATAGTCACAACAATCTTGTGAAGTAGGTAAGTAACATGATCCTCATTTTACAGAAGCTCAAAAAGACAAAGTCACTTGTGCCAGGATGTATGGTTAGTAGGAGGATAGGACGGTGTACCAGGTCTGTCTGACTCCAATGAACATGCCTGTTAGATTGGAACAGAACAGACACTTAGAGATACACAATCTTGAGGGCCCAGTGAAATTGCAAAAAGGTTCTAAAAGCTGGTAATATCTCTAAATTTATGACTGAGTTGCACACGGTTTATATATCTATAACCCAATTATGGGGTAATTCAGTGTATAATGACCTTTAAGTATCATGTACAGCTGACATATCCTGAGGCTTTTTATATTTTTGTTTTTTCTGGTAGATTGGCTTATTTGTTTTTTAGTTTTCAAATATTCAGTAAGTAGGATTTCTCCAGGAAACGGACTCTGAGATGCACATTACAGGCTGGAGGACCACTGGGGACTGCTCTTGGAATGTGTAAAAAGGACAGAAAGCGAGCCTAGCAGAGGGTCATTGAGAGGAGAGATGGGTACAATAAAGGCCTAACACCATCCAGAGGGGCAGCTCCTGGGAGAGAACTGAACTGAGAGCCATCTGGCCCACCAGAAACAATAAGAGTAGCCTAGTCATTAAGGGGGCCTAGGCAGCACACTGAGGCATGCATGACAGTCCCCTCCTGTGAGCTCAGGGCCCACTGATTCATGAATGTATCTGATAGGGGACCAGCTCTTCCAGGATCCTGAATGGTCTCATTCCCTGTGCTAATTTTTAAAAGAAAGGTTAATAAGAACTGCAGCCCCCAAGGTTATCGGTCTTGACACAACAACAGACACTAACCACTCTTCATTCTAAGTAGCTCTTGCACTCAGCCAGCACTCTGCTCCTCCAAGGGGCTTATCCATCAGTGTATCCAGACTTGCACCTCTGGATTCCTCTTCAGGCCATGACTCAACACTTGGAAATTTATCACCCACGTTGAGCATGACCATAAGATACTAGACCTCACCAGGCATCAGGTGGACTTATACTCTGAGAGATTTGTTTTCCTCCTTTCACCTGCCAAGGATGAGACACATGCAGATGCCCTTGTCTTTCTTTCTATGTGGCCGATTTCCTTCTAGATTAGTCCTAGTCTACATTTAGACCCAACATGGGTCTCCTAGTAGATTGCCTATGTTGGGGATTTTTCCTGTTATCGGGATATAAAATAATACTGTGTGTCACAGCCTATAGATTCATGGATTTAGTGAACTATTCCTCATTACAGTGGGTTGAATGGGGTCCCCATTGATACCAACTCATAGTCCATGAAACCTTTGAATGTTACCTTATATGATAAAGTTTTTGCAAATGTGATTAAGATAAGATCTTGAAATCAGGAGTTATCCTAGATGATCCAAGTGGGTCCTCGATGCCTTCACAAGTGTCCACAAATGAGACAGGCAGAGGGAAGTTAGACACATGTACTAGAGGAGGTGATATGAAGACAGAGCAGAGTGGAATTTGAGTTTACTGGTCTTAAAGATCAGATTGAAGTGCTCATAAGGGAAGGGATGTTGGCAGTATCAACAGCCAGAGATGCAAGCAATGGATCATCTCTCAGTGCCTGTGGAGGGCCCAAACTTGCTGATACCTTGATTTCACACATCTACTACTGGAACTTAGAGAGGATAAAGTCTTATTATCTCAAACCGTCTAATTTGTAGCACTTTGTTATAGAAATCATAGGAAACTAGTGCACTCACAGTGCTCCTCCAAGACTCAGCTCTCCACTGACTTCATATCCTTTTTTTTTTTATAGGAAACTTCTAGAGATCTTAAGAACCAGGCTGGAGGGTTAGGGTTATTCACACCATCTCTGGTATCAGACAGCCTGGGTTTAAATATTGGCTCTAACAATTTCCAGCTATATGAGCCCAGACACATGACTTAACCTTTTAAACCTCAGTTTCCTCTTTTGAAAAATGGGAGGAATAATCACACTACATAAGCACACTGTGAAGATTAGATGAGGTGAGCATGTAAAGTGTTAAAGCACCAGATGCAATGTAATGCTCACTAATTTGCTGTGTGTGTATTAGAGGCCTGGTGCATGAATTCATGCATGGGTAGGGTCCGGCCAGCCTGGCAAGGGGGAGGGGCTGGCCTGCCTGCTGGTCGAACTCCTGGTCAAGGGGACAATTTGCATATTAGCCTTTGATTATATAAGCTATACACTGAGTGTCCAGATTATTATGCGTTCTTAATAGTAGAGTCATTTTCTTTCTCTTCTCAGTATCTTTAATGCTTCATCTGTGCTTTTGCTAGGGCATTTATTACTTTCTACCTTGAATCCCAGGAACTTGCTACCTCCTCTAATAGGCTGTAAGTACCCTGAGGGAAGAATCCATGTCTGTCTCATTTGTACTGCAGTGAATTGCACTCAATAGACATAAAATAAATATTTGTAATTTGAGTTTAAGAAGTTGCATAATATTTGAAATAGCCTAGTAAGACTTTGATAGTAACTGCTCAATTCTACCCAATACCCACATTTAGTTCCCAATTGCATAATAACCAATTACCAAGTAGCTTATTATATTACTACAATATTAATACAGTTCATTTATTTAAATGACTCAAATTACCAAGATGAATATTTTACAGCCCCATTGTTTCAGGCATATTAATATCAGTGTAACTACATCATAGTTCAATAATTTATCAAAAATGTCCAGAGAACAGTTGATCCAGTTTGTACAAATGTTTTTTTTATTAACCTAGATATATAGATTTTTGAAAATAATTTTGTTTTTGTTGTGATTCAACACATAGCACATGGATACTAGATTAAGCCATACCTAATAAATGTGTCCTATTTCTAGTGAATAAATGCTGGGACAATGACATTTTAGTCACATTCCATACATACTGATAGCTATTAATACATATAAAAAATGAGAGCAACAGTGCCTCATGATAAAGGAGGAGTAATTTGGGCAGAACAAAAGAAATTATGGAAAGACTTGAGACCTTTTAGAAAGACAGATTTGAAGATCCCAGTTAGGGACTGACAAATTTGGAAGCCATGCTGTACAATCAGGACAAAGCATGGGGCAGAGAAAATCAGATTCAGACAAATAGCAGGGAAGAGATTACCTAGCAGAATTGAAAGGGCAGGATAAAGCTGGAAGAAGAATAGACTGAGGACTGAGGAAGTAGGAGGATCTAAGAAACAGACCATATCTTAGAGGAATCCCGGCAGGCTTCCTTTACGGAAGTAGGAAGTAAGCTAGGGGATGCATCCAGAGTCTGCAGGTGGATGGTAGAGGATGCATCTGGTAGGAGTGAGATATGGCCAACTCTTAACAGCATAGTAAACAGAATAGCTCCCAAAAATGTCCACGCCCTAAGCCCTGGAGCCTTATATGGTATAGGTGACTTTGCAGGTGTAATAAATGTTAAGCACCTTAAAATAGGTGGATTATCCTGGTGGGCCTTAGTTAACCATATGAACCCTAAAAAGCAGAGGGCTGTCTTCAACTGGGAAGAGAGGCCAGTGAAGTGAGGCAGAAGGGGAAGTCAGAGAAGTTGAAAGCTTGAGAGGGAATTCGCCCACCACTGCTGACTTGGAGGGTAAAGGAGACTGAGCCAGGGAATATAGTTGCCTCTAGAAGCAGAGAACCATCCTGGGCCAACAGCCAGCAAGGAAACCTGGACCTCAATCTTACAAATACATGGAAGTGAATTCTGCCACCAGCCTGAATGAGATTGGAAGTGGATTCTTCTCAGAACCTCTAATAATGCACGCAGCCCTGCTGATACTTTGATTTCCACCTTGCCAGTCTCTAAGCTGAGTTCCCAGCTGAGCCCATCTGTTCTTCTGACCTACAGAACTGTGAAACAATAAGTTTGTGTTGTTTTAAGCCACTCAAATTGTGGTAATTTGTTATGGCAGGCTGAGAAAGCTAATACAGATATCAAAAGGCACCCTATAATTGTCAAGAGACATGAATGGCTTAGAAAGGATTTTGGCTATTTTTCCCCATCATTTCCCCATATCTAGGAAAGAAAAAGTGATCACATTTTCAAGATGCTGAGGAATTCAGCATATCCAGTACTAGAGGTGGGACAAATGTGACTAAATTATTTCATTGGGCATATTCTTAGAACTCTGATGTTTTGTGAAAGGATTTTACGAACCTTAAATCCTGAAATTCAGTAAACTAATATACAGTGTGTGGTTTCAACTAAAATTTCTGATGGCTGGATATTTTGTATGTCTTAACTGTCTCTTTGCAAAAATGCTTCTCTATACCGGGTGGGGTAAAAATATGTGTACAGTTGTTCATGTGAAAAATAATACAATAATTAATAAATAGTAATCCTATATAATAAAAGGCTAATATGCAAATAGACCAAACAGCAGAACAAACAATGGATTGCTATGATGTGTGCTGACCACCAAGGGCAGCACAGAACTAAGGCCACGGCTGGCAGCCAGAAGGCCTGGATGGGCCCTGATTGCTGTCCAGGTTAGGGACCTTACCCATTTTGTGCCCTGGGCCTCTAGCATAAGAATAAACTATGTTTCACATAAAACTATATACCTACTTTTGCCCTACCCTGTATTTTTATGTCAAATTATTCATTTAATTGTATAATTTTTCTTGCTATTTTTTACTCAATTATAACTATTTTTTTTTGTCTCAGATTATAGTAATTTAGGATATTAGAGAAAAGTTAGGAAATCCAATGAATGTTTTTAAGAAGTTGAATAACACCATATATATGATAGAGATTTTCTAAGATTTTTCTGCAACAGTAGCAATTGAACATGAACTTATCAAATAAAAAAGTTAACATTAGAATTATTTCATTAAAAATGAAAAGCTTTATTGGTGGCTATTTAAGCCCTGGGTCTTGAAATATGGCATACCATTCCTGAATCATAGTGCTTGGTAAGGACAGCCTTACCAAGATACTCAATGCAGACCCTTTCCCAGTGAGCCAGACTTACTCTGAATGACCATTTAAAAAATGGCCAAAATGCTGATGCTTTCCAAATTGCATTTATAATTGCAGTATTACTCAATGTTGTTTCAATGGAATCTGCCATATTTCAGGAAGAACTTTGAAATTATTGGATGAGAAATTCTAGCACATAACCTTTCCCATTCCCTTTCTCTTACTGAGGAAAACATTTCAATTCATCCAGTCAGGCTTCCTTCCAGGTTCATGATCTCCACTAGGGTGGTCTAGTCATAGAGTTAATATTCAGTTAATTTATATTTGCATAGCCATAAACTTTTATTTTAAACTTTTTCACCTTTCCAGAGTGGTTTGTCCTCATTGTTGAGACTCCAGACAAGACAACAGATGTAAAAGGTTTTCCCATATCCTCTTTATCTGGGGAAGATATGACTTAAGTCACTGAAGCTCAAGGGAGCAAATTGGACTCATGAAGATTGGGGCGCAGAAGAGAGTGTCTAGTCAGTCTCTATTATTATGCCATTTGGTGTAGAAAGAAATCATATTAAAAAGCCATCATTTCTCATTTTTAGTCACTGACTTGTAAAGCACCCTCCTTTTTATTCAGTTTCATTAACTCTCTTTTCTCACAATTGAAGAAATTGAATTTAATAAGCTATAATTCTTTACTTCGGAAGCACCTCCTCGGTTCACTCACGCACTTTTGAAAATTAATCAATAACAATAATTTTAAATAAATCACAAAGACTCCCCTCCTTCTTTCCTTTTAGCAAAGCAAGTTCAAGAATGTGAAATTTCCTTTGCTTATCCTTTGAGTCAAGTGGATAATTTTATTTTTTCTAAGCTTCATTGTTATTTATGGTCAGATTAGCATTCAAACACTTGCCCTGAGAGGTTTAATTGGGATGCTAATTGGGATATCTGCAAACTGTATATACAAATGCAAAAGTTCCCTATCTAGTGAGGTGAGGGACAATGACTCATTCCTAAGGTGTAACTGTTCAGGTTTTTTTCTTTTTTTTTTCTTTTTTAATATGTTTTATTGATTTTTTACAGAGGAAGGGAGAGGGATAGAGAGTTAGAAACACTGATGAGAGAGAAACATCAATCAGCTGCCTCCTGCACCCCCCCACTGGGGATGTGCCTGCAACCAAGGTACATGCCCTTGACCAGAATAGAACCTGGGACCTTCAGTCCGCAAGCCATTGCTCTATCCACTGAGCCAAACCGGTTTTAGCAGTTCAGATTTTTTAAAATAAAGTGTTCTCAGATAATTGGTTGGTCCTTTAGGGGAGGCACTTCTTGTCTATATGATATAACCCATCACTTTTCTATGTCTTTCTCTCCAATATCCTTCCATCCGTATCCATACAGTGCTAAGAATTAATTCCATTCTAAAAACTGGTGACTGGAAGCCTTGGTGGAATGCCACTCAGATCTCCTCTCATAAGAAAGTCCACCAGTTAGCTAACAGCTTCCAGCTTCCCATTCAGGGCTTTCTCACCAAGACCACAAGCTCCTGAGGCTGCTCCCAGCTGACTGCTAAGTGGAGATACTGGAGTGGGGCCATTTCTGCCTGACAAAGTAAGGCTTTAACAGCCTTTGTTCAAAGCTGCATTGTAACCCAGGGACCTTCCTGACTAAGTCCGTTCAAAGGTGTCAGGGACTGGAAGCCTGCTCCCTCTGCATCTCATCCTTCACAAACATGCTTTCCCCTCCCCCATCCCCCCATTAAGTCTCTTGCACTTTTGGTGTCTGTTTCATGAAGGATCCTGAGTGACATGACAAAATCCATAAAACCTATGGAGAAAGTAAAGTACGTTATTTGAGAAAATAATAGTGAGATGTTATGTATCACCACTCCTACTTCACCATACCATTATCTCTGTGGGAAACAAAAGGGTGTTATTTTATATAAGGCTCTAAACTTAGGGGATATATATGTAGTATATATATATATATATATATATATATATACACACTATCTTCCTATATATACATATATATTTACTATCTTCACATATATATACATATATATATATTTACTATCTTCATATACACACACACACACACATATACACACACACACACACACACACACACACACACACCGTATTTTCTGGCATATAAGACGACCCCCTAATTTTACAGTTAAAACATAGGTTTAGGCCTATATTCGCTGTATAAGACTACCCCCCACTTCCGAGGCAACACCAGTTCTTTTTTTAATTAAATTTTTAATGAATGACATTTTTTGAACATACCATAATATACCGTACATTGATATGATAAATGGAAGGTCTCTTCACAAATGGCAATGCCATGAACTTGACCGAGAAACAAGAAATCCAAAAGAGAACAGTAACAATGATGGCATCATCTGGAAAGAAAATTACATGAAGAACTTGCAGAAAACGCTTGTTTGTGACTGACTGGGATGATAAGAGGTTTTTCTAGGCAGAGGAGCATTATGAGCTTAAAATCCTTCAAAATCCTCATCATGTTCTTCTTCTGACATCATAAATTCATCAATGACCTCTTGTGGTACATTTGTAAGACAGTCATCATAGGGATCAAATTCTGAATCAGATGGTGTGGCTTCAGCTTCAGCTTCCCCTTCATCTTGCCGCAAGAAGTCATCCTCCATACCGTCCAAAGAATTTGATATGCCACACTTCTTGAAAGACCTGATTACTGTTTCTTCAGTAATATCATTCCAGACTTTTATGAAAAAGTTACACAAAACATCCAATTGTGGCGCTGTTCTGCCCAGACTTTGTGATCCCCAAGGACCACCAGGGAGCCGAGTCCGATGCAATAAACAAAAGAACCTGTTCCATGCTAGCATGGGCTCCTCCCACTCACGCCGGCAGCATGGCGGAAGAGCGAGCGAATTTCGCCCAGTCCAGGGGTTTTACTCTGGTCGGTGGTGATGTCACTGCCTCGGCTAACCCTGATTGGTTGGGTGAGGGCTAGGGATAACTCCGCCCTGCGGGGCAGAGTTGGGAGCTCATCCTCGCCCCGCCCTGCCCTTTCAGTGCACGCATGTTTCCTCCATTTGTAAATAACTTTTCGCCACTAACCATCCACTCATTCCACTGTTCTCTAATGTGATCTTTAAATGGCTTGTTTAGGCACACATCCAGTGGCTGTACCAATGATGTCAATCCTCCAGGAATAACTGCCGCATCTGTGTTTATTCTTGCCAGCCTGTTCTTTGTGCTGGTAGTTAAATGAGCCCTGAACATATCCCACACCAGTAGGCTACATCCTTGACGAAGTCCACCTGGTCGCCTACTCCATACATTATCAAGCCATAGCTTTACCCCTTCTTCATCCATCCATCCTTTTTCATTCACATGTACAAAAACTCCAACAGGGAACTTGATTTTTGGCATTGTTTTTCTTTTAAAAATAATCATTGGTCTTAGTTTGGCACCATCAGCTGTACATGCTAGTACCACTGTAAAACTGGAATTCTCATGTCCTGTTGTTTTAATTAACACTGTTTTTGCACCTTTTGGATTAACAGTTTTATTTCCTACCATATCGAAATTCATAGGAGTTTCATCCATATTTCCTATCTGACTTAATGCATAGCCATGTTTCTTGCACTGTTGTATTACATATTGATGGAAAAGACTTACTTTGACATCAAGATCTGCAGGTAATTTTTGTGCAATTTTGGTCTTTTGCCTCAGTACCAGATTGTGCCTTTCCAAGAACCTAGTACTCCAGGATACAGTGGCCTTAAATCCTTTGCTGTTATCTGGATTAGATTTGGCCCACTGAAGTGCAAACATACGTATTTTGTTTCGTGTCACTACATAACCATTTTGACAATGCTCAAGAACCATTCTGCTACATGCTTTTTGAGTTCTGGCCAATAAGGGATGCCTCTTCTTAATGCACACTTACTCCTTGGCATACTCTTTAATGCATCTTCATTTGCTTTCCAGTCTCAGACCATCTTTTCTGTTACTCCATATTGTCTTGCTGCAGCACAGTTATTGTGTTCCTTGGCAAAGTTTACAACTTTCAGTTTGAAACTGGCTTCAAATTTCCTTCTTCTTGCTGGAGCCATGATGGGTTCTTTTCTACCAGCCATTTGTTGTACACCCACTAATCTTTTAGGTCGGGGTTATACAGTACTGTAGCTTCAGCTACGCACAGAATGTTCTATAACGGTACCTTTTAACTCACTGTATGTGTCCTGATACAGCAGCTTTGGCTACACAGAACGTTCCTGTGCTGCAACTGTATGTACCACGGTGAGCTAATCACAACAAGCAAAGGTTCAAAGGTTATAATAGACCGCCTCTCTGACTCTGGCCAATCTGAGCAGGCTTTTTACTAGAACACAGTGTAGCTTCGGGTACAGAACATGTATAATTTGCATGCATAAAAAGCCTGCTTGGATTGGCTGTTAGAGAGGCGGTCCGAGCAGCCTTGCAGTGATTGTGCGGGATTGAGTTGGAAAATTTGTTTAGCAGTATATCCAGACGATTTTTGGGATGGAGTTGGAAAATTCTTTTAGTGGCATATCAAGACGTTTTTCGGGATATACTCGGCGTATAAGATGACCCCCGATTTTCGGTTGACTTTTTGCGTTTCAAAAGTCATCTTATACGCCAGAAAATATGGTGTGTGTGTGTGTGTGTGTGTGTGTGTGTGTATTAGGAGAATTAATGGAAAATCAATCAAAACAGTCTTCTAAGTAAACATGTTCATCTCTTTCAAGTGTGAATTTCATCACATGATCACATTTAAATTATTCAGAACACACACACTAAAGTATTCTCTTTGGAAGAATGTGTGCTTCATTTTAACTAGCTAACTGCCACAGAAAACACAGGAATGACAGGGATTAAAAAGAAATCTTCCATCTTTGGTTTGATTAGTCTTTGAGTTTCATAACAAATCCTCATGCCTCTACTCTACACTTCCTGTTCCTGTAAAGTTCCTTCCCTTCTCCAGAGCTGTGTCTGAGCTTGGAGATTTTCCTGAAGGGCCAAGGCTCTGGGTTAGGGGGTGTCTGTTTCATCTTGGGGTCACCTGGTGCTCTTGCTGGCTGTATATGCCTAGACACTCCGTGCAGACAACACTTCACAGGATCCTTCTATCTCCCCAGGGTTTTAACCTGAAAACGAGTGTGGTCTATTGTATTTTTAAGCCCCTCACACCCTTACTGGGGTAGTTTTTCTTTCACATGGCTCTACCCAAGAAGGGTACTTATGGGTATCTCTATCTTTGAAGCATCAGCACCTTATTTATCATTAACTGCTCTACTCTTCCTTCATCCATTTCTAATCCACCAGTCCAGATTATCTCTTTCAAGCATGCAGGGAAGCCATGTGCTCTCTTTTTAAAATCTCTTTTTCAAATATTTTGTTCGTGGCCCTGATCTTTCAGCTTCCCCTAAAAGTTGAGGCTTCCAAAAGGGAAAAGCCAGGAGACCGCAGACTTCTCTCTGGTTGTTGTTCTGTGCACCCTCCTCCCGGGGCAACCAGCACAATAGCAACCATCTGCTTCAAGAGGAAGAGTGAAAGGGGAAATCCCAAGAGGGGGAAGAACTGTATTATTCTGCCGCTTCAGCATATGGCTAGACAGTAAATTAAAGTTTGAGCATTGAGAGGAACATTAGAGGTTTTCTAATTCAACCTCCTTTCCTGTCTTCTCTATTATATATTCCTGACAGATGGTCAAGTAGACTCCATAATTCCCGTGACAGATAATTCAGTTCCTCATAAGAGAGTGCATCCCCAAATTGTTAGATTTCTTACAGAGTCCATCCTCTATTGAGTTGGCATCTGTTTCCATTACGGGCAGCAGAGGATGGCCATCATTGTCTGAGAAACAGTGGGCTTGTAGCGAGACAGACAGAGATGGTGCAGGCAGTCTCTGTAAGCTTCAGCTGCTTCATCTCCAAAATGGAGCTGATAGTATCTATCAGAATCACAGGGAAGATGAAATGAATAAATATATATAAATACCTGGCACAGTGTTTGTCATGGTAAATGTTTGCTAACTATTGTTTCTGTCTCGTAAAGGCCCAAACTCATTCATTCTCTCAGAAAATATTGAGTTAGCATTTCTCTTGCTCCAAACCCTGGAATAAGACCTTGGCCATAGATCAGCAAATAAAACAAATGTCTTAAGGAGATACAGTATATCCAGAGTGAGCATTGGATTACAAATGTTAGAAAATACCAGGGTCCCAAGAGCACTCTACAAAGGGACTCATAAAGAACAAGTCCCCTTTTTGTCACACACCACACACACACACACACACACACACACACAATGTGATCATACAAACACACACGGTGTGATAATCTGTTTTATCTCAGGAATAAACATTCCCATGTTTTCATCATTTCTTCAGATAGCACAGTTATGGATGGCTTCATTTTTCCTACTAAAATATCGAACATTGAACTATCTTTCCTTAAGTAAACTTCTAGGCTGATCATAAAGATTTTATATTGTTTAAAATTCTTTTTCAAGTTTTTAAGTCCCTTTCAACTTGTAAAATAACTGCAAATGTGCATTCTGTTTGGAATTCACACAGTCTATGTACTGCTTTTAATTTGTTGTTGCATTTGCTTCTTTAATGTTGAGGGGGAAATAAGTCTTAACAGAAACTATAACCCCTTTACTTTTGGGGCCTTATTTTAAAGGTAGTTATGATGGCTAGATAGAGTTTCTACATTTCTGCTCATCCCTAGACCTGCTGTTATTGTGAATTGACCAGAAGTGCTTGTGTTGTGATCATGCCTTGTAAGTAGATGCCTGAAATAAAAGCTGTCGGTCTTCTGGATATTCTGTCTAGCTGGCTATGTGCTTCTGATCATAAAACATGGCACCCAGAGACCAGGTCTCTTTCTCCTTCCTCCCACACTCACCAGTATTTAATTCAGCAGTCGGATTTCATCTCACATCTTCCCATTTCTCCTGGTTTTAAGAAGAATTTACGCCTGGACATTGCCTGTACATTGTTGCCTTTCAGGCAGGCATGGATTTGACCCCATTAGAAGTTCTTGAACAATTACTTTACATAGTTTTCCCTGTTAATGTACATTCAACAACCAATGTTTTCCTGATTAAAGGACCAGCAGGGTTTTAAAATCTTAGATATGCCCTGGCTGACATACCTCGATTGTTAGAGAGTTGTCCCATGCACTGAAGGATTAAAGGTTCAATTCATGATCAGGGCACATATCCAGGTTATAGGTTCAATCCCCTGCCAGGGTGTGAATGGAGGGCAACTGATTGGTGTTTCTCTCTCTTTCTCCTCCTATCCCTTCCTCTCTCTCTAGCATCAATGAAAAATAAATCCTCAGGTGAGGATTTTTTAAAAAATCTTAAATTATGTGCTTGTTCTTAAAAGTCTCTTCCTCTGTCTTTATAAAAGGGATCTCTTTGGAGCTCACTATACCTTTATATAGTGAGGAGCAGACTTTGAAGAGCATTCAGCTGTTCCTACCAACCCCATCCTGGTGCCCAAATTTCTCATGCCCCTGTCAGTCTGTCTACTTTTGTATTTCTGTCCTTTTGACCCTGAAATGATCTACATTTGAATACAGATGTGAGATTTGATCATGAAGTAAGATGACTAACCCAGTATACATTTCCTAAGGAAAATGATAAGATAGCAGATCTCAGTTTCCTCCTGTGGAACCAAAAGAAGCTCATTGGCATTGCTACTTGGTCACTACACTGAAAAACAAACAAGCAAATAAAAACAACAAAAAGAGGAAACACGGATACTGCGAGTTGATGAGCGATGAGTGAAACAAGCTCCTTGACCTTGCTACATGTTTCCTGTGGTCTCCCTTCCAGGCCGACACCCCCAGCCCAAGCAGTCTCTTTTGGAGGAGCTGGCTGTGCTGTGGACCCCACTCCGGGGCTCCCTCTCCTCCCCCAATGGGGCTATGGGCCAAGTGGGCACTTTCTGACTACACACATGCACTAGCAGCTACAATGACGGGGGCAGAGCGCAACAAGGCCAGCACTTGTCCCTGAAAGAAGGAAGAGATGTCACCCTCCCTCTGTGAATAGAAGTGGTTGTTCTCACTGTCTCCCTTGAAAGCCTCATTCTCTGAAGTACAAGCTATTATGCCAAGGCAGATGTACAATCTGGGACGTTTTCCAAGTTCATCACTGCAGAGCACGAGGTATTCAGCCTCAGCGCCTCCGTGGAAGTTTCTGTCTCTGTCTCCGTCTGCCTGGCCGGCAGCCCTGAAGAGTAGACAGTGGTCCAGACGCTGGGTAGGTAGGAAGCCGAGCGTGGTGACCGGGGGACTCTCAGCCCATCTCTCAGTTTGCAGAGCCCATCGGGTTGCCCCTGACAGCTGTGCATATTTCACACAAGCAAAGCGGTCCACTGACGAGGCAGCAGCCTGCCTCACTCTGTCTGAATGAGCTACACTCTGGGCAATGTGCAAAGTCAGGAGCCTCGCTGCACAGCATCTACGAGGGAAGATGGGAAAGCAGCTGCCGGTGTTATTGCCTCACACAGGTGGAGAGCAGCACTATGCTCGCTAACGGCTTCACCAATTTCCATAGTCTTCCCTGCCACTTTGGATCCTAACCAGAAGCCATGGGATATGTTATGGAGATAACGATTTGCTCCCCTGTTGTAACACAGGCTATGAGACTCCGGATCCCTGCCACCTATAATATAGGATCAAGTTGTCTGACTCCCCCAGGCCTTTAAAAACGTTCACATCTCTTAGAGTTCCACAGTTTCAAGTAAGCAGTTCAGTGTTTTTCTTGGATTCTTAAAAGCTAAGTAGCAACCTGTACTTTCTCATCTCACATTACCCATTATCCCCTCCTTCATGGAAATGCTTTCCGCATGAAGCAGGTGTTATTGTAGAGAAGCTGACCCAAATGAACCTGGGAGGGTCTTAAGTGCCTCTGCTCTGGGATATGACTTGAGAAAGAGAGTCATTCCATTTTCTCAATTCTAAACGCTGTTCCAAACATGTGGCTTAGAGAGCGAGCCGAGTGGAGTGAGTCGAGGCGGGGTACAATGGTGGGCGTTATGGCCCAAGTTAAATCAAACCAAGGGCTTGCATGTTTTCACATAGATTTCCAATGGTCCCCAGATTTCAAAACTTTGTAACTTTAAACATAATTTTCAGAAATTTCCAAGGGAGAAACATTAGGTATATTTGAGACATGTTCTGGGACCTGTCTTTCTCTATTGCCTCATCTAAGGCCACTTGTTGATACAAAAGGGAAGAGACTACTTTGCATTGTTTTTTACTTGGTTTCCTAGCAAGATTCATCAAGGCTTGGGATAGACCGCTGTATCAGTTAGCTTTCTTATGTAACAAGCCACATGAGTCTAAAGATGAATTTTTAGTTACTAATATGTTACTAGTACCCAATATCCTATATAATAAAGAGTTAATATGCAAATTGACCCTCACACCCTCACACAAGATGGCCACCCCCATGTGGTCAAAGATTGCCATCACAAGATGGCCAGCAGGGGAAGGAAATTGTGGGTGATCAGGCCAACAGGGGAGGGCAGTTTGGGGTGGCTGGGCTTGCAGGGGAGGAAGAGAAGTTGGAGGAGACCAGGCCTGCAGGGGAGGGCAGTTGGGGGGGGGGGGGGGGAGGCAGACAAGCAAGGGAGGGCAGTAGGGGTTGACCAGGCCAGCAGGGGAGGGCAGTTAGGGGTAAAAGGACCAGCAGGGGAGGGCAGTTGGTAGCGATCAGACTGGCAAGGGAGTGGTTAGGTGGTAATCAGGCTGGCAGGCAGGTGAGCAGTTGGGAGCCTGCAGTCCCAGATTGGAGAGGGTGCAGGCTGAGCTGAGGGACACCATCCCCCTTCCCCCCCACACACACACACACACACAACACAGTGCACAAATTTCGTGCATCAGGCCTCTAGTCTACACTAATAAAAGAGAAATATGCAAATTACCATCACCCCACTATGCTACCAGCCAATCAGAGTGAGTATGCAAAATAACCTGAAAACATGTCAGCAGCCCCGCCTCTCCAAGCTTGTGGGGGTTGGAGAAGTTGGGCACCAGTGCCTGAGGGTGGCTGCAGCCCAGGAGATGAAGAAGCCTGCCCATGATCCCAGGCCATAGACAGCTGGAGAAGTTGTCCACACTGCATCCCAGAAAGACAGAGAAGCCGCCTGTGGTCCAGGTGCCAGTACCTGTGGCTGGCTATAGCCTGGTAAACAGAGAAGCTGCCCACCCCGTAGTCCCGAGCACCAGTACCTGTGGCTGGCTGTGGCTCAGGAGACAGAGAATCCGCCCACCCTGTGGTCCCAGGTGCCAGCACTTGCAGCTGCAGCCCAGGCAAAGCTACCTGCCCACCACCCCCTGCAGCTGCAGCCAGCCTGGGTGCCTATGACTGACCAGAGGGAGGGAAGCCCGGATCCCAGGTGCGTGTGGTTGGCTGGAAGAGGGAATTCTGGGTCCAAGATTTGGGGCTGAGGAAGAGGTGTTTAGGGGCAATCAAGCCAGCAGGGGAGCAGTTAGAGACAATCAGGCTGGCAGGCAGAAAAAAGGGAAATCAAGCAGGCAGGTGAGTGGTTAGGAGCCAGCAGTTCTGGATTGTGAGAGGAATGTCCAAATTCCAGTTATCCCCTGAGGGGTCCCAGATTGGAGAGTGTGCAGGCCAGGCTGAGGGACATTTTCCCCCTGTCCCCATGCATGAATTTCATGTACCAGGCCACCAGTATTATTATAATGCTCCATTTATTAGCTGTGGCTGTGGTTTCTTTGATTCTCTGAGTTATGTAGGAAGGACAGAGATAATACAGTTCACCTAATTTTAATTGGAATATGATTTCATTGATATTACAATGGTATCTTGACCAAGTCATATTTAAGTAAAATACTTTATATCTCTTTAAAACATTCCGTAATGTGCTCCCCACAACCTAAGAATTTATGCCTCATTATAAGAGGAAGTTTTTTATCTGGAAAGATTGGAAAGAGCAAGCTTTTCAATGTGACTTTTGACCTTTATGTATACTTAACCCCAGAAACCTCATCCTCATGTGACTTGTAGTCATATGATATGCTAGAGGACCGGTGCATGAAATTCATGCATGGGTAGGGTCCTTAGGCCTGGCTGGCGATGAGGGCCAATCGGGGACTTCCTTTGATTTGCACCATCCCCTGGTAGTCAGAGCACATCATAGCAAGCTGTTGAACTCCTGGTCAGTCAAACTACCTAGGGGACAATTTGCATATTACCCTTTTATTATATAGGATAGTATTTCTCCATTGTCTTGTCAAAGGCTCAAGCCAGCCACTCTCCACATCTTGGCATAAAATGGATTAGGCTGTTCCTCCAAGTCTGATGTCAATACTAAGTGAATACTAAAATGCATGTCTTACCCATTTCTTTGAGCAAAGTTGCTTAAACACCTTTTTTCAAACAAAATCTTATGTGGAGCCTCACACAAATAAAGCAAATAAAAGCAGAGCTGGCTTTGTTGAAGTGAAGAGAAATTGCTTGTGGCCTCCCATCCATCCTTTCTAAGCACCTCTTACAAGGACCCTGAAGCACCTCTAGCTACTAGTACTCTTAAGGTCCTAAGGAACCCAATTTAAAAATCATGAGCCGAGGGGAAACACGAGGTATATATACTTGAAGAAAAGAAAAGAATAAATGTCATTTACATGGAAATACACAATGACTTGAGCTACATCTGAGCAATCCTACAAAACAAAAAAGAAAAAGTTGCATTAATTGAATTCTGATCAAGCAAATGAAGACACAATGAAAACTCTCCAGGTGGCAGACTCCAGAATGGGGTCTACCCCCTGGCATTTCTTCACTGACCTGGAATGCCCTAATCATTTCTTCCTTGGACTCTGGCAGGAGACTAACTGGTCTCCTTCCTGTCAATTCCTGGCCCATCTGGTAAATGAGTAGAACACTTCCTGGAGCAATCTTCCTAAAACCAAATATTACTCCATTACTTCCATTAACTATGAAATAGGGAATAAAGTTGCATAGTCTTCCACATGAACCCCAGCCTAGAGAGGTTCCTGCCCAGCCTCTCTTGTCAATTCTCCTACTGTTCTTAATTCACATCAGTGCTCTAGCAATACTGGTAAAGTTAGAGCTCTTCAAACTTATGATATCTCATTTCTCCGTGTCTCTCCAAATATTGGTCTCTCCACCTAGAATTAACATTTCTCTAGTGTCTGCCTAGTGCAAGCCTACCTATCCCTCAGTACACAGATTTCATATCACCTTCTCCTGTCCAAGACTTTCCTCATCACCGTAGGCAGCCTTGGTCCCCTTTCTTCTATGACCATGGCACTGAGTGCATGCTCATAATGAACCATTAAGTATACTGTGTTGTAATCATTTAATTACATCTCTCTGCTAAATTTAATGGCAATTTCCACAGGTGAAAGGCCAAGTCTTATTTGCCTCCACATCACCAGCACCTACAGTACATGGCATCTGGCTATGGTTCATTGATACTTAATAAACAAATAATAGGAGCAAAGCTTTGGGAAAATAAGTACAGGAACAGCATGGAGAATGAATTAGAGAGGAAAGCCTATACAAAAGACCAGTTAGGAGGGTACTGAGATCACCTAGGCTGGTGATAATAATAATAAAGTGAAGCAGGAAATTGTCAGTGGACATAGAGCAAAAAATATTGGGCATCCCTGAAAATGGAATCCACAGTACTCAGTGAGGGCTTGAAAGGGCAGAAGATTAATTGACAATAAATCCAAAATTGAGCCTGGAGCTTAGTTAGAATGAATGGTTTTAATAACAAGCCTTGGGAATATAGGGATGAAGACAAGAACTCCACTTCACGTATGGTCAACATGGACTCAATGCTGTGCACAATGTTAGCCATTGTTGCCATGTGGTTTTGGGGGACTTTTCTCAGGTTTGAAAGCTGAACTCAGGGGGAAGTGGGACCTTAGGATTCATTGATGCATGACCTTATCTAGGATACTTACAAGGACCACGGTCACTGCTGCCATTTCTGCTGTCACTCCTCTGACATCGAGACCACATGAGATTTTAATTTTTTTTAAATCATATAGTTTGTTTCCCACCTCCCAAATACGCGCGCACACACACACACACACACACACACACACACACACACAAAACAAAACAAAACAAAAAAAACCCGCTGTTTAAATTAAAAACCTACGCTATTGATTTTTAATTTTTAGTAGTCTTCTAGAAAATTTTCATTCAGACAAATATCTAATTTCAACACTGATTTAACACCTACAGTATATTTTGAAGGGAATCTATGTTAACTACATTGAACTGATTTGTTAAACTTTTTTTTTTAATTAAATCTTTATTGTTCAGATTATTACAATTGTTCCTCTTTTTTTCACCCCTTAGCTCCCCTCCACCTGGTTCCCCCACACCCTCTGCTGTCCTCATCCATAGGTGTACAATTTTTGTCCAGTCTTCCTGCATCCCCCACACCATTTTTCCTCTAAGTATTGTCAGTCCACTCCCTTTCTATGCCCCTGATTCTATTATATTCACCAGTTCTGTTCATCAGATTTTTTATTCACTAGATTTTTAGATTCACTTGCTGATAGATATGTATTTGTTGTTCATAATTTTTTATCTTTACCTTTTTCTTCTTCCTCTTCTTAAAGGATACCTTTCAGTCCGTTAAACTTCTTTTAAATTATGGTCAGGATTTTTTTCCCCTTAAAGGCTGTTCATTGTAATAGAGTAAGAATAAATCTGGATTAAAACTTTTTGGTGAATTCCAAATGTTTTTCCCCCTGACTCAAAATCAATGACTTAATGCTTCCTGAAGATTTCATATCTTTAGGCAACATACACGATCTTGCTGAGTTAAAATCCTAGTAAAGGATTGAACTAATTCTCCATTTCTATTGAGAAGAGAATAATACCGACAATGACTCTAATTATAGTAGATCCTGGACTTTCAGAGATCATTTCTTCCAACGAGTTAAAGAAGGGTCAACAACTGCTCCTTAATTTCTACACAGAGGCAGTGTGACCAGAGGTAACACAGGATGCCAGTGAGGTTAGCCCCTATGTCATTAGCAATCTGAAGTTTTGATTATACATTGAGTACTCTTTGCTCTAAGTTCCCATTAAAATAAATAAAGAAACTAAAGAAGAATAAAGAATAAAGTGTAATTTACAGAAAGAAGAATTCTGATAGAGACATCTGTGAAGCTTTGGAGTGTGGATGATAAGGAGCTGTGAAATTTCTTTTATTAGAAATATTCTAACATAAAGCAGATTCATATATGTCTGAAATCACTTATTGGAATACTATCTCATTGAGGCAAGGTAGAATAAATTGTTTCTCAAGATTTCTTCCAGTCCTATATTTCTATAATTTCTTTGTGATATGTCCTATTACATCTTTTCCTAGTAAAACTCTAATAGGGTATATAATAAATAGAAAATGACAGTGTTAAATTGCTTCCTTTTTACTTTACAGGGAATAAGTGGGTGAAACTTGAATTCCTTTATGCTTATCTCTGTGCTGTCTATTTTCAAAACTGTAGCCAGAGTGATCATTTTAAAACATAGCTCGGATCACAGAAGCTCTCTGTTTAATATGCTGCATGGAATAAATATTCCACTTGGAGTCCAAGCCAAGTTCTGACAGCAGCCTATATGTACTTCATGATCTATGGAAACATCCCTCCCAACCCCCTATTACCACTTTATCTTCATCCTCTGTCCTACTATTTGCTTCAGTTACTATAGCCTCCTCCTACTTCAGGAAGAATGGCTGCCTCGGGGCCTTTGCATACCTGGTATTCTCTTCCAAGGTATTCTCATGGCTCCCTGCCTCCCCTTCAAGACTTTTCTCAGATATCACTTTCTCAATAAGACTATCCGCACCACCCCCTGTTTAAAATTGCAAACTTCTATTTTCTCTTTTTTATAGAATGTGTCGCTTTCTAACATCTATAATAATAAAAGGGTAATATGCTAATTAGACCGGATGTCTTCCGGACATCTTTCCTGACAAAGCCAGGGCAGGAAGGGAGCCAGCCAGGGCCCTGGGTGCCTACAGGCGTCCCTGGGGAAAGCCGGCCCCAGTCTCGGATGCCAGAGGGAAGCCAGAACTGGCGGCTGGGGAAGGAAGGCCTACTCTTGTATGAATTTTTGTGCATTGGACCTCTGCTACTTACTAATTTGCTTATTTATATTAACGTTTTGTTGTTTGTCTCTCCCTTCCTCCAAACCTCTTGCACCTCCCAAATGCTAGAACATATGGTCCTTAAGGGCAGGGAATCTTGCCTATTCTGTTCACTGACTCGTCTATACACCCAAAATAATGTAATAAAGTTAGTTGACTATAAATTGGATCTAAAAGACAACATTAAATCAGTAAATATTGAGAAATTCAAAGGAAATAGAAAGGAAAGTAAAAATGGTGGAAAATGGTTTTTATTTTTCACACACAGAGTCAAGGAAAAAAAAATTATATATATATATATATATATATATATATATATATATATATATATATTAGTGTGATGATGCCCTTGCAAAGTGAAAAAAAGTTTACTTGTACAAAAACCTCACTTCTAAATAACAGATTATCAAATATTGGAAGAGAGTTTCATGCTCCACTTGAGTGCTTAGTCTATCGGAAAGGGTGAACATTGAGATGATGGCACATATGACATAAGGTCAAGTTCGTCTATCATCTGAGTCCCTTCTATCTCCTCCTGCAGAGCAGCACCCAGAATTGGGTGGTCCCTGCAGCACAGGGCAAAGGACAACCACCCTCTCACTACCAGATGTTTTGCTTTTATTAACTCAGCCTAAGATGGTCGCTTTTTTTTGAGGCTATATGAATGATTCATATGGAGTTCCTATCAAATTTAATTCCTGACACTAACAGGCTACGTATTCCCCACTGCATACAATCTAGTGTGCGACCTTGTATTTTCCCCACTAAATATTAATTTGGTAGACTTCTGCCCATGGCTACATCACGTCAAGATAATTTTGATTCAGCATGGCATATTTACTAATCATAAAGTTAATTACTAATCGAGGAGGAGTATGCCCTCTATTTCTTTACTTAAGAAATCTAAGTAATTGGAAAAATACAGATGAAGAGATGCACTCTTCTGAAAACCTCTCCTGTGGTTGATGTCAATTTATTAATAAGCACCGTTGAAGTAATGTGATGTAAGTCAGTATTAAGCCAATTACCTGTTGTTCAAATTTCACATTTTTCTACCTTAAAATATTGACTATGTTTTTTGCCAATTTAAGACCTAGTCCTGAGCAACTATTGCTCTGTGCTATCCATCGACTAACCTAACCCTATCAAAGAAATAAATCTTATGTTATTGTCATTAGATAGATGCTATATGCCTGTGACCTCCCTTGGGATAGTTATGCATCATTTCTAATGAAATATTTTTTCAAGATGTCACCAATCATTTACATAATTTTGCTTCCTACTTTTGAAAATTAGGAAATTAATTTTACATAGCTCAAACAAGTTCAAGAAATTAGTATGACATAATGCATTATTATAAAGCACATTGCTAGGTTTCTCTAGAATTATACTTTTAATTCTAAGCCAGTTACATTGAGAATCTTTATTAAACCATGGACGATGATGCAATTAAAAATATATGTTTTATTGACATTGCCCTTCAAAATGGAATTAGTGCTAATGAAATAAACTGCTTTTGATATTGTATAAATTCTGATTAAATGATTGCTGCTATAACTAATTGGGAAACTACACATCGAAAGCTTTCAAATATCTGCTTGTCTTCCACCTCCTTCTCTACACTTTGAGGGGAGGGAAGAGCTGGGGGCGGGGGGGCAGAGATGTGTTCATTGAACTTAAGATCTTCAAAAGCATAAGCTCCCTTCTCCATGATTTATTCATCCTTGCCCTGTCATTTGCTGTCCCTGAGGAAGGTCTTTAAACTTGTTGGCTGTGATTAACATTCCTGAAATTATGATTAGTTACTCAGGAACTGTGGTCTTTGTGGTAGAATACCACAAAAAGGTAAATTCGCAGTACTTTATGCTACTCACACTTACCCAACACGCAGAGTGGAAAAATAGACAACCTATGAGTTATTATTTAGACTCAATATTTTTAGAACAAGATTTGGTTTAAATGTGATTATTTCATTGCTTGGTGGTGACTTTCAAATTCAGAAAGACTTTAGGTAGTTGGCCACTTCTCTGCTACAACAGTCCACTTGGAAGTTGAGGGCAAAGGGAAGAAATGTCTGAAGCAATTTTTTTTTTTGCCTTGAATCTACCTGATCATTCAGAGAAGCTGCCCAGGGAAGCTGCCCTGTCAGGGAACCTGCAGATCAAGCCGAACCCAGATCTATGGCTGAAGCGTTGGTGCTTTGGGTCAGGTTGTCACAACTCCGCATTGTAGTTTTCTCAGCTTACAGATGGAGAAACGCTATCTCCAGCATTGCCACGAGACAATTTCACTGAAATGTGAGCGTGTTTTATGAACTGTGAAATACTGCGCAGGCTCCCAGAAAAAAATATATTTTCCCATTCATCCCCTAATTCAATCAGGATGGTCAATTGAATGAACATATATTATTTAAAGCTTGAATCACCTATCAATCATCACCTTTGGCAAAGAAACTGGAGATGCAAAAATATGTATGTGTGTAAAAAGCTCACATCCATGATCTAAAGCACATTCTTTTGTTTGTCCAGTTTAAAAAAAAAATAAGCCTATCATAGCATATTTTAAAACAGTATAATCCATTAACTTTTTTTGAGTTGTTTAGTTGATTGGCTTTCAACAAAAATCAGTTTGAAAATGCTACATGTTCTCTGTTGTAGACAAAATAAAACACATTATCATCAGACCATATTTTCCAAACTAAAAAAAAATTATATTTTTAGGACATTGTCTCCCATCCAGTTATTTTATGGACACTAGCCGTTCCATGATGCGCCTGGCCAGAGACTATTTCTAAATATTATGTTTGCATTTTTGATCCTTTCTCTTGGCTGTGAAACTATACGTAGCTAGTCTTTCCTCCTACAAACCCCCTCTGCGGTTGCTGAAAGGTAAATTATTTTGTTGAAGGTCAGCGTTTAACCCAGCCAGATTTACCTTTTACTAATCCTCGGGCATTGCTTCGGTTGTAACCTTTTTTAATCACTGTACTGGAACCTCTCTTTGGCCCCAGACTCTTTCCCCTCAATCTGATTCCCAATGCCGCTCAGTGCATCCGTCTTCCAATGTGGCCATCTGGGCGTTTTCAAACGTGGCATCAGACCAGTGGAGTCTCAGTCTGGTGCAGTGTCTGATGTCCCCCTCTCTACCACACACACCCAGTCATTTGTCAGAAAACTCACAGCCTCTTCCCAACAGTTTACTGGGGCCACGTATGCTTCAGTCACGCTTTCTAACTCTCGATTAGAAAAATCTCAGATGTGGCCATTCCATGTGTTCTGAGTTGTGGAAACACAGGGGGTCCTTCACCCGGACAGACAGCTGAGAAACTTGGCGGGCAGTGAACTGCCAAGCAAGCGAGGCTCCCCACAGATCAGTGGTTTCCTGTGCTCACGCATGTGCTCTGTCTCTGTCGAAAGAACAGTAAAATCCCATTTTCAGCGTTGAGTAAATGGGGGGTGCTAAACTTGCCGCGTCACAGGCAGCAGAGTCAGTCCTGTGTGGAAAATTGATGAGGAGGGTATAATCGCCTCAGCTGTTCAAATTAGATTTCTTCACAATGAGTCTCCAGGCCTCTGTTTCATCCTTCGGAGATGGGCCAGAATGAAAGACAGACTGTACTTCCCAGGCTTCTCTCCTCACAGACATGCTGTGCATCCTTCCAAATCCAAATGCCACCTCTTCCCGGAAGCCTTCCTGGAAGCTTGCCCATTTGGAAGTGGTTTTTCCCTTCAGTTCCAAAGCACTGACTTAGTGCAACTTGCCCCGCTGTGCGCAGAGTGCACAGAGCTGCGGCCATCCACGTGTGCATCTTTTTCTTCTGATTCCACTAAGGCACCCAATGGGCTAAGCAGCCATGTTTGCTGGTGGGGATATTGAGAGTGCTTTCTTCATTCTTTTGTGTTTGATCTGATTCTTTACACACCTGTCTTCCGGTCTAGATGATCAGCCATCTTCAGGTCAGTAGTCACACCTTGCTTCTCTCAGTAAGCCTCACAATGTCTTTGCACTTGAAGGCTTGCTACCAAGAATATTGGAAGTTGAGTGAATGTAGAATATCCAATAAAACCGTGCAGTTTTCAGTTCAGCCATGGCTGTCCATGCTCACTTTAGAATCAAAAAAGATCAGTGGTGCATTATTTTTGACATAAAAATGCAACTTCTAAACCAATTAGTCTTGGTATCATTCCATCCAGAAATCATTCATTTTAAGACATCTGGCCATTCAAATACAATGTTTTTAAAAATGAGGGGTAAGTGTCAAATGCATTGGGAAAATATTTTAATGTGGAAATTGTGGACATTCTTTACAAATAAATGTTTGGTAATTATGATATTGAAAGTTAGATTCCATTTTTTAAAATTTTTCTATGGAATTATTGAGGTGACATTGGTTAGTGAAATGATATAGGTTTAAGGTGTACTGTTCTATAATACATCATCTGCATATGTGTGTGCTCACCATCCAAATCAAGTCTCCTTCCATCACCATTTATCCTGCCTTTACCTTCTTCTACGTCCCTCTGCCCTTTCCCGCTGGTAATCATCATTGTCTGCCTCTACGGTGTCTGTTTGCTTACTCTCTTCAGCTTTTTCTCCTAGCCCCCAACACACCTCTCTTCTGACAGCTTTATCCACTGAGCCAAACTGGTTTTGGCAGTGTGTACATTTTAATTATGTTAATTATTTCTATCCATGAACACAGTATATGCTTCCACTTATTTTTATATCTTCTTCAGTTTCTTTCTTCAATATTGATAGTTTTCTGAGTACAGGTCTTTTACATCCTTAGTTAAATTTATTCCTAGGTATTTTTTATGGTCTGTTCGTTATCAGAAGAAAAATATACATATAGATATAATGTACACTTAAATAGATGCTATAGTAATTTTCCTTATTTTACAACCATTAAGCAAAATTACTTATAATACTTAAATAATTATATTTTAAAGTTTTCTTTTGAATCATTTTTTATGCAGGTATACATGGGAATTGTTTTCTGAGTTTTCCTTTCTGATGGTTCATTGTTGGCATATAGAAATGCAACTAATTTCTACATATTTATTTTGTATCCCACTACTTTACTGAATTCATTTATCCGTTGTAGTATTTTTGTGTGTGTGAAATCTTTAGGGTTCTCTATATTCAGTATCATGGCATCTTTAAATAATGACAGTTTTACTTTTTCCTTTCCAATTTGGATACCTTTTATCTCTTCTTCCTGTCTGATTGCTGTGGCTAGAACTAACAGAACTATGTTGAATAAGAGTAGTGAAAGCCAATATCCCTGTCTTGTTCCTAATCTTAAGGAAATGCTTTGAGGTTTTTTGCCCATTAAGTATGATATGAGTTTGTCATATATGGCCTTTTTTTACATTATGGTATGTTCCCTCTCTTCCTACTTTGTTGAAAGTTTTTATTATAAATGGGTGCTAGATTTTATCCATCTGCATCTATTGATATGACCATGTGATTTTTATCCTTCATTTTTTGATTTTGTTTATGTGGTGTATCACATTTATTGATTTGTTGATACTGTACCAACCTTGCATCCCCAGAATAAATCCTACTTGATCATGATGTATGATATTTTTATTGTATGGCTGGATCCATATTGAAAGAGATAGAGGCATCAATGATAAGAGAGAATAATTGATCAGCTATCTCCCTTATAGGTAATGAACTATCTCTTACTGTATTTAAGATTCTCTCTTTGTCTTTAAACTTCGCCATTTTAACTATGATGTGTCTGTGTGTGGGCCTCTTGGCTTTCATCTTGTTTGGGATTCTCTATGCTTCCTGAGCTTTTCTTTCATAGGGAAGTTTTCAGTTATTATTTCTTCAAATAGGTTCTCCTTCCAGTGGTGCAGTCTCCTTGATCACCTGAGCTGGGTATTCCAGGAATGTCCCCTGTGTGTGCTATGTGAGCCCTCCTGTTGTAATTGAGTCTTGACTTCTATTGGTCCATTTATGTGCGAGGTCAACCCTCAATCTGGCTGACTGTGAGGATCAACCTGTACCACAGTGTATGAGCTGATGTGTAGATGCGGACTACACAAAGCAGGACTCACCTCCATGGTTCCTGGTGCCTGCCAAGACCTCCCTTTGGATATGACACTTGTGAATAATTGCATCCTGCTCTGATGCTGTCTGAAGCAGGCCCCCAGGTGTGTTGGTTCTGGGGGCCTCTTATGAGGAACTCTTGTGCAGACCAGGTATCAGATGCTTCCTGTGACTGACCCTAGGCTACCTGTGTGGAGCTACAAAGTGATCCTAGTTTGTGATTGCCTCTGCTGGGCCTGAGTGTGCATGGGAAACTATTTAATAACAGAATAATTAAAAATAAAAACCACAGGGAATTATGCTGCACTGAATCAAATTGCCAGCATTAATGATTGCCTTCATTTGCACCATGTTTCATTCCTTTCATTGTGTAGCATCATGGCAATGAGCACCATTAGGATAATATATTCCACTGGAGCTCATTATTTCCAGGGCTTGGGGGAACGGGGGTATTGTTCCATGACAGAGCTACTAAATTTAATTGCCTCTACCTTGCATGCAGTACAAACATTCATTACCTTAATTTGTTAAAAATATATTACCTAAAATCACAGTTAACCAGGTCATACACTTGCTTAATCTCATAATATCCACCATTTTGGTCATCTTTCACTAGAATTCTCTGAAGCAAGTTCCTATTTTCATTTTAACAATATCATTTTAATAATAACAATATCATAATTTGGCTTTTTAAGATCAAAACACCATTTCAGCAAGAGAAGCATTCAATATAGGCTTCTACATCTATTCTTGCAAATTAGCATGATGAATTGTTATTTTTTGTTTTATCTTAATTTACTCAATATTCTACATTTATTTTATAATGACTATAAAATGGTATTTATAGCCATTGTGCGGTACAATATGAATACTTTTTCTTTCCTGAACAACTTTTTAAACTTATTTGGTGTCTCATTATCTTTGGTTTGCTGACTTTTCCTTGTATTTACCATTACATTCTCCCAGACTCATCTCAGATTGTCTAATTATTATTTCAAGATATTAGAAACAGTAATATTTAACAAAATTTTATCATCCATTGATTAATCTGAAATTAATTCTCAGTTTCATTCCCTCAGAATTCCTTTCTCCAATCCTTTGATGTAACTCAATCTAAATGTGTTAACCTATAGGCCCAGCTCCCATGAAGAGACCTCCCTTCGATAGCATGCTGAACATTACCTTTGCTTCTCCTCTTCTGTCCTCTGTTCACTCTCATTTTCATGGAGCATGTCTTCATTAGCACATCTATAAGTATGTTGAGTAAATGTGCACAGAAGTAAATTTTTTAGAACTTTCATGTCTGAAATATCTCATTGAAATTTTGCACTTGATCTATTAATTGTCTGGATATAAAATTCTAAAGAGGAAATTATATGTGTGTTTTTTTTTAATATTCTCTTCATATTCTTCAGCATCCCATGTTGCTGGTGAGAAGACCAAAGCCATTTTATAGCCCAACGTTTTTTATGTGGCTGGTCCTCTCACCCTGGAAATTGGTAGAACCTTCTCTGTGTTCATAGGCTCTGAAATGTCTAGATGGTTTGATTTGATACTGGCTCATTTTCACCCCCTGTACTGGTGGACTATTTCAGTATGAAAACTCATGTTCCTACATTTGAGAAATATTTCTTAAATGAATTTGTTGCTCATTTGCCTTTAAATTTTCCCTTCTCTATTTCATGAAAACTGATATTTGGGTACCCATCTTACCTGGTTGGATCTCTAATTTCCTTATCTTTTTCTTATTATATTTCACATTTTAAAAATGTATATCCTGGGAGATTTATTTAACTTTGTTATTATTTTTGAGAGAGAGAGAGAGAGAGAGAGAGAGAGAGAGAGAGAGAGAGAGAGAGAGAGAGAGGAAACATCAATTGGCTGCCTCCTTCTCACATCCCAATAAGGACTAAAACTGCCACCTTTGGTTTATGAGATTGCACTCCAACCAAATGAGCCACATTGGTCAGGGCTTTAACTTTATTTTTTTAACATTTCTAAATGAGCTTTTTGTTTACACTATCATATTTTAATACCCCAAATATTATTTTCCTCCAAAGTTTCCTTTTTATGAAATCTTAATCTTACTTCATAGTCATAATATTTTCTTTTTATTCTCTGTGGTTATGAAGGACAGTCTTTTCTCCTAGAGAAAAAAAAAGGAGTTATCTTTGCCATGAAGGTGTCTGGTTCTTACAAGTATGTCATCTGTGTTTCCCTGATTGCTGTGGTTTCCATCCCCCACCTCAGTGGCTTGATTCAAATGTCCATAATCCTTAGTTGCAGGCTCATATTTAATAGGTGGGGAAGGGATTGCTCAAAGCTATGAGTCTTCATTGCCTATCTTCTTCCTATTTGGGTGATAGATGTGGTATGGCCCTGCAGGTGAGCAGATTGCCCAGAAAGAGTCTTCTAGTTTCCCACCTAGAAGGTAAAGCCTGGCTTCACCTTCCACACTTCCATTCTTTTCTTTAAACTCTTACTGGTTTTTAATGAGGTTCAAGAAGGGAACTAAAATATATGTTTGTTTACATAACCATCTTGATCAAAAATGTATTTTTGTATAGTCTTAGCAGCTAGAGTATACCATAGCTTGCAAAAGTAGGGATTAACTATTGAAATGTTGAATGTATGGATGATAATTGAAAAGAAGTTAAACAGTGTTTAACATTGCTACTCTTTTTTATTTCTTTATTGATTAAGGTATCACATATTTGTCCTCATCATCTCATTCCCATCCCAAACCCCTCCCCACATATGCCCACCCCCCGTCCCCTCCACCTCCTCCTCCCCCCATTGTCCATGACCACAAATTAGGCTTATATGCATGTATACAAGTCCTTTAGTTGATCTCTCCCCATTACCACCATCCTCCCCTACCTTCCCTCTGAGGTTTGACAGTCTGATCGATGCTTCCCTGTCTCCAGGTCTATTTTTGTTCATCTTTTTTTAATGTTTTCTTTAGAAAAGGTCCTATTTTGAATGCAAAGTTAAAGAGTGAACATCTAAAGAACTTGTTCTTCGCCTCATTTGTTGCTGGAACAGCGATTTGGTCAAATGAAAGACTTTAAGAATCACCCATTTTTCATTGGCAACACCTGGCACAATTTAGAACCATGAAATTCCTTTTTATAGAAGTTAATAGTCCAGAAGGAACATCACATATTGATGTGAATGATGAATTTTTAAAAGTTACATAAATATTACATTATGGACAAATACCCCCTCCTGTTTTTTAACCATGCTTATTAAATGATATGATATTGTCTAGGAGTTTTTCTTATACTGGTTTATTAATTTAATTATCATCCAGAGTTCCAAAGTTTTCATATTTCAAGGCACTGGGAGTTAACTCATGGGCTGGCTTGAGAGAGCTAAGAGCTCTTTAGGGCATTGTAGGACCAGCAGTGAGTGAGGTTATTGCATGCTGAAAAGTTAGCAGGCCCTCTCTTTCTGGAAAAATATGATTTATATTTTGGGGAAATGTTCTTAAATTATTTGTTGATAATTTTATCCCCTCCCTGTCTGTGTTCTCCATTTTTTTTCATGGGATAATTTTATTCTCAAACATCGGGCATTCTGGACTAGTTTTCTCAGGTTCTTGCCTTTTCTATTTTTTTATCTACTTTTTAAAATATATTTTTATTGATTTCAGAGAGAAAGGAAGAGGGAGAGAGAGATAGAATGACCAATGAGAGAATCATTGATCAGCTGCCTCCCACTTGCCCGTGTTGAGAATCAAAACTAAAACCCGGGCATGTGCCCTGACCAGGAATCTAACCATGACCTTCCGGTTCATAGCTTGACACTCAAACACTGAGCCACACTAGCTGGGATTTATCTATTTTTTTTAACCTACTTTTAGGAAAATTTCTTATAACTTTATCTTTCTATCTTTCTTTTGATTTTTCATGTGTTTTATCATTTCATGTGTTTTATCATTTTCAAATGATTGGATTGTTGTTATTTTCTAAATCTAAGTCCTTTGTATTAGTAGCATCCTATTTTGGGTTCATGCATATTCCTAATAGCTTGGATTTGTTGTTGGATTTTTTAGTGGTTTTTTTTTTTTTTCTCTCCCTGTATAATCTGTTTCCTGAAAGTTTCTTTATTTTACTTTCTCTTGATTATCAGTTTGGGTCTTTATCTGTGAGCCTTTCCTCAAATTTTCTCATCCTTGCCTTTCTGTGCATGCTTATGAATGAGGGCTTTAAAACCTGACTGGCCCTGCTAAACTAATCCTGGGGCTTCTCAACTGAACTACACTATGAAGTGACCCATTTGGACAGTTTGTTGGGGAATTCCAAGTGTCAATATCTTGGATGTTTTTCTTCAGAATAAAATAACTTTCCCAGAGAATCTTCCAATTTCTCTCTAGAGGGAAATGTTGTGAGAATCAGTATCCTAAGAATGACTTAGAGGCAGGGGTAGGCATCTTTGCATTCATTATTTAAGATGCATCTGATCATATATCCCATGTTGTCAGCATGGTGCATACCCCCCTTTGTGCAGCATTTGCCAACTTAAGTTCCTGCTTTCCTATTCTAAGAACTGTATCTCCAGATCTTTGTGGGAAGAGGGGCACATAACAGTGAGATATCTAACTGGTTTTCAGATAGATTCTACCCAGGTTCTCAGTCTCATTTCAGAACTACCCTCTTCACCTGCACTTCAAAAGTAACTAAATGCTCTTTTTAACAAATTTATCTTTGTTGTTGAAAGTATTACAGTTATTCCCTTTGTTTGTTTGTTTATTTTCCATTGACCTCCCCCTTCACCCCGCACTCACCCCTCCCAGGCCTTCTCTATTGTCTCTGTCCATGGGCTATGCATATAAGTTTCCCAGTAATCACTCCCCACCCACCCCTGCCTTCCCTCTGAAATTCATCAGTCTGTTCCATGCTTCTATGTATCTGGATCTATTTTGTTCATCAATTTAATTTGTTCATTAGATTCCACATATGAGTGAGATCATGTGATAGCTATCTTTCTCTGACTGGCTTACCATTTGAACAGCATGGATGGACCTGGAGAGTATTATGCTAAGCAACTAATGCTTTTTTACGATTCTGCAAATGTAACTTGTACCTGCCTGTTTCTCCCTATTGACATCAGCTCCCTCTCATCCATTTACTTCCACCTTTCAAAATTGGGTGCCCTTTTCCTCCTCTGATGTTTTCCCCATCCTTGTGGATATCTTTAAAGTATCTCCCTTCACTATCCTATATAATGAAAGCCTAATATGCTAAGTGTGCAGTCATCTAATTGTCTGTTTAACCAATCAAAGCGTAATATGTTAATGATATGCTAAGATCACTCAACCACTCACTATGACATGCACTAACCACCAGGGGACAGACAGTTGGCCAGTAGACCAGTAGCTATGACCACCAGTAAGTTAGCTTGCTGCTGGAGTCTGCCCAATCAGGGACTGAGTGAGATGGGCTGGACACACCCTGAGCCCTCCTGTGGTCCCTCCCCGGCTGGCCAACTTCCCACATCCCTTCCCAGCCCTACATGTGCACCAGTGGGGGTCCCTCAGCCTAGCTTGTATCCTCTCACAATCCAGGCCTAAGCCATCAGTCAGACATCCCCTGAGGGCTCCTGGAGTGCAAGAGGGTGCAGGCCAGGCTGAGAAATTTCCCACACATACACAAGTGCATAAATTTTATTCACTGAGCCTCTAGTAGTTTTTATAATTGTGTTTTCAGTATCCTATCTTAATAAGAAACTATGATGGTATAGTTTACATTCTTACTCTTCAGAGCATATAACAATGCCTTGTACATAGTAAAGACTAAACTGCTGTTTGTAAAATTAAATATAAACACATCCAAAACACAGTACTACAGCATTTTCACATTTTACATGTGAAATTTGTCACGTGAATTTGTCACATTTGACAAATTAATAAAACTAAGTATCTCTTTCCCCCTCTAAAAATGCAACATAAATTAAAACACACATACACACACACACACAATAAATAAATAAATAAATAAATAAATAAATAAATAAACAAACAAACAAATAAAATAAAAAACCTATATTGGAAAAAGTTAACAAAACTTTGAATGGGCACTTTATTTACTCTTGTGTTTTATCTATTTAAAAATATTTATTGAGAAGCCACAATGTCCCTAGTAATCGCTGAGATTAATGTTTGCATTTTGTTACACAGCATGACTATTACAAATAGAAGATCATTTAATCAGTAAGAATGTCCTCTAAATTAGTTTTTATAGGTTTATATTTGTTAATTCCCAAATCAAATATTTACTGAAGTAAATATTTCAATGGTTCATGTGTCACTAAACACAACTTTGATATATAGAAGTTCTTATTCCATTACTAAATTTAGTAATGCAAATGAAGTTTTAGTTTATTGCTTCTGTATAAAGCTTCAGCTAATTCTGAGAGGGCTAGAAAACTAATAATGTATTTAGAATTTGTTTACAATCAGGTTGTTTTTATTAATATATCTCTCAAGCAGAATTATACTTAAATCACTTGACTTTGAAAGATCAGGATTTTAGTTTATCCAGATAGTACAATATTTCCTTAGCAGTAGATATTTAATTTTCATGCTTGGATATTTGATCTATACAAGTTTATGGATCAGCAAGCAATATAATTTTCCAGGCATGTCTCCATTTTTCATATTAGAAATAGACCAATTGCTTAGTGCACTAGTACGGCATTACTTGTGTAACAGTTTGCACAGACTGTAATTGGTTTTCCTTTATAAAAAGAAAAGTAAGAATTTTGTATTCAAACTGGTTTATTAAAGGAGTAAATCTTTACATGAGGATGACAGTATTACATTTTAATGCACTGTATATGATTTTTTTTAAAGAAAATCATGTATCAGAATAGTTTTCATTCAACATAGAAAACTTCTTTAGCCTTTAGTATTTATATTGCCTCTTACTTCTTAGGAAGATAATTTTGATTTAAATAAAAAATAATTAAAAAGAATATACCATATATTTATTGATTATTTTCTGTATGCCAGATATTCTGCTAAACATTCTATTGATATATGGGTTTTATTAAATTCTCATAACCCTATAATTTATTGCAATTCACATATTACAGATTTTAAAAAGGCCAAGAAATAGTAATAAAATAATAAAATTGATAATAAAAATAATAAAATAATCACTAATATTCAGTAAATATTAGTGAATACAGACTATACCTAAGGCACTGTTTCAAGCGCTCTCTGTGTGTTATATAATCTGGTTCACCACATGTATGTAATGGATGCAATTGTCATTCCTATTTTACAAATGAAAAAGTACCTGACCCAAAATAATGAGGCCAAAACTCAAAGCAAGTAGCTGCATTCATAGTTGGTGCTAAAATGTGACTCCAGGTTCACCTGGGGAACTTTATGCTGCAAGGAACAGAAACTCTGACTCACAGTGCTGTAGACATTAAGGGCATTTAGCATCTCACATCCCAAAGCTCCCAAGTAAAGCAGGTTTCAAGGTTGGATGATGCAGTGATGTCATCAAGGACCCTCTATCACCATGCCTCTATTTTGAGCCAGTCTGGCTTTCAAAATCAGGTCCATTCCTACTGGCTATCTATTAGAACAAGTTATTTAAACCCACTGAGCACAAATATATTCAATGCAACTGAGAATGACAACCTTGCAGTGTGGATTCAGGACTGGAGGCAGGAAGGTGGCAACTTTGTATATCGGTACCCACTTCCTCCTCTACAAGGTCAGGAGAATGACATCCTCTACCCCAGGGGTGGTTTGGCGAATAAAGTTGATTAAAATACATAGAGTGTAAGAATCATGGCGGGCATATTGTAAGAGCTGCCTCTGTGTTCGATTATTGTTGTTGTTTTTCTTGTTGTGCTATTGTGACAATGTCCAGGAAAAGAAAATATGGTGCCATCTTAAATGTGAATGTGGACAGTCCAAGAAGCAGATTTTCTCACACCCCAGCTTGATGGGAGTTGGGTTTCAGGCCCTTTCCTGAAACAACTACCAAGTAGTCTATTGGCATATCTTTAGACCAATAGTCAGGACATCCTGGAGCTGAGGGCAGAGCCGCCTTTCCTGAGGCACAGGGCCATGCAAGTGTTAACCAATGGGTGAGGTCCTCATCTCCCCTGGTTGCTAATGCGAGAGGAATTCTTGCAATAATCCTGACAAAAAGAATTTTCTGAGCCTCACAAGAGAGGAAGAATGATCTTTATTTCCATGGGATCACATCTCTGAGTTTTCCAAGACCCATTTCCCTTTGCCCAGTCATCAAAGAAGTATGGCTGAGGTCTGTATAGCTAAAATCAGAGGCAGTGTCCAGAGTTTTCTTTCCTTGTTGGAGCCAGGTCCAGCACAGCATCAGGCTAGCTTAGCTTGTGTTTTCCGTACAGTTCATCAGTCCATTGCATGTGGGGTCTGCAGGTTCACATACATGGCTGTGGGGGAAGCATGGGCAACTGCAAAGAAGCCAAGAATGAGCCACGAGCATAGGAACAACAAGAGAGAGAACTCCTTGACGAAACCGGTTTGGCTCAATGGTAGAGCGTCGGTCTGCGGACTGAAAGGTCCCAGGTTAGATTCCGGTCAGGGGCATGTACCTTGGTTGCGGGCACATCCCCGGTAGGGGGTGGGCAAGAGGCAGCTGGTCGATGTTTCTCTCTCATCGATGTTTCTAGCTCTCTATCCCTCTCTCCTCCTCTCTGTAAAAAATCAATAAAATATATTTATAAAAGAGAGAGAGAGAGAGAGTGAGAGAGAGAGAGAGAGAGAGAGAGAGAGAGAGAGAGAGAACTCCTTTATCTAGGAGAGTATGTATTCCCACATCTTCACAGGCTTGCAGTGGCCACGCCCATGATGGACAATGATCTTTGTTCCCAGTTGTGACCGACAGACAAGTACCTTCCTTGTGTTACCCAACTTTACTGGGCATGTGTCTCTCTTTCCTTTTGTCCAGTCCCTTCCCCAGATGTTTTGCAGGGAATGGACCGGTCGTTTCCTGGGGAGTGCAAAGTTGCAGCTTCCTGGTGAATGACATGCGTATAATGTTTGGCTTTCCCCTTTGCCCCTTTTTCTACAATATTATTAACGACTAACTGATTACAGCAGTATCACAAGGATGGGGATAATTGAACAGGCCTTAACAGCAATTCTCAGCTACCATGATCATGATGCAGAAGCTATTAACATTGGTGCACCCAAAGAACATGACAGAAGCCAAAATGGAAAAGAGAAGGACCAAAGCATCCTTAGTTTGCCTGTTTCCTCTTCCATCTCACTGCTGATTGGTTGAAACACTCACTCCTAGTCCAAAAATCAGGACTAGGTCACCAATGGCCATTGTGACTGACTGGGAGTCAGTTCTTATTCCACTCACGGTCCTGGAAGCTGCACAGTGACCTTCCCAATAAGAAGAGACTCCCTCCCACAGCCCCTTTCGGTCAATAATACACAAGACTTAGCGATTCCCTGCCAGGCACTTCAAACAAATGAGAATGACAATACAAATCAACCTGACTTTAGAGAACGGTTTTAGGCGTCAAATATGATAGCATATGAAAATACTCTGTAAATCTGAAAGACACGGAAATAAGGGAAGGGGATTAACTTACCCCTACAGGACTTCTGATCCATCTGCGAAGGTGATAGATTAGTCCCGTCCTGATCATGGATTAATGGCAGATGTACAGCATTAGAAGCTATGTGGCTCATTAACCCATGGCACTAGAATCTTAGTTATAAAAGTGGGCAACATTATAGAACACATATTAGCGAGAACATTAACAAAATGATCAGGATTTAATGTTTTTTAATGGGCCATTATATCTTTTTGGTTCTTGAAGTAGATTTTTAAAAATACGTGATTCTGTGGCATGGAGATTAATATCATTGTAAGAACTGGCATCAGAAGACTAGTAGACACCTGGGGATTTGCTCTCTTTGGCCTGGAAACTGGAATTCTCTGGGGAAGAAACAACATCAAGAATAGCAGCTGTTAGGAATCCTTTCTCTAAAAGCACAACCAAAATGTATCTAGAAATTAACACCTGCTACTTAGGTTATGTCTAATATACAAAATTAGCAAGGACATTATGCCCACAGTTAAATTATCATTATTTTAATTCTATTTTAAAAATTTCTGTAGTGCCCAGCCAGCGTAGCTCAGTGGTTGAGCATTAACCTATTAACCAGGAGGTTGCGGTTCGATTCCTCGTCAGAGCACATGCCCAAACTGTGGGCTCAATCTCCAGTGCAGGGCATGCAGGAGGCAGCCGATCAATGATTCTCTCTCATCATTTATGTTTCTCTCTCTCCCTTCATCTCTAAAATATATATATATATATATATATATATATATATATATATATATATATATATATATATATTGCTGTAGCTAAAGGACATTTGATCAAGAGGAAGCACTAAATTTTACTACAAATGGTGGTTTGACTCTAGTTGAAAATAGTTTTATACCCAGAATGTGAAAGTTGAAGACACCCCAATGTAATCAACCTGTAACTTGTATTATTAAATATTCACACTTATCTATAGAAATAATTTCATTTTCTAGTGAAGGTGGTTTATTTTGTTTTAGATATACTTTACTCAGTCATTTTCCTAGAGCATTAGACTATCCTAGAACACATTAAGCTTCTCAAATTTGGAAACTGATTTTTTTTATCTGCCTATGCTTTACTCTTTGCTTCATCAGTTAATGGTTTGTGCCTATTAAGACTGACATCATTTCTTAAGGTATATAAATGTCTATTCACTCGGTTGTACATCTGAAACTAATATAATATTGTGTCAACTATAATTTGAAAATAACTTTAAAAGATTGACATTGTAATGAAAGAGTCTCTTAATAAAAACAAAGTTGTGCATTTTATTGTTATGTGGCTTTGTTGTAATTCCGGTTGTATCTTTGCAATACCCAAATAATGAATAATTATCATCCAGCTTATTTTGTCAAGAGCTAATTTTAAATTCTAAATTGGCCAAGTTAATTTTAAGTGTCCAATATTTGTGTACATAGGTTGAGATTCTTATTAAAGAATAGTTTTATTAATTTGTGATAAGCATATGTTTATGTATGAGTATAATACATAGGCTTTGTAAGTAGAATTTCAAATCTTTTAAATTTTCTGGACAAATAATAATTTACTCCTTCTCTTCCTCACCCCCAATTTTTATGTGATGGTGAATCAGATGGCGAAAATTCTTGGTAGAAGAAAAAATCTTATAACTTTTTCAGAACATGACTATCTTCTGATTCTCTCTTGGGCTCCTTAACCTGCAATCATGGATTTTCTGGGTCAGTATGGGCCTAATACTTTTAAAACAATCTCAGCCAAAAAGGCTATGGCTAATAGAAGGACCATTACTTGTGATATTCTCTGTGAAGCTGTAAAACTGTACATATCTTAAAACTAAGCAATCCCTTAGTACTTTAATTCTGAGATCACCCTACAGGACTCCAGGTTAATTGACTAAACTGAAAAATGCAGTCAAACCAATTATTCATTGATACATTCTTAAAAGACATTTTAATAGGACTTGTTTAATTCATGTAGCACTTTCCTTAATGAATTAAACCGATTCATCTGTACAAACACAGTGTTGTTTACATGAATATTGTTCTTTTAACATGTGATTGACAATATTCAATTATGGTCAAAACCATTTTTCAGAGTAGTTTAGCATAGTACAATGGGAGGCAGTCAACTTTTTATTTCAATGCCAATTCTCTTTCTCATTAGCCGTCATTTAAAGCAAATTTATCATGTTAGTTTGTTTTTTTCCTACCACATCCTAAGATAAATGTTTTCTCTATTTTCATAATCTGTTACATTTAACTCTTTAATACATATGGAACTGAACATTAGATTTTTAAATGGGCATACTATTTACTTTATATTTAAAAACCAAGGATTCATTTGCTGAACATTAATTGCATACCCACCATATCTTTGGCTCTGTGCTAGGCATCATGTGTGCAAAATGAATCCATGCCAGCTCTTGAGAAACATAAAATAAATGGCAAGACTGGTTGTAAAAAATGAACTGCACCACAGTATGGAAAGGGCCAAAAAGCAAGAGGACACATATAGCTATGCTTCCATTGATGAAGTTTCTGCTTCTTGGAGCAGCCAGGATGCTGAGTTCATGGGGTACTCTGGTCATAAAGCTGGACTCACATTAGCATAGAAAAGCAGGTGTACTACTGACTATGGACTCAGTCTGTCTATGTCTGGACAAAGACAGTAGACAAATATCATTGGGTAAGCACTGCTGCTGTCACTCCAAGGTCAACAGCCCAGAAAGAACAGAATAGAATGAGTGATGCCCAGGTAAATACCAGGTGGAGAATGGTTCTTGGAATTGTTGCGATGCTATGTTTAACCTGTGTGTGATGTGGGAATTTAGTTCAGAGAAGGCTTCTTTGGAATCTTTCTTCCTTCCTCTTTTCTATGAGCTCCCACACTCCCCTCTGCCTCATTCTGCTTATGCTTCTCGTGGGTCAGGAAGCATGTGGAGAAGAGAGTGGAGTGGGGAATATGGGTGAGGTAGAAGGGCACAGAGAGTCTGCTTCATTAAACATGTAAAAACTATCACAAGCAACTGGCCTACTAAGAATGGACCCGTTATTGGTGCTAAGGTCCTCTAATTCTGTTCCTTGTCGACTCCTTTCATTGATGTGGGTGGAGTCTGATGAGATTCTCTTGGAAACTAGTCTTTGAGATGGTAGTTCACAATGAGAAGCTATGAAAATGTCTGGGATGAATTAGTCCTATGAATTATTGTCCTACAATTAGCTGAAATCTTGTTTCTAGGTGTTTTTTTTTTTTAAATTTATCTTTATTGTTGAAAGTATTGCATATGTCACCTCTCCCCCCACCCCTCCATTGACCCCTTCTAACCCGTACCCACTACTCCTCTCCTACCTCAGGCCTTCACCACACTATATTGTCTGTTTCCATGGTTTATGCATATGTACATATAAATTCTTTGGTTAATATATTCCCATCCACCCCCCGCCCTCCCTATGAGATTTAACAGCCTGCTCCATTCTTCTATGTCTCTGGGTCTATTTTGTTCATCAGTTTATTTTGTTCCTTAGATTCCACATATGAATAAAATCACTGTTTTGTACTCTGAGTAAAATCAGCACAAATAATCCACTTTTCTTACTTTGACTGACAGGTGAGTTTTGAACATTACCAACATAGTGCAGAAGGTTGATTAATACTCTCTCTAATCCTTTGCATACATTCTATCAGATGCAAGAACTGACCTACCCCAAAATCACCACAATTCACACAAACCAAAGGCATTGGTTTATGTACAATTATGACCAAATTGAGTATTTATCAAACTAAGAAGCTATAACTTACATATCCCCAAGGTACAACTTTTTTTTCCCAATACTGAAAATCATTATATAAATGGCCCAGCATGTTTTCTGTAACAATCCCTGCTATTTTATGGTGAGTTGATAGCCCTACCATATTTATGCATTTACATTAAGTTATAGGAACATCTTTATTTCTAAATGTTCATAAATAAATATACAATATGTACTGTGTATGATACAGTCTGTTACCAGTTACCTGAATTTGAGAGCAGTATTAATGGTCACGAGAAAAAATAAATGACCGAAGAATACCATGAATTATCACATAACTATAAAAATTCTCAATGGAATTATTACTTGTAATTCCAATTCTGTCTTTCGTTAATGGTACATAATTTAATGGATCTAACCTTTGGATTCCAAGTTTACTGAATGTCCTCATAAAATTCTTTGTCCTCCTGGGTCCAGGCAGTCAATCTCTATCTGACATGGTGGCCTTCATTTCACAGCACAGTTATGCAACACCAATCCATCCTTACCTGAAATGCCTCACTATGTATTATGCATCTATCTTACCCATTCTCTTCTTCATGGATCTTTAATGAGCATCTTGTAACAGCAATACTGGTCTCCGATATAATAAGATCATGGGGAAGGAATGAGTATTTTTGCCCTTATAGAATTTATGTCACTCATATTCCCCAATCCCAGTGTCTTTTTGCATGGCCTCATCTGTCCTGGAGCAATATATTTCTTCTAGAGTCACCTCTAGAAACTATAAATTTAAGTATATAACTTTTTTAACAAAAGAGGCAGATGATCTAGATAGCATAATCATTTGCTGAAGAATGCCTCCATTTTTCAAAATATAGGCCCTGGCCGGGTAGCCCAGTTGGTTACAGCATCATCCAGAAACACCAAGATTGCAGGTTGGATCTCTAGTCAGGGCACATACAAGAATCAACCAATGAATACATGAATAAGTGGAACAAAAAAATCTCTCTCTCTCTCTCTCTCTCTCTCTCTCTCTCTCTCTCTCTCTCTCTCTCTCTCTCTCTCTCTCTCTCCTCTCAAAATAAATAAATAAAAAATAAGGGAGCCAAAATATAAGGGGCTCAGTGGATAGGGCGTCGGCCTGCAGACTGAGAGGTCTCAGGTTCAATTCCAGTCAAGGGCATGTACATTGGTTGCGGGCACATACCCAGTAAGGGGTGTGCAGGAGGCAGCTGGTCGATGTTCCCCTCTCATGGATGTCTCTAGCTCTCTATCCATCTCCCTTCCTCTCTGTAAAAAAAAATCAATAAAATATATTTTTTAAAAATAAAAATATATAAGGGAATTGCCTGGACTTCTAAATTTAAATTTAAATCTTGTATAATTTGCCTAAAGTATGACAGTACTGCTACTTGGCACATGGCCTAAAATTAGAGAATGTTAAACAGGCAAATGGAAATTAAAGTCCTTGAGGATATGGAGAGAATGCCAGTGCCAGGTCCACTATTTCAATTCTCATTTGATTAAAGGTTAAAGAAAATCAGCCAACAGCCTACTACTCAAATTGAGAAATTTTTTTTTTCTTAACAGTGAGACTATGATTAGAATGTGAGGCAAACTGGGTGTTTTCAGGCTGACTTACCGGGCTCTGGTGGGACTGCTGCCTGTGAGGGCTATGGGTTCTTCTTCCTCAGCAAATGGGACCCTTAGCAACATAGCCCTTCACTGGAAAAAAAAAATAGATCGTTTTCAGGAATGGTAGTTTTGACTGTAAAAAGAAAAAACTCATGTTTGATCTATTTCTTAAAACTCTGCAAACTGTTTTAAAGTTCTAGACTTCCTCAAAAACTGTGTATTGCATTCCAAGACTCAGAGAAATAGTTGGGCCCATGATTGGTGAGATGTGCTGTCATATTCTGGTTACTGACTGGAACACCCTCCACTTCACCTGCCCTGGGCCCCTAGACCAGGCTTTTTAGTGTGTACAGAACTCCTGATGAGTCTCAAATAACAAATGAGATGCCACCAGACCTCATCATTGGTTGACAAGATGCTCAAAGCATCATTCTTATAGCAAAAACTATATCAGACCTTATAAGTCACTGTCTACAAAAATGGCTCTGAATTATAGTTTTAAATGCCTTTGTTCTTCATTCACCATTGTATTTTAATTCATATAGACTGCATCTTTTAGTTATAAAGTGCTAATTAATAAATTATAAACATTTTTGTACTGTGATGAATAGAGAATAATGACTATAAACAGCCTTCCTGTTAAAGGGTTGAGTAAGGAGAAATTCTGCATTCATTTTTAGAGACGACTTCAGGACCTAATAAGATATTAAAATTTGTAATGATCTATATGTATAGTGAGACTCTTATATTCATAAAGAGGAAAACCTGTACTGTTTGAAGGCTCCTTGTGTTTGGACAAAGGGGAAATAGGGGAAAGCATAGACAAGCACTTATGATTTCAACCTGTTGTCACTCAGACACTACAATAGATGTAGCCACAATAAACTACTCATCATCCTTTAAAGATTCCAGTAGGCAAGTCTCTCCAGAGGAATAATCACAGTTCATGGTGGGAGGATTGTTTGGTGGCTAGAGGCAGCTCTTCCATCTTGTAAAATACCATGTATATTCATCTAGGAGCTTATGGAAAGTATAGTTAACTGTGTTTTTGGACAAGTTGGATGTTTGAAGACCAACCACTATCTGCAAAGAGAACAACCAGAAATGGACCAAAGATCCATGAAAAGAAATAGGATTCTTATGATCTGCCAATTGAAAGGGATTTTTTGTTTGGAAAACTTCAAATTCAACTTTAATTGAGGAAGGCCTCAAAGTGGTCTTATTTCATTTAGAGAAATTAAAATTATTGGCATTGATCATTCTTAGTAAGAATGAAATAATTCACTTCCTAATATGAATTAATAGCTTGGAAGCACCCTGATCTTCACACTATGAAAGATAAACCCATGATTCAGCCAGGAGAGTTAAAAAATAGAAAATAACCCTCATTATCATTCTCCCCCCCAAAAAAAAATAATTAAATAGTAATCAAATAAGTCTGTTCATTGTTAGGTAATTCCTTTGTGGTCATTGGACTTCACTCCCTTGTGAAATACCTGGCTAGTGATCATTTAATCTTGTTTAGAACAAAAGCATAGAGCTAATGTTTGCAAAAGGCATCTCCAACTTTGGTACAATTACTTATAGTCATATAAAGGGACCTATGGATACAGGAAAGAGACAATATTCTCAAAGTGAATATCGATAGCTACCATGGGTATATGTGGGCTTTTATTTTCAGTTGAGCTCCTCCGCACAGCAAAGTGAATAGCACCCCAAACACACATATACAGCCCAAAATTTGTATGAAACCCTAAAGACTCTAATGAGGAGTTAAACAATGAGAATGGGCTAACACTCCCCTTCCCACCAATGCTATGAGAGTTGTACTTGAGTCATTGTCTCTAACACTGCCTCCTGAAAGCCAGCCAAGATCTGCAACTTGAGATTAATGGTGATAGATGAGAACCTACCAGAGAGGTTTTTACCACATCCAAGTCCGCAGTTAATCAGACCTTTTTCTTAATCGCTTCCTTTACTTTAGCAAAGGAAGCGATTAAGAAAAACAGTCTTCTTTTACAGAGTTTTAAACCACACCAGCAGCCGCATCCACAGGTCAAAAAGACCAGCATTGATTGCTCTATTAATCCAAGTACCTTTCAAAAAGGGAACAGTTAAAAGGATTACATGGTTCTTCCTAGCACATTAAAACCAACTTTTTTTTTTTTTTTTTTTGTCAAACAAGGAATTTTTTTCCTACCAAAATTTGAGGGGGAAAAAATCAAGATAATTCCTTCCCAGCAAATAAACAAAAAAAGCAAAACAAAACAAAATTGATTGAATAGGAAATTTTCTGTTGTGCAAATGAAGTAAAATGTGTGCTTACATACATATGCATGCATGAATTATGAATACACCAAACTATAAATATAACCCATTAGTGCCAGCATGAAGCAGAAAAGTAGCACATTTTTATGGTCTCAACATCTCCATTAGCATAAAAGGCATAACATTATAATTAAATAATTATTGATTAACACAAAGACAGAGAAGCCAGATGTGTTGAATTGGCTTAGTAATTAACTAAAGTAAACTACAGGTGTTTAAAATTCATAGAGTACAAATGAAATGTATACTTATTTTTTAATCATCTGTAGGCAAATCTTAGTGTATTCAGGTGCAGCAATTATGTACCATAAATGTCAGTATCTGTGAATGTACATTATACTTTCACAAATATTTCAGGCATCACTGGCATGAAATAGTTTCAGTGCTCCAATGCTTGGCGTTTAGAAGGCTGTTGTTCCAGGGACATTGCTGATTCTGCTCTTTGGACCTGATGAATCACTAGCCATGCCTTCTGTATAAATGAAGGCATGGCTGGTGAATGGACAACTAAAGGTAAATACAGATAAGAGAAGGGGTGCTTGACATGTACAAGAAAAACAAAAATTTTCCTTGCAAATTGAAAGATTTTTCTTAGCTTTTACTGTGCTTTCCCCACCCACCTTTAAGGTGGCCCTTCAGTAAAAGTGGGCTGCATTGCCCTGGCCAGGTGGCTCAGTTGGTTACTATAATGGTATAGTAATCACTTAACTGGCTTCCAACTTGCCCCAACCCAGAATCAAACCTGCAACCTCAAAAGGTTGCAGGTTTGATTCTGGGTTGGGGCAAGTCTGAGAAACAACCAATTGATGTTTATCTCTCACATCAATGTTTCTCTCTCTCTCTCTCTCTCTCTCTCTCTCTCTCTCTCTCTCTCTCTCTCTCTCTTTTCTTCTTCTTCTTCTTCTTCTTCTTCTTCTTCTTCTTCTTCTTCTTCTTCTTCTTCTTCTCCTCCTCCTCCTCCTCCTCCTCCTCCTCCTCCTCCTCCTCCTCATTTTCCTCCTCCTCCTTCTTCTCCTTCTTCTTCTTCTTCTTCTTCTTCTTCTTCTTCTTCTTCTTCTTCTTCTTCTTCTTCTTCTTCTTCTGCTGCTGCTGCTGCTGCTGCTGCTGCTTCTTCTTCTTCTTCTTCTTCTTCTTCTTCTTCTTCTTCTTCTTCTTCTTCTAAAAATCAATAAAAACACATCCTTAAGTGAGGAATTTTAAAAAGTGGGCTCTATTCACATCTTTTCCTCTAATGGGATTAATCATTTATTTAGAGCCATTATTAGGAACTGGGGTGTTTTTGTTTGGTTCCTTCCAACAGCAATCAAATGACTCAGAAAAGCTGTAACTATTGGCTACTGATGGCTCGTAGCTTCAGAGAATTGTCATCAGCCAATGAGACCCTTTCTGCTCAGTCCCTGAGTCATCCTTAATTGATCTCCTCCTCTCATCTCCACATGTCTCCAAAAGATATCTCACCTCTCTGTTCTGCTCCTCTCCACTGCTATCACCTTTCTCCTAGTCACCATTCCTGCTATAGTAACCACTTAACTGGCTTCCACCTTTAATCCATTTTCACTACAGTTATTAAAATTACCTTTAAAAAATACACAAGTGATATCAGTATTTGATTTCCCAACTGAACTTTGAGTAAAGTCCAGACTCTTTAGCATTTCTTGTTTCCTATTGCTTTAACTTCATCTTCTATGACTCTTGCCCTCCTCTCACCTTCACTCCAGCTACATAGACCTTCAATTGGTCCCTGAAATATTTATTTTTATTTTTTAATATATTTTTATTGATTTCAGAGAGAAAGGGAGAGGGAGAGGGAGATAGAAACATCAACGATGAGAGAGAATCATTGATCAGCTGACTCTTGCATGTCCCACACTGGGGATCAAGCTCGCAACCTGGGTATGTGCCCTGACCAGGAATTGAATTGTGAAGGAGAAACATCAAGTGGTTGTTTCATATACTTACCCCAGCCAGGGATCAAACCCTTAACCTTTTGATATACGGAAGACACTCCAACCAACTGAGCATAGGTCAATGCTCAACCACTGAGCACACCAACTGAGCCAATCACTGGAATATTTAGACCTCTTTGCTGTCTCATGATCTTTGTACTTGTAGACTTTTTCCAAATCTTCACATGTCTAGTTCTTTCTCACCTAAAAGTTTTAGCAGAAATGTCAGCTATTGGAGAAGCCTTCTATGACAGTTCCTTAATCCCATCACCCTTCATCACATCATTTTCTTTTTGTTAGTTTTTGCAATGTATTATTATTTTTGTTTATTTGTTCACCTTATTGCCAATCTTCTCCATTAGAATATATGTTTCATCATGAGGCCTGGGATAATATTTTATGCTCATCCTTAAATCCCAATGCATACCTCATATTAGAAACTCCATAAATATCTGTTGAATAGATGAATGAGACTCAGTTGCTTTCTGAAGTGGTCCAATGTAGGGAATTAAGCCAAGAATGAAGATGAAAAGCTTGATTACTTTTAGCTCTGTTCCTAGTCTATGATCAATGGTATAAAATTGAAAAATTCTAGCAAGGCCTAGTTGTAAAGATTAGAAACAAGAAACCAAAATAATCAGCAGCCACTCCTCACTCAGACTTCTCTTGATTTACAACATCAATAGCTTGTCCATAGATTACAGGAGCTTTTATGGCCTTAAGAAAGCAAGAACAAATGACAGATACTTCCTAATGAAAGTTTAGGTACCTTTTAAGCCTGTTTGTAAATGCTGGTTTTAATGTAGAAAAATAACATGTAATCCTATATAATAAAAGCCTAATATGCAAATTGACTGAACTGAAGAGCAACAGGTTGCTATATTTGATCTTTGGTTAAATATTAACTACATGATTTGAATGTGATAATGAAAGGCTCCCACAAAGTAAGTAGTCTTCTGTATTATTTATTTTTTTCTTTATAAAAATATTGTTGTAGTTTTCTGTGTTGCATTTCCTCTGATGTGCCTCATATACAAAATTGAATGTGTTAAGATTTTTTAAATATTTGAAGGGGATAAAAAATTAGATGCAAGCCTATGATACAATTCCAAACCAAATTTAAAAAAGTTTGAACTTTAAGTATAACTTGATGCTATTACAGGGAGGGGACCCCATCCCCATCCTCCTTCATGCTTTTGGCTCCTCTAATCAAATTGACAGAAGACAGATTAACAGGAGGGGGCAATTTTAAAATCCTATATAATAAAGAGCTAATATGCTAATTAAACTGAGCAGCAGAATCTGGAGCTTTGAGGGCTGGCTGAGGCTGTTGACAAGCCGAGTCCCTTGCATGAGTTTTGTGCATCAAGCCTCTAGTTCATACACATGGCAGTCACACAGAAATGGGGCCTAAAGAAATTACCAAAGCAGCCGAAACCAGTTTGGCTCAGTGGTGGAGAGTCGGTCTGTGGACTGAAGGGTCCCGGGTTCGATTCCGGTCAAGGGCATGTACCTTGGTTGTGGGCACATCCCCGGTAGGGGGTGTGCAGGGGGCAGCTGGTCGATGTTTCTCTCTCATTGACATTTCTAGCTCTCTATCTCTCTCCCTTCCTCTCTGTAAAAAATCAATAAAATATATTTTTTTAAAAAGAAAAGAAAAAGAAAAGAAATGACCAAAGCAGGCAGCTTTTGTAATTTGTAAAAGAGGAAACAATAAATTTGTGAGGTATTGACAGGGCAAAGAAACTTCAGCTTGACTGTTTAACTAGTGAAGGATCTAAGCGGTGTTTGAGCTTAGAGTGGTAAATTAGTAAAGAAGTGGCAAGGTTTGTTCACATAGGTTCTGGGCCCTTAATTCCCTATCTCTGGGCCCTTAATTCCCTTTCTTTGATAAGAAAGTCTCTGTATCTTCTGGTGCAGGTAGGGTACCTTTCAAGTGGGAGATTTATTTCCTGCTTTCAGGGGACAGAGAGAAGGGTCAGAGCATTCTTGCACTGACTGTTTCTTAAGGAACTTTAATTAAAAATAGTCAGTATGGCACTTTGGCATATTTGGGAGTGGCCTGCCCTTAACCCCAGCATATTGCTGTTCTCATTCAAATTTTAATACAATCATTGCAGAGAATAATGCAGTTTATAGTGTGAACAAATTGAGAACTACATTGAGAGATTTTTTGAGTGTAACAAATATGTATCATTAGTTCATAAATTCACTTTTGTTTTATTTGTATAATATAAATTTTAGTCAAAGTTATATTGAAAGAAACTTACAGTTCTGCAATAGAAATTGCCATAAATTTTGAGGTGATGCTAGTTCATTCTGAACCTAATGAATTCTATTAAAATGGGAGATAATAAGTTTTCTGTAGTTATTAAGACTAACTGTAAGAGATTAAACTTGATGGCCAGGAAAGGGAGCAGTCATTGTACAGATTGCCTGCAGGTAAAGTGTCTTGTGCACAACTTAATTCACTAGCTAAAGCAATTATTTTTCTACAATATTTTCATCTTAGAGGGTTCCTGCAAATGACTCATGTAGCAAGTCAACAACCCCCCGAAAAATTATGTAAAAGGTTTTATTATCAATAAAGTGCTGTAACTGTGAAGGTAACTGAATGATATGTGTAGCAAACCAGCAACCAAAGAGAAAGAGATAAAATGTTTTGTTATAAATGTAATCTGAGGCATCCTTATAATAGTGCTTTGAGTTCCTGAGTTGAGGAAAATCTAAAACTGTAGAGTAACTTTGCCTACTGGTGTGAACTGGAAGTGTTTCTAACCTCATGGTTCCAGTGCATATACAGCAGAGTATGACAGGGGAGGGTTTCCCCCTGTTCTTGCTCAGAGAGTTCTCCTCAGCCACATGTAAGTTCAAGGGCTTGGCATTTCACACCGCTTCCCCTATGTTTTCAGAGTTCCAAACTCATTTCCTGGCACTTAGACACATCCTTCTCACTGAGGTGAGGATAGTCCTCATCCTGCTGAGGTGGGCCTGGGCATCATTTGAATTGTACCATCACAGGGCAGTCTCTGGGCCTCTGAGCAAAGACCATGTGTGGTGCCCACTTCAACATATCCCCCTGGTGCTAGAGACAATAGAGTTTGCTCTAAGTGGTGGCTGGAAAATCAACATAAACTGACCTTGCTCCTGTGTCCACAGCTTCCCTCCAGGTCTAGTGCCCCCAACCTCCTTGCCCTGTCTTTATCATCACACCTCCTCCTGCTCTGCACAGGCAGAAAGCTGTAATTTTTCATTTATTTGTGAGTCTAGAACCATCTATTCTTTTCAATCTATTATTATGACAAAAATATTTTGATCTTAGTCCTTCAGAGCTGACACCCCAAAAATACTACACGGCATATCTCTCTCTCTCTCTCTCTCTCTCTCTCTCTCTCTCTCTCTCTCTCTCTCTCACAACCTGAGACAAATATTTATTGAGCATCTATTTTTTTGCCAGACATTTCACAATGCTTCAAATGCCCAGTATTTCCTAAAATAAAGAAATAACCACCCTATATTTTGATTCAGTAATGTTTACCAAAAAAAAAAAAAAAAAAAAAAAATACTGAATAGTACAGGGCATCTCTTGAGGATTAAACACGTGGGCTATTGTCTCTGCCAAGAAGTCTGAAATGTTTTTCTGAGACGTATGTGTTGAGGATTGCCTCCTTTGTTCTTTTTTTCTGGCTGTGATGGAATTTTCTGGAAACAACTAAGGAGAAAGGACTTAACTCCCTTCATAGTAAGAGGAATTATAAGGGTTTGGAGCGGGTACACAGTAGACAATGGGAAGGTACCAGGTCATACCTAAAGGTACAGACTGCATGGGATCCAGTGCTCAGTTGGCCACTAAATGGGAAAATTGTTTAATTTATTCATTAGCTAAATTGGGCAATTTATTTGACCTCTCTGTGACTTACTTTTCTCATATGTCATTAGTTTCTCATTATTTCACTCTAGCAAATTACCACAAACATGGTGTTTTTAAACAACAGAAAGTTATTCTCTCACTGTTCTGGAGGCCAGAAGTCTGAAATCAGTTTTACTGGGCTGAAGTCAAGGTGTTTGCAGGGCCATGTTCCCTCTGGAGATTGAGGGAGAACCCTTTCTTATCTCATCCAGCATGTATTGCTGCCAACATTCGTGGGCTAGTGGCCACATCACTCCGATTCCTGCCTTCATGGTCACATTGCCTTCTCCTCTTCTTTCTTGTGTCTAAACTCCTTCTGCCTCTCTCTCATAGGACCCATGTGATTGCATTTAGGCCCCACTCAGATAATCCAAGATAATCCTCCCATCTCATGATTGTTAACTCAGTCACATCTGCAAAGTTCTTTATTGCCATAGAAAGTAAAATTCATTGATTCTAGGGAGTAGGATTTGCATGTGTTTTGGGAGGGCTATTATTCAGACTATTATAAATTATGTTGTAATAGTATGTACATAAAAATTAAAGGATATGATATATGAAAAGTAATTAGAAAAATGTCTACATGCAATAAAGCACTCAATAAATATTATCACATGATGGTGATATCAATGATAATGAAACAAGAAAATGCAGATAAAACGTTTCAAAATGAACAAAAAAAATTAAAATGAACATATGTAGAGGGATTCATGATGTGTGCTAACCTTAGAATGTTATTAGTCAAAAGATTATATCACTACACAGTTTAGGCATAAGATACATAAAGTCATGTCTGGTTTTGTCTTTGTTACTTTGTGCTTGAAATTTAAATCATGTCAACAATGTCAACCATCCTGAGTTCTCCCTAAGAAGAAAATCAAAGATATGATTTGATATGATTGTCACCTTCTGTTCCCTTGTCTCCTATCCACCTAGGATACAGATCTGATGACATTCAACATTTCTGTACATCGGTCATGGTGGAGGGAACATGGGCCTGGTTGTGTCCGAAGAGTGCTGCCTCCATCAGCCCACGGCATGATGGATGATTACACGTACGTCTCTGTCACAGGCTGCATCGTCGACTTCCAGTACCTGGAGGTCATCCACAGTGCCATCCAAATACTACTTTCTGTAAGTTTCACACCTGTGTCATTGTCTGACCAGGACCCTCCTTTAGTGGCATTTTTATATCTGAACCTTGTGTCCAGGGACATGGAAATAGCATCAATTATGCTAACATCTGTTATATACTAATGGCAAGTGACATCTTTTTCCAGTAGGTATCCAGACACGTTGTCTTTAGAACCGGTGAGTTGCTGTTCTTTCTAGCTTGAGATACAATCCACCCATTCAGTGAAATAGTATCACTGTTTCCCTCCCCATGCTTTAGGCTTTTCTACTTCCCTTCTACTACAGCTTCAGCTTCTCATGCATTCTTTCACTAATGCACATTAGTTCTAGAGAAAGAAAATGGAAACACACTCAATGGTTTGTTCAGTCTAATAAATTACCTATTTCAAAAAATCATTCCTTAAGAGAACAAATCCCAGAGAGTGTTACACATTCTAGTGCCTAGAATTTGGGGTCAGGACACAGCTCCACCTAGAGCAACACAGAGGAGATGGCTTGATTGGACCACAGAAGGTTTGTGTGCTTGAAGCTTCTTAAAGTTAATTTATTTCCACAATGATATCCCACCCACAGTTTGATCACTGTGGAGTGGAATTCATTTAAGCTCTCTACCATCATCAAGAATGCTATTTATTTGGAATCCAGCAAGCACTAGGCATTTTGTTTGAGTCAATACACAATGAAACCATTCTTAACCATGCTCTTCCCATAAACTAACTACCTCAGTCCTATCCAGCTGGTTAAAGTCAGAAAGAGAGATATAGACTCAATAATAAATTAATAGATGACAGAAATATAGGTGTGTGTCAATGAAAAATGTACCTTGGAATTATTTCTAAGAACTTTGAGAAATCTCTGATATCGTTTACTTTATTTGTTATCTACTGCTGTGTGACAAAACACTCCAAAATATAATTACTTGAAATAATACCAGTTTATTGCTTAGAGTTCTGTACATCAGGAATTTGGACAAGGCTCCAAATTCTGTTCCATGTGATACTGGCTAGGATCACTTATGTGAACTTTCCCATCAAGACCTCTGCTGGGGCTAGAACATCCAAGAAGAACTCACTCAGATGTCTGGTGCTGGCTGTTGGGAAAAAAATGACAGGCTTTCTTATAGCAATGCACCTGGATTCCAAATGAAGCCCAATATGCAAGCATTTTCCAGCCTATACAGGCATACTTCTCTTTATTGCAGATTTTGCATTTTATTAATTGAAAATTTGGGACAACCCTGCATTGAGCAAGTCTATTGGCACCATTTTTTAAAAAATGTTATGTATATATTTCTATGTGTTTTTAATTAAATTTATTGAGGTGACATTGGATAATATGATCATACAGGTTTCAAGTGTGGGTTTCTATGTTACAAGACCTGTATATTGCACTGTGTGCCCCCTGCCCAAAGTCAAATCTCCTGCCACCGTATATTAGGTCCCCCTTCACCTCCACCCCTTCCCTCTGGTGACCACTGCTGTTTGTGTCCATCAGTTTCAGTTTTATATTCCACATATGAGTGAAATTATATGGCTCTTAGCTTTTTCTGACTGATTTGTTTCACTTAGCATAATATTCTCAAGGTCCATCCATGCTATCGCAAATGGAAGTATTTCATCCTTTCTTGTGGCTGAGTCATATTCCATTGTGTACTTGTACCACATCTTCTTTATCCAGTCCTCTATTGCAGAACACTTTGGTTGTTTCCATTTCTTGGCCACCATGAACAATGCTGCAATGAACATAGGTGTGCATATATTTTTGTGAATACATGTTTTTAAGTTTTTCAACTAGGAAAGGTGTATATTTTCCAACAGGCTCAGATTATGGTTAGCGTTTTTTAGCAGTAAAATGTGTTTAATTAAGATATGGAAATTTTCTTTTTAAACAGAATTCTATTGCACACTTAACAGATGAAAGTATAGTATAAGCATACATTTTATAAGTACTGGGAAACAAAAAAAATCTGACTCACTTTATTGCAATAATTGCTTTATTATAGTGGTCTGAACCTACCCCTCAATATTGCCAAAGTATGCCTGTACTTGAGTAATGCTTACTATTTGTCTATTTGGCTACAAGCCCTCAGATGACTGATATGACCAAGCCCAGAGTCATTTTAGGAGAGACTGTGGAAAGTGAGACTATTAGGAAACATGGCTTTTTTTGTGGTCACTGATGCAGTGATCTCACCTCACTTTCTTAATTATTGTTCTGTAACCTGCATATGTCAAGTTTTAAGATAGTGTTTTAGAGCACATTTTAATTAGAATGTTTTTTTAAAAACTGACCATTCAAAAAAAATTTTTAAATCAAAGATCTTTTAGTGTTTTGTTCAATGAAAGCCAAATTTGACACTGAATTCAAAAAAGGAGGTTGTACCCAATGCTAAGGATTTTTCATTCAGAGATATAACAGGGAATCTGCTTATGATTATTTTAATATATATATATATATATATATATATATATATATATATATATATATATATATACACACACAGGGATAGGCAAAAGTAGGTATGGAAAAAGACATGCAGGTTAAGATTACTACAATGGCTTTATTAACTCAAAAAAATGTTACTTACTATTGTAAACCTACTTTTGCCTATTCCTATATGTGTGTGCATGCAGGTGTGTGTGTGTGTGTGTGTGTGTGTGTGTGTGTGTGTGTGATGTAATATTTTTTTTAAATCTAGAGGCAAATTTTCTCTTAAATATTTCAGCCTATTTTATGGTAAAAGAGTACTCTGTTATCATATACTAAATTCTAAAGGTTCTTATGGAAACATTTTTCTACAATATTTCATAGGTGGAAAGATCCTCCTCCTTTTAAAAATTATATAAAATTGCTAAACCATATCAAGGAATAATGGCATGATGTCCAAATCTTTAAAATTCAGCAGGATACTATGAAATCAAAAAGTCATTTACCCACGGGAACGCCAGGTCACTTGAAAAGCAAGGTGAAAGTATTCATTTGATAAGGAGCTGAACTGTCACATAAAAACCTATGCTCGAGAAATACTGAATTCAGTGTATGTTGCCACTAAAAGTGCTTGTCACTTATAAATGAATTCCTCGATGTATTACTTTAGTGGACATTCAAAGCTGACCACCTGAATCCATAGTCAGAATTCTATTGTTCAGCCTTCCAGAAAAAAAAAAAATTAGTTGTTGATCTCTGGCTTTAATTGTGTAATATACCCACAAGACAAGATTTCCAATATTATTTTAGATTAAAATGAAATATATCCTGAATATTTCACAACTTTCAAATTATGTGTTGTTGTCTTTGATTTCTTGCACTTTCCACTTATTTCATAGCAATATATTTACAGTGATGAGAATTGTGTTTTTTAAAATCTTATGAAAAAGGGATACTTCCTGCATAAGTTGTCTAAAACTAATTCTAGTGTATGTCATTTGTACACAGCATCTATGGGTTTTAATAACAAAATATGTGAGCATTTAAAATTAATATTCTTCTTATATCATAAAATTCTCTTTAATAGTGTGTGTACGATTGGGTTTTATTCTGTATGTTAATCATTTACCACAGACATTTATGTCTCAAACCACAAATTCCAAACCACTTCCAAACAACAAAATTAAGTCTCCCAAGACCAGATGCTCATAATTATCCCACTCGTTTGCAGGTCTTCATAAATTTTTACTGACCTGCTAGTTTTAAATAATCTACTAAACATTTCCTACTCAATGCAAAAGCGAGCTAAAACATTGGGTAGACTTAAATACAATTTCAACAGAGCAATGCAACGCTTAATTAGGACTCATATCTAGAAAATATGAGAAATGTTTAATAATTCATCAAGACAAACATTGTGATTGGAGTCTTATGGAGATATTAGAATAAAAAAACTAATGTTACTGATGTTTTATTTAGGGTAGCTTAATGTCATTCATAGACATTTTATCTTTAGCTGTAGGTATAATTATTAGATTAGAGAAAAGTAGCCTTCAAAAGAACAAAAATTAATTTTTAAAACATTTACACTGTCCCTTTAAACAAATTTTGTATAAATTCCACAAAGAAAACCTTAATGTCATCTTTATGTTCTTTCTAAATGAAAACAGGCAGATTATCATTCATTCAGAAAAACATACTCAGTAAATCCCTACTGTGTACAAAGCACTGTGCTAGGAGCTTCGGGGATGAGAGGATGGAATTAAACTGACAAAGTTGAATTAGACATGATCCACCCATGTTATCTGTCAGTCTACTAGGGGAGATCGGGCAGCCATCAAAGTGCCATCAGATGGACAGAAAAAGGGTGATCCATAATTAAGATTCTAAGTGCCTTCAGAGCTCCTGGGAGGAAGTAGTATTCAAGGAAGCTGCTATCTTTAATTTAGGTCCACAGAGTTTACTCTTGGAAGTGAATTTCTCTTTTAGTGGCTCAAACTTTAATATTTCAAGGACATCCCAGATGACTTACTGGAGGGATTACCGAAGCTTACATTCATGCCAGCACAGCGAGAATCAAGAATTCTGAGAGTTCAAGCAATTACCTCTTTGGGTCCATGAAAACAATATATTAAAGCATATCACAGGGGGCAAAAATGGATGCCTTCAGCAGAGTTAAAACAAATGACAGGCTGGTTGTCCTGACAAGAGAGCAGAGAAACTCCTTCTGGGTGGAGATCATAGCCAAAAGAGCTGCCTTGGCCCTGGTGTGGTGGCTTAGTTGGTTGGAGCATCGTCACCAGAAGGATTGTGGGTTTGATTCCCGGTCAGAGCATGTACAAGAGGCAACTGATAGATGTTTCTCTCTCACATCAATGTTTTTCTGTCTTTTTCTCTTCTTTCACCTTTCTCTAAAATTAATTTAAAAATCATATGCTCAGGTGAGGGTTTAAAAAAAAAAATAAAGAGCTGCCTTAGCCAGAAAGGGTCAGATATGGGTCTTGATAAGACTCTTATTACAACTAGCCCAAGAAAAGCTCCAAGAAAACTGAGGTTCAGATGTGCCATGGCTGTAATTACATCTTGCACAAAAGAGAACCTTTGGTTATTTCTCTCATGTGTTCACAGAAGGGACAGAATAAGCAGAGAAATAAAAATAAAGCAGGGGAATAGTGCATAGTAGTTCACTTTGGGCTAGGTAGAGTATATGCACAGAAATAGTGGCTTAAGTTGGAAGATAGGTTAATGGAGGCACTTGAATACTAAATTAAGACCTTGAGACTTTATCCTAAATGAAAAATAAAAAACTATCTTTAGTTTGTAAGTAAAAAAATGGCATGCATAGGACTCGGAATTTAGGAGGCTATTCTAGTAAGCTTGTGCAGGATGGATCAGATAAGGAAGAACAGTATCAAGAGATTCTTATAGTAGCCTGGCCACGTGCCCTGTTGTGTCCTTGGAATACCTATCCTATAATACAAACCAAACCTCAAAAAGGATTCCATGATGATATAAGTTTGAATGATGTCATATTATATTCTCTCCTTGGAGATTCAGTATGTGAATTAGTATATTAAGTTTCTGAGAAATCCCGCTATTTAAAAAACTAATTAAAAATAAAGGCTGAGAGACTCATCCAAATTAAAAGAGACTGAAGAAACATGACAACTAAGTGAAACATGCGATACTAGACCAAAAAGCAGACAATTGTGGAATAGTTGTTAAAAATTGAGCCCTGACCGATTTGGCTCAGTGGATAGAACAATGGCCTGCGGACTCAAGGGTCCCAGATTTGATTCTGGTCAAGGACAAGTACCTTGGTTTCAGGCACATCCCCAGGAAGGAGTGTGTAGGAGACTGCTGATTGATGTCTCTATCCCTTTCCCTTCCTCTCTGTAAAAAAAAAAAAAATCAATAAAATATATATGTTTTAAAAATTGAATAAAGTTGACAGATTAGACAATAATATTACACCAATGTTAATATCCTGGGTTTTATCTTTGTTCTGTGGCAATGTAAGGGGCTAACATTTCAGGAAACTAGATGAAGGATATACAGGAATGAAGCTTTTTTAAAATTTTTTCTGTGTAAGTCTGAAGTTATTTCAAAATGAAACTTTAAAAATATTTTAATTAAAAAATAATATCAAAATTTCCAAACAATTTTCTAAAGGAAATAATTTAGGAAATACTGATTTGAGAAAAGTTATGAAGTTTCAGTGAGAGTTATTCAGAGGATAGACCCAAAATCATTACTGAGATTCAGCAAGTGCCTGTGAGTGGAGGTGAAGGAGATGGGATCTCCCTTCAGCCCACATGGCCAAGGAGGAGAGAGATATCTACATCCATATAGCAGCTGGGGAAAGAGCTGGGTTGACCGAGATACAAATGGGTTTAGATTTGAACACATGATGAGTCTTGACTGCATTATTGCTCTTACCATTTTTAGGTGCATATTTATTTTTGCACCTAATTACAAAAAATAAAAACCCAAAACCTTTAGCAGGAAAAAAGAGTTGTTATGATATATTATCTAAAATAAGAACAACATGTAAAGAAACAGAAAAGTGTGACCCAAATTCCAGGAAAAATTGTCTCTGAGTGGGTTCAGATATATTTAGCAGACAAAGACTTCAAAGCACCAATTATACAAATGCTCAAAATTAAAGGAAATCATGTTTGAATGATTTTAAAATGTGTGATGGCAATTATTCAACAATAGGAAATCTCAATAAGGAAACAGAAATTATAAAAAGAACCAAATGGATAGTCAATAATTGAAAATTACAATAATAAATGACACGTTCACTAAATGTGTTCAATCAGAGATTTGCAGTGGCAGAAGGAGTAATTCATGTTAAAGAAACAAAAAGAAATTACCAAATCTGATAAACAGGGAGAAATTTTGAAGAAAAATGGACAGAATCTCAGTGATCTGGAGACAACATAACATAAACGTTACTAGGGTCCTAGAAAGATGAGATAAATAGTGACAAAAAATGTTTTGAAGAGTTAATGACCCACAACTTCTTTAAGTAGAGGGGAAAAAGAAGCAAAGTGACATTAAATACGTGGATAAAAATGGAAAAATTGCTTATGTAAATCCAAGTATGCAAATAATTATAACAAATGTGTTTGGACAAAACACTAATCAATCTACCCAATAGATTTTTTTTTTTTTACAAGAACAAGATCCAACTGTATCCTATTTAGGGGGGACACCATTTAGATTAAAAGACAAATTAATTGAAAGTAATAAGACTAAAAAAGTTACTTCTCCCAATAGTAAGAGTAATAAAGCTATAATTAATATCAGAGAGAAACAGACTTTAAGAAAATAAATATAGCCCTAACCGGTTTGGCTCAGTGGATAGAGTGTCGGCCTGCGGACTGAAGGGCCCCAGGTTCGATTCTGGTCGAGGCCATGTACCTTGGTTGCAGACACATCCCCAGTAGGAGGTGTGCAGGAGGCAGCTGATTGATGTTTCTCTCTCATCAATGTTTCTATCCCTATCTATCCCTCCCCCTTCTTCTCTGTAAACAATCAATAAAATATATTAAAATATACATATAATTAGTATGAAGGGGTTTCAAAATGATAGAGAGGTCAATACATCAAGATAACACATGCACACTTAACAACAGAATCCAGAAGATGTATGCAAAAACTGAAAGAATTGGAAGGATAAATAAAAAATGTAAAAATACGGTTGAATATTTTAATGCCTTCTTCAAATACAATTGTTAAACAAGTAAACAGAAGTTCAGCAAGTATCTGGAAGACCAGCCCTACACCAGCCACTCACTTGAGCTCGCTGACGGTTATAGAGCACGTTTTCAGAGAGGAAGGAAGGGAGAGGGATAAAAGTCTGTAACCCACCTAACTGCAGACACTCTTTTCAAGAGCACATGGAACATTTGTCAAGATCGACCATGTGCTAGGCCATAAAACAAGTCTCAATAAATTTAAAAGAATTGAAATGATTCAAGGTATGTTCTCTGAACATAAGATAATTGAACTAAATGGAAACAAAAACCTAGATCATGACTTATGGTACACAGCCCACAGTTTTAGGAGAGAACTTCATAGCTATAAATGGACTCATCAAAAATTAAGAACATTTCCCATAAGTAACTGAAGTGTTCACCTTATGAAACTAGAAAAGGAAGAGCAAAGAAAGCAAACAATCACAAAAACTAAAAGAGAAATAATAGAAAACATTAAAAAAAAAATCAATATAGCCAAAGTTTGATACTTAAAAAAAAAAATCTACAAAATTGGTAAACCATTAGCTAGATTGACTGGTAGAAAAATAAAAGAATGTGCAAAATTACAAAAATCAGAAATAAAAGAAAAGATATCTCTTTTGACTTTAGAGAAATTAAAAGGATTAAAAGACAATGCAATAAATAACTTAATGGAAACAATTTAAATAACTTACATAAAATAAAATATCCCAAAAAACTCATTCAAGAAGAGATATAAAATCTGAATAGGCCAACCAAGAAGGAATAAATAAAACAAATTAGTAATAAAAATAATTTTCAATCTGGGCTTAGGCTCAGACAGCTTCACATCAGTGTTTTTATCCGTGGTAAAATGAGATCTACTTGGATTGGAATTCCAGCTCTGCCATATTCAGGGTAAACTTTCCGAAGTTCCTTTACTTCGTCTCTAAAGTAAAGATGGTAATGGTGCCTTTTTGTTGAGTTGTTGCAAGGCTTGAAGACTATACAAGTAATGAACTAAGCAGAGTGGTTGGCACATACTATGTTTCCAATCAATTTTAGTTAATAAGAATGATGTCACAAACACCAGCATGCCCATGCAGATAACTTAGCTCAAGATTCACAAAGTGTAGAGAACTCTTCTCAGAAAAGTGTTACATAGATGTTGCATATAATATTATTATACATGGGCCAAAACCGGTTTGGCTCAGTGGATAGAGTGTTGGCCTGCGGACTGAAAGGTCCCAGGTTCGATTCCACTCAAAGGCATGTACCTTGGTTGAGGGCACATGCCAGTTGGGGGGTTGGGGGGTGCAGGAGGCAGTTGATCAATGTTTCTAACTTTCTATCCCTCTCCCTTCCTTCCTCTCTATAAAAATTCAATAAAATATATTTTAAAAATATATTATTATACATGGGTCATATATCTCACCTCCCACTGGAAACAAAGAAATAATTCCTATAAGTGATTTAAAATGAGTTGTGTTTTTGTTTTGTTTTTTTCTGGCATAGTAAAAAGATCAAGAGTTTAGCAGAATAATGCTTATCCCAGGACTTAGGAGATAGTTAACATATTTTCCAAGCAAATGTTTGGAATAGTTAAGCAAAACACCATCATGGGTGATCCAGGGAGCAGTAACAGAAGGACACCAGAAAGAGAATTGGTCATATAATTTCAGCCTGTCCATCTCAATAAGCAGCCAGTAGTTTTGCATTAGAACGCGTTTGGTTATCCCATTTACAATGGGCTGCTAATCCTATAAATATTTATTGCTGAAGGAAAGAAAGCAGCTAAGCTCTCACCCATTGAGAAAGGTCTATAACCCACATGGTGTTGGTGATGTATGAAACCCTGAGGATTTGGCTACTTCTTACTATGTTCAAGGCTGGACTGTGAACACAGGCTACTGTGCTGTGAGAGGCGCCCTCTCGGAGGGCAGCTGTGAGCACAGGCTGCAGTGGGTGAGCTCCCAGGCCATAGCTGCTCTCTACTCAGACCTGAAGGGGACAATAGAGCCCACAGATTAGCAAATTTAACCTTGAATTGTTGGGAATAAGGATCAATCCCTTATGAATAGACTGAAATCAGAACAAAAGGAGAAAAATGTCTTTGGGGGTGGGGAGAGGGGAGTCTTTCCTTGAGATGATTCTGTATGCATGTACGTTATATGATGTTACGCCTCCACTATGGCTGGGAGGAAACAAACTGACACTTTCTTTGAAAGGGATGGTATCACTTAAGCAATAACTACATTTCATTCCTATTCTATATGCTGTGATTGTTGCATAAACAGAGATAAAAATATATCACTTATAGGTTTGCAGATCTTTCCATATCCTGTCTGCTATTCAGAAGATTTAGGCTTCTAATAATGAAAGCACAAAAACAAAAAAAACCTAAATCTACAATAACTAAGCATGATCATTATGAGCTTCCTTTACAACCGGAACAAAGAGAAAAGCCCAGTGAATAAATACTACCATCCTCTTACTTTAACAAGTTATGGTATGTTCTCAGAACTATTATTAATACACTATTTGTTTCTCTTGCTGTGTTGGTGAATTGACGAGTACCAATAATCAGTGAAAAACAGGTTGTTTTTGTTTGTTTGTTTGTTTTTGTTTTTTTGTGTGTGTTTTTTTTTTTTTTTTTTTGTGTGTGTGTGTGTGTGTGTGTGGTTTACATGAACACTTCTATTAACATTTGAAGTGAAAACTTAGGAGCTACTTATGAATTTGAATATTGGGAGTTTTTAATGCAGAAATTCTGTACCAGGAAAATAATTCTCTCTTAAACATCTGCTGTATGTCTGGTACCTTTCCACACACTGGGGACGCACAGAGAACAAGACACTTACAAGCTATTGAGAAAGACATATCTTTGAACAAGTAATTGCAACTCTGATAAATGTTAGCCAAAGTGATGGGTGCATATCTCCTGGTTAACCAGAACACTTATCTCTGCCTAAGTGTGTGGTGTTAGGAGTGCAGGTTCTGTATCAGAATGCTGGGGTTTGAATCCTAGGCAACTATTAGCCTATATGACCAATAATTAGCTCTATAACCTCAGCCAAGTTACTTAGCCTCTTTATGCTCCAGGTTCCTCATCATTAAAGTGGGGATAATAGTATTACCTACCTCCTAACCAGTGATCAGTAAACTCATTAGTCAATAGAGCCAAATATCAACAGTACAATAATTGAAGTTTCTTTTGAGAGCCAAATTTTTTAAACTTAAACTTCTTCTAATGCCACTTCTTCAAATAGACTCACCCAGGCTGTGGTATTTTATGGAAGAGCCACACTCAAGGGGCCAAAGAGCCACATGTGGCTCCAGATCTGCAGTTTGCTAACCACTGTCCTAAGTATCAATAATTATGCCAATTGTGAGGATTAAATGTGGATTTTTCTCATGGCAGTCTCATGATTTCAAGAACATGCTAGCAAAAACTGAAAAGTCTCTTGAATCATGTCTTAGAATGTTTTGAATTTCAGTGGCATTCCACTGGTCAAAGCTAGTCACAACACCAGACCAGATTCAAGGGATGAGGAAATAGAGTCTTCATAAAAAATAAATAAATAAATAAATAAATAAATAAATAAATAAATAAATAAATAAAGAGTTGTAAAGTACTGCACCCATTTTTACAATCTTCCTCCTGATAGTAGCAGAAATCAACCAAAGGGTAAATCTCATTGGCCCAGCTCATTTCGCATGCTAGGCTCTTGGTCACAGGCCATTTTATAAGCTGACCATCTTTCTTTGGGTCTACTACTCACCACCAGGTCAGTTATCTGTGACTATGGAAAGAATTATTACTGAATGGTAAGAAGTGTGGGTGAGTTCACTTCCCTCAGAGAAGGATGTGGCAGGCAGGCTCTCATCCCCTGTATGGGTTCTGGAGGTCTGAGAGGACCGAACTCTAACATTTCATTTTGAGCTCTAAGACTATCTAAGAAATGTGTGCTTAATATCATCACCCAGAATACCCATAATCCTCATCAAATTTGATATTTCTGGGTTAAATAATCCCTATAATTGCTAGCGTTTGAGCTCAAAGGAGGGGGAAAAAATCACAAATTAAGTAGCAACAGCATGATGCCCTGTCTTATTATACATACCTATATTAGACAAATTTGAATATCTACCTTTTGGTTTTTAAAATAAAAAGAGTCTATTCTAATGCCAGCAGCTACTAGGAAAACAAGTGAGCTGCAGAGCTGGCGGTAACTTCTTATTATTTTCTTTGTCTTTTATTTATTTATTTTTACTATCATTAGTAGACTTTGTGCACAGAGCATGTTATTTCTCTACAGGAAGTAAGGTGGCTGTCTAGCAATAAATGGCCTCATAATGAGGTGATTATGTTAACATGTGTAGATTCTAGTCTGGCTCCAATAAATATCAAATAGAGCATGCAATAAATGTCATAGGAAATTCCTTTTTCACTTCCTATGTGGTATGTAAGTGCAAGAAAAATCCATTCAACTGTCGCTAATAAATGCTCTTAAATGAAATGTCATTAGGCAAAATCGGAACTAGGTATCGTTACTTAGAAAATAGTTCTCAACCTTGAAGCTACTCTCAGGAAGATCTATAGCCCCCTCCCTTGCCAGGTTTACCTAAAACTGTGCTTACAGCTACTCAAGTGTTTCTTGAGGTGAGGAGCTGGGAAGGGAAATGGAAAGGTGATGAGCAGAACTGGAGGTCTCTTCCATCTCAACCCTCCTCTTAGCCTCATTTTCTTTCCTCTTCACCTCCTACATTATTTATTTATTTATTTATTTATTTATTTATTTATTTATTTGGGGGAAGGTTGCCAGTAATGTGAGCCATCCTGGCAGCTGCCTGCATCCCTAAGATATGGCATCTGATGTGTCTTTCCAGCATTGAAGAAGAGTCCAACTTGGTGGAAATACAGAGTGGGTCCCCAACGCAGTGGTGTCTGACCTCCAGAACACAGCACTTAGCTGAGGCTAGTAGTTCCACCTGCTGTCTCTCAGTGCCTGCTTCTTCTTTTCTTGTCTTTTTTCTTCTAGTTCATTCATTCAAGTATCCATTCACCCCTTCATCCATCCCATTCAAGCCATGTTCTGTTCCTTCTGTGGGCGTATCATGGTGCAGAAGACAAAATTTACCTCAACACCAAATGTGTTAAAATTTCTAGAAAGGAAGACCCAGGAATTTGTATATTAAACAAACTCTAAAGTCATATACATGTATGAGTACTCCTTATTTATAGGTTACAAATATATATATAACCTGGATTCCTATCACCAAGGAGGAATCCTTATTCTCTATTTAAATCTTACCCCTATTCTATTCCTCAAAGTGCAAAACCAAATCAAAACAAGAGCTAACACTTCTAAGATTTGTTACTAACATTTATAATTGAAGCAACTGCTAAATTTCAGTTAGAGGTTAGTGAAAAGAATGATGTAATTTTCCTGCTTTCAGTGAGATTCCTCAATTTTCTTTATACTCTTCATTTTCCTTCCGCGAAGTAAGAAGCTGTTATCTATTTCTGGTCTTTCCATGGTTAACCTTAAAGTTTTATATTGTACTTGACTTTTAAAATCTAAACTTAATTCGACTTTTATCTTTTTTTCAAACACAAGAAAGATATAAAGTCCTTTACACTTTAATTCTAATTATCCCTCTCCCATTTTCCATATAATTTTGTCTAGTATTTTAGGTCCGCCTTATTTATAATGTATAACTTAGTATTTTTATAGCAACTGCTTATTTGGGTGGCATGCTTACCCATTTTCTGCTCACTATTGCTTCTTGCATAACATGTGCTGTGTTAGGTTCAGTTATCCTGCTCTTGAAGTGTATGCTTTAGTAGTTCTTTCACTGAACTTGTGAACAGAAAGCTCTGTCTTTGTTGGTCTCATTGTCTTTATTTCAGCTTCATTCTTTAAGATTACTTTGGCTCAATAGTTATTCTAGTTCGACAGCTCTTTTGCTCAGCATATCATCTTCTGGCATCTATTAAAACTGCCAGATGATATCAATCATACTAATAGGGTAAGCATTCTCAGAAAGATATATGTTGGAAGAAAAACACTTGACTTGAAATTTTTATGGGAAAATAATTTTATAGTAATCAAGTAGTTCCACTACTGCTACATTTGTCTTTTCAAAATAATTCAAACTCAATTTTATTAAAAATGTAATAAATGGCTATTGAAGGCCAGAGGCTTTCATATCTCATTGAATATCACAAGCTTAGGATATTTTAATAGCTCCATGTCTAGCAGATGAAGAAATAATTTCCTCTTGATCACACAGCTAAGAAATGGCAATTATGGGATGCAAACCTAGGTCTGCTGATTCCAAACCAGTCTAGTTGCCTCTAGAATAGATAATTTACTTATTTTTCAAGACAGTGAAAGACATAGAATACAGGTGTACCTCGGAGACATTGAGGTTCCAGACCCCTGCATTAAAATGAATATCGCAATAAAGTAAGTCGCACAAATGTTTTGGTGTTCCAGTGCTTGTAAAAACTATGTTTATACTATACTGTAGTCCAGTGGTCGGCAAACTCATTAGTCAACAAAGCCGAATATCAATAGTACAATGATTGAAATTTCTTTTGAGAGCCAAATTTTTAAACTTAAACTATATAGGTAGGTACATTGTTATTAACTTAACTAGGGTATTCCTAAGCTGGCCTTTGCTAAAACTCAAGGGGCCAAAGAGCCACATGTGGCTCGTGAGCCACAGTTTGCTGACCACTGCTGTAGTCTATTAAGTGTGCAGTGGCATTATATCTTTAAAAATGTACCTACCTTAATTGAAAAACACCTTATTACTGAAAAGTGCTCACCATTTATCCAAGCCTTCCGTGGAACTGGAATCTTTTCACGGGGGGTGGGGGGGGGGTGTGTTCAGGAGGGGGATGCTGCCTTGATGTTGATGCTACTGATAAGCCCTGGTGGCAGTTGCTGAATGGTGGGGCCTTTCTTATCATAAGACAACAGTGAAGTTGGCTGCATCAATTGACTCTTCCTTTCATAAGCAATGTTTCAAAAATCAATAATCACAGATCACCGTAATAAAAGTAATAATAATTTTAAAAATTTGAAATATTGCAAGAATTACCAAAATGCGACATAGAGACATAAAGAGAGTATGTGCTGTTGGAAACACTGCAGGGTGAACACCAACCTTTCATTTGAAATAAATAAATAAATAAATAAATAAATAAATAAATAAATAAATAAATAGATAGATAGATAGATAGATAGATAATTAAGTGGAATCAACAAAAGCAATATCTGTGAAGTACAATAAAATGCTACATGTCTGTTATATTAATTAAGATATCAGTCTCTTGGTCACTCTCGCTTAATGATCACATGACTGATGATATTGTCTTCCTCAGGGGCCCAAGTGGAGGTCCATCGAGGATCAGACCCCTGTAACGTGCCCTTGAGGGTTGAGGAAGCCGCACTTTGCTTCAGAAGGCTGAACGTTAGGACCTTGGCTGCTTGCTTGAGTAATCATGTTCAGCAGTTTTAGATTCAGGATAGGTTCCCTCAGCCACATGTTGAGAAATTGAAAAATGGCAAAACTGAAAAATAAATGACCTTTGAAATACTGAAGAGCCTTTACTCTGGAGAAAAATGTAATTCCATTTCCAGGCACATTTCACTTCTTTTATGATGTGAGGATATCACAAGGCATGCCAGTGAGTCTACTGGGATGTATTTGGTGGAGCAGTTCATTTCTGGGGTAAAAGTTTTTTTATTTACAGTATGCGAGCATGGGAATTAGGGAGGCTGGGTTTCCGTCTGAACCCTGGATCCAATTTACTTTAGAACACCCACAAGTCATTTAGGCTCTGGGCGCTTCGGTTTTTCTCCTTTAGAAAATGTGAAATCTATAAGGAGCTCTCTGTCCTTCGATATGTGAGTTGAATATACTTCTGTTTATTGAACAAACTTTGATTTTTTTACCTTATATTTTTAGTCACCATAGTATATGTGTATGCAAGGTAGGTGTAGATGTAGGAAGCTAGGTACTTATTTTTGCTTCCCCCCCACCTCTTTTCCTGACTTCTGTTAAATTGGTAAAGTTTTAAGTATTCTTGGTCTGTCTTATGTATTTGCTGCTCACTTGGAAATTGCACATATATCTTCTTCCACTAATGATTACCATTAGGTGTTTATTTTTGCTTTTTTTTAATAAAACTTCTTAAGACTAGAGGCCCGGTACATGAAATTCATGCATGAGCGGGGTCTCCTTCAACCTGGCCTGCACCCTCTCTCAATCTGGGACCCTTTGGGGGATGTCCAACTGCTAGTGTAGGCCTGTAAGATTGAGCCTAAACCTGCAGTTGGACATCCCTCTTGCAATCCGGGACTGCTGGTTCCTAACTGCTTACCTGCCTGCCTGCCTGCCTGCCTGGATCACCCCTAACCACTCTGATTGCCTGCCTCATTGCCCCTAACCACTCACCTGCCTGCCTGATGCCCCTAACTGGTCACCTACCTGCCTGATCACCTCTTATTGCCTCAGCCCCCGCCACAAAGGCTTCGTCTGGAAGGACCTTCGAAAGGTCATTCAGCTGTCTAGTCTAATTAGCATATTATGCTTTTATTATTATAGATAAGTGTAGATTTACATGAAGTTCTAAAGAAATCAAAACAATGAGCCTGTATAACTTTACCAGTTTCCCCCAATGGAAATCTGTTCTACATTTCTATAATTTTATTTCAAAAAATGTTCTATAAATGGACTCATACAGTATATAAAGTTTTAGGACTGGCTTCTTTCCACTCGACATAATTCCCCATAGATTCATCCAGTGGTTGCATATACCAGTTATTCCTTTTTGCTGCTGTACTAGTCCCATTTCTTGATAAGGATACACCACAGCCTGTCTAACATTTTCCTGTGAAAGAGCATATGGGTTGTTAGCTGTTTGGGGCTATTACAAATAAAGCTGTTATAAACATTTGTATATAGGATTTGTATAAACAGTTTTTGTTTCTCTGGAATAAAAAAGCTCAAGAGTGTAATCGCTGTGCATGCCATAATTGCATATGTAGTATTAAATGAAGCTACCAACTATTTTCCAGAATGGCTATACCATTGTACATTTCTACCAGAAATGTAGCATCCTCGCCAGCATTTGGTGTAGTCGCCATTTTTATTTTGACCATTCTTATGTAGTGAGATCTTATTTAGTTGTCATTTGCAAGTCCCTCGTGATTAATGATGTTGAATAATTGGGTGGGCATACTTGCCATCCCCTCTTCAGTGAAATGCCTATTCATATCTTTTTTTTTTTTTTGCCCATTTTAAACTGGATTGTTTGCTTTTCTACCATTAAATTTTGACAGATCTTTATATATTCTAGATACTGCTTCTTTGTTGAATATGTGGCTTGCAAATATTTTCTCCAAGTCTATAACTTACCTTCTCATCCTCTTAACAAGGTCTTTCACAGAGCAAAGTTTTTAATGTGCATGAAGTCAAATTGATAAATCATGCATTTGATGTCAAGTTTAAGAAGTATTTCCCTAATCATAAACTCCAAAGACTTTTTCTTATGCTTTTTTGCCAACAGTTTTAAATTTTACATTAGAGTTCATGATTCATGTTGAGTTAATTTTTGAGTGAAGTATGAGGTTCAGATCAAAGTTCATATTTTGCCTATGAATAGCCATTAGCTCTAACACCATTTGTACAAAGGCCACCTTCATCCGTTGAATTGCTTTTGTGCCTTTGCCAAAAATCAATTAGGCATATTGGTGTGGGTCTATTTCTGGGTTCTTTATTCTTTCCCACTCATCTATGTATCAATCTCTCTACCAATACTCACTGACCTGATTATTATAGCTATAATACAACTTAATACAGTGATTCTTCTACTTACTCTTTTTTTTTATTACTTTACCTGATCTGAGGCCTGTGTATTTCTGAATAAATTGTAGAATAAGCCTGTTAATCTGAAGAATTATTGCTAGGATCTTTTTAGGAATCACATTAAATTTATAGGTCAATTTGTTGAGTCTTCCAATGGCATATCTATGTGAACATGGTATGTCTCTTGAATTATTTACAGTTGTTGTTGTTTTTTTATATACTTCTTTCTTCAGCATCTTGTAATTTGCTGCATACAGATCACTGTGCGTGTTTTGTTAAGTTTATACCTAAGTATTTCATTTTCCTTGGGGTGATTATAAATATATAGTGCTTTCAAATTTTGAGTTCTACCTGTTCAATATTAGTATACTGGTGCTTTGAGTTTCCTCTGTGGATTGGTGGAGATTTTTTCAGAAAAAAAAATACTGGGGGAAATATTTCTTTGTCTCCATTACTATTGGACTTATAAATGATTTTTATCAGTTATGAAATTGTAAGTCCACACATTTGACTCTGAAAATAAGCTGATAGAATTTTTAAACTTTCTACCCAAAAGCTTACACAAAATAAAAAATAAAGTCTGTAATAAACTTCAAATAGTCTCAGTAAACAAATTTTATTTTTAAAACCTGCTAGATGAAGGAAAAAAAGGAAAGGAATTTCATGCAGGGAAAACAGTATTAAGAAAAGAAGAAAAACAAAAAGCTTATGTTTAGTTTATGTTTAGGAACTATTGGCTGGAGCCAAGGGTAGGCTGGGAACCAATGTGTGTGAGTGGGGATATGAATCTACAAATTTGTATTTAATCTTATAGGCAAAAAATAATCAATGCATACTTGAAATAGGGGAACAGCAGAATTGTATTTGTTTTCTAGGTATCTCAGATAGTAATATGGAGTGTGGAATTAAGGAGTTATGAGCTGGCAACAGGAACATCAAAAAGAGAAAACTTCAGACAAGACATGATGAGAGTGTGAACTGCACAGGGACATGGGAAATGCAAGGAAATGCTTTGTCAGAGACAGATAAGACTTGGAAGCTCTGTGGAAGAGAAGAAGAATGACTCAATTCATAATCACATCATTAGTCAAGATTGAGAATACAAAACTTAAGGCAGGTTTGGGAAGGGCAGACATAATGAGTACAGCATTAGATATGCTCAGTGTTAAGGCCCAAGGACACCCAGGCAGAACAGAGGATGACAATTCAGAACTAGAGGTTAGTGCTCCTCTGCTGAAGTGAAAGGCATTGATTGCTCAGGGAAAACAAGAGGACAAGATCCAAGGCAGAATTCTGGTAAAAACACAAACTAATGTGTGAATGAAGGAGGTACAGGCTAAAACATCATGGGCACAGATGCAGAGAACATTAGGAAAATGTTATCAACTTCAGGGAATAGTTGAGATGTGCGGAAATGCTTGATTATGGAAGAATACCAAATTAGGGAGCTATAATAATCCATGAAGAAGAAACTCTAAGTAAACAAATATAAATATGAATGTGCATATTTAGCTAAATAATTTGAAGCAAGCTGAGTCTATGAAGTCTTTATTTTTGTTTAATTATATTTCCAGTATTTGTTTCATAGTAGTTTTTGTTCTCCTGTACTCAAATTATAAGGCATAATTATAAGCAGGAGTATTTTAATTAATGCAGATTGCATTTTACCTTGAGACACCTGCAAAATTTACAGCCTAAATTGTTTTTCATAATAATGAGCTTCAGATTTCGAGCTCTTGGTTTCTATAAAAATGACAGTTGTGGTATGGATGATGACAATTATTGCCTAGTAGAATTGTCTTTCCCCTCTTTATTGAAAGAAAATATTTCCCTTTATTTTGTACCTGGCAAAGTCAACTCTCAGTATCTACCTGCCAAACAGGTGGTAATCTGTGGCAAAGTTTCACACTTCACAATCAATTAGGATAGTAGTGGTTATTATTTTCTCTTTTGTTGTTGTTTATTTCCTCTTTCACCATACAAAGATTGAGTTCTAGCCTCCATATCAAAGCTCAGCTTTAATACTCAATTAAATGTCTTTCTCATCATTAGAAAAAGTTCCTGTCCAGAAAAATTGTAACTGTAGAGGGAGAAGGAGCCTTTACTGACTGTTCCTTCCATCAATATAATAGGTCATTTCAGGTGAAATAAGAAGGACTTTTTTTGAGCAACAACACTGGAGAGATAATACTGCTTCCTATCTCATATTGAAGCATGCCATTGTTTGAAGTGGTCATGAATTTCTGAATCATATATTAAGTGAAGGAGACACACCTGTATTTCCTGATCCACATCTTCAGCACATGAGATTAAATGTTAGTTGAGAATATATATATATATATATATATATATATATATATTCATATGTTCCTCCTGAGCGACCATATTCATCTCAGTTGGAGGGCACAACAGGCGAGAGATTCCTAGGAAAACCATGTACCAGATCCTTACATTAATGTGGCCATACAGGTATCTTACTATGTGACACGATGTCATTGAAAAGGGAAACAGTGAATGATAATAAAATTCTTATTTGTTGCACATGAGAAAAGGAAACCCACAGAAGCTATACTTTTTGATGCAATGAATCTATAGCTGGGCTATTGAAAAGCCATTATACGGAGGCTGATGACCAAAGGAACAGATTAAGGCTGGGTGGAAAATCCCTCCAGGATACAACTGTGAAAACCCAGTTTCTCATTACTAGTTTATGACCCTCTGTGAGGTTTAAATTGGGTTGAGCAAGGTGGCCAAATCCTTCTGTTATCAAAATGAAGCATATTGTCAAAAGAAAAAGGCACCCACTGATCTATAGTGGTTGTTCTATTGCTGATTTTATCTTCCTGATGGTAGGGCAACTTATTTCCTCTCACTGGAATGGGAGATTTGAAGGATTCTGAGTAAAAGGCACCAAAGGGAAAATTCTATTGATAAAAGTACAAAAATAGAAAGCGGTTGAAAGATGCTCAGTATGACAAGAGTGTTCAATAAAAGCATTTATCTATGCTAATCAATCTTTTAAAGCATTGACCTTAACAGCTGATTTGCAGGTGCATAACATACATGCTAGATTTGTGTGGTTTCATATTCCAAGGAAGGGATCATAGAATACCCATGTGCCTAAATTAACAAATCTAGGAAAATCTAAGGAAAACTAACGTTGGAACCAAAATTGAGAAGTGATTCTCAATTCTCATTTTCTGCACAGACGTAGGTGGGTACCGGTGTTATATTATACTTTCCACCCTTGGGCTAAGTGTTAAACTTACCATGTAATGTGCAGCTTGAGAAGTGCCAGAGACCGAATTTAGAAGACTTTCCCTTCTATTGAAGATACTTTCCAGTGAACATGAGAAATCATAGGTCGTTCCCCCACCACCACTCCCCCCTTGCCACGGTAATACTAAATACAGATAAAGTGCATATACCACTAAACAGAAAAGCAGGGAGATATTTCAGGGATGCCGTGGAGTTGAAGCCTGGGATCAAATCACAGACAGTGTCTATGAGAAGAATCATTTCGTAAGCTTGGTTTAAAAGCCAGCATCACACGAAAGCCCTGGAACTGCCACAAAAATGAGAGAGCAGTGTTGAGGAGATAAAATCCCCAGGTGGGTTGGTAAAGCCCTTCATAACCTGGCCCAAATCTTCCTTCTCACTTCAGGTCTCCAGCTTCCGTCCAATGGCTCAATTGTAAAGCATTGCTCAGTGGTGGGAATGCTTCCACTTTAAAAATCACTGTGGGTTTATATACTGAGGGCAGTAGTTCTCTTACAGATGAGTAAGGGCAACTTCTAAATCCCATAAAGTTGGCATTGAGGCTCAGGACCAGCTCGTTCCAACCTTATCCTCTATTGCAGCAATTTTCAACATTTTTCATCTCATGGCACACATAAACTAATTAATAAAATTCTGCAGCACACCAAAATCTATTTTTCTTTTTTGCTGATCTGACAAAAAATAGGTATAATTTTGATTCACTCACTCCAATGGCTATTGTTGTGTTGGCTGTTGTCATCTTTTAATTTGACAATCTAAGGAGAAAAAGGTCAGTGCCCCTGACTAAATAGCCAGGTTTTGCATGTTTTAAAAATTATTGTACTGGCTGGTGTTGCTCTGTGGTAGAGTATCAGCCCGTGCACAAAAGGGTCATGGGTTCAATTCCCAATCAAGGTCACATACTTGGGTTGCATGTGGATCCCAGGCCCTGATTAGAGCATATGCAGGAGATAACCAATTGATGTGTCTTATTCACATCACTGATTGTTTCTCTCCCCCACCCAACCTCCCTCTGCTCCCTTCCTCTCTCTCTTTAAAAAATAATGAAAAAAATATCCTCAGGTGAGGATTAACAACAAAAATTCTCGCAGCACACCAGTTGAAAATTGCTGCTCTACTTTATCCAAATTAAACTCCCACATGAGTTACCTTAGATTGGAATCTGTGAGAAACAGACTCTGAGGTGGAAATGTGGATTCCAGAAATTTAATGGAATGTGCTCTTGGGAAGTGAAGTTAGTTAAGATGAGCAGAGGCGAGAGCTGAACTTTAAGGCACATTCAACAAAGACACCAAGCTATTCCTCACGGAACTCTTGAGCTGTAACAGCCCTTCAAAACTGTTTACATTGAGGGGAAATGACTTGGGTTTTATACTCTTGTATTGACCAGCTCCTCCTCGGGAGGGGACCTGACTGGGCTGAGACAGCTTTCTTTATCTTAGAGCTATTCCTAGGCAGTGATTAAGCAGAAAGCCATCAACCATCAACACTCCCTATAGCTGGGGGGTGAGTAGTTGGTCACTCTTGGGAGACCAGAGTGATGTGCCAGGACATTCACTACACCAGCCTGACCTCCCCTGCACTCTCATCGTTTCCCTTATCCATTAGTGAAACAGGTATTTATTAGGTTCTCAATATCCTAGATGCAAGGTCTCTGCTGAGTCTCGACAACGTAAAGGTGAATGAAAAATGACCCCATAGTCAAAGGGCGAAAAAACACAGAAAAAAAATAGTAGTAAGTGTCATAATAATGGTCACTGCAACATACTCTGAGAATGCAGAAGAGGGAATTTTACTTTATGCGGAGATTCAGTCTGTCTTTCATGAGGGATGGAAAACTTGAGCTAAATGTATATGTATTCCAACTTTCATGCTTCCCACTTGGCCCAGAATGCCCTCTCTGCTCTTTTCCCCTTATTTAAATCTCCCTCTTTCTGTCTAACTCCACCACAAGGCTGTTCTTTATCAACCCACCCATCTATGATCTTAGAGACTTCTTCTCTGCACTACATTAGTTAGTCCCTGCCCTGCACGTCATTCATCATATCATGGAGTTTTCTGTTGCCCTACCTAAATGGTAAACACTAGTAAAACAGTGTCCAGCAATTACTGGCAGTTACTTTATAGATGACTAGAGGCTCAATGCACTAATTCACGCATGGGTAGGGTCCCTCTACCTAGCCGGCAATCAGGCCAATTGAGGCTGGCTGGCTCAGGGGAGAGACCGCAGGATGTTGGCTGGCTGCAGGAGGTTGGCTGTGGGAGGGCACAGACTACCAGGGAGCAGCTCTTGTGTCTTCCCCCTGGTCATCAGTGTACCAGTGTACGACTGGTCATAATTGTCGCTTAGGCTTTTATATAGAGTTTATCATCACAGAATAGAGAGCCCAAGGGATATTAGAGACCATCTTGACCAAGCATCCAAAATGGGGGGGAGGGGGAATAGCCAAGAAAGGAAACTGATTTTCTTGAGGTCTCTTAGTTGGCAAAGCAAAGATTTAATAGAACCAAATCTGTGGGCTCTTATTGCCTCCCTCACACTACACTGAATGAAACAATTCATGAGTTTCAGCCTTAGCACATTTAAGGAAGCTGAATTACATATTAGGAAATAGATCTTCCCCAAAAATAATAGACAAACTATATCAAGCTTAATGACATTACTTATCAATCCTATTCCTTGTTTACTTTCTATAGTTCACATCCTACATAATAAAAGGGTAATATGCAAATCAACCAAATGGTGGACCAATTGGTCACGATGATGCGCACTGACCAATAGGGGGCAGACGCTCAATGCAGGAACTGCCCCCTGGTGGTTAGTGCATTTCTATAGGGGGAGCACTGCTCAGCCAGAAGCCAGGCTCACAGCTGGCGACAGCTCTCAGGAGCAGTGAGCAGGCGGCAGTCGGTAAGGAGTCAGAGGTCCTGGACTATGAGAGGGCACAGGCCAGGCTGAGGGACACCACCAAGTGCATGATATTTAGTGCACTGGGCCTCTAGTATTTAGGTAAAAAATCATAAATATATTTTATCCATAGATTCCATAGAGGGTTGGGTGAAATCCGTAATGATAGTATGCATAGCCAATTAAGCTATTATGGAGAAGCTAGGAATATTTCTGTTATTTATATAACCTATCTCCAAAAGGGCCCAGGTGCTATCATGAAATAAATGAAATCCACTAGATTAAATGAAGCAGTGATTTGGTTAGTTATGATGTGGGTGCATGTGTGTTTGTGTCTTTATACATTTCCCCATTTATACATGGAACCATTTAAACCAACTGAGTATAGACTGGTCCCTCAACAGGGCTGACAATCTGAATGATCCAGAGATGTTTTAAAAGATTCCTGAGTCCCACTGTATGGAGGTCTTCACTGACTGGATATGAAAAGGTCCCAAGTACAGCCAGATTTGGAAATCATATGGTTATAAAGTGGAAGGTGACAGGGCTCAGTCACTCCATGGTGCTAGCCCAGAGGGTAGAGTGGCTGCATGCTGGCTTCTGACCACTGACTGCTGTCAGTGTCAGGAAGAGAATGAAGGAAACATTAGCAGCCATGTCTGGAGAAACAGCAAAGAACACATGTTCCATGCAGAATCATTAACATCATGGAGGATGAATTAAACAAATGCTTCACCCTATATCAAAATACTGCTCCTGGTCCAGACCTCCACCACCCCAATCATTACCGTGCCACCAACTAAACCCTTCCTCTGCTCATCTCTAATTGTCAGGCTAAAATAGCCTAAATAGATCCTGCATTTCAGTGACCTAAGTTACTTTGGCATCATTTCCTAACTTGAAAGAACAATAGATTTTTTAAGGCTATTTGAGACCATATGGGCATAAATAAAATAGGCATTACAGTAAGAGTTTATTTCTAACAAGTGTGTGGGGTGTGTGTGTGTGTATGTGTGTAAGTAAATTTAAAAATCTACTCTAAGAAATACAATGAACAAACTTTTATTTATTTAAACTTGCTTGAGTAAGGCTAAATATTCATGGCAATGGAAGGCTAAGCCATACTCAAAAATGTGATCAGCATCTTCACTGACTTCTTTATTCCGTTTCTTCAGCATTAAGTTCTCGAAGGCAGTGCACATTAAAATTTCCTTAGAGCAAGTGTCCTTTCTCTCTAACTTTGTTACATAAGATTTCCCGGGTAGAAGAATTCTATCCATTTCATAGTAACGAGGTTGATTTTAAATGGATGAACCCAGAGAAATTGAGTTCCATTCCCTAAGCTCTCCGTAATTGCCAAATAACAGGGACTGATTGCTCCAAGACAAAAACCTGATCTCATTAGTACCTGCTGTTTTGGTAGACAGAAGACAATTATATGTGAAGGATATTATGCTTTTGGAAATCCTAATTAATTATACATTATTTATTGGAAACACAATGTTCTCCTTGTACTGTAGCGAGAGAAAAAAAAGAGAGAGGAAGCGAGAATTTAAATAGCTGAGACATGCTACAGTATAATAAACTAATCATTTGTTTCAAATCCAGTTCCTTGGCTGGCTAGGAGACACCATTATGTCCCTAATTGGTCTTTCCCCTTTATCTCTGATGGGCCATCCAGGTCTAAGAGGGTGGAAGGGAAAGAATTCTTTCTTCTGATGGTTTAAGCCAGTGGTCGGCAAACTCAGTCAACAGAGCCAAATATCAACAGTACAGCGATTCAAATTTCTTTTGAGAGCCAAATTTTTTAAACTTAAACTGTATAGGTAGGTACATTGTTATTAACTTAATTAGGGTACTTTGCTAAAAACTCAAAGAGCCACATGTGGCTCACGAGCCTCGGTTTGCTGACCTCTGGTTTAAGCCATGCTAAGCTGGTCTGGATGGTTTAATTTTTCTTGTATAGAGGGAAGTAATATGGGCCTTTGACTTCCAGAACTGTAGGATAATAAATATGTGTGGCTTTAAGTGACCAAGTTTCTAAGAATTTGCTACAGCAGCAATAGGAGACTGAGTGTTTTTCAGGATTTGTGCCTCCTGAAACCAGTATGGGTTGTAAGGAGGCGCTCAATGCGGTGGCCTCCTGCCCTCCTTCACTGCTGCTTACACTCATTCAGGACCTTTCCTCTCCGAATGAATGAAATGCCTCAGGCAAAAATGAGAAAGTTTGAGGACTATCTTATTAGTCGTTAGGGGTCCCAAACTTTTGGAAAAGGTCCTAAAACCTATAACTAACAAGTGATTTGAGTCACACTGCAACTTCACAATAACAGGCTGTTTGTGGGCCCAATTAATAGTGTTGTAACGGGAACTGCCAAGAGAAAGCAGAAACATGAGCACAAGTGCCCCAACCATGCTGATCATTGGCCTGGCTGACATTCCAGGGCATCTGTGGTCTGGAAGATTTCTTTCTGCAACTCAACTTGTTTACATTTGTGCCTTGAGCTTTTAAAGGAAAGCATTCCATTATTTATGGGCAGTGTGATAGAGGAGCTCTCTGGGGTAACTGGTTGTAAGCCTGGATAGAAAGTGAGTGTATCCACAGAGTGAAATAACTCTTTGGAAATGGTCAGTTCTCATGGCCAAGAAGCATAATTTATTTCTAGGGATGGTAAGGACTTCAGATTGAGTTCAGAAAACTTACATTTGGAAGACTTGCTTAAGCTCTAGGTTGGCACTTACAAAACATGAAATCAAGGTAAATAAATTTTTTAGTGTTGATCCTAAAAAGGACTAGAGAACCTTTCAATTCATAAGAAGCTTCTCGCCCCGTTGCCCTCACCAGATAGTGTTTTCATTCCTCCTGACTTCAATATTACGGGTGTGCATGGCTAGGCCTTCATGGGAGCACTTGGCTTTCTTGGGTATTAGTTTTATCAGTGCTAGATGCTGCTGCACTAGAAATGAGTGAGGTCTTCTTGAAGCCTAGGTCAGAGAGAGATTGAGGAAACAGACAAGAATGAGAAAGAAGTACCAGTGAAAGCAGCGTGTTTCTTTTTGGGGACTGTCCCCATTTGGCCTTCCCATGGATTTTGGTCACTTCCTGGCCTATCAGGAGTCAGAAGCACTGGACCTGGGCAGTTGATGAATTACAGAGGCCTTGACACCCCATGAATCACCCTATCATTACCCAACAAGGAAACATGATATAAGAAGGCTTTATGGTACTCTACGCCCTTCAGGGCCACTTACCTTCATGTTCCTCACCTGAGAGGAAGTTTGGATGAAATAATGCCTCCTTTACCCATCAAGTACATTGGACACAACTATAAATCATCCAAGAATGGCGATCCAGACCTGGAACATGTTTTGGAGCTGATTAGATATTTAAGAAAGGAATATTCTGTCATGTGCTAGAGTTTTTAGAATTAATATCATGGCAGATGTCCAAAGTCAGGGATGCCTTCCATGTTTCCATGTTGTCAGTTCTCTTTTTCCCACACTGGATACATATTTTACAAATCTTCTTCATAATACAGATTTGTAGACCTGCTGTTTAAGTGATAAATACAACCCAATACCTAACAGAGCTGTCTTGTTGCCTATATTTATTTACTCCCTCCACCTCCCACCCCATCTCTCTTCCCCCAAATAAGAAGCTCCATGAGAGAGATCCAGGCTCACCATCCCAAGAGACCTGCATCTGAGTCCTGTCCAGGAGAAGTGAAGTATTGGGCAGGGACACAGTGAAAGATGGAAGTGGATCGGGCCAGGATAGAAAGCTTTCTAAGTAAATTAGGTAGCAGTTGTACTTAACACTTTTGCTTATCACCATTATCCCAGAAGATGAGGAATAAAATAAGAACAAAAGCAAGTTTTGAGCAGACACTCACATAATAGGCCACACAGATGTGTGTGCTAATCAGGCACAGTATTCAGCAGATAGCCCTGGGGGGGGAGGGGAGACTGGCATTATTTTAGAAACTGGACAGTACGATTAAAACAAACAAAAAAACATCACCTGGGGAAAACACAGGTTTTGTTTACTGTACACCCAACATGCTACCAGGCTGTATTTAATTTTTCTAAGTACAATGCTCCCCCTGTTTTCTGTCTGCTATTATTTAGTAAAAATACACCTGCTCTGTGATATTTGTCAGCACACACATTGCCAGGGCCTCCAGATCTTTCAGAAGATACAGGGTGAATTCAGAACGTCAGGTTTTCAAGACTTGATTGCAATACAGAAGTTACAAAAATCTCACTTGGTACTTGTGCTTCAAAATCCACACGTAATCAATCACACCGCTATCCAAGAAGACTAAAGATCAGAAACACTAAAGTGATGTATAAAGGGCGAGGGAGAGAAAGCCCATGTGTTTTCAGTCCCCTAACTGATGAATGTGTAAGAGAGGCATGAACTTGAAGAGCTTTGACAAATGAATGTTCTTAGAAATCAATAACTGGACAGCCAGGGCAAGATTAACCAAAGCGTAAGTGACAAGTGGTTCAGCCTTTCTACTTGTAAAAATGAAGAGTTGATTTAAGTCCCATGTTATATTCACATTTTAAAAAGCAGTACCAGACTTATGCTATTCTTTTAGTAATCATGGCACCATTTAATTATGTTGTAGTATGCACAGTTTAGGAAATAATGATGCCAATGATGAAATGTAAATTTTATATAAGGAAGCATCACTTTCTTGCTATCTTTTTTCTAAATTAAATGGAAGTTTAGTTCCCTGTTAAAGTAGCAAGATTTTCTTATTCCTGTTAACTTTTTTATATCCTTCAAATAAAATAATACTTCACCCTGCCCTAACTGGTTTGGCTCAGTGGATAGAGCATCAGCTTGTGGACTGAAGGGTACCAGGTTCGATTCTGGACAAGGGCATGTACATTGGTTATGTACATTGGTTATGTACATGCCTTTGACCAGAATCGAACCTGGGACCTTTCAGTCCATATCCCCATTAGGAGGTTTGCAGAAGGCAGTTGGTTGATGTTTCTCTCTCATCGATGTTTCTAACTCTTTATCCCTCTCCCTTCCTCTCTATAAAAAAATCAATAAAATATATTTTTAAAAATAAAAAAACACACACTGAAAATAAAAAAATAATACTTCAAAAGAAGAGTCTAGTTATATTTAACCAAAATCAAATAAATGTGCATATAGGTTTAAATTGCTTTAAAGAGAATGAGCTCTTATTTTGCTATTCCAGCCCCCAGGACTTACTAGATATCTCCTACCAACCCCTCTACTAAACAAGCTATCTGTGGGTCTCATTCTAGCTGGAGTCACATGTACAGAGACAGGGCCGCGGCTCAGGCAATGGGAGTAGATACTGCCTGGGAGGGAGCAGATTTCAGGAGCATGGAGGAGATTGCAGCCCAGTAAAATGGAAGGGCAGAGGAGAATGAGGCTTTTAATGGTTTTGTTCTCTTGTCACTTTGTCTGGGCAAAAAAAATCACTGTTGCACTTGACATTTGTCGTCATTTTGCCTTTTCATTTTGCATCACAGAGCCAGAATCATCTCTGTGTTGAGGGGAGGAAGAGGAATGACCTCAGAAATGTCAGAATTATTATGAATGGCAGGTCATAAGTTTGGACAGGTGGGTGGTAGTGTTTGATCAGTCTCTTTAAACTCTAGCTATAGGGCAGGGACCTAAAACAATAAGAAGTTCTTACATTTTGCAAGAATGTGGCTTCTTTCCCAGAATAGGCCACGGGGTGCGGTAGCCGCAGGTGCCGAAGGGAAGAAGGAGGAACTCTGGATAAACCTAAATATAGTCTCACTTCCCCCTTCCCACTGTGACCTCACAGGCAAGTTTTGCGACTCCTCTGAGCTTCACTTTTGTTATCTATAAGATGAAATTATAACACCTATTTTTTGGGACTATTGAGAAGATTAGCAAGATGTACGTGATGTGTCAGGCTCCGTAGGTACCAATTTGCCTTTTCTCCCTTTGTTTTTATTTAAACATTGCAAATAATTTACACTAACAGGTGATCAAGAAATTGGCCCAAGGCCCCTTGTGAGAACCTGGCCCAGCCCCACAGGGCTAGGAGACCTCGCTGAGGGAGTCTCCAAATCATTACGTAGGTTCCCTCCTGCTTCTTCCTGCTGGACAAGCTTCTAATCAGACCCTGAAGAGGCTTGATAGTCGGTGATGCATGCCCACATTTGCTTGTCTGCAGATGTGAGCCAGTAGTCTACTGAACTATGCAATGCTGTCAGCTGAATTTCTCTGATGTAGAGTGGTCTGAGTCCAACTACTTGATTTTGGTTGGCAAGTGGTGACTAGGAACAGTTGTCCATGGCTCACAGCCAACAGTAAGACAAAACTCAAACCAAACACCCAAGACAAGAATCTAGATACTTCCACCCTGTCCATTTTCCTCCGTGGAGACACTGTTTTTTTTTTTTTGTTTGTTTGTTTTGTTTTGTTTTGTTTTTCGGCATCTGGGCCCCCAGTCTGGCCTGTTTCAGGACAGGCAGTAGGCATTATGCTGAATGCTTACTCAGGGCCTAATATAGGCAAAGCAGATAGAATCCATCTTGTATGAAAACTCAGATGGTATAACTGTGGACTGTATGTAGAATGCTAAGGCCTCTTTTGGGCTCAGCATAAATGTGTGCTTTGGTCACTGAGGATGTCTGTGTGGTTCCTGGAGATGGTTGTTAGGGCACACATGTCAGAGTTAGAAAATATTCCCTGGGAATCCTCAAAATGCTGCTTCAGTTCAATATGGGCATAGGCCATTTTTCAACAGGGGGCCATATCCAAACGGACAGAGCACTGTGTAACGATTGAATAATTCTTTCCGTTGGGTGATAACACCGCGAACCCAACATCTAAAGACAATTTGTCGCTGAAACCGGTTTGGCTCAGCGGTAGAGCGTCAGTCTGTGGACTGAAGGGTCCCAGGTTCGATTACGGTCAAGGGCATGTACATTGGTTACAGGCACATCCCCAGTAGGGGGTGTGCAAGAGGCAGCTGGTCGATGTTTCTCTCCCATCGACGTTTCTAGCTCTCTATCCCTCTTCCTTTCTCTCTGTGGAAAATCAATAAAATATATAAATAAATAAATAAATAAATAAATAAATAAATAAATAAATAAATGAATAAATAAAGACAAGTTGTCTCTGGTCAATGCTGGAAGAGGTTCCAGACCCACTATTATTTTGAATATCTCCAAAGATATACATTCCTGGATACCACCTGGTATCTCACAACCTTATAATCCCAGGAATGCAGGGGCTTATCCAGGATCACTTGAAATCATTAAAAGCCAATGTTAGCTCACCATCACTTCTAGCAGCCTCCCTAAGCAAGCATACATACCAGAGCACAAAAGAAAACAAAACATACCGTTCCTAACACAAAAATCACAATAGATTCAGATATTCTTTTTTTAATTACTTTATTGATTAAGGTATTACATATTTGTCCTCACCACCCCCCTCCCGTTTAGATTCAGATATTCTAAGCCAAACTCTCGCCTGCCTTCTACTCCTTTGCCAGCTATTGATCTTCAGCCAGGCACATGTATTCATGAGCAATCAGTGATGGCATCCCATGGAGAATTTAATGAAAGAAATCTACAGAAGGGCCCCATCTGCCCATCTAGTGTCTCTCCTGCTCGTCAAGAGGAGAAGCAAGGGTAAACATCTGTGCAGTGAGCACCAGGTGTGAAATAAAATCATTATCCAGAATCAACACGTTCCCATTGACTCCTGGCTTATTGTATTAGCACAGGTGAACCACAGTTTATACCAAACAGGGATTCCTGAGAACAAAGAACTAGTCCTAATCAAGGAGAAGAAAAAAAAAAAAGAAAGACTCTTTGGATTGATTATATAACTATTTTGAATATTCATTAAGGCCACTCAGTCTTTGCTGATTGTGATTATATCAGGCTACTTATTGCATAATCTGATTGTTGGGTGACATTTGCATTTTCCTTCTCACAAGTCATGCAAACTAAGTAGTACTAGCCCCACCATGAAAACACCAACTTGATACCTATGTCAGGAAGTATGTCTTGAGCTTTGCTTTGGTAAAGTCTAGTGACACGGTGGTCTTCTGTCCTTTGAATGGTAGGGTTCGATTTTGGAAGCATCTATAGTTCCCCACCTGGCCCATCTCTCTCTAACGCCCATCCTCTGTCCCCAGAATATCCCATATTAATCACTAACCTTGTCATTATTACTTTTCAGCACCAATGGCTTTCTGGCCCTAGACCATTTTAAGACCAGGGAACAAACACATCTGGATGATGCAAACTAACAGTGAATTCTAGAGAAGTCTTTGAAATAGGACACTAGGTTTGGTTAGGTCAATCTTTGGGCTGCCCCCTAAGAGAAGAAACTTGTAGCTCTTGTTAAGAAAGTCTCCTCCCTCACAGCTCTCTGAGTGCTTATCTTGGGCTTCAGCCTTCTTACATCTTGATCCTCCTTTTTTCCCTGGACCAAAGCTAATGTCCCAGCTTCTTCTTTGCTGGGCCTCTGTACGCCAGTGTGGCCCCCAACAGGACAGTGTGGACTATATCTTACCCCCTACCCTTGTCTGGAAGCATGATGAACTCCACCCTCTCTCTCCACTACATCTTCTTGACTCTGTCAAAGCTCCATTTTTCACAATTCATCTTCTGGGAATCCAGTTCCTTTTGCCTGGCCATGGACTCAAATCCCTTGCCCTTCTACTTCACCTCAAAGTGCATCTGCCTCAGTAAGATGGGATAAGCCAACAGTAAGACCACAGAAAGGAGTGTTTCCCTTGATTATGACCCCATCTGTTAGCATGAAAACAACCTCATACATCACTTTCAGTTTGCATCACTTTCAAAATATTGTGAGAATTAATTTTTATATGAAAAGAGTTAACTTAGTGACTGTCTCAGAAAAACCCATTCTTTCCAAATAGTATAACTTTAATGCTATTTTGTAATTTTTTTATTATACTAGGATATTAACATATTTGTGATCTATCAACTGTATTGCTATTTTCATTAGTAGTTTGACATTTAATCAATGTTGACATTGTGAATGATTTTAAGATTATACCATGGACAATGTTGAATCAGCAGCCTTACCTTTATATTATAAATACAATTACTAAATGAATGAAAGAATAAAAAGTAGACTCATCTCAATGCAATGTGAAGGAGCTGACATGGAACTCCTTCAGCTATTCTCTGCATCTGTTCTCTGGTGTCACTTGTGAAACAAATTGACTCTCTGGATACCCATGTAGTGTACTTCGGAATCCTGTTTTCTTGCCTTATAAGGTTGTGCTTGTCCTAATGATATTATACATTTACCATATTATATTTATTACAATCTGTTTGATCTGTAGTTTAATTTGTCTATTGATATTGATTACCAAAAAGTGAATTTACCACCAAAAATCCAGTTATAAAAACAATATTAATCAAGCTAGACAGCTGCCCCTCTGTAAAAAAAAAAAGAAATGTTTTGGCTTCCAATATATAAGACATATCCGATGCATCATGTAAAATATAGTCAAAGGGAAGAAGAATCTGTTCATGTAGGTGACAGGGTGTAAAGCAGTTTCTTTCTAGAAAGAAGGTAGTATGTAATTTGCAAAGAAAATATACCATGGAACCAAGAAATGCAATCATAACAAAGTCACATAGGAAATCATGATTCTTTGTAGTTAAAAAATTAAAATGCTTTACTGTTAAAAATTAATGAGAGATTAACCAAAGAACTTATCTGCATATATGCATAACCCATGACACAGACAATATTGTGGTGAAGGCCTGGGGTGGAAGGCGCAGGTGTGGAATGGAGGGGGTCAATGGCAGAGGCCGGGGGGACATCTGTAATACTTTCAACAATAAAGATACATTTTGAAAATTAATGAGATTAAAGAAAACTGGTTTATTTGCAAGAGGATCCCATATTAAAACCCTGAAATAAAGGGTGCAATTGAAAAATATTTTAAAACATTTCAGAAGAAAAAAAGAAGGGAAATTTTTCATTTATTATAATATCTGAGTTTCCCTTTCTTCATGCAAAAGGGTGCTAAAAATCATGAAAAATTCTTAGTTCTAAATAAAACACACTCAAGAGTTTATAAAGGTCATTGAAAATCATTCTGGAACTGGAGAAAATGATATTGGTGATTTATAGCTCTTAGGAGAGAGAAGATACAAGTCAATGGCTTGAAGAAATAGGAAGAATAAAGACTCAGAAATAACACAGAGACCAGAAAGAATAAGAATATTCCATAGAGGAGTTGGATAATACAAGTGCATCTTTGGGACCTTAGATGAGGAGAAAAGGTAGTAGGAATTATTCTTTTCATAAACTTCAAAAAGAGCTTAAAAGAGGTTTGCTTTTCTATCCCACAATGCAGATGTGATAAATCCCAGGTCTAAGTGTCTATTTTATGCATATGTATGTGTGTATGTGTGTGTGCATGTGTTTTGTGCATGTGTGCTGGTGTGTCTACAGGTGTGTATGCAAGTATGTGCTGTGTATACATGTGCATGTAGATGTATATAAGGGCACTGGAGAACCTGGTCACTTCCATCCTTCATATCATATATCTGTGAAATTAAGGAAGGGATAAAGCAAAAAGAAAAGTAAATAACAAGGCCTTTTTTTTTTTTTTACTTAGGAAAGGGGCAGAACAGTCTGATGGTTAAAAACATGATCTTTGCAGAGGCCAGGGATAGTGAGTTGCTATAATAAATTTCATATGAAAGCACACTGTGTAGTAGTAAGAAATATTCGTTGATGATGATGAAACCAATACCCTTGTTTTTAATTTAGATGTTTAAAGTAACTTATTACTTACTCTTAATAACTGCTCTTCACTAGCCATCTAAAAATAGAATAAAAAGCTTCCCTTTGAGCCATCTCTCAAAATGAGATGGTGGACTGGTGGTATATGTATGACTATATTTCCACTGAAAACATCTATATATAGAGAGTGGTGATACGCAAATTAGGCCAGGATGCCTTAATAGTCACGACCAGCTCAGGAGGAGGGGCCTGGCACGGGCCAGAGTCTGAGAGAACAACCGACAGAGCGGCCCACGCCAGGCCCCAGAGCCGAAGAGAACACACAGGGGAGCCAGCCCCCAGCCCCAGCCCCTCAGCCACAGCTGGGGGCCAGGTTCAATTCTGATCAAGGGCATGTACTTAGGTTGCAGGCTCCTCCCTGGCCAGGGCCCAGGTCAGGGCTCATGCAGGAGGCAACCTATCGAAATATTCCTCTTACATTGATTTTCTCTCTGTCTTTCCCTCTCTCTTCCACGCTTTCTAAAATTCAATGAGAAAATATCCTCATGTGAGGGAGAAAGAAAGAAAGAAAGAAAGAAAGAAAGAAAGAAAGAAAGAAAGAAAGAAAGAAAGAAAGAAAGAAAGGAGGGAGGGAGGGAGGGAGGGAGGGAGGGAGGGAGGGAGGGAGGGAGGGAGGGAGGGAGGGAGGGAGGGAGGGAGGAAGGAAGGAAGGAAGGAAGGAAGGAAGGAAGGAAGGAAGGAAGGAAGGAAGGAAGGAAAGGAAAGGAAGGAAGGGAAGGAAGGAAGGAAGGAAGGAAGGAAGGGTCATATCCTATGAAAGAGACATCTTGAAAATGCCTAAAGAAAGTTGTCATTTTTTCATGGTGAAGTGCACCAACTGGAGTCGGTATTGATGAAAACACTTTGGTAGCTATAGTGGCCAGCAATGGCAGCAGCAGTGGGGTGATGGGGGTGGTGCCTTCCCTTAATCAGCCCAGTTGCCTCCCACAGAGGGTGGCCAGACTACAACTTAGGCCCGCTCCCTAAGCCATCAGTAGGACATCCCCTGAGGGCTCCTGGACTGAGATAGGGAGCAGGCTGGGCTGAGGGACTGCCCACTCCCCCAATGTGGGGGCTTGTGGTTAGCTGGTAATTACAGCACTTTTTGTTGGGAATACTATTGTTGAACCATTATATCACCTTTGCTCCTTTGTCAAAGATCAATTGGCTATACTTATGTCATCTATTTCTGGGCTCTCCATTGATCTGTTGATCTATTTGTCTATTCTTTTATCAACAAAAATATTTTGAATGGGTTCTTACCTTTTGTTCTACTCATTCAAAGGGTTCCAAAAATATATTATATTCAATTTTTTACCATTTGTTCGTTAAACAAATGCTGTATACAAACCAGAGACTAGGCACTAAGTTATGAAGACAAAGTGACTGCACAATAAAAAATTAAATTTCTTTGAACTTTAGAAGCAGATAAAAGATCACCATGATAATGCAATGGTAATAAATCAGGGATCCAAACAGTCAATCCTATGGTTCTCTCTTGGAGAGAGTCATCACTTCCTATGATAAAAATCTAACCATCATTGAGCTCTGTTATGCACTATTGTACCAATATCTTTTCATGATTAAAAAGTACCCAAAAAATAGGTAGAATTTGTTCTGGTCCCTTAAAATTTAAAAGAAGAAAAAAATAATAATAAGGTGCTATGCATGTCATTTAAAGACTGTGATATTTGGTCTCAATCCCCATTTCTGGAACAGAGTTCTTAACTCTTGGAACTTCCTAAGTGGTGAAAAAAATTAAAAGTATCTTTTGTTATGTTAGTGGGTGACTTTTGGACCACACCTAATGATGGGGCTGGTCGCCAGGGGATCCATCTTTGAGAGTTTGGTGTGACTTTTAATCAGGTTTGGAATTGAAAAGAAAGAAAATGCATCTTATAAATATTTCTACTTTCATACTGAGAAACCACAATGGAGTGGTATTATAAAATCTTAAATAATGTAGTTTCTTTCAATAGAATTTTGGTTGAAACTATATTTTAATATGCACTATATATTCACCTTCCCAATTAAAGTGTGCTATGTTTCAATAGCTATCAGAATAATTTATTTTAAACACTAGAGGTCCAATGCATGAAATTCGTGCCTGAGTAAGATCCCCCAGGCCTGGCCTGCAATCAGGACTGATCAAGTTCCCCACCTCCCCGCTGTCCACCTCCTCCTTCCCCCTGCTTCCTCAGCACCCCGCTACTGCCACCACTGCTCACTTGCCATGTTTCATGCCCACCCTCCGTGGTCAGCACACATCATAGCGAGTGAGTGAACTCCCATTCTTCCAGTCAAATACCCAAGGGAACACTTTGCATATTAGCCTTTTATCTAAATAGATGTTCTTCAATTGAGTAGATCTTCAGCTTAGCTTATAGTCCCTGCTGTTGTAATCCACATTCTTGAGTCAGTTGGTCTGAAACAGTATTAAAAAGTTTTAATAAGGGCCCCTTGGAAGGATAGCAGACTTACATTTACTAAACTTTTCAAAACACTGCCCTTAAAATGGGATTATTGCAACACTTTAATGCTCTGACAGCAACTAAGTATACTGACCACCAAATAAGTCTTTAGCAAGTGAACATAGATAGTTCTTTTTGTGTCCACTTTTCCTTTTGTTAACTTATTTGTATAATGATGAAAGATGTCATGTAGGTAGTTTCCTCGTTCAAGCCCACCTCCTACATGCATAATGCAAGTACAAACTTGCTATTCAGATCAGTTAGCTCTTCCTTTCAGCGGATTTATGTTCCTAATTTATTGTAAGGTAATTTCTCTGCCCACAAGTAAAGTATTTAATTTTCCCCATGTGCCCCTAGTACAATAGTTTAGAAAAAGCAACCAGGTATGAAATGAATTCAAACACAAACAATTATCATTCCAAACTCGTTAGTTGAGTTTTCTTCTACTCTCACTGGAGCGCCCTTAGGTGTCTCTGCTCTCAGCATGTATGGGCTTGCACACTCACCTGCAGCTGCTCACCAACAAGGAGACAGGATTCGAGGCTCCCTTCCCAGCAGCGCTGGCCCTGCTTACCCAGAAGGAAAGTGGGTGCCGCCTTCTTTGGGCATGATGTCTGTCATTCACGCCACCTCTCTTATCACCAGATAAAGCCCTTCCCATTCACTAGGTCATGTGCCATTGTACAGCCTTCATTCTTGTATCCCTTAAGAACATGGTGACATGGACTCTGGAGGACAATGAGCAGAGTGGAGTGAGGGACAAGTAGGGCCATTTTGACTTCACTATTAATGATTGAAACATTCCCACTCCGGTTTTTGAGCAGAGACAAAATTCCTTTCTTCTTTAGCAATTATCATAGTGACTTTGCTCTTTTTAAAGTGTGAGTAAACCAATAAAATATATTTTAAAAAAATAAAAAATAAAAAAATAAAAAAACATTACCTGCTTTATAAAGTGTGAGTAAACTTCTTACATAACCCTGTGATGTGATTATAAGCCTTAAACATATGACTTCCTTCCTCTCTCTTTCCCTACATCCTGCTCTCCCTCTCCTCCTCCTTCTTCTTACTCTCCTTCTCTCTTCTTCTTTCTTCTCCCTTCCCCTTCCATCTTCACACACATAAATATTATTAGTTGAATGGAATGAGGAGAGAGAGGTTGTCAGGAAAGCACCTGCTGAAAATTGAGAATCCATCGTAAGTGGAATAAAGCTTGAATTCCTTCTATTCACAGGATTAAAACTGGTAGCAAAAACAAAAATAGTATGACCTGGACTGATAAATATATGTTATGTAGAGGTTATAATAAATTACATGGGTTGCTTTTATCCATTTTAGAAAATATTAAATATAACTTTAATAGTTATTTGTATACAGTCATTTAATTACTTTTTTTTAAAAAGAGCTATCTCTAGGCATTATGTAAGGTAAAACCTTTTTTAAAAAGTCTTTTAAAGAAAGGAATCAGGGTGGGGTGGAGATAAAAGAAGGTATGGGGAATAAATAATGATGGGAAAAAATAAAATAAACTGAAAAACAAACAAAAGAAAGCAGCAGAGTACTCAAGATAGCATTATCATAGAGCCTGACAGAGAAAGGTTAATATTTCAGATGGTATCTGCAAAAACTCTTTCTAAATCTGCTTCCATACTAGTCTTAGGTTAACTTCACTTCACATTAATATCATGGGGGGGAAGAAGGCAGACATTTTTAAAACTATCGTCATATTAACTGATGTGAGAAAATGTTTTTGATCTAATTAAGCGTAAATAAGATTTATCTTTACACTTTCCAGGCTGTGTTCATTAGCCCCCTAGTGAAATGCTCAAATTATATGTTTGAAAATATAGATGCAAATGTATTGCCAAAGGAAACAAATAAACAAAATATATTTGTCATTCATTGATTCAAGTGAAAATAAATGCAAATACAAAGAACAGAAAATCTTAAATTTCTTAACACACACCTTAAATATAAAGATTGAGGTGTGTGTTTGTGCATGCACACACATGTGTACACACAAATATACATACAACTGGGGAAGCTCAAAAGTAGGCAGTCATCCAAACACTGGAAATATCCATAATCAATTGCTGGAATGATGAGAGAGCATGAACTTATTAGGTGAAAGGGGAGAAATTTTTTCTAGCTAGAGGAGAAAAAAGATTGACTTTATAGTTCAATCCTTGTAATTCAAGCCTTGAGAGGTAGGGGGAGATGTTTGTGTAAGTGGAAAGTCCTTGAATGATCTTGAGTAATTGCATTTTGATCAGACATAAAGATTTGTGCTTTCTAGGATATTTGCCATAAAATGGCACTACCCATGAAAATCCAACATCTCATTAAGTAGATAAACTAAATTGTATCTAACCCAATAAAGACACATATTTTGGAAGACATTTCTTTCTTAGCCATTTACTCACTTGTTATTAATGATAATTATGAATTCAAAATCATGGAGGTCTGATTTTTGGTGAAAATGCCAGAGCTTTAATTATTTGGATAGTGATCCTGATGTAAATTCTGCAGAAGGCAAAATAGAAAATCAAATTTGAAGTGAATGTCAATTATGCATGCTAATTTCCATTTATGTACAAATATCTGATTATATTCATACATTGCATTGGGTCCATTTTTCTCTTTAATGGAAAAGATAACTCACAGGATATGAAAACAGGGATTGAAAATCCATTGTATATTTTTTTCATGAACACTAACAAGAACTCAAGGTTTTTATATTGCTACTAGAAGCTTGATGCATGAAATTCATGCAAGAGTAGGCCTTCGTAGCCCTGGCTGCCTTGACCCTGGAAGCCCGGCTTTGTCTGCAAAGTCATCCAGACAGTTGTTTCACTTTTGGCAGTTCAGTCAATTTACATATTATGCTTTTATATTATGGATTTTTTTTGTTTCATTTGTTTGCTTTTTTGTTGTTGTTGTTTCTGCTTTATTATTATTTATTTATTTATTGTCATTTGTGACTCTTGGAATATCCAAAAAGGACAGAATATCATACTATAAAATTTAAATTTTCTTCCCCACGCCTAAACCAGGGTATACCAATTCCCCTCCCCAAAAGCAATAGCTGACAACAAATCTGTAAATAAACTCCCAGAAATATTATGTGCCTATAGTACCAGTTACCAGTTAGTGATTGAACTTAGCTACATATTATAAAACAAATAACAGTTATTTAGAAAATACAGACTTATTTTCCTCTCATCTGGGAAGGATAGGGAGGTAGGCACCGAAAGCTTATAATGATAACTCTGTGTTTATCAGAGACTCAGGCTCTTTTCATCTTTCTTTCTCATCAATCTTGGGATACATTTGTCATTCTTAAAGTCACCTCATGATCTTAATATGGTGGCTTGATTGAAATCTATCGCATCAACATTCCAGCCAAGAAGAAGGAACGTTGGATAATGACCTTAATGTAAAATTCCAGCAGTCAGCTCGCTTTGAAGCACTTTCTTGAAAACCCCACATCACATCCAATTGACTAGCCCTATCTGAGGGAGTAAACATAGGGGTTCTGTTGGTAAAATTAAATAAAAATAAAGGAAGAATAGGTACTGAATAAATAACTAGCAATCTATTGTATTACAATCTACAAGCCTGCATGTATGTGTATCCTTTCCCTCACATTTTTAAACAAATGGTGGCATAGTCACATTGCTTTTTATTCTACTCATTATTTCATTGGATTGCATTAGGACCAAACCCAAGGATCAAACCTGAGGCTGATCCCTCTAAAATAGGGGTGTCGAACTCATTCAGAGAAGAGGCCAAAATCTAAAATCCAGCCTAAATCGCGGGCCAAATGGTTTACTGAACAGTCATAAACTGACAATGTCATAAACTGACAGCGGAGTGCAGTGATGACAGCGCGGTGCGGGCCACATTGCAAGGCCTGGCGGGCTGGATTTGGCCCGCGGGCCTTGTGTTTGACACATGTGCTCTAAAAGATAGGTTCTGCCTGACTCCAGATGCTAATAATCACTATCGCTACCTGAACTTCTTGCTGCTCAAAGACCAGCACCAGTCATGTCACTGGGAACTTGCTAGAAATGCAGAATCCCAGGCCCCACCTGAAATCAGAATTTGCCACTTGGCAAGATGCCAGATAATGTGCATGAGCATTTGGGTTTGAGAAGCAGTAGGCCCTCAGCCCTTCTAAGATCCCAACTTAGTGACATCCAAGCAGTGTATTTGGAGCCTTCTCCCAACTAGCTGTTAGGTGTATTTCTGTGTCTTAGATGGGTTCTGTGAGAACCCTGGAGTGAACATGGGCTAGCATGAGCCTCAGGCTTTATAGTCACAATCTGTTCCTAATTGTGCCATCACTCAGCAATGCTGGTCCTTTTGCCTTAATTTCCTGGGTTGTGTTTCTTCTTCCTTTCTCCAATCCTTCTCTCTTAAACTAGGAGAGTAGCTTCCCACTCCAGCTGTCTCTCTCCCTGGTTTCTATACCACCTTAACTCATGGGACTTGCCTTACTTCCAGTTTCCTTAGCTCTTCTTGATGGACCTCCCTTTTAAATAATCTTTAAAACCAAGAGCTCTGAGGATGTCTCATGACCCTAAAGCCTGGACCTGGTTTTCTTTGCTTTCTTGAGTTAGGACATCCTGGCCATGGCCAAACTTTAATACTCTCCTAAAGTTCGTTTTGGAATTAGTCCTTTCTTCCCCATATCCCAAGCAAATCTTTACCACCCCAAGTCTCTGCCAAGCCTGGATTGTCCACGCTTATTCTCTTTTACTCAAAGGGAAATCAACAAAATGTGCACATTGGACTATGCTGTTCATGTCAAAAAATGACTTGTTGCTGAGTTCCACCATTTACCTAGAGTCTTTCACTGTTACCATAGCAAGAATCACCGGTAGGTGCTGGGGGCCTGGCTGAAATACAGAGTAAGAATAAGTGGCCTGTGATGGATGGACATATGTGAGAGCCTGGCAGTCTAGTTGGAACATAGTCAACACTGTGTGAATTTGGATGGATAAAAAGGACATTAGATTTTACAAAAATGTAGGTTGTTAACCTTTAAAAGAGCAGTCTCAGCAGAAAAGTAGGGCTAGGAGCCAATTTGCCATGAATTAAGGAAGAAATGAAAAGCAGAGGAAAGGAGGCAGCTGATAACAACATTCATTTCAGACATTTGTGAGGGGAAGGAAGAAACTGTGAGACATAACAGAATCAAGTGACATTTGTGTAAGATAAGGGAGAATTAAACATTTTTGGAGGCAGAGGGAAAAGAGTCTGTGAAAAAGAGATATTTAGAGACAAACTCAAAAGAGCAAAAGAAAGATCTTAGAAAGTCAAGATAAGAAAAAACATTAAAGAGAGAGATTATCTTTAAAAAGGAAAGACTCCTTATCCTCAGGCCCACTAAGAAAGAATGAGGGAATAAATGTAGAAAGAAAATAAAACAAGGCATGTCTATGGATATATAATTGGTTCACAATAGTCTTATAGTCAACAATAAATCGATAGGTAAGGATAAGGAATGTGTTGTATTGGATTGGGACTTAATAGAGTCAAAGATTTTTATTATAGGAAAAGCTTATGAAAACAACTTGTTAATGTATTCTCTTCATTTGATGAGATGGCAAATGGTGAATGAATAAGATTGATTTGCCAAGATAAGTTTAAAGGAATCTAATAGCTGTCAGGATTTGATACTATCTAGAAGAATTCCTGATGGTCATAAGAGATGAAGACAGAATTTGCCAAGTATCATAAATGAAGTTAAAATGAAGGGTGAGGCCAAGAGTAAGCTTGAGAATGGAGGTGAAGGACAGCGTTGAAACCAAAGAAGTTAAATTTAATTTTTTGTTTGTAGGACTTGAGCATTATGTTTTTTGTGCTACCTTATGACCCAAGAGCAGGGACAAAGAAATAAGAAGCTTGAGTGATATGGGGTTGGGACTTAGTGTGGTCCATCAATGAACAAGAATGAATGAAACCCTAGGGCGTGAGGTAGGGCAACATAAAGTGACTTGCTATGGTGCCTCATTCAGTGGGAAATCTCTAATATTACCAACATATTTGCCTTCTCAGATTGTTACCAGTGAATATGGAGACATTTGAACTTTGTCTAAGTCATAGGTCTTTGTAAATTAAAGACTTATGGTTGAATCCTAATGTCACAACCAACTAGCTACGTAATTGGAAATGAGTATTCTGATCCTTGGTTTCCTCATCCACAAAAGATAATAATACTGATATACCCTAATGAGATATGGACATAATCATAATATATAAAAAGATATAATCTGTCTCAAAGTATCAGATTATTACCATAAAAACAGAAGTATAATATCTGTTCATTATGATCTTTAAATTCTCTATAATGCATGTAGAAAAGTAGAAAATTATCAAACTTGGTAGGGAACAGACACTTTCTGTGGCTGACTCTGAAGGAGATAGCCTTGGGAGATCTTAAATACCATTTCTAGATGCCAAAACTGTAAACCCCATTGAACACCATTCTCTCCCACTGAGTTTTCATGGTGCCAAAGCTTCTTCTCACACAGTTTCCTCTCTTAAAGGCAGAGTGAGGAGACCCAACTCCAATTAACACTGAACCAAACCTAATGCCTTCCTCCTGCATTGTCCAGACAGCAGACCTATTTTGATCAAATAAATCAGAACTAAAACAGGAAACCAATAGTCAGACCACTGTCAACTACTCTCATTTGTAAATACCTGAAATAGAAACAGAGGTACCTTTATTTTTACTCACACTACATAAAATATAACTTATTTTTTATTTAGGATTGTGTGGGTCAGGTATATCTACAGAGTTTTTTTAAATTAAAGTATAAGTTAGATCTTTGAGGCTTCTAGTACTTCCATTGGTTCCTAAAGTAAAATATTTTACCTTCTCCCACCAAAAACGTAATTGAAATTACAGTTTTTAAACTGCTTTCCATCATCCTGACCCTCTGTAGCCAGCCAAAATATTTATTTTTTTTTCTGAGTAAGGCTCCAACCCCAAAATTCCTTGGGGAGTCCCTTTCTGGAATTTCGTTAGGTGTGAACATTCTTTTCTTCAATGAGGTGGTAACTGGGCCTGAGATGTCTACCCTGAAAGGACCAACTTGGGGCAATCAGGCTGCTGAGAGAAGTCTCTGGCACCACAGCTGCTTCTGGAAACAGCTGCTTCTGTGAGAACCCACAGCCAGTTTGCATAGGCATGCACTGTAGTACCTGGCTCTATTTGAGATATTTAGACTTTAACAGTTCTGTTGTGGATTGTACAACCCTGCACTCATCTCCATCTTCCATGAGTTACACAACTGGCTTACATCAATGGTAGACAACCAAGATTGCTACTAGATGGTTCTTTAAGTTTCCTTCCTGGACCTGGGCAACTGTTCCATTTTTTTTTAAATAAAAAAATGAATTCTATAAATTATAGAGCAGAAAACTTAGCATCATTCCTACACCACCCCAAAATGGAATCGATTATTAAACATATTATATACGGAATCTAAGTAACAAAAATGATAGAACCATTCAAGGTCAACATAGACTCTCTGAGAGTAAGTCATAGTGAATTAACCTCACTTCAGTTTGGGTCATAATTTCTAGATTGTGCTTAGCTCCAAATACATGGTGCACTTGAATTTCAATAAAGTCTTTAGCAATCAATTAAACTCCAATAATAATGAATTTGCCTGGACCCAGATAGGCACTACTAGTATTTGAAAGGAAATATTGCAGCCATATAGTTCTGCATCATTCCAAAGCCATCATCAAAAAGCAACACTCAGCTTAAGCAGTAAGAAAATGGGCATCATTAGTGGAAAAACTCCTTTCTATTGATTATAACACATTATTAGGAATAATGAGGGTTGTAGCCCATTGGATTGAAAAAGTATCCAATAAAAACAATGGTAACGTCTAAAAATTTCAATTATTAGATGCAAACATTCTGGAGCTATTTTATGCTTTTCACTCAATTTTTTTTATTTATCATGCTATTAAAATTTTAAGACATGACTTAAAAAGTATACAGTATGTGGTGAGTAATGTGTTCAGTGGATAACACTTAATTCTATGCAAAGATGACTGTGAAAAATTACACTGTCTTCTTGGGGAATTATACTCTAAAGGAGTTTGTAATTGCTTTGCAAAGTAAATTCAGCTTTGGGTTGTAGAAGAACTACATATAGAACGGCAGTAAGGAGATGGGCGTGATTACTAGATTATGCTTTAGTAAAGGAGATGGGTTAATGCCATGAGCCAGAGTGTCACTTTCTGCCTAACTGGTTTAGAGACAAGTAAATTAGACTCTGCACTTCAACTTCTCACCCATAAAATGAAGTTAATAATAGAACTTAGCTCTAGAGATATAATGACTAAATTTATTAATGGATGTACAGTACCAGAATACTATCCAGCAAAGCCCTGTGCTAAACGCTGAATATACATTATCTCAGTAATCCTCACAATAATTTAAAAAAGTAGTGGGATCATTATCTCCCTTTTATAGATGTGGCTCAGAGAGGTAAACTACTTTGCCCAAAGTCACTTAGATAGCATTGGCAAAGCCAAAATTTGAACTGAAATCTCTCCAACCATGAAGCTGGACTTTTGACTACCATACAATTAACTGTAAGGTAAGCTTTAGATCCCAGGGAAAAAATCTGAAATCCATCCCAAGACCTATGTACATCAGACCAATGCTAGCAGCAAGAGTGGCCTCATGTTGATTCCCAAGTGTTAGATGGAACTTGAACTTCTGCTATTGAGAACATCATTTGTCCCTGGGGCTGAAGTGAAGTTGCTCCAATAGAAGAGCAGAGGAGCAGAGGCTCAGATTCAAGGAGCAGGCAGGACCATCATACACATGGGCCAGGTGGCAGTGCTCATCATTTATTTTACCTTGACCTTGAGGATGGGTCAGGGATCCTCCCACCCTCAACCCTGAGTGGTGGGGGTCAACGATCTGCTGTAGCAATGATGAAGTATGGGCAGGTTTTAAGCTATGCATCTGGCTTCCTTCAAAAGTCCATTAGTAACAAAGTCTGGTATATCTCGCTACTATGGCCAGTTTCTCCTACAGAATTTTCTGGGCTCTTCTCAGTATGGAGTCACAGCATCATCACTCTCATTCTGACTCCTTCTCAGGTCAATGGTATTAGGTGAAATTGATTCCATTTGCTAATTCAACCAAATGGATCATAGCAACTGCCATACTTCACTAGGTGGATCAAATGCATTCCTCAAACAAATTAAGAAACCTGTGAAAACCCCATTTAATTAGAGAGAAGAGGACTTCTATATTGCAAAATGCGTTCTCTCATATTCCACAGACACATATGAGCAGAGGAATGCCTCTCTTTCTCTTGGGTTCTCCTGAGACCTATGAACTCTGTGTATCCACATACAGCTTCATGTGCAATAAGGGGCTGAGGAGTCTCCTGGGGCTACATGACTGTCACTGACTATTGTGGGCAAAAGCAGGGCCCACAATAGTCAGGGGTCTAGACATTGTCATTCAAAAATGTCACCTCACTAGCTTGATTATTGGCTGAGCCATCTCCTCAGTGACAAGCAGATAGGCAATGGATATATATGTGTATTTGCATGCCCATGGGGCAGTGCCTGGCTGCCTAAGCAGGGGACTTGGAGCATGACTGCTTTGCCATCCACTGCCTTCCAATGGGTTCTCTGGGACCTCAGTTCTAAAACATAGAATTTGGAGATGAAGATCCCACTGTTGCATTATATGGCCCACTGGCAAGCTGGATTTGAGGAGATATTGGCAGAAATGTCTCTCCTGAGACACTGAGTGTGCCCAGCATGGAAGGGTCACAAAAAGAGTCTATCTGCTATTATATGCAGAGAGCAGATTCCAAAATGAATCATGAACCCAAGAGGTGGGAGCTGCCAGAGAGTGACGTCAACAGCTCAAGATGGGAACCAGGAAGTCTGAGGCCATTGGAATGGACATAGGCAGAGGGCTGCTGGGCACACCCAGCTTTCCCTCCAGTTTCCTGGCCCAGACACCATTTAAAGGGTCAGGTATGGAGGAGGCAGAGCTCTATGTAACCTGCTTATTTACACGTCCTCATAAACACAAAGACATGTATGCTCACCCAAGATCTTACCCATCACATCCTGAGACTATCATAAAAACAACTCTTTATTACCAAACTACAGTTAGGTTAACCTCACACATTTACAGAATCTGTTTTAATTTACTTTGGATTGTAAAATAGGTAAAAGCTACATGAAATTTTTCTTAAGACAAATACGATACTTCAAATTACCTCATAACACTCAGGTTCTATGACCCTACCTAGCTATTCACATGATACCATTGAAATATTATTGAATTTGGCAGTGGAAACTGAGAAATGTCCCAGATGATCTACTTAAAGGGGCACTTTTATTCTTTTTATTTTTAAACAATGCTGTTATTCCTCAACACTTTGCCGCCAGAAATGCATTATCTGAGAGCAACCTTCTTTGTGAGTCAGAGTAACATTTGTGTCCCCTGTGGTATTGCTGAGCTAGCTTGTGCAGAGTGTCTGCATCCTAAATGAATATCATTAAAAAGCTTATCTTCCTTGGTAGAATCCAGCAACCCATTCTTTTTCCATTTTGACTGTCTACACATTGCTTTCCTTACACGTAAGGGCAATAAATCCCCAAAGCCTAACTAAATGGGATGGTGTTGTACATTTTTATGGTCATCGTGGAGAAAACAACTTATTTTCATATTCATTGATTAATTTGGAGCTTAGGATGCCAGGGGGACTCAATAAGAGATTGATCCAAATGTCTTCAAATAATTTCAGGCTTCACTTGGCAAAGGACACTTCCACAAACAGACATAACTCTAATTCTGGAATCCCTAAAGGAGAAGTATAAGCTGCTTGATTAAAAACAAATAGGTTAAGGCTTACTAGGATTCACACTCTTCCCAGGGTGATCCAAAAAACTAAAAAGCCAGTTCCTCTTAGGATGTCTTCCCCAAAGGGTCCTAAGATCCTAGACTTCTGTTTTGCTGAGCAAGAAAGAGAAAACAGATGGGCATGGGTGACAGTTGCGTGAAAAGGCCCTTCTGAGAGCCACAGAGAAAGAAATGTGTCCACACAGCCCTGTGAGATGAGACTGTCCACCTGCTGCTTGTTCTTTAGTCTCAGAGTTTTCTGTAACTCCCAAGAAAGATTCCAATCCAAAATTGAGTGTGAGCCATTGCACAAAGCTGAACCCCACCCTTCTAGAAAAAAGAGTCAGAAGATTCTCAAATTACTAACCAGATGTTATGTATCTGGACATTTTGTTGTCTGTCATCCTGTCATGCTAAATTCAAGCTTGCTGTGAGAGTAAGAAGACTACCATCCTTTTTGAAAACCACTGTCTCACTTCAATAAAGTAGCTGAAAAGTCTTACTCCATCACATCCCTAGTGAAGGAAGCATTGTGCGTGTTTGGGTATACATGTAGCTATTTTTAAAGCACGTCAAATGTTTGGGTTCATGTAAACCCAATCAATAGTTAATGCATAAGTGAAAAATACCCTAATATTTCTTTATCTCTATATGTTTATATTTCCTCCATCTATCTAAGATGGTATAATCTTTGGCTTGTTTTCAGGTTTATTGCATGACCCAAACAGTATCAAAGCAAAGCAGGAAAAAAATCTATCATGCTTACCAAATTACAACAGTAGCTACAGCTGCACATGAGCAGAGCTGGCTTCTATAATATTTTAACTGAGTGACACAGTGACCTGTGCAAGAATTTCAGGGTTGCCACCATGCTAAAATTCTAAAATTCATCTACTTTATTTCGGCTGTACTGGCTTCCCTCCTGTACTTCACTTTGAAATATATTGCTTTTCATCATTTATTCATTCAAAAACATTTAATGAGTGCCTTCTTTGCACCAGGCAAAGTGCTGCGTTTCAGAAATGCAAAGTTGAGTTGAGATAAAGTTCTTACCTTGAAAGAGTGTGGTGGTGGGGACATAGGTCCAAACAGATGGGTATAATCATGAGGAATGTGCCTTAGTAAGGGAATATGAGGCTGTGCCAAAGTCAGGGAAGGAGCAGATCCTCATCTTAAAGGAACCAGGCAGGACTCTTAGAAGATGTGGTCTTTCTATCTACTCTCTTAAAGGTTTCCTGCTTTTATGGACTACCTGGAGGTAGGAAATGCACCCAGCGCAATACTGGGAACTGCCATTAGAGATATAAAGTGCTGGGACAGTTTAGACTAGAGGTATGGCCACTGGAGAGATTTTTTTTAAAGTGACATTGACAACAGGACTTAAAAAGGCGAGAAGGTTTGAGCAATTAGAGATGTGAGAATGGGTTAGTGGGTCTTGGGCAAACAAAGAAAAAGGGGGTGCTCAGGGAGCTGGAGCACAGGGTCAAGGCAGAAAATGACGGAGGAAAAGCCAAACAGCCAGATTGAGACAGGACTATCGAGGGCTTGAAAGTAGATTAAAAGTTCCTATGTGCTTAGACAGAGAAAATAATCTTTGTTCTCCGTTACCCCAAATCATGAGTCATGGTTAAGGAAGAACAAACATGTTGTAGCAATGCCCACCTTAAACCAAAAGCAAGAACATGCAATAGCCTCATCTCTCTCCAGCTGCTATCCTTTCAGCCAAATCTCCTTGAAAGAGTTGAAATCCTATTTTCTCTTAAACACACTTTGATCAGATTTGGGCTCTATCCTCCACCAAAACAACTCCCATCCAGGTCACCCATGTCCATCCATGTCACCCACATTACCCGTTCCAGTGGTGCGTGCTTAGTGCTCACTGTCCTTGACCTATCAGAGGCTGTGGACACAGCTGATTGCTCTCACTTCCTTGTAGCCTATACCTCTCTGGTCAGTCCTTTTCGGTCTCTTTTGTTGTTTCTTGACTTTTCTCCAACCCCTAAATGTCATAATGTTTCAGAACTTCATCCTGAGTCCCTTCTCTGACTTAATTTACTTCCTTAGTGACCTAATCCAGTCATATGACTTTAAATACCACCTTTAGGTACACTAATAGCTTATAAATTTATAATTGCTCTTTACCTGAGCAAATTTGGGGGGTTGTGTTTCTAGCAAACAATCTTTTTTTTAATTTATTTTTTTTATTAAATTATTATCTTTGTACATATACCATTGCCCGCCCCCTCCCATACATGCCCTCCCTCCCCAGAGTTTTGTGTCCATTGGTTGTACTTATATGCATGTATACAAGTCCTTTGGTTGATCTCTTATCTCCCCCAGATCTCCCTAACCTCCTCGCTGTAATTTGACAGTCTTCTAGCAAACAATCTTTAGGGATGAGGTAACTTCCCTCCCTTACCCCTTCCCCCACCAAGCAAAGAGTGGGCTTGCTTTTCTTTCTTTCTTTTTTTTTTTTTTAATATATATATATTTTATTGATTTTTTTTTTTACAGAGAGGAAAGGAGAGGGATAGAGAGTTAGAAATATCGATGAGAGAGAATCATCGATCAGCTGCCTCTTACACACCCCCTACTGGGGATGCGTCCGCAACCAAGGTACATGCCCTTGACCTGAATCGAACCCAGGACCTTTCAGTCCGCAGGCTGACGCTCTATCCACTGAGCCAAACCAGTTTCGGCTGGGCTTGCTTTTCTTGTTGTAAAGATAGCTCAATGTTCTCTCCTGTAACACAACCCACTGTGTGTGCAGGGGTCCATCATGTGCTGGCAACTGTGCTGATAGTCTTTTGTCTCTAACCCTAAAAGCAACAAGCTAATTTGTTAGCATATAAAAGTGAAATCCCAAATCATGCCCAGTTCTTAACATTAGGTAGCTATGTTTCCTTTTATAAAAGTTTAGCATCTTAACCCAAATTACCCACAGAAGCTTTCTGTTCACAAATGTTAAACTTGATGATTTTCACAGGAATGCAGTTTCCACAGAACGAAGTGTGTCTGCCTCTGCCTGTCTCCCATAGGCAGCTTTGGCCAAGACATTTTATAGAGTCATTTTGAATTTGAGGAAAATTTAACTAAAAGCATTTTGGAATCTGGATGTTGAATAGAGAAACTTCTGTCATTCCTTGTGGGTTCTCTTAAGCTTTCGGGTCTAAATGTTGGTGTGAATGCTGACAATTTTAGGAAAGTAGTAGTTTTTATTCCTTTAGGCTTCCCTTAAACTCAGCAGTTCTCTCACCCTAAGGCTAGACCTGAATGAGCTTTTCTCATCAACTGTTCACCTATAATAGAAGTTACCCCTTAAGACGCTTTTAGAGATGACTCATGTCTTTGATTCATTCTTTAAAAAAAAAAAAAAAAAATATATATATATATATATATATATATATATATATATATATAAAATTGATTTTTTTACAGAAAGGAAGGGAGAAGGATAGAGAGCTAGAAACATCGATGAGAGAGAAACATCAATCAGCTGTCTCTTACACACCCCCCACTAGGGATGTGCCCGCAACCAAGGTACATGCCCTTGACTGGAATCGAACCTGGGACCTTCCAGTCTGCAGGCCAATTCTCTATCTGCTCAACCAAATGAATCAGTTAGGTATGATTCATTCTTTCTAAAGCTTACAATTCATATGACACACAGCCAATAGTCTGCGTCCTTGTAACTACAAGTGTGAAACCTGAGCCTGCCAAGCCTTATAGGAGGTCTGCAGGCCAAACAAATCAATCTCATATACAAATCCTATTTGCAAAACCTAATCAATCCCTATACAAAAAGAGGTGTCAGAATCTACATTATGTCATTTACATTCATTTAATATATCAAAAAAATATAGAATTTATGCAGTCAGAAATTACAATGCAGAGAAAAATTGAATGTTATAACTGTAGAGATAGATGGTTGTAATGGAGGAGAAAAACACTATCTTTAAAATAAATGACTTTCAAAACTTTAATAAAAGCAGAAATAATCAAGATTATCATCCTGATGTTATTTATTATTTTGTGTGTCCTTGCTCTTAGCAAGAGTGCATTATATTACATTTCTTGGAAATAAGCAGAAAGCCACAGGGACTATTTCAATTCATATTATAGGAAACTAAGAACATAACACAACCATCAGCCAACTACAAATTGGTGATTAACATGATGTCTAAACAGGTTCTCCTGAGAATAACATTATTAATTAAACAGAACTTTGGTTAATCTAGATAGCCAAAGTAATTTGGGGGATAAATACTTTATTAGTGTACCTGTCAATAAATCAAAAGTAAAAGGATATTTTTAATTAATTTGTGTGTTATACTATTGAGATTATAGCTGGCAAATTTTGTTTGAGGGACTAGAGAGTGATCTAATATTTGTACTATGGCATGTCTTTCTCTTATGTTTCCAGCTAATGGTGTCATCTATTTCAATTATCTAATCCAAATTTCTTTCTTGTCATCAAGATATTATTAAAGCCCATTAGTGAATAATTAAGTCTGATAAATTTCCCGTTACTATGCATTGCTCTGTTCTTTTAAAACTGGGTGTTATCACATTTCATTAGCAAAATATATATATATATATTTTCACAAAATAAGGAAGGATAGTGTGCTGCCATTATTGTTAAAAACTTGATCTTACCTTCTGTCAGCCAAAAGAATTATTTGGAAGGGGATAAATAAATATATTGACCAGTTATTTAATACTTAGATGATGAGGTGTTTTGTGTGGTTTTTTTTTTTTTTTCAGAAAACACAGTAACCCAATATTTTCAGTTTCCCTAAAACTACAGGAAAAAATAAGTAACATAAGTAAAAGCATACTTATAAAAATGTATTTTTAATGAGTTTGCTCTTCTTTCCCTTTATAAAAGTACTTCTATGGCCCTAATCAGGTTGGCTCAGTGGATAGAGTGTGGTCCTACAAACTGAAAGGTCCCAAGTTCGATTCCTGTCAAGGGCATGTACCTTGGTTGCAGGCACATCCCCAGTAGGGACTGTGCAGGGGCCAGCTGATCAATGTTTCTCTCTCATTGATGTTTCTAACTCTCTACCCCTCTACCTTCCTCACTGTAAAAAATCAATAAAATTATATATTTTTTTAAAGTACTTCTATGATCATCATCTTATGCAACCCTTCTAACATGCTCAATGTCTTGTCCTAACCCTACCACTGCACTTACTCAAATGATAAAATCAGGACTTGCTTGCTTTTTTTTTTTTAAGTTAGCCAACTGGTCAACCCCTTTCTTTTTAGCCTGGAAGGAAACTTGCATTGAGATTACTAAAAAGTCTTCTAAAAAAAAGTATTTTATTTTATAAAGATTACTTAGAGGGTTCTTAGATATCTATCCTTGAGTGTATAAATATGTAACAAAGTAATTTATGGTACAGCCATTAGCCCATTAGCAGTTAATAGTTTCCAGGCCTCTTATAAAGTTAGAAGGCAAACCAAAGATCGGTGGGGTAAATTTTGTTTTAGGTCAAAACTTTTTTATCAGGATGAAATTTTTTCAACCCCATCAAATCAACTCTACATATTGACATGTGAAAACAGTGTTTCAGCATTAAGTTCACTGAGTTTGCTCTCCAGGGGCCTTCTCATCAATCCTCTGGCCTATCTTCCAGTAAATGCCAATGAACCAACCAGTAAATGCTGATGGGCCAAGCATGCCAAATAGAATGAGCTAATGTTAGAAGACACGACATACATCCCCTGTCAAAGAGGCTAATAATATGCTAAAATATACTTTAGGCATAATTGTCATCTCAAACAATATCAATGAAGACAAAACAATTTTTCTTACTTTAAATCAACATAAAAGTGCAGATAGAAGTGCTATATTTTTTTCTAAATAAGCATATACTCTATTAGGAAAGTAAAAAAATAATGTTCATTACAGTACTCAGCTATCGTGAAGGACTTGGATTTCTACGAGAAAAGTCCTATAGCACTCAATCAAAATATTTGATTCACCTTTACCTACCTCCCACTGATAGAAATGAAAAAGATAATGACTTGTGAAATTTCACTTACCTGAGTTGGCTGTGGGAAAACAATTATTGGAATACAAAAGCTATCGAGCAACTGTGGGCTAACTATTCAATAAGCAACTTCCAAGATAAAATATGCAATACAGCATCTAAATGTCAGTCTGTAACCAAAGTAACAAAAATAGTCCAAAATTTTTTCTATTATAATATGATTCAATCCATTTTGCTACCACTCTTCTCTTTACAAAGCAACTTGAAGAGACCCAATGTATCAGTCATCTCAAATACACTGGATAGGCAGAGACACTTGATCTGTTTCATTGTCACTAGTCTAGCTCTTAGGGTTCAAAAGATATCTGATTTGTCTATATTTGTGTCACTAGAACTCATGTTAACTGAACTCCTTGAACTGTTTTCCAAGCAAAGGGTCATACCCAAAGAAAGTTTTCCAAAGGAGGGCATACACATGCAAAAAGATGTTGCCAGATTTTCCAGAAAGATTGCAGCCATGCTGACTTAGTTTTAGTCCAAAGAGACCCATTTTAGATCTCTGATCTCCAGAATTACATGGTATAGGATAATAAATTTGTGTTGATTTTAACGCACATGTTTGTGGTAATTTGAACAGCACCAGTAGAAAGTTCTTGAGTTACACACACACACACACACACACACACCTACCTAAAAGAGAGCCTGCCAAGAAAATAGAAAGTTATTAATTGGCAGTTGTCTTTCAATATATGATTTACTAAAAAAAAATACCCACAATTATGAAGTTATCACTATCACTTGCTGACATAAAAAAAAAACTTAGTATATACAACCTATTAAGATTTCACACAAATAATGAAAACAACAGCAAGTTAATAAGCGAGTAAAAGAACTCCTGCAAATAATTTGGAAAAGAAAAAATATAAGTGGCTAATAAAATATGAAAATGTTTCAGATGAATAAAACTATTGTAAATTAAATAAATGAAGAGATGTAATTTGTGTATTATATTGGCTATATTTTTAAGGATATGACAAAGCAAGCATTATCATTCACTGCTATAGTAGGATAAAATGGCACATCTTAGAATCAGATAATCCAAAATTCAGAAAAAGTATTAATATTCATCATAATAGTTTTTATAATAAAAAAGTGTTCAATAATAGGAGGTTACTTAAATACATAATCATATATAAATTATGCTAATACATGTAGTTAGTAATAATTAAGCTTATGAAAAGTATTGATGTGGGTCAGAAGACTATAACCATGGCATATAGCAACTATGAGAAAAATAATTGGAAGAAAATTCATTCAGAAGTTTTTAGTAATAGGATTGTAGGCAATTTCTTTCTTCAGCATGCAACTGGTTTATTAAATGAGCTGGACTTGGTAGAATACAATTAAAAGGCATTTTATTCTTTTTCCCACTACCCCTTCAAGTACAGTTTCTGGCCATCAGTTTATCTCACTCTTTGTATGACATTTCAGGCAGAACTTATAGCTCTTTTGGTCCCCTGTAGATATTAAAAGGGCCAGCCCATAATATCAAAAAGATAAGAAATAAAAATGTTGCAGAGGCCCTAGCTGGTTTGGCTCAGTGAATAGAGTGTCGGCTTGTGGACTGAAGAGACCCGGGTTCAATTCCAGTCAAGGGCACATACCATGGTTGCATGCTTAATCCCCAGCCCTGGTTGAGATGCCTTCAAAGGCAACAAATCAATATGCCTCTCTCACATCAATGTTTCTTTCTCTGTGTTTCATCCTCTCCCTTCCACTCTCTCTAAAAATTAATGGGAAAATATCCTCGGATAAGGATTAACAACAACAACAAAAGATGTTGCAAAGGATTTGGAGAAAAGGGAACCTTCATACACTGTTGGTAGGAGTGTAAATTGGTACAAACACTATGGAAAACAATATGGAGATTTCCCCAAAAATTAAAGATAGAGCTATCATATGATCCAGCTATTTCACTCTGGGTATTTATCCAAAGAATATGATAACACTTATTTGATAGCACTATTATGATAATATTAATTCCCAAATTCATTGTAGGATTATTTACAATAACCAAGATATGGAAACAACCTGTGTCAAATGATGGATGAATTGATAAAGAATGTGAGATAGATGATTGATAGATAGATAGATAGATAGATAGATTGATATAATATTACCCAGTCACAAAAAAGAATGAAATCTTGCTAATGCAGCAAAATGGATGGACAGCAAGGATATTATGCTAAGTGAAATAAGTCAGATGGAGAAAGACAAATATATGATTTCTTTATTCACACGTGAAATTAAAAAAAAATAATTCTAGATACAGAGGACAAATTGGTGGTTACCAGAGAGAAGGACTTTGCAGGAGAGTGAAATGGGTAAAGGGGTCAATGATATGGTATTGGATGGTGACTAAACTTTTGCTGATGATAATTTATATAGTATACAGATGTCTAATGATAATATTGTACACCTAAAACTTATATTGTATTTCAATTTTACTTCAATTTAAAAAAAAAAATATTCAGCCCAGCCAGTGCAAACTCTCCTCTACTTAAACTCTCCTCCTCAGCCTGGGTCTGAATTCAATGTGCAGATCATCAGTGAGGAAGGGACCCCTCACTGTTTCTCTCTCTTCTAACTTCACTTCTCTCTGTTGGGTTATTCCAGAGATGGAGTGAAAGGAGGGCTCATGGAGAAGAGATAAGCTCTTACATGGCTGGTTCAGTTGTAACCCAGCAGGAGTTGCTCCCTGGGTGTAACAGATTCCAACTGCAGCTCTTCCTTTTGTAGGTGTTTCTGTGGATTCTTCAAAACTCACCTAAGCCGATCTTTAGGCTCCTCACTTGGTTCTCTGGATGATCGGCATCTCTAGCTGGCCACTTGACAGTCTTACGCATCTTCTATATACTAAGTAGCAGTATCGGTCTTCTGAGGCCACTTGCACAGCCAGCTCTCTTCCAAAAGGCTTTACCTGCCAAGCTAAGGGCATGCATACACCTGACCGGCCATGCCTGCTCAGTCCTATGTCTGCACACACTGTCACCAAAAGCACACTTAGCCATAGCCTTTCAACTTTTGACTTCTTCAAGTGTGGATTAAGTGCCAAGCACCTGTGTTCCCCAGATTGCAAGAAACTTGTCAAACCCCCCATGTTTCTGTTTTCCTGAAATACCCCCTCACTTGGTTTGGATGAGAAAAGGCACCCCTTGGGGTGAAAAGACCTTTCAGTGCTCTGGCAAGTCTCTCTATATAAGTTCTTCTCACTCTAACCTTTCACCCTCAGAGATTTCTTGGCCTTTGTCTAGACTGTGGTCAGCAAACTGCGGCTCTCAAGCCACATGTGGCTCTTTGGCCCATACTGAAGGGCTCTTCCACAAAATACCACAGCCTAGATGAGCCTATTTTGAAGAAGTGGCATTAGAAGAAGTTTAAGTTTTAAAAATTTGGCTCTCAAAAGAAATTTCAATCGTCGTACTGTTGATATTTGGCTCTGTTGACTAATGAGTTTGTCGACCACAGTCTAGACAGTCTAAAGCTGGTTATGAATTCAAAGTCCTCATCTGCTTGGGCAATCACAAACACCAGTTACATTATTCTTTGCATTCAGCCTTTGATACTGGGACTGTCAGAAAAGTTTCCTTTCCAGTGCTATTTTATAAGGAGAAGGAGGAAATGACTTTAACAATGGAGAGAAAGGCAAGAAGACAGACTCTATAACAGCTATAGGTATCTCTTTTTCATCAAAGTATTTATAGAAGTAATTTTAGACTAGATTCTATGACAATTTTGTCTTCCAAGAATTTCAGTGTCAGTGGCTCCATAGAATAAAAATTGTCTTCTCAATATAAGTGGGAGAGAAAAACACAATGTTGAAAGCCAGAAAACACCTGCATTTATTCTTTTAACTACTAGTGTCCAAAGTATAAATGATCTCATCTATTATATTTCATTACTAATACCTGAAAGTTAATGTATTTCATTATGATATAATTAACAAAACATGGCATTTAAATAGAATTTACATTCTCTGAGCATTTTTAATGGTTCAGTAGATGATTAATGTTTAATTTATAATTAATATATTTTTATTCCTTTTTGTTATTAAACCTTGAAATAGTTGTAGTAATAATTAATGAGTGCAGCTACAGATTGCTCTAAAAAGAGTCAAAACTTTAAAATATATGTTCTGAATAACCTGTGGCGATCTTAAATATGAGACCTATAAATCCCAAATCAAAACCTAAGTGAAATACCTAGAAATTGGTTTTTCCCCATTCTTGTATACTTTTTTTAGAAAGCTATTAAAGCTGGGTAGAAATTAAAAACCTCCTTAAAATCACAGCTATTAAAAACCAAGGTTTTTCCCTATTACAAATTCATAAACGTTACTGCCATATATTATTTTTCTATTGGATTATATAGGCTCTTTAATTATGGACGTTTGGATTAGGTTCTTAAAGTATTTTTTTTCTCTCCTTTGCAGTTGGTTGGTTTTGTGTATGCCTGTTATGTGATCAGTATTTTCATGGAAGAAGAGGATACCTGTAAGTATTGATACGTCTCCCTGTGGGTTGATTTTGGATGAGATATAGCTCCCAAAACTAATCATTCCAGGGCTATGAAATCATTGCCATTTAGAATTGAAAATGACTGAACTCACCATCGTAAAGTTACAATCAAGCATGTATAAGCCAAACTGCACTCAAATCAGGTGGCACTGAATATTGAAACTCTCAACCCAAGCTGTATGGGAAGCTCCCCAGAGACAGAGAAGCCTACAGATGGCTGTCACACCATGTCTTAGTAACTTTTCATCAGAGACCTAAACAGTATGCTTAGGAAATTCGGGGTTGCTTTATCTATCACTGCTGTATATATGCTGGCTGCAGAATTTTGAAATCTGACTAATAGCAATGACATCAATACAACAATACCCATTATAGCAAGCTCTATATGTATATACACTATATAAAATGCTCTGAGAAAACTAAAGATGACAACCTTCTAGGCAAAACATTAAAAAAAAAGGGGGGAGAGATGCTGAAAAAGCTAAACAATCACATTTTAGCAGGAACACACACACAAAAAAAGAAAGAAAAACCCTATATAACCTGAAAAGTTATATAGGCAGATATTTTGCAACATAGGTCAACCACTGGCATTTCTTAAACACCTACCTGCTATGTATAAGGCACTTCTTGGCCCAACTCAGACATGGGCTCACATAATACCAAAGGAAATTTTAATTTATTTAAAACTAATAATTATTACACATACCAGATATTTGGCTATATCATTGCAGTTACTGTCTGGCTTGTAAAGTTGACTCTTTAACAAAATGAGGGTAAGTTTCTAGCTAGCCATTAACTTTCTAGAACACAACTCCAAAGGGGTCTGATGAATACTCCCCACCAAACAGAGGTAGTGCATGATACATAAACTGAAAACCAGTTGGCAATACGCTCTCACCTCAATTTATTTGGCCAAGTGGAATAAATATTAGACCCTGGGAAGAAACTCATCAGGCAGTGAAAACATGCAAACAAACTGCATCTTATCTGTTATGCTTGCCTTGGGGTATTTTTTATGCTGGATGAGCCAGCAAGTTTCTGACATTTCGAAAGTGCAGCTGTAATGGCAACACTTCCCACTATGAGGTGGAACGTCAAAAAGTCGACCCTTGGGAGTTCCATTAGTAGTTAATTCTACAATCTGACAATGCTAATGTATAAGAAGTCAGCCAAAACACAACTGGATGAGTATGAACAGTTTTAACTGCAATTGGGATCAAAAGAAAATGATTAGAATTAGGGATGAATAAATACTTCAGAAATTGAAACACTGAATGATAAATCTCAATTAAATCCCAGGTGATACTTTTGAGTAGGTATTGAAAGAACCCTCTTTCTTTTCTTCTCACTGAATTGGTTGGAGGCTCTCAAACAATTCGAATGTTCTGTCCTGCCTTTTTGAGTGTGAAAGGGCAGAATAATCTATAGTCTTTATTATCTAGAATAAATATAGAAAGGACTTTTCTTTGAGGCCTGTGATTATTTTAAGTAAACCCGGAAAATGCAAAATGGCATGGATAATAAAAGGTTCATCTAAATTGAGTAAACGTTTTTTTTTGACCTTCTGTCGGCCTTCTGGTAGAGAATTAATGTGAGTGTACATAGATTGTATGATGCTGGCAGATATTATAGTTCCATCGACTTTGGTGTCTTTAATTAGCTTAAGTTTCTCTATAGAAATCTCTGAATCAGCTATTTTAATACCCATCAAACTGGGATTGAAGTAGCTGCTGGCAGCCTTTTCCATTAACAGTTTAATTCTGGTGTTTGTTATTGGGGCCATGCATTAAGTTACCGAGAGACATCTGGATATAGTAGTTGTGTTGCCATCAATTCAAATAATACTTAGAGTCAGAAACTGAGTCTTGTGTGCTCAAAACAAAGTAAATATGCCCTCGACCAACCTGACATGATAATCTGCTGGAAGAGAGATGACAGTGAAAAGCAATCACAAACCTTTTAGTCTGATCGTTCTCAAGCAAGGGTAATTTTATATTCTTTTTATTGATAGAAGTAGGAATCAAAAGTGCACTTGTAATTGAATTGCCCAGAGTCTCCAGAAGGCAGATGTGAGCAAAAAGAAATCTATGAAACCAATTGCAATGATCTCATAGACTAGTACAATTTGTGCCAACACTTAGCTTTTAGGTGCAATAATGAACTGCCCTTTGGATATGACCTTTCCAGCCCACATCTAAGAAGACGTGTCTTTTGAATTGTTTTTCCAAACGTAAAACATAAAATAAGAAAACAATCCTGCTAGCTTTCCAATTTGTCTAAGTACATTTCTGGAAAGCTTATTCTGAAAGGTAACTGCAAATATATAATGTAATGTCACAGTATTTTGGCAGACAATATATTATTTATCATTTCCTATTCCAACTAATGAAAATCTCTGCATTATTCAGAATGCAAAGTTAAGCCTTGCTCTTGGACTGAAAGCTGTCAGCCAGCCTGAAAATTAATAACAGCTATCTGCTTTTCTCCTCTGCACTGCTAAGTGCTTCTATGGGACTAACATTTCAGTGATGGACATTTCTGAAAGGTCCTAAATGCCTGAAAAAACATTTATTTCCAGCCACCCATCTTCTTAGTTACTTCTCGGCTTCTTTTGCTATTTCCCACAAAGACCATGATAGCAGGTCAAAGAGAAGAAGAGCTCACCAAAGGAAGAGTGCTGATGAGTGGGGTCAATACTTTCTATCATTCATTTTCATGAAAAATCTACTTATATATATGTTTTTATTTCTTTTTAAAATATCTATCAATCTCCATGTATACTTTTGTGAAGCCAGGATATTTAGAATGTGTAATCACAAAAACCTGTCAACATCTTGTTTGTGAATCATCTACGGTATTGCTGAAAATGAACTTGTGAGCTTGATCTATCTTGTCAAATTTACTAAAAAGAATGTTTTCATTCAGGAAGATGTGGAGGTGAGGCAAAAGATGCTGAAAAGAGTATTAATTTGTGCAGTTATAAATATTGCCAGGCTATTTCAGAGGGTCTGTTGCTAGCATGACTCCTTCTATGCCAACTTGCCAATTACAACTCGAACATCTGTTTGGACTCACAAAGGCCAGTCTGGGTTTTAGATGTTGAATGGTGGAAGAAAAGTATATTGAAAACCCTACCAGTTTTAAAAAGAAAATGAACCCCCACATGTGGGTTCAATATTTTGCATTGCATAGCTCAAAGTAGCTCTCTTTGTGCAGTTATCTGACCCTTTCTATTCTACTTTTTGGGAATTTTTCAGTGGAAGGAAGCATGACTATTGGAAAAATATCCCATATCTCTACTGCTCTTTGAGGCTTCCTGCAGACTAGTATTCATGTGTTTGCCTCTTTACCCATGAGTTCCTTTTAAAAGAATAAGGTGATATTACCATAGCAATGATGTGAATTAGGAATAAAAATAATCCCTATGTCCTCCTAAAAATTTAGCTTTGTAAAGGATGGAGAAGACAGAGAGCAGTAGAGTAACCCTGGCTGGAGGGAGAGGAGAGAAAGCAACAAAGGGCTGGATGATCCTCAGAATAGAAAATGGGTTGGTTGTCTTGTGAGCCTTGAAATATTTGCATATTTAAGGGTGGAGGAACAGAAGAATTTTCTGAGTCAAAAATGGAGAAAGGCATGAGACTCGAGTAAGCCTGATACTGTTGTCATAGTCGACATTTCAAGAGTCATGGTATTTGTGCAATAAACCATTAAAAATCTCCTGGTTCTAAGAGGGTATTTCTTTTAGTAACCATATGGTGAGTTTCATGTAACTATCCTCACCACAGTTCAGATACAGAACCTGTAACATTTCTCCTAATTTGCCAAGATGACTACCAAATAGCTACAAAAGTATTAGCAATTAGAATAGATCTGTGAAGGCAGGATCTTTACTTTGGTCCCTGATAGAACCATAGAGCCTGGAAAAATGCTTAACATCCAATTAGGAAATGTTTGTTGGGTATATATGTTAAATGTATTCTCTTGGCCTAGCAACTTATTTTTCAAAGTGTATTTCAAGAACCCAAGATTTTCAAATCTAATGAAATGACTATGTCTTGTGTTTAGAATTTACTGAGATGCCTGAGGCATTTACAAATATTTGTGTTTGGCAAATAGAAGTCCTGTATCTCTTAATCATAAATGGATGGGATTTTTGTAATTTAGAATGTCAAGATATAGGAAAATGAATTAAACCTCCACTATACCACATCAGAGCAAGAGCTTGTCAATTCCTGGACAAGACATCTCAGAGGGATCAGGACTTGGAAACTAGCTGCATTCACAGAGTGAATCCCAGTGCAAAATATGGCCAATGGGACTGACCCATTGTCAAAGAGTCAGGCCCAACAGGGTGGTGATTTTGGCCAGCCCACACCTGGGAAAGTTGAGCAGCACAGCATAGGATCCTAGCTACAATGTTATGATTCAGAGATAGACTTCCAGTCCTTTGACAGGTTATCAAGACAGTTTCTAAGGATAATATTATAAACACCCAAATACCCAAAACAGTGAACCACATGGGGATTTCCACAGGGGCAAAATAGAGAGCCCCTTTTCTAGAATCAGCTCCAAAGTCAGCGCTGTACTCACAGTGAAAGGGAGCCTAGACGAATGCCTATCTCACTGACCAGGGACTATCTACAGCCATACTTTTCTACTCTCCTCACTTCCTCATCTCCAACCACATGTGTTTTTTCTAAGTCTATGCTTCTTTTCCACACCTCCTCACACCACGCTCTTTCAGACAGTCTTGTTCCTTCTGTTGACTCACTAACGTGATACATCTTTCAGATCTCAGCTTGACTCTCTCCCAATTTGACCACTTTCCTCCTCAGGCTAGATGAGGGCATCTGTGATATATTATTACACGCTTTCATTGCACACTGCACTTGGGGACATTTAACACAATTGTAATTTTTACATCATGATATCCCCAAGGCGTAGCCCATTTCCTGACACAGTGGGCACTCTATACAATAGATTAAAAAAAAAACTGTAGGTGGCCCTTGCTCTACCAGTATCTAACTCTGTGCCCATTTACAAGTCATAGCACCTGTGATGGGATCCCATAGGCATTCAGCTCAATGGATACGGTCCCTGGGATGTTATCTCAAACAAATGGACTGCGAAGGATTTCCACCGGTAGAGATGGGGGAGAAAGTTCTTCTTTTTCTATATTCCCTATCTCCATTTATGTGAATGGTCATGCCTCACACAAGCTAGAATCTTGGGCATATTTCTCAACTTCTCCCTCATCTAATCAATCACCAAATGAGACAACTTCACCTCCCTTCAAGTCACTAACAGGTCCTATATGTTCTTTAACAGTCTTCCTGAGGACACCTTCTCCCCCCTCCCTCCCCCAGCTCAGTAGGCCTAAACATGTCTCTGACCCTGCTTCACTTGTTTCTTCATTAACAGAGTGCCCCACTCTAGAGGATAGGGTTCATGTCTCAACCAAGCTAGGATCCCAGGACCTGATTCAGTATATGGAACAGCACAGGCCATCAGTAAATGTTTATTCTACAAAACACATGGTAGGGAAAATGCTTCCATATATTTACATTATCTCTCGTCTATTGCCTCACACCTTATGAAAATTTAAATGTTCTATTCCCTGCACTGCACAAAAAATCTGATTAATTCATAGTAAAGAATAAATGGTTTGTGCACTTAAATTCCCTGAAAATTTTCATTGATTACAAACTGTGGCCTGCCTGTTTTGACACAAAAGGGGGGTGGTAATTTTCTGTTTCCACTTGAAACAGAGTGTTAGAAATGATTTAAATGAAGGTGGTCCTAACTCTACCAGTATCTAGCTCTGTGCCCATTTACAAATCATATCACCAGTTAGGGGATCCCAAAAGCACTCTCAAGCTCAGCGGTTGAGGTCTCTGTGGCTGGTAGGTTATCTCAAAGTACAACTGAGTGCCTTCCATTTTCTTCTTCATTCATTTACAAATGGCAAATGGTGGCAGCTGTTTCAACACATCCTGACCTCTCTGCCTTGCCTCAGCCCTCTGCACAGTGGCCTGCCTGGCTCTCTCTAGCCCCTGCTTCAGACAGAGGGGAGCTCTGTTATCACTGTGACCAAGGGCCCCACGCTGCGATCCATGTCCTTCGGTGGAGAAGGAAGAATGAAGGATCTGCCATCCAGATGGTACAGAATGGAAGATTCGGGATTTGGGGACCAGATGTGATTATGAGGGAGCAACACATTTAAAAATCCACAGCCTCACAGCCCCCAAAATGCACAGTAAGGAAACATGTGCTGTGAGGATTTTATGTGGACCCTGTGCGATGGTTTCACTCTGGGTTATTAGTGGGAAGATTTAGGAGCCCAGCAGGCAGAGCAGCTGACAGGGTTCTGCCAAACTCCCCTGTGTTTCCATTTTAATTCTAAATTCAATACCTTTATCCCAACTGCCCCCCCCCCTTCCTATCTCAGTCCTCCCACTGGGCTAGTTCTGCCAGCCCCACAGCAGGTACATTAGCGTCTCATCCTCTACATCTGTCTCTGTGCTGCCCACTGATGTGGAGAGAAGCATGCGCCTGCATCCACTGGCCCTGAGGCAACTTCACACTGTGACTTGTAAGCTGGCCACCCTGCCCTTCCAACCTCTCTCTTGGTCCTCGTCAGTGCCTCCTCCAGTTCCTTAAGACTGCAGCCTTCCTCTTTAAACCCAGGAGCTGAAGGCCTGAGGCCTTGATTTCCTTCAGAAAGCAGGATATCCTCTCTCCAGATGGGCTCAGTGAGGCAGAAGGACTACGCCCAGTAGCTCCCTTACAACTCTGGGGAAAGGTGAGCGGCTCTGCCAGTCTTGTAGGAACCAGCACCTCTGCGGCCCCATCTGGTAGTGCAACCTGGAGGACAAGAGATCTACTCCCTCCCCACAACTCTCTAGGAGACCTCCTCACTGCCCTGAGCCTCAGGTTTCTCCTATACCAAAGGTTATAGGCTCCCCTGGGGTTATACTGTGACCCAATAGTGATGGTGAGATACTGTTATCCCAATGTAGAATGTAAAAGAGCCTATTTAAAACAACAACAAACACTGCAGTCTTAGATTTTCCTAGCCTCATTTCAAAGACTTTGGAGACCCTACCCCCATTTTAGGGACATGAAGTGCAAAGTGGTGATGTAATTCTTGGTACCCTTTCCTCCTCCACCCTAAGGCTCTTCTGAAAGAAAATGAGTCCCAAGCCATTGGAACCACCTTCATTTATCCATTATTTTCTTTATTTTTCCTCAAGTAGTCCTTCATTCTGACATGTGGCTTTTGTGGCTTTCAATAGTTGTTCCATTCACTATTCAACTATTCTATCTATCTATCTATCTATCTATCTATCTATCTATCTATCTCTCCTCTCTCTTCCCTCCTTTCCTTGTCCAGTTTCTCCCTCCCACTGGATCTTTTTTCTTACCTTAGAGTCACATACTAAAAGAAATTACCCAGACTCCTCTGATATGCATTTACTTTCCCTGTCTCTCATGCTTCTTTCCTCCACATTCAGACTTTTCATTTTTGTTAAATAATTATCTTTATTTTTCCATTACTATTGACACACAATATTGTATTCATTTCAGGTGTAAATCATAGTGACTAGACATTCATATAACACACAAAGCGATCACCCTGATAAGTCTAGTACCCATCTGACACCAGGCATAATTACTACAATACTAGAGACCTGATGCACGAATTCATGTGGAGGGAGGACCAGGGAAGATTGGCTGGCTGTGGGAGCACACTGACCACCAGGGGCAGTTCCTTCATTGAGTGTCTACCCCCTGGTGGTCAGTGCATGTCATATAGCAACCAGTTATAACAGTTGAGTAGGCTTTTAGATAGATAGATAGATAGATAGATAGATAGATAGATAGATAGATAGATAGATAGACAAAAGAAAGAAAAAGAAAGAAAGAAAGAAAGAAAGAAAGAAAGAAAGAAAGAAAGAAAGAAAGAAAGAAAGAAAGAAAGGAAGGAAGGAAGGAAGGAAGGAAGGAAGGAAGAAAGAAAGAAAGAAAGAAAGAAAGAAAGAAAGAAAGAAAGAAAGAAAGAAAGAAAGAAAGATTACTGTCTATAGTCCCTAGTCTGGACTTTACATCCACGTAACTATGTTAATAACTATCAGTTTGTCTTCTTTATCCCATCACCTTTCTATAAAGTAGTCCAGGCTTAGTGTTCACTTTCTCACCTCTCAATTACTGTCAGCCCACTGCTGCCTGGCCTCCTGTCCTATATTATCACTGAAAATGCTCTCTCAGCGGCCAGCAATGACCTTCTAATTGTCAAAATCACTTAGATATTATCGAGCTTCATTATAATTGATGGCTTTGGTCACTGTTGACTGCTCCCTCTTTGAAAAATTTCCCTTCTGACTTTCCAGACAATCCCATCTTCTTGGGTTTTTCCAGCCAAACCCATCTCTTGAATATCATTTATTTTTATCAATTAAAAATTACTTCTAATATCCTGATGCAAACTAAGCAGATTTCTGATGCAACTACAGGTAACAAATTTTGAATACTCACCCTGGCTACTTTTGAAGTGTTGATTTATCATTGCTAGTAAGTCCTTAAAATGTGAACTGCTCTCCTTAGTATATAGCTTATACTCACGCTGTTACAATGAAGCATTTTTAGTGAAGTGAGACAATAAAACAGAAGTATTTTAAAATAAGACCAGTCATTAAAATGGGTGTTTAGCCCTTTTAGATAACAGAGTAGTGCATAACATTCTCTCTCTCTCTCTCTCTCTCTCTATATATATATATATATATATATATATATATATATATATATATATATATATATATATATATGTATATATAGTCAATCTTACAAAACATATAAAGAATCTGTTTCTCTACAATAACAAACAAACAAAGGCTATAAGAGTGGCTGTATATACAAAACACTGAGAGATTGCTTCTCTTGCAAACAGTTCCTGATCAGACAGAGAGACAAGACAGAGAGAAGGGCATGGGGCAGGGGAGAGTGCGCTGCATTCAGAAGGTGGGGAAGGTCTTCTCCCAACATAAATCTACAGGCAGGAGTTGGATTCGTGCATACAGAGGAGAGACTGGGGTCAAAGGCGTGTGCTGGTGCTGGCTATATTTGGGTGGTAGGGTCCCTAGAGCTTCTGTCTGCCTGACCCAGTCCCCTAGTCACTTGTTCTTCAGGCTTCAGCCCAGAGGGGGATTCTGGGTGGGGACCTGGGCCAGCTGGGACAACTGGCCAGAGAGGAAGGGAGGGATTGCTCCCTGGAGTCAGCTGTGGAAAATTGAAGCCTGCTTGGTGTGCCCATCCTCTTGCCTCTGGCTGGCCCGGTCCATCCTGCCACCCTCCCCACTTCACTTACCCCACCCAGAGGCCCACTGGGACCCAAGAAGAATATATGGAATACTCATTTTCATGTACTTTATAGTAAGTGCTTTCTAAACCAACAGAAAAAGTTAATTTTGTGTTCTTCCTGGAAACAATATTTGAAACTGGAATCTAAGTGATGTATGTGGGAGTATTCACATAATTTGAATGCCAACATGAAAATAAAGTTGGGAGAAGTAAAAGCATATTTCTCTCCTCCTAAATTATATGATGTACAAGGTAAAATCATTCTAAATTATACCTAATAGCCTTTCAGTTTTGTCCATATTTTTTTCTTCATGGAGGGAAACAAGATCTCTCTCTTTCTCTCTCTCTCTCTCTCTCTCTCTCTCTCTCTCTCTCTCTCTCTCTCGTTCTCTTTTTGATTGTAAGAACAGAGAGTTTACATTAGAGATCATGGTGTATCCCAAATACAGTTTTCTTTGCTACATACAGTTCAATCAATTGCAAAACTTACCAGGCTTTCCAGTCCTTATTCATTAAATTCTACCTTCACAAATTGTATGATAGCTACGTACCAGCCTGTGTCAGAGCCTAGGCAGCTATTCACTAAACCCATTTGTTCATTCTTCTCCCAGCAGGTCCCTACAGTTAGGTATCCCCAAGAAAACTGAATTCCAGAACACAGACAGGAGCAGAAGAGATGTGCCCACTACCAGGCCTAAATAACATCCCCATGTGGTTCTCATGTTCTTCCCCTTTCTACCTGGTGGATACAGACAAGCACAGAAGCTTTGGTAGCAATGTGTTGAAAACGGTCAAACCGCAGTAGTGAAGGGGCTTGGGTCCCTGAGCCATTGCTTGGAGGAGAGTTGACCACATGACTAGGGAACGCAATGATAAGTGCCTCTGAGGTGCAAGGCGCTGAGGAACACCCAGGAGGGTATGCCAGGGCCTTTCTAGGGATGCTCCTACCACTCAAGTGGGTAGAGCATTTCAGGCATTTCACAAATGTTCCATTGCCTCCTGGGGGCCAGGAAAGCTCTTAGAGGAGATGGCACTGAAGCCGAGACAGAAAGGGATAAAAAGGAGCCCGTTAGGTGAGAGGCAGGAGGAAAGCATTACTGAAAGAAGGAACAGCCAGAGCATGGGGAATTACTTCCTGGAAGAAGCTTCCAGGAAAGAAACAAAGGCTTTCAGAATTTGGAAACAGCCTAGGTGCCCGTCAGCAGATGATTGGATCCAAAAACTATGGTACATCTACACAATGGAATACTATGCTGCCATAAAAAAGAAGGAATTCGCATCATTTGCAGCAACCTGGATGGAATTGGAGAACATCATGCTGAGTGAAATAAGCCAATCAGTGAAAGAGAAACACCACATGACCTCACTCATTTGTGGATGATAAAGAACATTATAAATTGATGAACCAAGAGACAGATATAGAGACAGTAAAACAACAGGCAGACTGTCGAATTACAGTGGGGAGGGGAGGAAGATCTGGGGGAGATAATAGATCAACTGAGGACTTGTGTACATCCATATAGGTACAACCAATGGACATGGAACTCTGGGGAGGGAGGGTATGTACGGGAGGGAGGGAGGGGGGCAAAAAAAAAATCAATAAAATATATAAAAAAATAAATAAATAAAAAATAAAATGCAAAAAAAAAAAAAAAAGAAAAAAAAAAAAGAAACAAAGGCTTTGACTTCAGAAGCCGCTTCAGACTTGGTGCTCTGGAGGGTCCAAAGGTACCCTGGAGATTCCTGACCTGTTGACTCGCACAAGAATAGTGAATGAAAAGGCAGGTGGTATCCGGGACTTAATTTTGAACCCTGTGTTCAGCAGGAAGGATACGTGAGAATGAAGACAAGCATACCACTTTTCACATGCTGTGAGAGAAGATGGTGCACAGCCTAGCCTTAAATATTTTGTTTTCTTTTCATTTTTTTTAATATTTGCTTCCTTTTCTATTCATTCACCTACATGTTGATTTGGACAAGTAAATTAAATGTTTCTTTTTTTATGGAAGGGAAACAACGACGTAGTTATGAGTCCTAGAGTTGAAGCCAGGGTGTCTCGCTGACTGTGTTCTCCTCCTAATTGAGACAACAAAGATGAGGCAGCAGGTGAAGGCCTGAGTTCCTTTAGGACTTTCACTGCATTTTCCCCATTTTCCTACATTTGAAAGAAATACTTTAATGGTCAGTTTTCTGTTCCCTGTTTTGTTTTTGTTTTTTGTTGTGTGTGTGTGTTTACTTTTTTTTTTTTTAAGAAAAAGCCATGCTTTCGTAAGACACTACATTTCAATGGGCTATTCTTCCTCCCAGCAAGCATTCCTGCATGGTCGGTTTGGGAGGTGTCCCAATTTATTGCCTCTGGTGTCCAGTAAACTGGGAATGAGTGTCTGACTTTGCTCCGAAGGCCATGTTATTTCAGAAAGTTACAGCTTTCTTAAAATTGTTCTCTAATAAAAGCAAGTGCCACTAATTCTAAGTAAAGTGAGCTTTCCAAATAAGACCTGCTGTGAACAAATTTTTTAAAAAATGAGAAAGAAACTTCAGTAATAGGAGTCCATCATGAAAACTGTACATAGATGAATTTCTCAGGCATCACTGCTCATTTCTGATGTCCATGAAGGAAACTTTTCTGCACAGAAAATTCTATCTATAGCTATTCAGTGTTTAAAATCACCATGCAACTTATTACAGTGACACATTTTTTTTAATCCTGTGTTTTCTTTATCTTTAAGTGCTATATAGACCCTTCAGTATTCCATTTAAAAATCTAGTAAATTTGAATAATTGTTTCTTGGGGACTTCTTATTTCTTTTTATTGTGGTAAAATATACATAATGTCAAATTAACTATTTGAACACTTTTAAGTATGCCATGAAGTACACGCAGAATGATGGGCAACCATCACCACTATCTATTTCCAGAAATTTTTCATCATCCCACACAGAAGCTTTGAACCCATAGATAATGACTTCTCATCTCCCTCTCCCCATCTCACCAGTCCCTGGTAACCTCTATGTATTTACCTGTTCTGGGGACCTCCTATAAATGGAATCACACAGTATTTGTCCTTCTGTGTCTGACTTATTTCACTTACCATCATGTTTCAAAGTTCATCTAAATTGTAGCATCTATCACAATTTCATTTCTTTATAAGGATGAATAATATTCCATTAAAGTTTTAGTAACTTTTTGATCTACATAAATTCAGTAGTCTACATGTTCTCTTAAATATTATACAGCTTCAATAAAATTTTCCCATGTCTTTCAACATAAAATCATGAGTGTAAATTTAATTACCCAATTCAAATTTTGAATTGGTTTTACAGGCTGAATCTGCCAGGTCTAACATGATCCATCTGATTATGTTAAGAATCACAGAGATTTTACACACCAGGTAAACACAGATTATCCCAATGATTGTAAAATCCTAATTTGTACTTCATAAAAGTATTAAAATTGATGAATTGGCTTAATTTGTTCTCCCTATAGTCACTTCCCTCTTTTGGAAATGCATTTCTCCAATCAATAAGCATCTTAAACAATTTGAGGTTGCTGTGTGTTGAGGGATTTTTCAGCTGGGAAGCAGAATCTAACTTACAAGGGGATTATGAGTTTCCTTTACTTTAATCGATTTAACAGCTTTTTTTTTAATAGTTGGTGGAACAAGAGGAAATCTCATTCCATGTGCTTCAAATGTGACTAGTTCAGCAGCCCACAACACCAGGGCTCGGATGACATTAGATTTGAGTAGAAAGAAGAATTTATTCCTACTAAGAGTTTCTTTTTGGTTGCTTTTACACTTGCTAACTCTTTAAAACATTTTAATGTCTTCCAATGTGCTCAAAGGCACTTGTCATCCTATCTTTCAACACTCTGTTAGCATTCTATTTGCTTCTTTCTACCATATTACCTCAGAATTCTGTATTCTTTCTATTCTAGGTAGGTTGCCAATGCTTGTAAACATTTAAGCGTTTGATTGGATTCTTCATTTCTCTCATAACTCCTCTTGTTCTGAAGTCAATGACCTGTCCTGATCCAAAAGTATTTATAGTCCAGCTCACTTTAGAGCTTTAAACAAGCTTAATCAGTCCAATCTTTTGTTGATTTATTGATTAATTCATGCAAGAAGCAGTTGTTGAAAGACTTCTTTCTGTGTGTTAGACCACAAGGATACAAAAAAATATAAGACTTGGTCCCTCTCCCCGGAGATTTTAACAATTCTAGTAAGTGGGTCAGGCATGTAAATAATTATATAAGAATGAAGTGCAGATAATGGCCCATACAAAGTGAATCAGATGCACAGAAAAAAATAAACAGAGGCTGTGTCTCAGGGCACCAAGCATGGTTCCTCAGAATGTGTGAAGAATGTGGCATCACTAGGAAGAGAACAAAGAGAATGCATTTTAAATACTGGGGAAGGGAGGAATGTCGAAAGAGCTTGGGAAAACCATGGGACATTCTGAGATCTGGGGGAAACCTGCATTACACTGGAAGTGATGAGGAGTCGAGTATGTTCTGTTCACTACATGAATGGGAGGATCAGTCTTTCAGGGACCTTGGAGTCTTACAGCAGCAACTCCCAATCTTTAATATCTCGGCATTCACAGAGAAAGCTAACAATTATAAGGCACTTTGTGATTTTTTTTAAAAAAATTACTTTTCTGCCGGGACCGGTTTGGCTCAGTGGATAGAGCGTCGGCCTGCGACTGAAGGGTCCCGGGTTCGATTCCGGTCAAGGGCATGTACCTTGATTGCGGGCACATCCCCTGTGGGGGGTGTGCAAGAGGCGGCTGGTCGATGTTTCTCTCTCATCGAAGTTTCTAACTCTCTGTCCCTCTCAATTCCTCTCTGTGTAAAATCAATAAAATATATATATATTAAAAAAATTACTTTTCTTACAGAAAGAACTGACTGGTCCAGAGGGCTAGCTAACCTAATCCTCGCCCAGTGAACACGTACACATACACATAAACACCCATAAGCACATACATACACACACACACATACACACACACACACACACACACACACACACACACACTACTCCAAAGAATGAGAGAATCAATATCGTGTCACCTCTGAACCTACTCAGGTCACACCAGTTGGGATGCTTTGCTAGATCATGTGAAGTCAATGAATTGATTTAATCTTGAGAAGAAAATGATTAGATTCCATTTTCTTTGGGCATTCATTCACAGGAGGAGGAAAGGATTTATAAAAGAGATCTCAGAAGAAATGGCTTTTTTGTATATTGATTGTACTAGGAAAGGAAAAAACCTAAAACAATAATAGAGGCCATAAAACAAAAATAGAAAATAATAGTCAGAGGGGAAATATCTAAAACTGTAGAAGTAGACAGTAAAAAAGGAGTTATAGATAGATTTCAAAGGCAACATGTTTGTCACTTTATTTATAGAGCAAAGTAAAACATTGGCTAGATTTAAGTAAGAATAATAAAGATATATTGGGGGAGGGATTAAATAACCAAGAAAAAATATATTTCCTAGGGAAGAAGTTATAAACTGTTTAGACAAATTTATAAAACTGTTTTTAGCCCTTACCTTTCTGAGCATAATTTTTCCTCTCAACCATTCCATTCTGCTTTATTAACCCCAAAGAGATTTTAGAAATTCATTATTCCATTATTTAAGTATTATCCACTCTTAGAAATGTTTAAGTGAGAAGAAACTGTCCACACTGATTATGGGGAAATCTGACTCCATAAACCTGAACCCAGGAGAGGAACAAAAGCTGGAAATGTAGCGAAGTAACAATGAAAAGGGACTTTCAAAAATAGAAGCAAGAGGTGTGCTCAGGATTTTTTTTTAATCTTGTTTTCTCTAGAATAAAATGTTCTCCCTAATAAGCCCAGCAGAAGTGACAAAATGGCCTTCAGCCACCAGTGACTCTGAACAGATAGTAATTGAAAGATTACAAAAACTTTGAAAGGGCCTTCATTAAAGGCAAACTGTAGGTGGCCACAGTAAGCAGCCCTTCAATCCAATCACGGATGAAGACTAACGGAAGGGTTAAGCATATATAGCCTGTAGGAAAATATAGCGCAGTGTGTATAGGTTTAAGAAAGCTGAATAACTTTGAAGAGAATTAGAAAATGTCCTGTTAAAGATGATTCAAGTAAAAATGAAGAAACAAACTAGCTACTACTTTCTTTCCAAATATGAGAAAACAAAAACTAAGATGTGTATGTGGGAGCCAGAATGTTACAGGCATCTATCTGTATCAATGTGATATGATGCTTGCAAGTCAGAGGAGGAGGGAAGTCACAATGGTAGTTGCTTATTAACAAAGCACTCTGTGGAGACACTATACTAGCCTGGTTCCCCAGCACAAGCATCAAAGACAAAATGCTAAAGACAGTCCCTGTGATCCTTACAGAATAACTAGAATAATGATATCACTGCATCTAAAGGAATAGCACCAGAAACATTAGAGGAAAAGTGTACAATGGAGATATAGTACCTATAAAAAATCCTAGGAAGAGATTTGAAAGACTAAGAAAAAGAGAAAGAGATTCCCCCCCTCAGGGTTTGTGCTATTGTGTGTGTGGGGGGGGAGGAAGGAGTAGAGAATAAAAGCATTGCAGTCAAAACTAAACAAAGGGTGATGAGACTGTCATGTACGCTCTCAGCCAGGTCATGAGTGTGCACTCAGGCTGGTCACATGAGAACTGGGTGGGTCATTTGCCCCAAAGGGGACCTACCTCATGAAATAACATCAGCCCTGAAGAAAGGGCAAGCCTTGATTCTACTTGACTCTTAACCCCCCAAATTCTGCTTCCACTGAGCTTTATTTTCTTTCATGTGCTCATAGAAGGTCAAACTCCAGGCTTCAAAATGTGGTGCACTAATCAATTTCCCCTCCTCCAAAGTAGCTGCTCTTCCCAAATCTCAGAAGATTAAACTAGACACAAATTCAATACAGGTTCCTCAAGGACAGACAGTCTTCTGGGAACTACGGGGAAGAGAATGTTGGAATTCTGGCAAATCATTATCCCAAGCTAAACAAGGCTTTTGAAATTTTGGAAATCAATAGTTCATGAGAATGTGTCATCAGAATAAGATAAATGTATCAATAATATCAATAACAGCCTGCTGTTTGCTACAGCTTTTGTGTCCCACATTCCATGGACATTAGGTCATCTAGGGCAACCATACCCTACAAGGCAGTCATTGGCAAAATTCCTTAATGAAAGATATTATGATTTACATAGTCATTGAGATCATTAACTTCAAATTTAACAATAATAATAATTAATAATAAATTTTGAGTAACCTTATAAATAAATTTATGAAATTAGTAAAACCATATTGAATATCTATACATGTACTATATGTATATTCTTCCCCAAAAAAATACTGATGATATGATGAATTAGAGATATAGATGGCTAAGGAGTAGATTTACAGCAGTACATGAGTTTATACTTAAAGTAATGATTCTGTTAATGTTACATTCTAATGTTCAAATAATCAATATAAAGTTTGCTTTTTATTTTGTTTTAATGCATACTATATATGTTGTCTTTATTTTTATAATTTTATTTTAGATATAATTTTAATAATGTTAGAGTACTAGAATAAAACCAAAGCTTGCTGTAAAGTAATTAATACTTGTGATGTACTACAAAAAACACACAGAAATAATGAACTAAGATTAGCCATGGACATTAGGATTAGAGAAGAAATAGAGAGGCTGTGATAAAGACAGGGAGAAAAAAGGAATATTACAAGAACAGTGATTCTATGCAGACTGTGAGATGGTACTGTGCTACCAGAGAGGAGACGAAACCTTCTTTGCAAAAGACAGATACCTATTTGTCCAGGATGCTTTGAGGAAGAAGGCATGGACATAGACTATGTGACTTCTCAGAGGTCTTTCTAACAATGCAATAAATACTCTTAAGAATTAAATGGATTCTAAGAAGATACAGCTTTTGATATACAGGGGGAAAAGGCCATAGCTGAATGCCTACGGACAAACACATTATTTTAAATATAATGCTACTTAATGTGACTTCCTTTTTCACTAAACCAGCAATGTATGTGATTTTTCAATTCCTAAATGCCTGTATCTTTTGGTTTCTTAAAATGTCCCCATTTTTTTAACCATGAATAATATTTTGAGCTGTCCTTTATATTAAGAACATGGTTTTCCATTTTGTGATAGACAGGTATTTTTGTTAATATTATTTATATGTGTTCTACTTTAAACACCTACTATGGATGCGTGTGTTTATTTAGACATTTATTCATATCGAGCTATGTTATATTTTCAGTTGATTTCATAGGTGGACTTGATGCACACTCCTACTACCAGGATCATGTTCAGTTAAAGCCTGTTAACCTGTAAGTAAAGGTGTCATGAGATGGAAAATATTAATCCTTCTAACTTGGTCAAAACTAACCAATCCTGAAATAATTTGGACCTGCTACTACTAATCATTGGTTTAGTTTTCCACTCATATTTAAAACACACCTTTCACATGTAACCCAACATCATCATTATTATTCATTCCAAAAAGGATTTGAAATAGGTAGCATGAATTATGTTTCTAAAATGATATACATATTTTTTTAATCAGTAGTTGATTGCCAAAGTGGAGAAAAGGGGATTATTTAGTCTACCAAAAAAAAAAAAAAGAGAAAGAGAGATTAAATATGTGTCACGTGGGCAGCATGACTGAGGGAAAAGAGGAGAAAAACTAGGTTAGAATCCAGACTCTGCCTGTGTGGTCTCAGGGGCCTTCCTTAATATCTCTGAGACTTGGTTCTCTCACCTATAATATGATTCTGTTGCCCAAGATCCCCCTTTCTGGGACCCAAAGCCAGTTCTTTGTTCATTAGGTGTTGCAAAACCAATTATGAAACTGAAAATGAGCTTTATTTAGCAACTCAGTGGCCAGAGAATGGAAAAATGGGAAACTAGTAGTTCTCAGATAAATTTCTCATAGACTTGGGGCCAGAGATGTGTATAGAGGAGGAGAGAAATGGAGGAGTGGTCTAGGCAGTAAAGGGAATACCAGTGGTGGTCTTCTCAGAACCAGGATTTTGCCTCTTTTTTGGTTCTTTTATGACACCTTCTGTAGTCATCAAGGTGATACTCAAGAGGTTTGAGGTCTCCTGGAGGCCAATTCCATGGCTGTCTTGGTCTAGGATGTTTTAACTGGATCCTTGTGGGGAGGGAACTATTAACCAAATGCCAAACTGTTCTCAGAGGTAAACAGAGTTATAGTGGGGTAGGGCTCTAGCAAGGTCTCATGAGACCACTGTGGGATAGTGGTTTCATAGGGGAAGGACAGAGGATGGATTAAATGCAATAAGACATGTATAGTCCATGAAAAATCCCTTATGATTGTGAATAGTACTCAAATATTTGATTAACTATCACTGGAGGACATGGAAGAAAGTCAACAACCACAACAAAGGCCATCTCACATGGACATATTTAAATTGAGTATTAGGAAGAAATCATGGTGACCTGGTTGATAAAATTCTAGAAAACAGGTACAGGGACTCTATTCCTAGAAAACTCTAAGTAGCAAATGGATAACTGTATAAAATAATAGCTATCATGGGCTCAGACCTTTGCATGTATTATCTCACATAATCCTCATGAAAATACTATAACGCACCACTTAATACCCTATTTCACAAAGAAGGAAAATGAGGTTCAGAGACATTAGACAACTTTTCCAAAGTCCCATTAGTACTACCGTGTTTCCCCGAAAATAAGACCTACTTATAGGTTTCCTTCTGAGTGAAATATAAGGCATCCCCCCTAAAATAGGCCCCCCTAGACTAAACATGAGAGATTTGGTCCACTGATTCAGAAAGAAATGGAGTCACAAGAAATTCACCAGGAAATTCGGGAATTGGATTGTTATGATGATGTTCCAGGAGATGATGACATGATTGTCATTGAATAAATGAGTACTGTAGGATTCACAGTTTGTCTGGTTTGTGTTGACAACTACCATACTACCATACCGTATACAGGTAATAAATTTCCTTTATTTTCATTTAACAGTAAATGTGTACCATATTCTTCTTCATGGAAAAATAAGACATCCCCTGAAAATAAGACCTAGCGCATCTTTGGGAGCAAAAATTAATATAAGACACTGTCTTATTTTCGGGGAAACAGGGTAGGTAGTAGAGCTGAGCACTTTCCTGGATGGTGAGCTATCACTGTGCCTGATGTTGTGGACTTGCTATTAAGATGACCTTAATTCAGCCTACTATGTCAGCCAGGACTCTACAATCCTAAGGCAATAGGGGAAATGATGTAAAGCAGTCACTGGTGTAAGAAACATGTATGAACGGCTTCATTTGCTGCCTTTTTGCCATGGTGGTTCCTGCCCAAATCTGCAGCCCTCACCCGGCCTCTTTGGGGACTGAAGCCCTGAGAAGCCCACACAGGCTCCTCCACCTCTCCAGTTGCATTAATTTCCTTTTGGCAGAATGATCTAATGGAAACATAGTTCACAAATCAGCACTGTGCCTGTCACATGAGAGATGTTGAAATAAATGTTGGTTTTCTAAAGCAAATCCAATTTGGAAAAATATTCACCCTACACAACATTCCAGGACTAAGCAGTCACCACCTCATTACTCATGCTACTGAGTGCTCATAAATAATGGATTGCAAAAAAAATTTGACAACTGTGGATTTGGGGAACTTGTCCAAGATTGTGCCGATAATAAAGATGACCAGTGTATTGGAAGGGAGAACAGAATTGAAACAATGCCTGGTGGTAATGAGAAGAGTCCTATATATACTTGTTATGCAGTAAGAAGGTGATGAATGATTTATTTCATCTCCACTGTGGGGAAAAAGGGACTCTGCAGAGAAACTGTAATACAAAACAATGTTGGTCGGATATAAGAAGAATTTTTTATTAAGAAAAGTTACTTAAAACTGCCATCGAATGATGTTAACAATAAAATCTCCTTTCATGAATGACACATGTGCATCCATATTGCTCAAAGGATGTTAACTGTCATGGCCCAGAGGCAAATGACTTCCATCTATGCTCCGTAAGGTTTCTTCCATCTCTGTGAATCAAGAACACATGAAACATCCTCTTAAGATTACCTAAAAGGCTTTGATAGACTCCACTACCTCCTCAAAGAGTCCCCCCAACCACCTGTTCACCGCTGAACCCTCACACCTTGTAGCTGAATGTAGCATAAGCTACAGGCTGCAGAAAGTAATGGAACAGGTCTCTGCCTTGACAGATTATGCATATTATTCTGTCAGATGAATATGGAATGCCTTTCAACCATGAAGGGAGCAGGAATCTGAAAGATCAAACTAAACCTGAATTAAAATCACGGTACATGAAGCCATTTAAAAGTTCAGTGTGTGTGCTCCCCACGGGTATGCAAATATTCCACAGGGTATCCAGTTGGCATCAATCAGCTGTTTGATTTCTTTTAATAAGACCTTTATATTGGATTCTGTTGTACCCAGTTCAGTGGTGCCGTATCACCACCCAGCAACAGATTGGAGAAAAAGCCAATCTCTGTGCTAAATTGTTAGAGAGGGAAGTGAACGACGGTTTGTAACTTTAAGTCTGTAATCTCCATGGAGTACAAAGCCAGGTTTTATGAGGAAGCCACTATGTTAGGGGGATCAGGAGAATCTTTAGGCATGTGTGTGTGGATGAGTAACTTTCAGCACTAGATGAGTAGGTAGAGATAGACAGTCCGTTCACAGGTAATGCTGCAGACTTAACCAGGAAGCCTGCATTCTCCTGTTTGATTGTGTCATTGCTAGTCATCATAAAGTGTACCTCACCAGGACCCACAGTCACGTGTATGGGAATGAGATGATAGAAGTGAGGCAGTTCACATATGAATTCGGTCTTTCATGCTTTGTCACTCTTTTCAGTAAAGATATCAAGCAATCGAGGCACACCGATTAAATAATTTGGTTTAGTTCCATATACAGCTATTTACTGGTTATTTATAAAGTGTGTGTTAGGGTCTGTGCTGGGTGCTGTAGACATAAAGATGAGTAATATTTGAGCTTTGACCTCCAGTGGCCAATGATCCAGAAAAAGAGACCTACACAGAATAAGCAGATACAAAGCAATGTTCCCCGGGCAATCTTTTGCAGAAGGGGGACTATTTGCTTCTCAGGGAGAGAAGGCACTGAGATGGCTGCACTGACTTTGGAAAGATGATGAGGAGTTTATGAAAAGCAGAAAAAAATGAGTATTCCCTACATGGAGGCTAGTTTCCTTGGCCATTCTGCAGAGTTTAAAGTTGAAATTTGTGACTGTCCAATCTGGCGTTTGACATAGATCTCATAGAACCTGAGCAAACCTATGAGGAAGCAGGTGTTTAAGCTGAGCAGGGATCTTGAGGGCCCCGGGTGGGGAGACCTTGAGAGCCTCGGCCACTGTTGCTCTGCCTCTCGACAGTATCTGTCTTTCTGATGAAAACTATAGAGATGCTTTCTGTGATTGTCATCTGGGTCTGGCTTTGGGATGTGACACATGGGTCAGGGTTAGGCTTTGCTGGGGCCCCTTACCTTGCCACGGCCACCAGTGAGGGGCTGTAACTCTTGACATCACTACAACCTGGGTCTTCGCCAGGATCTCCTGCACTGCTGCTACCACACACTGATACCAGCTTCTGGAGAAGGGCATAGGAAGCAAGGGCCGCTCTGGGCATTCAAGCTCACACACATCCATGTGGTCAGTGGTGGCTTTGAAGGGAACACCTACACAGCAACTAGCTTATGGTGGAGGCAATAGCAGTGGTGGTGGGGGGAGGGGGGGATGTACAAAGCAGATTTACCTCTCAAGGCAAACAACAGCTATAAAACCCGTGCAGCTATGGAAGAGGTGTGGACTATCAGGGAGCATCATAATGAGCAACTAAATTACTTTAAAATTTGTCAAAGTCAGCAAAATGGATAGTGACCAGATATTGGGAAAACGAAGTTCCAGATAGTGGGAAAACGAAGTTCATTCCTTCCAAAGGGATAATTAGACCGAGGCAGTTTATCAAAGAAAGACAGCTGAGGAATTTCAGAACTGAGTTCCCCTGTAGAGGTAAAGCGACCTGGTGATGTCAGAAAGTCCCTCGAGGATGATGCCCTGACTGCTCTGCAGAAAGATTTGATAAAAAAAAAAAAAGCTTATCCCATCAAAAAAACTTGGCTTTTCTCTGGCATTGTCTGACTGCCTTTGCTGGGGGCTAGGCTTTATTCATAAAAAGTGTTCCATGCTCTGTAGCTACTGCTGAGTGAGTGTCTGCCACTGTAATAAGGACCAGGAGGCAGAGGAGGCTGGCTCTCACTTCAGGCAGCTCTGCGGGCTGCGTCCACCAGGATCTTCCCTGCCTGTCCTCCGCCTCCAATAATCCGGGCCCAGAGGAAATCGACCTCTGATGACTGGCTGCTGGATAGAGCCAGAGGTGGTCCATTTCATCAGCTTCTTCCTGAGAACAGCTGTTTTGCAGCCGGGTCCCTGTAAGTTGGTGCCAAGCCATTTTGCATTTAGAGCATCTCGATTAAAAAGTGGAAGGACAAGTCAGAGGCGAGTGTGTGTGTGTGTGTGTGTGTGTGTGTGGTGGAGAGATGAGAATGATGTGCTTTCCAACACTAACTTAAAATCCTGTGACCACCAGCAATGTATCAGTAAACTTTGCCACTTTGCCTTCTATGACCTGCATCTGCCCATCACTCCATTTCTTGACCAAGCGCCTACAGACTAATGAGGTGATAGCTCTCCATCTTTATCCTGTTTCTGTTTGGCTCGTCTGGCTTTCACACTTCTGTATTTATCTATCCCTGCTATCCGTCACGTTCAGAGTAAGGTGTCTGTAATTTGCTCACAGATAAAACTGCCTCAGCTTCCCATCGCTGAGCGTGGAGTGCTGCGCCAGAGGGCTTCCATCAGGCTCTGGAAAGGGAGGCACTTTCGGAGGCATTAAGCTCCAGGGCTGTCTCAGAAGTGCAGAGCGCTACAAGTGTGATGCACTGGGCACCTCCTTAGTGGCCCAAAGGGAAGGGGTTGCCCCGCATGACGCCTTACTTAGCACAAAGGGGGCTCATTGCTTTCCCTCCCTGGGGAGCGCTTTCCCTTTGTCACTGGCATTAGTAACTTTTTGATCCATCCTAGGAAATGATTATACCATTTTAGGGACTATGCCAGAACGCACCCTAAAGTGGATTCATTTGACCAAGGAGCAGTGAAATGGCTGTGTTTCTGTGGCTCATGCAGTCATACTAGCAGTTCAGGCACACTGTCCTTGCTAGGAAGTAATGATGTCCTTGCTAGGAAGGAATGATGCCAGCGACAGTGCGGCGGCCACACAAGATATTTTAACATAATTGAAGATATGTGACTGTGGACTGCATAGTAAATGATGTTAAGAAATTGTGGCCTGTCTTGATATGTATGCTAATAGGTAGCAAAAGAAAAAGAAATCCTCATCAATTGAGCAGTGTTCCTCAACCTTAGCCCTATTAACTCTGGCCCAGACAATTGTTTGTAGTGGAGCTGCTCTGTGCATTTAGGGATATTTAACAGCATTGTTGGCCTCTATCCACTAGAGGCCAGTAGCACCCTTCCCCCCATCCCCCCCCCCCCCACACACACACACACACACACAGCCAAATTATGATAACCAATTGGTAAATGTCCCCTGATTAAGAATCACTAAGTTAGAGAATCATAGATATGTATTGATGAGTGAAGTGACATCATGTCTAGGATTTGCTTTTAAATATCCTAGCCAAAAACTAAAAGTTGTGGTGGATACAGGAAACTTGATTAGCATAATTTTTATTTTTATTGAAGCTGGATGATGAGTACATAGGGATTCATAATACCATTCTCTACACACTGTTAAACTACAGTGAAGTAAAAGGAGTAAACATTGGACTTTGTCTTCTGGAATGTAGAGAAATAGAAGTGAGGGGAGGTGGGAGAAAGACAGGGAGAGAAAAGAAAAACTCCTTAGATGGGGACATAATTTACAGGGAGGGAAGCTACCGAAGTGAAATTGGAAAGCTGGAAATTTTCTCAGCTATTTCAATTTCTGACTAACAAGTCCATTCCACACCATAGAGAGAGTCGCAGAACTGAGTTAATGGAAGACAGTTGCTAGGCAGGAATATAACATAAGTATAAAACACATTTTTTGCTGGTGTGAGGCTCATAATGTAGTGGGAGGGGGAAAACTTTCAAACCTGAGAGAACCAATCAGAGCACAATTATTGATAATTGTGAACTGAACGCCATTAGCTCCACATGGGGTGTAGCTGCTGCAGAGGAGTTGCTATTAGCAGGATGAGAAAGCAAAGCATCTGAGATGGAAGCTGGTCTTCACAGAGAAGAGATTTCAACTAAACCTCAAAGATGAATATCCTATCATCTAAGACTTTTCACATAAGAAAAAAAAAAAAAAAACAAGAGCAAAAGTACTCAATAAATATTTCAGTGCCAGCTATATGGCAGACAGTGTTGAGGTTGATATTGTGTAAAGTTGTGTAAGCTAGAACCCTCACCTAGTATGAAATCAGAAATATGTACAGAATCTTGATCAAAGGTGTGGAGACCAGAATGACTGGAAATGCCAATTTGTACTCCAGAGAAACAGAACCGATAGGATGTGTTTCTAGATCTGGATTTAAATGTCTAGGTCTATATCTAGAGAGACAGGAAGGGGAGGAAGGGAGGGAGACAGGAAGGAAAAGGAGGGGGGAAAGGAGGCAGGTAGACAGGTGGATGGATAGATAAACAGACAGATAGAGATTTTAAGGAATTTTCTCATGTGATTGTGGAGATTGGCAAGTCTGCAATTTGCAGGGAAAGACTGGAGACCCGGGAAAGAATTGATGTTGCAGTCCTGAGTCCAAAGGCAGAATTCAGAGGCGGAAGTGCTTTTTCCTCAAGAGACTTCAGTCTTTGCTCTTACTGCCTGCAATGGCTTGAATGAAACCCACCCACATTATGGAAGGAATCTGCTTTATTCAAAGTCTACTGATTTAAAAGTTAATCCTATCTAATAAACACCTTCACAGAGTCATCTAGACTGATGTTTGAACAAATGTCTGGGTACTGTGGCCTAGCCAAGTTGACACATAAAATTAACCATCACAGGATGGGGTATATAGGAGACTAATCGTTAGGTGGCAGGAAAGCCAGATGAGGACGATTCTTGAGAAACCAACAGGATGCTTTAGGAAGACCAGTGTAGGTCTGCATCTAATAGCCTGGAGACAATACCACCCAGTTATCTTTACCCCACAGCAACCAAAGGCAATACCTTCACATCACTCCTCGGTTGCTATGTGGTCGGCACGTCTAGCCCAGGAAACCACTCCTGCAGTCTGGTGTTCGTATCTGTGTGCCTTGCTCTAATCTGAGAAGCAAGAAGCTCAGGTTTTTCCCTTCCTTGTTGCTACAGCCTTATACACAGGCTGTACAAGGCATGCCCACAAGCTATTTTGCATTTTGAAAAGCGTGACTGATTAGGAAGGAAATTTAGCTTTCAGTTTTGAAGTTCTTTAAAGCAATACCTATTCTCTGTTTCAGGTCGAAATAAGTAATGGCATCAACTCTGAAATGTCGGCTGCTGAACTTGACTTAGGAAGCAAAGCGTCATTGACAGCTCCTCTCTGCATCAACATGTCTCACTTTCTCCCAGAGGATGGACTGTGCCTCCCGCTTTCCCACAGATCATGGAGTTCTTCGGTCACAGCCTGTGTGTTATTAGCATTGTGCACTAGATGAGTTGTAGGTGCTTGGGTGGGTATTTTTTAGTCATTTTCTTCTTACATGAATACTTGTAAATTGTTTTTTAAAAAATGGTTTTAAAATTTTTAACGGAATTTAACATGAGGCATGCAAAATGGAAAGGAAAAAAAATGCTGTGAAAACCTACAGACAGTTCCATGAGAAACATTGATTTGTGTTGTTGAGGTGGTGAGTCAGGACGGCTGATGGCTGCACTTACCCTAGACCTGACGGAGTTTGCACTAGCAGACATTTCTTGGAGTTACTACTAGTAGACAGAAAGTAAGATGCTGTGATAAATGGGTACAATAGTGGATCCGGCTTTCACAATGAGTATGGATCATTTTTTTCAACACCACGCGTCAAAACATGGAGTCTCCTTTGTTCTCGACTTCCAAAGCCCAGGATAATATTATGGCAATCTAAATGTTCAGATTCTTGCAGAATATCTTGCTCTTCCTGTGTTCTGAAAAAATATAAATCAGGGAGGTATGAAAGAGTGAAATTAAAGCAAAACACCTCTCCCCTTGGGAGGAATGTGGGTGTGTATGAGGGCTATATTTTCTACTCTTTATCCAAGTCCTGACACTGATGTCACACCTAAACCCACATCTAGTGGGTAGAGGCCAAACATTTTGTGGGCAAGTGGCACAAAAATCACAACCAGAAATATTGCTCTGAAGATATTCCAAAGGGGCATTAAAATGGTGGGGAATTGCCTTTAGTGCTTCTAAAGAAGATACTTATATTTGTTCTGCATCAACTTTTCTTTCTCCTACCCTTTCCTAATAACTGAGAAATTAGTATCAGAAACATAATTTTCCATGGGGAAGATGTCTTAAAAACACACCACAATTTTTTCTAATCATATCTTTCAATTACTAGTTCCCATGTCAAAATAAGTTTTGCTCACTCTGTATAAAAACCAACATGAGGCCTCCTATAGACCCCAAAATGGGGTATATGTGTACTATTTAACCCAGCAGTTGTTAACCTGGTCCATGCATCCCTTACAAGTCAGCCTATAAACAGTCTAAAATTATACACCAATTTTTTTGTTGTAGAGGTTCCTTTTTTCTTCTTTGTGAAGTGCATATATTTTATGAGACTTCATCGGACACCTACTGAATCCCATCACTTTTCATTTCTACTGAATAAACTCAAATTCAAAATGAAGAAGAGCTAGCAGGGACCTGAGAGGTGGTCATATCCAAGTCATCATTGTGCAGTGGAGGAAGCTGAGGCTTAGAAGACCTTGGGGACTTGCCCAGAGCTCTGACAGAGGAGCCAGAGCTATGGCCAAAGGTAGGAGAACCTGGGAGGTACAAGGTGAGGTTTGGGTCCCAGGTTCACCACTGTGGCCTAAGAGAATGTTGGACATCTCAGCCCTGCAGTTTTTCTCATCTATAAAGTGAAACTATAAGGCCTATCTCCCAAGGGTGAGGTAAGAGTTCAATGAAATCTGAAAATACTCTGTAAACTGTAAAGCACTCCACAACTGAGAGGCAGGCTTTATTGTAATGTCATAACAATAAGTTGGGCCCTCTCTGGAGCTCTTTATTACCCAAGTGCAAATCCCATGGAAACACCAAGCTCTTGTACGTTTTCTAAAAAGTAGCCTGAAAAAATCACCCATGTTTAAGTGATTAGTAATAATGCAGACTACAAATTGCATGCATTCATTAAAAAATAACTTTGATATTAAAATTCCAAGACTAGTATATATTATTATTATGGGAAAAAGCTAATAGAACATCAAAAACGTAAAAAATCAGTCAAAGGAATAAAATAAATATTTAAACATCTTAAACTGTCATTCTACCCTGTTTCCCCGAAAATAAGACAGTGTCTTATATTAATTTTTTCTCCCAAAGTTGCACTAGGTCTTATTTTTAGGGGATGTCTTATCTTTCCATGCGCTAGGTCTTATTTTCGGAGGATGTCTTATTTTCGGGGAAACATGGTATTATGCCACACACACACAAACAAAACCTAGTCAACATTCCACAAAATAGTACCATGTCACTGTTGTTGCTGTTTTATCTCCATGTAAGCTTGACAGTCTTCTACCCTGCACAGCAGAGACCTGTGTCTAACTGCCGGTCACTGGTTTGAGGAGGAATCCTTTATATTAGTGAGTCTTCTATGGAAATTCAACACAGGCAACTACTTATTATGGTATGTGTGTTTGGGTTTTTAATCTTTCTTCATTTTAATAATGAAACAGTTAAGTTATAACTGTTGTTTTTTTTTTTTTTTCAAATGGCAATTTCAGGACTCCATAATGATATTCTGAAATTCCACAATATTTGCCATTCATCAAAAACAAGTTAGATAGACCTTGCACTTCCTCTCTTGCCCACTTTTCTCCTCCACACCTCTCCTCTTCTGAGCTACTCTTTAGAGGCCCTGCTTACTTAAGAAAAGGGGAAGAAAAGAGTGTAGAGCTCTGTGGTCGCCGTGGGCAGTCCCCAGGATCGGTGTGATTCTGACCCAGTACTATCACTTGTCACGTGGTGCTTCTTAAGAGAGAGTGTTTCCAGTTCTTGCAGCTTTTGTCTCTGTTTTAGGGAATCCACCCTGTACTGTGCATCGTGCAGTAGGGCTTTCAACAAAGACACATTCCGAATATCCACTTTCTCACCAAATCTTGGCTTCTTCATCCGGAAGTGTGTGTGTGTGTGTCTGTGTGTGTGTGTCTGTGTGTGTGTGGGGGGGGGATCAGAGGAAGAGAGAATGAACTATCTGTGCTCATTTGCCAGAACCTCTCGCAGCATCCTGAGATGGTGTAGGTCCAGGTTCAAGAGCTTCCTCGCAAGTGGTTCTGGTAAAGCTGAAGACAGGACATCCACTGCCTATGAGGCCCTAGGGCTGACTGGTGTGCAAAAGGGGAAAGTTAAAACCAACGTTGTTTTCCTCTTTGAACGGCCTTGGCAGTCTGTCTTGTAAACCTTGGCAGACTCTACTCCAGGCTGTTTTCTATCTTGTGTCAATCATGTAGCCTTTCTTAAGTGTCTCCTGCTAACACTGTGTAGAGCCACAGGCAGCTGGGAAGCTCTGCAGTTTACCTTATGTCTATTCCAGCTTCCACTCATGTTTCAAAGCAGCAAAAGTTAAGCGGGGGGCAGGGAGGAGGGGGATTACAAGGGGATGAGAGGTGGCTAGAGAATTCCCAGAGGACATGGGGTGTCTTACAGTCTACAGCAGAGAAACCTCAAACATGTCTTTTAGGAAAAGCTCTAAGCCAACATGCCCCCAAGGGTCTTAGCCTTGCACCTACCATATAACATGAATGTATGTGTCCCTGAAACAAAAGCATATGCTCATCCAACTCCAAATCTGAGAGGTTGTTGGCTCACTTGTTTTGAAGATAACTTGACATCTTGCCCTAGCAAAATACTGACTTATTTTTTCCTTCAGATAAGCCCTGCTATTTCCTGAAGAAGGGAGGCAGCCAGCTTCCAGAGGCTGGGTTTAGCAAAATATAGCAAGGCTGCCATCTGTCTCACTTAATGAATGGGACACTCATGATTGAGAGGAATTTGTCTTCATTAGAACCAGCTAAAATGTATATCGCAGAGCTGAGGAAAACTGCCATGACTCTGCTCCATTGGGAATCAAATAAAAACCAAAATTGCTCTTTTCAATCTTTGCAAATTAGAAAGGAATCTTGCCAAGAATAAACACATCTCCATTTCAGACCTAATTTAGAATTTATAGTATCCCAAAATATGGACTCACTATGAAATTAATAGTCTGGCTAATTATTTCTTAAAGCAAACCCTCGCTTATCATTCCTGAAGTACTTAAGTGTATAAGTAGGAGAACTCTGACAGTTGATTAGAATTCAAATGTTCTGACTTGCCATTTTGGCCCAAGGTAGTAACTGTTCTCAAGGAATCATTGAATTAAGTAGGAAAAATCCAAATAATTTATCTCTTTAAACTTAGAAACCTTGAATATCTGTGTTATTTGTTTGTTTTTTATTTCCTTCCCATTAAAGGTCATTTGTACCTTTGCTGGATAGAAGGTCTGGGGAAGGGTCCATAAACCCTGTTCCCTATAAATAGGCCTACAACGTAAGGGTCTTATGCCCAATGAAGGAAAGTACTGCTTGTGTAACTTCACAATCAATGTGCAATGAAGAAGGGGAGTGGATCCATTTTAAATATTAGGAGGACTCTCCAAAAAACAGAATTCTCAAAAATTTTAGTTTGTGAATAGCATCTCTCTTCATGTCTTTATTGTGGGCTAAGGGGGAAAAAATGTCATTTCTATTAGATGGAAAAAGCTTCTTAAATGTTGATATTTGTAGAAGAAATTGGTGTCAGGTAAAAAAATGAATCATCTTCCTTGGACTCTGTAAAATGAGAATTTCTACCTCATCTTTTTACCTTTCTTCTTAGAAAGAAAGAAAAAAATCATAACCCAAGGTCCTTTTTTGTTTCTATAATTCTGCAGGGCATGTGTTAGCTTTTCTTTCTGAAAAATGAGTTTTAAATTCAAGAACCAATCAAATGGATTACTTGGTTCTCACTGTTCTTTACAAAAATAAATTAATTCTTCTATGGTCATAACTCTTTCACTTTTTTATTTTGGTTGCACCTTTTTTCTGAAATGATGTGTCATTATTTTCTTTTTACTCAATTCAATAAATATGGAATGAACACCATTGCTTAGGAAGGTGAGACAGGACAGATCACTGCAAAGTATGGGAGCCTTCCTTTCTGTATTAATATTTTATCTCAGTAAAAGTTGGACCTGTATTTCCCTTCATCTGTTTTTCTTCAAAAACATTATATAGGTTAGAGTGGAATGAGTACTATTGATAGTCTGCTTCTCTAAAAAAAAAAAAATTCAATTGAAGGAAATCATAGAATTTTTTTTGTAATCAGGTTTTATTGTACATTTCCCTAGGTTGTCTGTGTGTGTGTGTGTGTGTGTGTGTGTGTGTGTGTGTGTGTGTCAGAGAGACAGAGACAGACAGACAGACAGACAGACAGACACAGAGAAATCTTGAAATCTTCCAGGTACTACTTATTAAAAATATCCCATGAAGAGATTTCAATCACTGAAAAGTTTTGACTACATTCTCCTAATGCCTTGGGCCTGCAAATCTGGCAGCTGTCACTGATGTCTGAGATTAGATTGATTGACTTATTCATGTTGTGCACACACATCTACACACACACTTGAATACATCCTTTCTAAACACTCATTAAAATGTGTCACATGCTCATTTTTATGAATGATAAATAGTATAAGATTATTTTAGGGAATGGAAGTTAAAAGAAATAAGATACCTATTGTCGTGTGTTATTCTCTGCTGGGTCAAACTGTGGAGTTGACAAAGACCTCAGCAATTCATTTGTTTGGTTTACAGGGGAGGAGACTGAGGCTGGTAATTGCAATGGCTTGTACCATGTCCGATTGGGTCTGCTATGCAAGCCTTCAGTCCAGTCTTCTTTCCTCTACATTTGTTGGTCATCAGCCAGGCCTTGGCTGTTGACTACAATCTGATATGTTTTTCCACCTGGGCTCCAGGCCCAGGTCACCAAGGCTCAGGATCCCAGAAAGACACCTCCTGTTGGCTCCTCCCTTCACCCTGCCTCCACTTGAGCATCAGATGGTCAGATAGTCCTCTTCCAGTGGGCTTTTGTCACGCCTTTTTGACTTCTCAGGGCAAATAAGAAATCTCAGACCTCAGATGACTGGTCTTTGCTTCCTTCCCAAAAGACAAAATAGCTCAGCCCTGCCTACCTTCTTCTGTCTTTACTCACGGTGTAAACATCATCACCTGCCCAGTGCAAGCCTTCTCATGACTCTTTGCCAACCAGCAGAGGGACAGTTTACTTTCAGCTGCTGGATGCCCGTCTCTTCTAAGATTTTTGTCCCTGAGGAATCGATTTTGCAAATAATTGCTGAAAGTCACTTTTGAACTGCCTCACATAGTTTCACCTCTTTGAAACCTCTTTTATAAAGAGAATTTCTCTCTTCCCCTTCTGACTTCTTAAATATTTTTTAAACCTAAAATAACAGTCATTGAATGTAGTTTTTATTAGTAAAAACTGTCACTTTGAGCCCATTTATTCAACCAACACCTATAAATATTTACTATTAAGTTCTTCTATGGCTTTTCATTTTGCTACCACTCTAAATTTAAAAAATAAATAAATAAATAATTTTTTTTTTTAAAGTTTCCTGTGCAAGACATTTTTAGGAAAAATATAATGTATCCAAGTTCAACAACTTCAGAGAATGGGATTCATGGGGCATGCTTAACTTGTTTTAAGATGGCAAACATAGCTCATTAATTATGTGTGTGTGTGTGTGTGTGTGTGTGTGTGTGTGTGTGTGTTTAATTGAGTTTTTACAGAGAGAAAGATAGAGGGAGAGTTAGAAACATGGATGAGAGAGAATCATCGATCAGCTGCCTCCTGCACACTCCCCACTGGGGATATGCTCGCAATCACAGTACATGCCCTTGACTGGAATCGAACCCAGGACCCTTCAGTCCGCAGGCCGACGCTCTATCCACTGAGCCAAACCGGTTTCATTAATTATGTTTTATTTATTGTTCTTAAACCATTTGTTTCGTGTGGTGAATTAAAAAAAAATTTTTGATTGATCTTTGGATCTTTGAACATCGCTGAGAAAGGCCATTGATTCCTGAACTCGGATATCCAAAGCGCACCCAGAAACAGAAATCGCTTGGCCCTGGGAAGTGCTCTTCATGCTCCTCGGCCTGCAAAGGCTTTGCTCTCAAATCTCAGAACTTGAGTCACATTGGTCCCATTCATCTTTGTCACGAGGGAAGTTTGGGGGCAGGTTGAGAAGGTGAACTCCGCATCTTGTTTTATTCTTTCCTCATTTGTTTTAGGGCCAATGGCCATCAACCCTTCCTGACTTCATTCTGCCAGAGCCTCACATTTCCATAAGTAGAAATAGGGGGCTGCATGATGATTACAGCTCCTTAAGAAATGGAGTTTTCATTAAAGGTTTTCTGCAGATCCGTGATGTCCTATGAAAAATGCTAGCACAGATTAGTCTTAGCCTCTGTGATAACTATCATAAGACGATGTCTCATTCCCTTTAAAAGACATAGATAACCCAATTTTATCCAGTTTAACTCAAGGGAATCTGGCATTATCACTTCAAAATACTTTTAAGTCCTTAGGGGGAAATCTGAAGTGAAAAGTAATTTCCAACTTAGTTCCTAAAGCAAAATGCCTGCCTCAGAATAACAGTGATTTCTTCTCCTGTGGTAGAAATGCAAAGGTAAGAACTCCCACTGAGACCTTTTGATCTGAAAACTCTAAGGAATCTCTGCCTCTGTGAGTAAAATGACCCCCCAAAATTGTCTTCTCAGTTGTGCTTCCCTTTCAGATTTTTCTGAGGCTCCTTGTATGTGACAAGAACTCTGCTACCTGGCAACCCCGCCTATTCACAGCAGAACCAACAGCCAAGATCCAAAACAGGTCTCTAACTTGCCCACTTTCAGGGGGTCAATAAGTTGCTTCCCTTAGGTTCAGCCTTTGGATACTGCACCTGTTCCCTCTATGAAAGCAAAGTCTCCCTAGATAATGGACTACAACATCCTTCGGGACAGACCTGTGCCATATTTTTGCTGTGACTGTGTATGAAAGGGCAGATTGACCAAATGGGCCCCCTAGTGCTCAGGATCTGAATAACAGATGCCAGAACCACAGTCACACCTGTCAATCAAACCAAAGCAAGTGTTTCTCTGAGTCTGCATTACAAATAGCAAGTCTAAGCTCCTAACAGTCAAAAGCAACCATGGCCACTATGTGCTTCAGTGCTATCAACAGACATGCTCTCGTTCCATCTGTGTGATCTGTGAGTGGTGCCATAGGCCTGCTTTGACTGGTCAGTGTTTAAATAAACCCAGAGCGTACAGGTAAAGGGACTCACTAAGGGAGCAAAAGCTGTCCCCACACAACTATGGCAGTATCACAAAGGTTATACAACACAGTCGTTTCCTTGATATTGTTTCTAACAGAAAAATACTATTATTTATTGTTATTGAAAGAACGCTTGCATTATTTAAATGGAGAGAATGACTCTAAATCTCTTTGTTGCTGTGACCAACAGAATGGAAGTTAGTTTGTGTTCACATTTGTAATGCCAACTCTGCCACCTGATGGAAAATATTGGAAGTACCTAAAGCATTTCATTCTATTTCTATGGCAAGGATCTGCTGGTAAGGACAGAAAGACAAGGACATTGCACCTCCTGTCGATTTCTACATGTTTTTAACCTTTAATGTTTTTACCAGCAGAAGTCATTAAATATAGACTTTCAATCTCAAACAGTTCTTAGAAACTTGCCAACCAAGATACGTCTCAGTGTTGACACTGCAACTTAATGTAAAAATGTTGAATGATATTTTGTACCACTCTGAATTTCTACTGCCCCCAACACTGTGTAGTGACTTCACTGTATATTAACTTCTTTTCTATACAGATTTTTGAGCTACCAGGTGAATTAATTCAAAAAGTCAAATAGGAACCATCTTATATGATGCCGGTAGCCTGTGAAAAATGAAAGTCTTTTTTCTTATACAAACTGGTAACGAGACTTGTTTTCACAATTCCTTTTTACATTTTTTGTGCATATAATACCTGTATATTGTACTCATATTCTAAAGTGACCAGAAAGTGTTACTTAATAGAGACTACATACATTTTTTATGTCGCTATGGACCCTTTGATTCTGGGTGCATTTACAATAAGTTTAGCAGTATATCCTTCTTTTCAATTATGAATAAAAACGCACATTGAAGTAAAAGATGACTACTGTTTTGAATGTTCTCTACATAACAGTATGCATTTATTATGTTACACTTGGAGAAGTCATGCCTCTTGAAACTCCCTTCATCAGATTTCAAGGGGTTACCCCTCTGTCTCATGCACAAAGAGAAGCTAAGCCATAGGCTACATGTCTAGAGGCAGCCCAATGTCTTCCCACAGGTTTCGGAGCATCCCTGTGGAGGGTTCAGATGCTCCATGGCGCACCCAGCTGCTGCCTGTGTAGGTAGGCACAGTGCAGACAGCTGCTCTGGGCTACTCTGCCAAACAATCTTTCTCATCACTGCTCCGTGTCCCTGCAGCTCACTCCAGGCACCCTCTTACCAAAGCAGGAATTTGGCCTCTCTTTATTTCCTGAGCAAAGCTGAAACAACCTTTTATAACTACTGAATTTTACTGAAGTTTGATGATAAAAGGATTGCATCTTGGAAAGCTTGTAAGTACCTCTCAGATACCAGTGGGCTTGAGGTCATTATGAATTCAGCTTCAGAGGCCGGTCTTAGGCAGCCTCTCCCTTCTTTATCTCCTATTTTGCCCTACAACCTTACCAAGGCTACAACATCACTAGGCCAGGGATTGTCAATCAGTGCACTGCAGCACACTGGTGTACCACAAGAATTTTTGAAACATGCAATACCTGACCATTCAGTCAGGGCCTCAGACCTCTTTTTCCTTAGATTGTCTAACAACAAATGACAACAGCTCACACAATAGCCATCCAGTGTGAGTGAATCAAAATCAGACCTAACTTTTTTGTCAGATCGGGAAAACATATATCTGTAGCAGTTACTTTATGTGTGCCATGAGATGAAAAAGGGTTGACAATCGCTGCATTGGATGACAGAAAAATTTCAGTTCCATTCTAATCTAATGCGACCCCCATCGTATAGGGGGTCCATCATTGACTGAAATACCACTCTGCAGTGCAGGACTGAAATGCATTTGGAAGAGGTTGGAAGGTGGAGGTGGGAAGTAATCGTCAGGTTCAAGGCCTTGTAAGTCAATGCGAGTTGAGATTGTATTCAATGGGAAACCGATGGAGGGCATTGGGCCCTGATTGGCAGTGGGTGAGTCAATCACCTCCAATGCTAATGTCTTTGGGCAATGAAAACCAGCAACCTCTAGAAACTGCATGCATCTCTGAACACCAACATCGCTGGCAGAGAACAAGGATCCTGTACTATCCCCCTTACTTAAGCATTTGATTTCTCCCCCCCTGTCTTTGGCCCACTGATCCTTTGAGAATACACCTGTGCCAACACAGAGCAGTGCATGTGCTTGTTCAGCTCGCTGTGACACGTAATAATCCCTGACATTAGTCAATATGTTGAAAACGGAAATTCAGTCACAAAAGACATTTCTGCTTCCAGATTTATATAGAAATGACTTCATTAAGTTGGCTTTCAGAAAGTATTTTCCCCCAATGCTGACGTCTCCTTAAACGGCTCTAATGAAGACCTGCACGGACTGAACCATCAGCACTAATGATGCCTGGCTCTGTCTTTGTCATTTGTGTGATGAGAAAGAGACTGGAGATCTTCAGTCAATGCAATCCTTTTAGAGCTCTTTAATTGAACAATTTCTTAAAGGACAACGTGTCCTGGGGAATAAACGCAGCTGAAGCCATTTCCTAGAGTTGCAGGCATTGTTACAGAGCAAACCTTTTCAGAGGAAAGAGGACTGGCGGATGGAGAGGAGGTGCTTCTAAAGGTAACACCGTATTTCACACTTCAGCCATGGTTCCACCCCCCTCTCTTTTTTCACTGACTTTCCTTCCTCACATTGCTAATCTTTCTGCATGTCAGATACTGGGGGGTCCAGATCCACCACTCTTAAACTCCGCATCTTTGCATCAGTAACGTTTCTCAGAGCCTGAGCTGCCTTAGGCGTAAAAGAAGATGGAAGTCTACCCCATTTGGTTGGCAAGTGAGAAAACACACGTAAAGCAGATAACACAGGCCCTGACACAAGCGTAAGTCCCCTACAAACGTTAGTCTGCCCTCTTTCATCCTCCTGTCCCCTTTTTTAAAAAATATATTTAATTGATTTTTTACAGAGAGGAAGGGAGAGGGATAGAAAATTAGAAATTTCAATGAGAGAAACATCGATCAGCTGCCTCCTGCACACCTCCTACTAGGGATGTGCCAGCAACCAAGGCACATGCCCTTGACTGGAATCAAACTTGGAACCCTTCAGTCCACAAGCCTGCTCCATCCACCGAGCCAAACCAGCTAGGGCCTCCTGTCCCTTTTTTTGGTCTGCACCACCCCATCATGGGAAGTAGATATTTCAGGCCAACAAGTTCTTGCGGCCATGGCTCACTTTAGCTGTCACCTTGAAGTCCGAGGGCTGGAGTCCACTGGCATAAAGTTTAATGCTCACTCAGAGTACATTTTTTTAAAAATCTTTATTGTTGTTTTATAGATCTTCCCTCCTTATCCCCCTATTGCCTCTCCTCCATCTGGTTTCCACCCCACAAGCCTTCACCACCCCACTGTCTGTGTCCATAGGTAAGATCTTTGGTTAATCTCTTCCCACACCCAAACCCCCTTTATTCTGAGATTCATCAGTCTGTTCCATGTTTCCATGTCTCTGATTCTATTTTATTCACCAGTTTATTTTGTTCTTTAGATTTCTTGTTTATTTTTATTTTTAGATTCAATTGTTGATATATGTGTATTTATTGCCATTTTATTGTTCATATTTTTATTTTCTTCATGAAGTCCTTGAGTAACTTTATAACCATGGTTTTGAACTCTGTATCCAGTACTTTGCTTGGTTCCATTTTCTTTCATTTGTGACATGTTTCTTTGTCTCCACGTTTTGGCTGATTCCCTGTGTTTGTTTCTATGTATTGGGTAGAGCTGCTATGTCTCCTGGAGTTGGCAGAGTGGCCTTGTTTGGTAGGTGTGCTGTAGGGACTAGTGGCTCAGCCTCCCCAGTCACCTGAGCTGGGCATTCTGGATGCGCCCCTGTGTGTGCTGTGTGCACAGTCTTTTTGCAGTTGAGCCTTGATTGCTATTGGCCTCTCTGGGAGGAGTTGACCTCCAGGCTAATTGGCTGTGAGGACCAGCTGTAACTACAGTGGGAGAGCTGCTGTGCTATGGAGCAGGACTTGCTTCAGTGGGGCTCTGGTGCTCACTGAGTCTGCCTCTTGAGTGTGTTGCTTATGGATATGTGTAGCATTGTAATCTGCAGTGGTCTGAAGGTGTCCATGGGGTACTTTGGCTCTAGGGTCTCCAGGGAGCTGCAAAGTCAGCCACTGCCTGAAGCCACCTGGCAGGAGCTATTTGTATTGTGCTAGGACAGTGTTTTCCAAACTTCTCTCATGGTGAGAATCACCTGGTGGAGTTGTTAAACTACATATTCCTGAATCCCAACTAAGAAGTGCTAAACTAGAATTTTTGGGAACATATAGGTAAAGTTGCTATAAGCTTAGAGCACTAGTTAAGTATACAATTTTACCTATATGTTCCCAAAAATTCTAGTTTAGCACTTCTTAGTTGGGATTCAGGAATCTGTAGTTTAACAACTCCACCAGGTGATTCTCATCATGAGAGAAGTTTGGGAAACACTGTGCTAGGAGGTGCCCAGATTAGGTCCAGCTGTGAAGCAAGGTAGGCTCTTACTAGTGCAGGGTCTTGGGCCTTTTATTGATAGGTTTGTGGCATGCTGATGCCAGCTGCATCTTGTTTAAGAAATTTTAACAAAGCCTGAAACCTGAGTCAGGATAGACCTTCATATGGAAAAGCTGTTGCAAACAGCTTGAGTGGAGCTACCAATTGGATGAGGTGGATTCTGGGAGAATCACGGGGTGGAGCAAACTGTGCGGGGCAAGCTGATGAAAACTCATATGGCTGCCAGTCAGCCCTGTGACAGGCACAGCACAGGAACAATGACCCCTGCCAACACCCCCGTCTGGGAGAAAGCTTCCCTTGAGTTCCTGTCCTGATGCCAGACAATCCAGTTCCTTCCCATATGTGTTTGTGTCCTCCAGAGCCATTGCCCAGCGCTGGAGCTCAGAGGAAGTGAGACCACGTAAGTTTCTGCTCAGAAACTTTAAGAGGGATTCTTGGGACTTCAACAGCCTCTGTGTCACTCAGCCATAAACCCCACTGGCTTTTATAGTCCGTAGTTACAGGGACTTCTCTTCCCAGCTCTGGGACCCTGGGCTGGAGGGTCTGGTGTGGACTGGGGTCCCTTGCTTCTCATGGGAGGCCTTCACAGACACTATCTCCCTCCCAATTTAAAAAACGGCACATGTAGGTGTCAGACCAGCCATTCTGCGCTTCTGCCCCTTTGCCAGTCTCAATGTGCTTTCTTCTTTGTTTCCCTACTTGTAGGACTTCCATTCAGCCAGCTTTCAGGTGATTTAGAATGATGGTTGTTCTGTATTTTAGTTGTAATTTTGGTGTGGTTGTGGAAGGCGGCAAGTATAGGCATTTATCTACACCACCAATTTGGTTTTTCCTCCAGAAATACATGTTAACATGCAGAGTAAACTTCTATTTTATTTTTATTCAGGAGGTTTCACAAAGAATTATTTAATCCTAGTTAAGGACAAGATTTGTATTTAAAGTTGGGGGAAGCTATACAGTGACATTGAATCCTATACCTACTTACCTAGAAGCATTTAACTAGCTTGAAATTACTGCCACCTGCCAGCAGAGATCACTGGGAGAGAACTGACATCTAGTCAATGAGGCCATAAAACGTGGGCCCTCCTTGGTTGCTCTCCTCAAGCAGGACTCGGGGGCCCAACCCAGGCTGTGCTCTTCTTGACCTCAGGCCTTCGAAACAAGAAGTGATTCCATGGGTAGGTTGTTAGGGGCCAAGCCTGGCAGTGGTGCTCATGGGATCCTCATTTTTCTCCAACCCATGGGAAGAGTGCTTTTCAGGAGAATCTAGGTTTTCTTTTCACTAGGGAGGGTGGCATTCTCTTTTGTGGGCAATCAAACTCTTGTTTTCCTACAGTTTCTTCAGCTTGGCTGAAGCTCAGGAAAACAAACAGCAAGAGCAGGTGAATCACACAATGAAGCCTACATCATTGGGGTGTTAACGAAGGCCATTCACTCTGTCCTTTGGGATCTAAATATTGAAGTAGGGCTTTGATGATCCTGTCAAATTGTTCCTAAAGTAGACTAATCCCGACTAACAATGCAATAAACGGCACGATTGAAACATTGGGAAAACTACTCAAGCTTTCCAATTGGTGTTTACATTAGTTTATTCCCATCCTTAATGACATGAAAAGAAATAGCCTCACAGATGCTCGGTGCATCAGGGCACAAAGTCTGGAGGAAAAGCAGGTGGTTTATGTCGATCTGACAGCATTTGAATATTAAACAAATAAACCACTATTAGGTGGACGTGGCGTGCCTAACTGTGGGAAGTAGATATTTCAGGGGTTTGTCCTCTACACTCTTCAGTTCATTCAATGGCGGCACATGCTGCGGGGAAGGAGCCGAGAAGCTGGGCAGCAAAGCATTCGTGTGGCGGCACAGGCCTGGGGTCCCCAAGGTGGAGGTGACTCAGCCTGTGCCTGAGAAAGGAAGGAAGACCTGGTGGACTCGTCCCAGTTTGCTGTGCAGAGTGTGGGGCAGGGTTGTTGCCCAACTGAAAACCAGGAAGAGCTACAATAATCTCCATTAGAACTATCGTGAGCTGCATGGAAGAAAGAATGGGGCAATGGGTAGTAAGAGGAGGAGGAGGAAGAAGGGAAGGTTAAGTGAGAGCTTGGAGAGGCAGAAGGAAGAGAGATTGGAGTGACTACGAATAAACAATGTCTACAGTGTGGTAGGAAGTCTTAGTGCATTTATGGCAGTGCAATTGCTCCCTCCCCCGTAGCCGCATACAAAAATAAAATGAAAACTTCAACTCAATACCTATTTTACTCTTCAGTGCTTCTCGGAGCTAGATTTATGTTTTGTTTCTCTGCGTTCTGATGCTGGGCTGAAAAGGGTTTTGAATTGGAAGCAAGAAAGCCTTGTGTTATTTAGATGGAATTATTAAAATTGAAAGTGAGCCCAGTATAGTTTTTTGTTTTTGTTTTTTGTTTGTTTTGTTTTTTCTTTTTTCAGTATATTTGGTGTTAGAAGTCATTGACATCAGCACTTATTAATTGTGGTCAGAGACTTTACAAGCTTTTGGGTTGCCAGGTTCTTGTTCCTTGTTTTATGAAAGTTGCCTCATGGGCACCGTCTTCTAGAGGAAAGTCAGATCCTACTCAGGGGATTAAGTTGTCAAGTGAACGCATAAAGCAAAAGTTGTGTGTAGTCAACATTTCCATGAAAAATACTGTAATTCACCCTCAAATACAGGACTCAGTCATACACTCAGCTTCAGCAGGGGTTTCTCAGCAGTGAGCACACCGCTCCCCAGCAGTTCTTTAAGCAGCACAGGAACAGGCCAACATCAAGGCTCGACCACACGCTCAGGCCAATGTCAAGTCTCGCCCCATGTGCATTATGTTACAGTGAGGAGGCAGAGAATAATTCCACCAGCAAGTACATAAAATCACATCAAATTATGTGCAGTGGAGACAGGGGAAGAGGAGAGGCAGAGAACGGATGTCATGATCACAGACATGTGCAAACAGGGCATCTGCCAGCGGTGGGGCATCTGAATCCTGAACTGCAGCAAAAGATGTCAAAGTGGTGTGGTAGGTTTCTGAAGAATTGCTGTCATGAAATAAATAATACACTAGAGGCCCGATGCACGAAATTTGTGCAAGAGTAGGCCTTCCTTCCCCCAACTGCTAGCACCAGCTTCCCTCTGGCACCCGGGACCCAGACTTCCCTCACAGCCCCAGCTTCATCCAGAAGGACATCTGTTCTAGTTAGCATATTATGCTTTTAATATTATAGACTAGAGGCCTGGTACATGAAATTCGGGTCGGGGGTGTCACTCAGGCCAGTCCTTGAGGGATGTCTGACTGCCCTCTCACAATTTAGGACTGCTGGCTCCAAACTGCAAGCCTGCCTGCCTTCCTGATTGCCTTTAACCACTTCTGCCTGCCAGCCTGATCACCTCTTATCCACTCCCCAGCCAGCCTGATTGCCCCTAATTTCCCTTCCCTGGAGGCCTGGTCACTCCTAACTTCCCTCCCCTGCAGGCTTGGTGCCCCCAACTGCTCTCCCCTGCAGGCCTGGGTCCTCCCTAACTGCCCTTGCCTACAGGCCCAGTCACCCCCAACTTCCCTCCTCTACCAGCCTGGTCACTCATAACTGCCCTCCCCTCCAAGTTTGATCACCCCCAACTGCCCTTCCTTACAGACCTGGTCCCTCCCAACTGCCCTCCCCTGCTGGCCATCTTGTGGTGGCCATCTTGTGTCCACATGGAGGCAGCCATTTTGTGTGTTAGAGTGATGGTCAATTTGCATATTACTCTTTTATTAGATGGGATAGAAGTCTGGTGCATGGGTGGGGGCTAGCTGGTTTGCCCTGAAGGGTGTCCCAGATCAGGGTGGGGGTTCCCTTGGGGCATGGGGTGGCCTGGGCGAGGGGTCTGTGGTGGTTTGCAGGCCAGCCACGCCCCCTGGTGACCCAAGTGGAGACCCTGGTATCTGGGATTTATTTATCTTCTACAATTAAAACTTTGTAGCCTTAAGCAGAGGCCTGGGCCAGCCAGGATGTGCAGAAAGGTTGGCTTCCTCCATCAACAGAATTAACCCTAGCTTCCTGCTTTCTCCAGGTCCATGGCTACCTCCATTTCTGTTGGAATTTATTTATCTTCTATAATTGAAACTTTGTAGCCTGGAGTGGAGGCCTTGGCTAGCCAGGGCAGGAGGAAAGCTTGACTTCCTCAATTGCCGGATAAACCCAAACCTCCCTCCTGCTTGCTCAGTGGCTGCAGCCATCTTGGTTGGGGTTAATTTGCATACTCATTCCTGATTGGGTGGTGGGTGTGGGTGGTGGGTGTAGCAGAGTGATGGTTAATTTGCACATTATTTTTTTTTGAAATATATTTTATTGATTTTTTACAGAGAGGAAGGGAGATAAAGAGTTAGAAACATCGATGAGAGAGAGTCATCGATCAGCTGCCTCTGCACATCCCCTACTGGGGATATGCCCACAACCAACGTACATGCCCTTGACCGGAATCAAATCCGGGACCTTTCAGTCCCCAAGCTGACGCTCTATCCATTGAGCCAAACCGGTTTCGGCAATTTGCACATTATTTTATTAGATAGGATAACAGAGAACTGGAAGTCTAAAAAAGCTAAGTTGATGCAGAAAAACTCATGATTAAAGACTTTTCCCTAAATTTGAAGGGGAAACCCTAAGAAGATTTAGAGCACATTCTGTGGAGGAACTTTAGTCCAGTGGTTGCCAACTGGTGGTCTGTGAAGTCCAAAAGGTTGGCAACCATTGCTTTAATGTGTAGGGGAGAAAAATCCAACCAGGCCCACATTTGTTTAAAGCGCCTTGCTACTCATGTCTTGCCTACAATAGATGTTCTAGAGTAAGTGCCTTCCCTGCCAGTCTGTCTCCCCAGAAGCATCTCTTGAGAAGAGGCTCTGGATCTTTACCCATCCAGAAAAATCCTCCTCTAGCCTAGAAGTTGCCCATTATGCAGAAAGGGGGTTGTTATTTTGTAGGAAGTCCACAAATATATGTACATAAAAGTACCTAGCCCTTAAAATATGATTAAAATTGTTTGCTTCCTTTCTTTGTATTAAGTCTTTTAGGGCCTCCTCATAGATCAGAATAGAAAGCATCTAGTATTAGATGTAAATCTGTTTATACAACCATTAGTATTTTTTAATTATCCACAACATAATAATTCAATAAACCATTAGTATTTAAGTAAATATAATGATTATACTATTAGATGTTCTTTAAGTTTCTGACAGCCTCTAAATTCTAAGTGATTAATAAACACTAAACATTGGGTTTAGCTGGTTCTCTCCTGACATCTAGTGTTCCTGACTCATTACTGCAAGAACTTAATTTTAAACCACACTATTGGAATGAAAATATTATATGGAATAAAAACTTAATTCCTTTTAGAAAAGTAAGTGGAATAAAATTACAATCTAGTAACAAAAAAAATATTCTGTTTCTAAGGGGCAAAAGACCCTTTTTGCACAATTCGTTTCATATAAAAGGTATCTTTTCTTGCTCTTCTGATAGGAAACAGCATGTATGTTGGGCTGTTTCATTATTGTGGAGGAGGGAGAGGAAATGAGGGGAGGCCACTTACTAATGGCCTACTATGGGCCACGTTCTGCACCTGAATGTTTTAGTGGGACTTATCCCTGTGCTTTTAGAAGCTGTAGGACCATCCTAACCCCATCCCAACCATGGAAACAGCCTGACAAGGCATTGAGACTGTCCTGCTCTGCAGTGGGGAAATGGAGAGCCAATATCCCTTCATAAACATCTTCTGCCATTCAAGTTACATACACAGGTGGGCACTCAGAAATATCTTCTTCTTGCCGAAACCGGTTTGGCTCAGTAGATAGAGCGTCGGCCTGCGGACTGAAAGGTCCCAGGTTCGATTCTGGTCAAGGGCATGTACCTTGGTTGCGGGCACATCCCTAGTAGGAGGTGTGCAAGAGGCAACTGATCGATGATTCTCTCTCATTGATGTTTCTAACTCTCTATCCCTCTCTCTTCCTCACTGTAAAAAATCAATAAAATATATATTTTTAAAAAGAAATATCTTCTTAATAGAAATGAGTGACAGGCTCTGCCCTCAATTCCCATCCAGACAGGGGATGTCTAACCCTCTGTTCCTTGTTTAGCTTGGCATAAGACTGCTCCAAGGCAGGCTGACCTTGTTACATCAATGGGGGCAAGAGAGGGCATGGACTAGAAGTGCTTGCTGGTGAACCCTGGGAGGAGGTGGATGGCCAGCCCTGGGGACTGCCTGCACATGATGTGGAGCCTGTGGAAGGACTGAATACTTGGGTGCCAGTGGCTGGAGCTGGAGGCATGGGAGCTAAAAGATGGGTGTTGCCACATCACTGCCTTTGGGTGCTGTAAACCGAGGATGACACTACAGTTGGGAGTTAAGAGCCAAGCACATGGGCCCACATATGTGGCTCAAGCCCAGGGTCAGTGGTGGATCTCCAGTAGACCAGATTCCTGAACTTCTCACTTGCCCTCAGGCCTCTGCATAGCCTTCCTGCAGGTGGTGGTGTGTGGAAAACAGGAGTGTTGGCAACTTTGAAAGAGATCCCAGTGTAAAGTCTTTAAAAATATATATGGTTGGGAAAATGGAAAAAAACAACAAAAAAACAACAAATAAAAAACAAATGATGGGTCCCATTTTCTTGCATTTGTGGCCATCACCAATGGCACAGTGAGAACTTTGGGGGCAATTAGAAGCCAGTATTCTGGGGCAGAAGGAAGGGTGATACAGCATCATGAGTGATGACATAGTCAGGATTATATGTTATTAGGGAACTTCAGAGACAAGCAGATCTACAATATTTCAAAACAGGTTGGAAAGAGCCCTGGCAATATGAGTAATAACAGTGTTGCCACTTTTTTCTAGTGTAGAGACATGAAATTAGCCAGAAATGGCACATTAGACAATTAAATAGAAATCTTCATGCTTATAGACAGAAACTAGCTGTACCACACTTTTGCCCCCGTTGATGTGAAATGTGTTAATCCCTTTCAATTTCTATGTTCTGCTATCCTTAACGCCCAAAGCTTAGAGTTTATCTTGGTATCTTCAGAGTATTGTTACCTTTTATACAGAAAATCATTCATAACCTCCACCAGCCTCCTGCCCCATCATTCTTTCTGTTTTCCACCTTTCCACCTCTCTAGCAGCAGCTGTGGAGGACCAAAGAGAACAGGTGCATAAACACTGTCAGAAACAGCTCTAAAAATCCCCTCTTCCAGCTGCTTGGCTGTCCTCAAGGAATTCCTCAATTTCAGAGTTTTTGAGAATATGAGACAGTGAAGGGTGGGAGAGGGAAGCACAGGATGACAAATAGATTAAAACTAGAGGCCCAGTGCATGAAATTCATGCACTGGTGTAAGGAGTTGTCCCTCAGCCCAACCTGAACCCTCCTCTGCCGGCCTGGTCACCCCCAACTTCCCTCCTCTGTCGGCCTGGTCACCCCTAACTACCCTCCCCTGCAGGCTTGATTGCCCCAACTGCCCTCCCTTGAAGACCTGGTCCCTCCCAACTGCCCTCCCCTGCTGACCATCTTGTGGTGGCCATCTTGTATCCACATGGGGGCAGGATCTTTGACTACATGGGGGCAGCCATCTTGTGTGGTGGAGTGATAGTCAATCTGCGTATTACTCTTTTATTAGATAGGATAGAGGCCTGGTGCATAAGTGAGGGCCAGCTGGTTTGCCCTGAAGGGTGTCCCGGATCAGGGTGGTTCCCATGGAGTGTGGGGTGGCCTGGGCGAGGGGCCTGTGGTGGTTTGCAAGTCGGCCACACACTCCTGGCAACCCATGCAGAGGCCCTGGTATCTGGGATTTATATATCTTCTACAATTGAAACTTTGTAGGCTGGAGCGGAGCCAAGCCTCCTGCTTGCACCGAAGTGGCAGCCATTTCTGTTGGAATTTGTTTACCTTCTATAATTGAAACTTTGTAGCCTTGAATGGAGGTCTAGGCCGGCAAGGGTAGGTGGAAAGCTTGGCTTCCTCTGTAGCCGGGGACACCCAAGCCTCCCCCCTGCTCTCTGTGGCTGTAGCCATCTTGGTTGGGTTTATTTACATACTCGCTCTGATTGGCTGGTAGGCGTGGCTGGTGGCATAATTTGCATATTACCCTTTTATTAGGATTCTCACAAAGTCTGTGGTTTAGGTAATATTCACGTTTTGCTGATGAGAAAAATAAAAACCAACCTTTTCATTTTGAGACATTCTTCTTCCCTCATTGCTTTCCTGCCAGCCCTAGAAAGGCTCTTGACAGCAGTTTCACTGGTTATCCAGAGTCAGAAGCATTCTCCTCACCACTACCCTCTCCAAGCCTCCTCTGCACTGGTACTGAGGCTGTCCTGGAGGGTGCAGAGGCTAGGTAACAGAGATGATGACAGGATTTGGACCACAGGAGCCACCATATCAGTCTCTTCTCTCTCAGCCTTTCTCCAACATGCTGGAGAAGGCAGAGCCAGCAACTTCCGGATAGGCCAAGGTTTGTGACACGAGCTCTTTGGATACCAAAGTGCTGCAGTCTCTTCCAATCCTGAGCTGCTGTTGCCCCTGAGGTTGCAGAGCTCCTAGAAGTCTTCTTCGCGCCTCCTGTCCATAGCAAACATGGCAGTGGACTCGGTGATGGAACTGCTATTTTTAGATACTTTTAAACACACCCCAGCACTGAGGTAAGACTTTGCTTCTTGATTCTGACTCTGCTTCTCCACTGTGGGACATGTACAAAAATCCTTAGGCATACTTCGACTTTCCCTCCTGCTGGCAGCCTTAAATTCTGCACATACACACCCCCACCCCCCAGCTGGATGTGGGCACCACGTCTACTGGAGAGCATCAGTGGCCAGGACACTTCTCTGCGTTATCTTAGGCTCCTGCATCTTTGGTTGAGTTGGCTGTTCTGCATGCTTTGGTCCCCTTCCCCTTACCCCCGTCAGCTTTGGGCCTTGAAAATATCTCGGTTCTCGGGTTTAGCTCAGGTGGTGTTTGGGAGGGTCTCAGACTGCCTGTGTTTGACGGCAGTTACAGAGACCAAGCAGGTCACAATGGCTTCATGATTCCTAAATCCCTCCTCCCAGGTGCTTTTTCTAACAGGAATTAATTAGGGTGCCCAAATGTGACACCCATTTGGTTTAGGATTCACCCATAAGAACATGACATATTTACACAGAATGGCTTTTGTCTGGAGGATACCTGTGAGGAGGGGAATCAGTGGTGAGAGAAGCCAATGGCAGATTTGGAACCCCCAGACAGGGAACCCCGTTCACTCCCGGCATGTCTCCCCACTGCACTACCTGCATATCTCCCTCAGCAGCGGGCCTAGACGAGTAGGCGACAAAGGAAGCCAAGCCTCCAGCCCGTTCTACCAGTTCCATGGCTCTGGCCCACGCTGCCATCTTTGTAGCCATGGGCGCCACCATATTTGTCGTGGAGTGATAGTTAATCTGCATATCACCCTTTTATTAGATAGGATGCACCCAAATAAATGTACAGCTTTCAAATTATTTTCCATGGGGGAAAAAGTTCATTCATAGTCACAAGTACTTATTGAGGGCCTCAATACTCCTGAGACTCAAAGGAGAGAGAGATCTCGCAGTGAACTGGAGGTAGAATTTAAAGAGTCTTCAGAAAGGATGGTTAGTCTGGGTAGGGGGTGCTGTTTATTTCCAGAATCAATCAGAAAAAAATAAATTATCTGTATTTTCAATAAATGGATTTTTTTTTCTAGTCTTGAGATAAAAGAAAGCTTTTATATAAAATACACTATGATTGTTTATCTGTCCCACTAATTATCAAATGTGATATAGTCAAATATACTAAATAAAGATGCAGAGCCAGTAACAAGATAGAGACGAAATCTCAGTGGCTTTCCATTACTGCCATGAGTATCAAGTTATTAAAAACAATTTCATCATAGAATTATTCAAACTTATGTCAACATATGGAAAGCTTTCAATTAAATATATAAACTTGCTGAAATGAAGAAATATTTCCACTATAGACAGGATGGAACTGATAAATCAGTGCTTTGTTCTCTTCAGCAACAGACTGAAAATGATGATCGTTTTTCCGAGCTGCAAGAAAAAGAAAATGTGAATTTTTAAAAGGATAGGATATAATTTTCTAAAGGTTACTTTATAATATCTCATCCTATCATCAGTATTAAGTGGGAAAGTAGTAACCAAAAGGAAACATACTTTATAGAACTTCCCCCAAATAAAGGGGTACCTGATGTACAGCAGATGCCTGCTGACACAGCTGTGCGTCTGCCCCACCCAGACCAAAGGGGGTGCTCACGCCCCATTCATCACTAAGTGCCTACTGCGTATAGGATTTAATGCAGGGACCGGGATAGAAATATAACCAGGGCAAGGGTCTAACACACAAAAAGTCGAGTCTAGTAACTGTAGATAGTAATGTTTTTATAGTCTGTCTTCATCGAGAAGCTTCAAAAGAGGATGAAGAAACGGGCCAAGGTGAGTCAGGTGGGGCCATGAGGCAGTTCCCACAGGCCAGGCAGAGCTGTGAGAGGCACAGAGAAGCGGGCAGGGGTCAAGTGTGAATGTAAGAAGGTAAAGGCTCAGACAGTTTCCTAAGATCAAGATAAAGTAACTACAGGCTGTTGTGGCATGTTTTAAAACAAGGGTATTAGGAAATAAAGAACAGATAACAGCCCTGCCACGGGACAACACTGCAGCCAACTGCTCCACCCTGTTCTCATTTACTCTGACACACAATACATGAAAATGCTTCTCGGGACTAATACTACGCAAGGGGGACCTGTTTTTTTTGTGTGTGTGTGTGTGTTTTTAACTTGAGATTTTTGTCATGAAATTGCCCTTTCCTCTGAGCATAATTCTAAACCAGAGTGAACTCAGTGTGGGCAGGAGGGTTGTCAAAAACTTAGGCCAAGCTTGGCGAGATGCCCACAAGGCTTGCTAAAGGGTTCAATGGCCATGCCTCACCAGAGTGATGCCTGCCCCTTGCAAGTGGTGCTTGTGGCTCTGTCTTATCCCAGAATCACTCAACTAAAACATAAGCATCTACAACCAAATTCTCAATTCTACCCACAAACACAGCATGAAAAAAAAAAAAAAAAAAAGCAAAGCTGAACTTTCTCTGATCACAGAAGGATGAGTATATGCTCAATTTACATAATTGCCTTGAAAACCTAACATCTAATTCTCAGAGAATGTTATAACTAAAGTGTTATTCCTAAAAAAAGAAGACAAGTAGGGGAGAATATTAAAGAAAAAGTATTCAAGACAAAAAGGGGGAAAAATCCAACAGTCTCTACACCGTTGTTCGAGTATTCAGCACATTTTAGAGCACACAGTATTATTAATTGAAATCACTGTCCTTGTTTTATTTGAATGCCTAATACCTCAATTTCAGGGCTTTCATGGTGATTGTTTTAAACGTGTGTTGTTTTTTTAAAAAAAGCATTTAGCCGAAAACCGGTTTGGCTCAATGGATAGAGCGTCGGCTTGGGGACTGAAAGGTCCCGGGTTCGATTCCAGTCAAGGGCATGTACCTTGGTTGCGGGCATATCCCCAGTAGGGGGTGTGCAAGAGGCAGCTGATCGATGACTCTCTCTCATTGATGTTTCTAACTCTCTATCTCCCTTCCTCTCTGTACAAAATCAATAAAATATATATTTTTTTAAAAAAAATAAAAATAAAAATAAATAAAAATTAAAAAAAGCATTTACATAGAGCAAGAGTATATGAAAGTTCAGATGAGGGCATTTCCTTCAAAACTACACTAATGGAGTGATAAGATTATGTACCCACATATTACCTTCAGAAACCAAGAACTCTGCTAAATAAAATGCCGTCTTCACAGCATTGGGGGCGTGGGAAATGCCTTTCAATGGCCCCCACTCGTAAGGAGATTTCTCCGGATGCCACTGGACGCCATACACCGGATACTTGTACCCTGCGTGAAACACACAAACGGGTAAGTAGTAAGCAGTGAGAATATCTACCATGTTATTTACAACCAAATTACATTTTACGTCCCATGAAAACGTACTTTAACTCACTAACTCGGATAAAGTAAAACTGCATGTTCTCAGACACAAAATAACTTCAGTTCACAATCACAATACAGTAATTCACTGATTTCCAACCTTTTACAATCTGTAATATGATTCACTTTACTAGCTCATCAGAGGAAAGGAAAATAGCTGAGCCTGAGACAACTTTAAACAAACATTTTTGAGCTGAGATTTCCATAACTTCCCAGTTAGTACGATGCGGGCCACCCTCGAGCCTGCCTGACTGCTCCAAGCTTGTTCACCACCCCTAACTCAGACTCCAGACGGGCAGGTCTCCTTGCAGCCCTGCAGGCAGGATGCCTCCAGGTCCTGCTCCAGGGGGTCCTCTCCCTGTAGGGGGGTCCTGAGCTTTGCCTCAGGGTCTCCTTATTAACAGGAATAATGATTTAAACACCCCACTTCAGCGGGTTTCTGTGGTGCAGCGGTCATCTGGCGCGCATCACACACAAGAGGCCCTTGGTTCAAAACTCTGCTTTGGTGCTCTCTGCCTTCCAGATTCCAGATGCTCTCCCCCATCGCCTCCTTCCAGGGGCCCCACCCAAATACTCCACGCAGCCCTTGGAAGCTTTTGGCCTGAGGGCCCTTATTTTCTCGCCATTTCATCAATGTATTTAGGAACATACATTTTTGCTGTATGTCAGTTGCACCTCTAGTTCCTTGTCAAAGTACTTAATACACATTACTGCTAGGTGAAAAAGGTGAAGGGATTGGGCAAAAAAAGTAAAATACTCATAGACACAGACAGCAGTGTGGGGATGATCATGGGGAAGAGGGTGGGGGAGGAAAAAGAGTAAAAGGGGGGAAAATGATGATTGGAGGAGACTTTGAGTGGTGAGCACACAATACAGATGATGTATTATAGAATTGTATACCTCAAACCTTTATAATTTTATTAACCAATGTTACCCCAATAAGTTCACTAATTTTTTTTTTTTCTTAAGAGGACACTGTCTCTCTTCATCACTCTCTTTCCTTCCCTTCTTCACCCCATCACCACCTAGATGATCCAGGTAAACCATAACTGTTTTGGAACATGAACAAAACACAGTTCCTATCTCCAAAATTGCTCTCATTTCGATCTTGAGGCCCCAAAGTTATTGTAATTTTTTTTCATTAAACACACACACTATAAAATCAAAACTAATAAATATGTGAAAAGTGTACATGTAGAGTGACATACCTTCCATTGTTGAAATAAACTCAATCTTGCCATCAGTATTTGTAGACAGTACATTGAAAAACTCCTTTAATTTTTCATTCTTCGTAAAATTCTGGAGTATAAAAATAAAATAATTACTCCTATAATTAATCTAAGTGCATTGATTTCATTACATAATTAATATAATACCATCGTGGAGAGGCTCCACTGGTGGAAATTTGCAGTCAGAGGCTCTGATTCTAAGGAGCGCAACAAGTCAGCAGGAAAATTCCGGAACATTCTGCTCTGCAGTATACCTGAAGCAAGGTAAGTACAAGGGAAAGAATTTAAACACAGAAAAATAAAATCCACTGAAATCACTAATTTCCACCCAAAGCAATGAGTTATCAAAATTTAAAATTTCTTAACCCATCCTTGTAATTTGAGTGCAAACATGATCATTCACATCTCTAGCCTGTGTAAATAATTTAAAAACGAATAAATGTCACTGAGCACTTTTTACGTGATATTTGCTACTTCCTAATCCTGCCCAGGTAACATTTCTTAAAGGGTCAGAAAGAGAATTCTTACCTTGGCTGAAGGTCAGCGGCAATGTGACTTCTTTAGTATCTGTGTTCGTTAACAACAACTCTCCACTGACCAGATACGAAAGCTCTTCAAATCCCAGGCACGTGCCCCACACAGGAAAGTAGTCTCCATCATCAAAACTCTTTGACAGAGAAAACGAAACTTATTCAACCTTTTCAAAACAAAAACTGTACGTTTGATTTGTCATTACAAGGCTGGCACGTGAGAGGTACAGGGATTTCTGAAGCATTTCCCAGGTTCCAAAAGGAAGCTGCCATTTAGTCTCCCAGCTCCCACATCATAGCTCCATTTTAATCACACAAACTATCCAGCCTCGGTGGTTTGGGGAAAGAAGCTGACATCTGCCAGTCAACTACCAAATACTATAAGCATCAGAGACTATAACTATCAAAGACAATGCCAGATAAAATGCCTATTTTTACATCTTTTATAAATCTTGTCGCTTTGGGTAATTGTCTGGTTTTGAACCCACTCTTTCCTCCATTATCTCAGGATTTATAGATACACTGATTAGATGGGGACAAAGAGCAGCTTTCAAGAGGAGGTGAAAATTAGTAGTATATGAATAACGCCCAGTGCATAATAAAAACAGCCTACTAAGCCACCACGAGGACCCACAAACAGAGAGGGCCAGTCAGCAAGGCCCCGAAAGGCCCCAGATACCCAGGATTAAATGAAACAGAAAATGAGCGATAGCCCCACTGGCTGCTCATAAGCAGGCACCTCAAGAGGGGAGGGGCTGATGAGGCCAGAGTAACTATGAAGGAAGTATTATGTGCCTGAAAAGGAATTATCCCCATGGCAAATTACAAAAACTCATCTGGGCCCCGGTTGGTGTAGATCCTCCCATGCCCCAAAAAGTCGCAGGCTGGATTCCCGGTCAGGGACATGCCTGAGTTGCAGGCTTGATCCCCAGTAGGGGCCATGCAGGAGGCAGCTGATGGATGATTCTCATTATGTTTCTCCTTCCCCCTTCCTCTCTAAGAAAGATAAATAAAAACATGTATTTTTTTAAAACCCCATCTGGAATAAGAAGAAACAACTGGCACTGACCTGTGTGGCAAGGCTGTAAAATATCTTGGCCGTGCGGGCATAACCCGACTTCGTGAGGTTAACGCCTCCTCCGGGGAAGAGGATCCTGAAACGATATCCGAAAGGATGCATTTCCACCCGCCCCACAGACACCAAACCATCCTTTTATTTCAAAACAACTCCTTCCTATCACATAAGCAACAAGGTCATTATAGAAAATCAGAAAACTAAGGCAAAAGAAGACATGAAATATTCACAATCCTACCCAATTTTAAATTATTGCAGTTAGAAATACTTTTGTGCCTATTCTTCCAAAACTCCTTTGATAAACAAGTTTATTGTTGGTTCGGATAACTCAAGGTGAATAAATGGGGTAGAAGGAAAGAGTGCACAGAGCTAGAAATCAAGGAGAGAGAGCGTCCGAAGTATAGGTATGTTTAATGAAGGTGACCTGTGATGCCAGCATCAACGAGAAGTCCATTAATCATGAGACAGGTATGGCTCACTAAGAAGTTTTTCTTAACCATAAAGAACAAACTGATCAGCCAAAACCGGTTTGGCTCGGTGGATAGAGAGTGGGCATGTGGACTGAGGGGTCCCGGATTCGATTCTGGTCAAGGGCATGTAACTTGGTTGGGGGCACTTCCCCAGTGTGGGTGTGCAGGAGGCAGCTGATTGATGTTTCTCTCTCATCAATGTTTCTAGCTCTCTAACCCTTTCTCTTCCTCTCTGTAAAAAAATCAATAAAAATAAAAAAACTGATCATAAAAATATATGTAAGCTAAAATTAAATATCCATGAGAATTCAATGCTATATTATCACCCTGAAATCTCTTCAGTAATAGTCATGGGATTAGAAGAGTTTTGGAAAAGAACACAATCCCATTTCTAGAAGTCTAAGTGGGGGGTTGTGGGGGAAGCAGCAAACATTTCATTTTATTTTATTCTACCCATAAAGGTGAGATATAGAAAAATATTTACTATGTTTTTACATCAACTTTTTAAACCAATTCTAAACTTTAAACATTATAACAAGTCTTGAAATAAGCAGGGATAGACCAAAGAGATTATAAAAGTTAGGTTAAAGGTATTAACATTTTGAAGATACTTAAATATGAATTTGAGATATGTGAAATGCTGCTGCTGAGATGGTTGTTCATTCAACAACTATACTCTGCTTCTTGCATAAGCCAGGCTCAGCATTAGCCTGGACAGCCAGAGATGAGTAAGTTTTCTGTTAGTAAGATCACAGTCCAGTGAGAAACTATAAAGAATGAGGTGGAACACCTGCCACAAAACCATGCAGAAAATGCTACAATTCAAAGTGGATTAATGAAGACCCATTAGCAGTTCTCCCTTTTCATCAACTCAGTACTTAAAAAGCTGCCTCTGATCAAACCTGATATGTTTAAGCACAAAATCCTTTCATCAAGTAAAGCTTGATGGCCCCTCCCAGTTGACAAACTCCTTTAAAACCGGTTTGGCTCAGTGGATAGAGCATGGGACTGTGGACTGAAGGGCCCCAGGTTTGATTCCGGTCAAGGGCATGTACCATGGTTGTGGGCACATCCCCAGTAGGGGGTGTGCAAGAGGCAGCTGACTGACGTTTCTCTCATCGATGTTTCTAGGTTTCTATCCTTCTCCCTTCCTCTCTGTAAAAAAATCAACGAAATATATTTTTTAAAATAAAATAAAATAAAGCCAGGCTCTGCCTTTCCATCTCTGGGCACCCCCACATCGGGCGTGAAGGTGCTTCTGCAGGGGCAGAGCAGTGCTCACTTCCTGGTGTGCATGTGGAGGTTCTAACATAGAGTCCAGCCTGGGCTTGTTTATCCTTGCCCGGGCCAAAGGACACTGAGCGTAACGGGCATTTTAAATGTTTCACTAAACTGAACTGACTTTATAGTAAATATTTACTGAACCAAATTGAACTGAAGTCTGTTTGATGAACAAGAATAGATCAATCTAGAGACAAATGGTAGGGGTTGGGGGGGAGGGGGGCGGTAGGGGTTTAGAGGGCAACCAAGGAACTTACATGCATACATATTAGCATAACCAATGGACACAGACACTGGGGCAGTGGGGGCTTGCCCGAGGTGGGAATGGCTGGGGGTTGGGGAGCAATTGGGGAAAAAGGATACATATGTAAAACTTCAGACAATAAAATAAAAACAAGAAAAGCAGATCTTTAAAAACACACCCAAAAAAAGAACTGAAGTCTGAAGGCAAGTTTTAAACACAGCCTTTAAAAAAAAATTATAATAAATGAATATAGCCTTTAAAAGTTTTTGTTAAAAAAGCTCTTTTTATAAAAACTTTATAGTAACAGACTCTCTCCACCCCACTCCCAATTTAGGAACAACCACCGATAAAATCTGCTGTGTTGACCTGACAGATTTATGTTACACATGTCACCCTCACTCCTCCCTTAAGAACCGAAGAATGGGAGCATACTCCACACAGAACTGTGTACCATGTTTTTCGTATAATATCACACTGTTCAAGGAACATCAGTGTCCAAAGCAGCACCGACAGCTATCCCAATTTTTTACCTGTCATACATTCTATCATGTAAACAGCCTCCTTTACTTACCCAGTTCTCAGCTGATGGACGAATGGGTGGCTATGAAACTGAGTGCATTTCAAACAATATTATAGTCGTGCAAATGATGGGCCCAACTCTACACATGTGGGGGGTATATACTTGTAAAATAATGTTCTTTACAAAAGATTTCCTGGCTCAAAGGGTATGTGCATTTTTTATTGCAATTGGTATTTCAAAACTGGCCCCCAAAAGACTATGTAACTTACACAGCCATAAGTAAAGTAGGAGAATATTTTTTTCTTCACATCTTCACCAAACAATATTAACAAATTTTCTGATCTTTAAGTTGATAGTTTTTAAAAACCTTTTTTAATTGGTATAATTAGATTTCCTTTAATTATGCAAAATGCTGAACATTTTTTTCATATTAAAAGATTATTTTTTTGTGAGGTAACCAATCATAACTTTTCTGGTGATGCCACAGTATAGACAATTTTTTCCAAGTTCTATTCAAATCACCTTCCGAAAGAGAACTGAGTAGTATGTTTAGGCTTAAGATTTATAAATCCCCTAAGCAAGCGGTATGCCATGCCATTTAAAGTGGCTTCAAAATACTTAAGACAGGCATTAAAAGAACAAAGACTATGTCACACATTTTAAAAAATGATATATGTCTACTGTGTAACATTGTCTTAAGCTTCCTTTTCTGCAGGACAATTGCATCTCTCTCTCAACAATGTAATTCCCCTGAAAGTCAGAAATCTAATGGTACAGCACTGCAAGACAGTTACACAGAAACGCGTGGAATACTTATGTGTACTTTTTTGCAAGAGCAGACTGCATAGACCTCACACACCGTATCAAGCCAGTACCCAACTTACCCATTAATGGATCGGAAAAGTTTTACATACTCTTCATCTGCAAGATCAAGCCTGAAAACAAGAAAAACAGTGATAAAACATCCATTTCTCAAACCTAAGAAAACAGTCAGGCTCTAAATGAAGTCACCATATTATTGTTAATAGCCAGATGAAAAGAATTCTTGACCTAACCGGTTTGGCTCGGTGGATAGAACTCAAGGGTCCAGGTTCGATTCCGGTCAAGGGCATGTACTTTGGTTGCGGGCATATCCCCAGTAGGGAGTGTGCAGGAGGCAGCTGATCAATGTGTCTCTCTCATTTTTTTAAAAATATATTTTATTGATTTTTTACAGAGAGGAAGGGAGAGAGAGAGAGCTAGGAACATCAATGAGAGAGAGTCATCTATCAGCTGCCTCCTGCACATCCCCTACTGGGGATGTGCCCACAACCGAGGTACATGCCCTTGACCGGAATTGAACCTGGGACCTTTCAGTCTGAAGGCTCTATCCACTGAGACAAACGGTTTTGGCTGTCTCTCTCATTGATGTTTCTAACTCTCTTCCTCTCTGTAAAAAATCAGTAAAATATATTTTTTTAAAGAGAAAGAAAAATAATTATTAAATACTAGGTAATATCACCTCTCTACCTTACTAGAGGCATCCTTTCAAACTACATGAAAGCCACACAATTATATCCTTGTTTTGCTAATCAGACAAGTAAACATGCTTTCCTGTGGTCCAATATAATTTAAAATTGTAAAGTATGTGTTCATATGCAAAATATTAAAGACCATGAGATTTGGGGATACCGAGAACAAATTTATGGTTATCAGATGGGAAGGGGGTTATGGGACTAGGTGAAGAGATTAAGGTACACATTGCCATATATAACAGTAGTCACAGGGATGTAAAGTACAGCATAAGAAATATAGGGGGAAAAAGAAATATAGCCAATAATTCTATTATATATAATAAACGCCTAATATGCAAATTGACTGAATGGCAGAATGACCAGTTGCTATGATGCACAACTGGGGACAGAAGCTCAATGCAGGAGCTGCCCCCAGGCCAGCCAATGCAGGTGCCAGCAGGGGCCCCGTGATCGCCCTGCTGGTTGCCCCAAGGAGGGAGGCAACTGGGCAGGACTGGTGAGTGGGCAGCACCAGGCTGGCCAAGGTGGGTGTGAGTGTGGGGGCAGGCAATTACCCTGCTGGTCATCCCACAGATCGGCCTGATCACCAGCCAGGCCTAGGGACCCAATCCATGCACCAGGCCTCTAGTATTATAATAATTACGTATGGTCAGATGGGTACTAAATAGACTTATCGAGGATCCCTTCATAAGTTAAACAAATGCCTAATCACTATGTTGTACACCTGAAACTAATATAACATTGTATAAGTCAACAGTCATTGAAAAATGAAAAAATTATTTTTTTAAAAAAACAGCACGAGATTTAAGCTCTGGTAATTTCTCCACTAGCCAATCAGTAATTTTATGTAAGGTCAAAACAGATCTGTATTATCATGCCTATCTTAAGTCCAGGAAGCTTTGGCAGATAAAACAATCCATAGAAAAGCCTCCACCATGTTTCACTCACTCTTTCCTCCCCCAGCCCTCCCCACCAACTGCAAAGGTCTAGGGACTACTGTGTGTTCAAAAGTCATAAGAGTTGAGATCTAGGGAAGGATTACATGCAGATCACTGTAGATCACTGGTCTAATCTGCCCGTGAATTATTCCGAGGCACTTTTATCAAACATCCCGTGAATTCTTCCACTGTTTATACCATCATCTATCTCTTTTTTCAATGTCCTGCAGTTTTCCGGGTACAGGTCTTTTACCTCCTTGGTTAAGTTTATTAGTAAATATCTTTATTTTCTTGTTGCAATGGTAAATGAGATTTTTTCTTTTTCTTTTTAGTTTCTTTTTTTGAGAGTTCATTATTGGTATATAAAAATGCCATAGATTTCTGGGTGATAATTTTGTTGCCAAATTCATTTATTAAATCTAGAAGTGTTTTGATGAAGTCTTTAGGGTTCTCTGTGTACAATATCATGTTATCTGCAAATAAAGACAGTTTTACTTCCCCTCCTTTCCAATTTGGATGCCTTTTATTTCTTTTTCTTGTCTGATCACTACAGCTAGTACTATGTTGAACAGGAGTGATGAAAATGGACATCCCTGTCTTGTTCTTGTTCTTTGAAGAAATAGTTTTAGTTTTTGCCCATTGAGTATGATGTTGGCTGTAGGTTTGTCATATCAGGTTCTTATTATGTTGAGGTATAATCCCTCTATTCCCACTTTGCTGATAGTTTTTTATCAAAAAAAGGGTGTTAGATTTTGTCAAATGTTTTTTCTGCTTCAATTGATATGATCATGTGACTTTTGTCTTGCAATCTGTCATTTTGCTATATCACATTTATTGATTTGCAGATATTGTACCAACCTTGCATCCCCGGAATAAATCCCACTTTATGGTCATGATGTATGATCTTTTTAATATATTGCTGGATCCAATTTTCTAATATTTTGTTGAGGATTTTAGCATCTATGTTCATCAGGGATATTGGCCTGTAGTTCTCTTTCTTTGTTAATGTCTTTATCTGGTTTGGGGGTTAGGCTAACGCTGGCTTCATAGAAAGCCCTTGGAAGTATTCCTTTCTTTTGAATTTTTTGGAATAGTTTGAGAATAGGTGTTAGTTCTTCTTTGGATGTTTGGTAAAACTCCACTGTGAAGCTGTTAGGACTAGGGCTTTTGTTTGCTGGAAGTTTTTTATTACTGTTTCAATTTCATCAATAGTTATTGACCTTTCAGGTTTTCTGATTCTTCCTAATTGAGTTTTAGAAAATTGTATTTTTCTATGAATATGTTCATTTCATCCAGGGCCCCCTAACAATCATTAAGTTACTGATGATTTTATCCCCTTCTCCAGAGAAGACGGATGGGATTACTCTGTGACAATTGGCTGCAACCTTTAAGTCACAGAGAGATGGGTTTGTTCTCCCAGAAGTTCAACAAAACGGAAGAACAAGAAAAGAGAGCATCCTACTTGTGAAATCTGGCCATTTAGCAGTCTCATGGTTCTGTAAGAGAATAACAAGGCACAATGCCCTCTCAACCTGCCACAAAAGAAGTAGGTTGAGATCAAATATCAACTACAGCCCATTTCTGCCTCAGTGAAATGTTTGTTTTTTTGTTTGTCTGTCTGTCTGTTTTGGGAGGGAGGGAGTTGGAACACTAACATTACCTTGGATGCCCTGAACTTGGCTGTGGTAGGCCAGCAAGCCCCTCTGGGCTCTGCTCTAACTCCAAAGGAGCTGTGCAAGCTCAGGTCTGTTCGGAAAATTATAATAATCCTTCTGGCAAAGAGCCACGAAGAGTGAGTGACATTGCAATGCCGCTTACCATTCTCTTACATGGCGGAGGAATGGGCAGGTGGCCCTGACTTGGGCAGCGACAGGGAGACAAAATGTGAGTTTACCCACTCCCAATATTCTTTCAGTTCAATCTTCCCAAATTGTGCCAACAATAAGGGAACCATATACGACCCAGAATCTCCCCCATGGATATTTAAATCAGGATGGGCAGCCACCACCATCAGGAAACAATGGATTTAGACCACTCAGCTACACACAGGGACTTTGACAGCTAGCCATGTAGGCTAGTTTCGGTCATTTCATTCATTCTAAACAAATGGCTTCCACACTGTCCATGACTGAAGTTTTGGCCCCTGCTTATCACTATGAAGAGCCGTAACTGTTGAATGTTTGGGGAGAGGGAGGCTGTCACAGACTCCAGTGCCCCACTGACCTGCCAGGGAAAAGAGGCCGGGTCCCATGCTTTGAATGCGTTGGTATTTGCATGTTGTCAGACTTCTTTGAAGCAAAAGAACTTCTCAAAGGAAGAGAAATAGTTCCCTCCCTCTTTAACTAAACAAACACCGTGTGAGCCAAATAATGATGACAAATGACACAGCATAACAAGGAGAGAAGGGCATTGCTGCCAGTGGAGAGCTCTTGCTCCACTGCAAATCAGCTCCGAAACACTTTGTTAAAAAAGAGGCCAAAAGTCAAGATTTTATTAAATGCTAATGTTTAAAACGCTTTATAATGCTGTGTGAACAAAGCACATTTTTTAAACCAAAGGCAGCCTCTTAGGAAGAGGCATCTCTGTGGGTCCCGCTAGTCCCTCAGCGGGGAACGGGGGGGGGGGGGGGGGGGGACACGACGACGACCTGAGAGTGCCAGGCACCTGAGGCAGAAGGTAGCAGAGAGAAGACAAAAGAAGACCAAAGACAAAGGTCTTTACCTACTCCAGACTCTGCCTATGTCTCCCACCCTCCTCCTTTCCCTCCTAACCTGCAGGAGGTGGCTCCCAGTGTCCAACCTGCAGAAATGAGCCCGACATTATCGGTGAGATCCTCTGTCTCATTCCACATTAGGTAACCCCGTGCAGGTCACTCTGGGAAGCTAGCTGCCATGTGTTGTGTGGTTTTTATAGGATCCTATGATGCTAATCCCAAGCAATTTACTTAAAAAGAACTCTGGGAACCCAAGCTGGAAATCAACCTTTATGCTGACAGTCACGTTTTTAGGTTATTTCAAAATACCAGTACTTGGTGAATCATGGGTTTCAACACTTCCCATTTCAAAACGTCTGTCTTTCTCATCTCTTCCTCCCATACGTTAGTCATCAAGTCGTGTTTATTTTTCTTAAAAATAATATTTACCTATCAAGGCCACAACCACTGTTCTAAGCCAAACCCTCCCCACTTCACAGCCTACTGCAAGTCTCTGAACTGGTACACCTGCCTCTGTCCCTCCTACTTCCCACCCAGGCTCTCAGCTCTAATGTCCTAGAACAGTGGTCGGCAGACCACGGCTCGTGAGCCACATGCAACTCTTTGGCCTGTTGAGTGTGGCTCTTCCACAAAATATCACATGTGGGCGTGCAGGTACAGTGTGATTGAAACTTCATGGCACATGCGCAGAAGTCGGTTTTCGGCCTGGGAGAGTCTGTTGTGAAGAAGTGGTGTTAGAACACTCAAGGGGCAAAAGAGCCACATGTGGCTCTCGAGCTGAGGTTTGCCGACCACTGGGCTAGAAGAATGGCTTGCAGAAAATGCTTCCTTGATCAAAACTTTGAAAGGCTGTTCTGAAGATTCCCTGGAGCCTCTACTGCAGCTCTAAAACTCTGGTGCTCTCTGGTCTCCAAGTAAGGTTTCACTTGAAAAATTAGATCTGCTACTGAGGATTTAAAGACTAACATCAAAAGCAAATGTTCATCTTGGGGTAGAGACAGCTAAATGTAAAATAACGAGTAAGAAGACATTCTTGCCCTAGCTGGTTTGGCTCAGTGGATAGAGCGTCAGCCTGCGGACTGAAGGGTCCCGGGTTTGATTCTGGCCAATAACACACGCCTGGGTTGGGGGCTCAATCCCCAGAAGGGAGCATGCAGGAGGCAGCCGATCAATGATTCTCTCTCATCATTGATGTTTTTCTCTCTCCCTTCCCCTTCCTCTCTGAAATCTATAAAGAAATATAGTATATTTTTTAAAAAGACAATCCTTATGAAGCTAAACATAGAAGCATTTTGTGATACAATTTTCTAAATTGTAATATTTGCATTTTGATTATTAATATTCTATTTGAACAGTATTTTTGGTTGTAAATTTTTTGTTTGTCTGTTTGTGGGGGTTTGTTTGTTTTGTTGTTGTTAATCTTCACTCACCAGGTATTTTTTTCTATTGATGTTTTTAGAGAGAGTGGAAAAGAGGGAGATGGGGGAGAGAGAGAGAAACAGTGATTGAGAGAGAAACATACGAACCAGGGCCGGGGATGGAACCTGCAACCTAAGTACATGCTCTTGACTGGGAATTGAACCTATGACCCTTTGGTGTGCAGGCCGAAGCTCTAACCATTTATCCACACTGGCCAGAGCATATTATAGTTGTTAAATGCAGAATTATTTACAAAAGCAGTTTGCACAGAGCATAAAGTGGTATTTTTGCCTGAGATCACTTATAATGGATTAGAGGGTAGTGCTAGAAGCCTCCAAAATACACTAATTTTGGATAAAATATTGTGAACACATAAAGTTTTGTTTGTTAAAAAATTCAACTCTTTCCAAATCAATATATGGTATGAATCATTTTATTCTTATTAGGTCATTACATCACAAAACCAATGTTGCTCTTTTAAAACTGTAATACCTGCCGAAACTGGTTTGGCTCAGTGGTAGAGCGTCGGCCTGTGGACTGAAAGGTCCCAGGTTCGATTCCGGTTAAGGGCATGTACCTTGGTTGCGGGCGCATCCCCGGTGGAGGGTGTGCAAAAGGCAGCTGGTCGATGTTTCTCTCTCATTGATGTTTCTAGCTCTCTCTCTCTCTCTCTCCCTTCCTCTCTGTAAAAAATCAATAAAATATATTTTAAAAAATTAAAAGAAAAAACAACTGTAATACCTATAGTTTATACTGAGGCAACATTGCTGTATTCGTTATTTACAAACTTTTAGAGTGTGAAGGTATTTCGAAAGTCATCTTCTAAAAATCTCCTTTATTCCCTACATGGACCCTTACCCAAATATTATGGAATAAAGCTGGTAAAGTTATAGATTCTTTTACTCCACTAATTTCACAATTGTCTAATGAGGACCGCCTTTGGGGTTGTAAAAAAAACAACAACTATCATTTCATTCTCTATCTAATACATATGACATACATCTAATGGTGTGAGAGATAAGCATCACTTCATACTTTAAGCAATGTAGTGAGAGACTTTAAGCATCAGATCTGTGGCAAAAATCAGGTGCAGTAGTACCACATTTAAGTGATGCAATCAAAGGGAGGCATTAATTTTAAAGATAAAAGCTAATTTTAAAGGTAAAGCAGCAGCTTTATTTATACAGTATAAAAAAAAAAATAATGAATCATACCTTACTGGTACAACTCTGGCACCTGCAGACTCCAAATACTTTACATAGGATGCAGCAATATAGTATTTTCCCAGGTTTTTCATTTCCTTAGTATAGCATGATTGCATTAATACTCCTAAATTAAAAAAAAAAAAAAAAGTTTTAGTTTCAAACAATTGCCTTTTTTCTGATCAGAAACTGAAACAAATCACAGTAAAAATGTAACCAATACACACACACACACACACACACACACACACACACCATGTTTCCCCAAAAATAAGACATCCTCCAAAAATAAGACCTACTTACAGGTTTCCTTCTGAGTGAAATATAAGGCATCCCCCCGAAAATAAGGCCCCCCTAGGCTAAACATGAGAGATTTGGTCCACTGATTCTGAAAGAAATGGAGTCACAAGAAATTCACCAGGAAATTCAGGAATTGGATTGTTATGATGATGTTCCAGAAGATGATGACATGATTGTCGTTGAATAAATGAGTAAATTCTTAATACTGTAGGATTCACAGTTTGTCTGGTTTGTGTTGACAACTACCGTACTACAGTACCGTATACAGTAATAAATTTCCTTTATTTTCATTTAACAATAAACGTGTACCGTATTCTTCTTCATGGGAAAATAAGACATCCCCTGAAAATAAGACCTAGCGCATCTTTGGGAGCAAAAATTAATATAAGACACTGTCTTATTTTCGGGGAAACAGGTATATACACACACACATACATACATACACTAGTGGCCCACTGCAGGAAGATTCCTGCAGTAGGGCTTCCCGCTGCAGTTGCTGCCCCTCCTGCTTTCCTCCCTTCCTCCCCCCGCTCCCCCCCCCCCCCCCCCCGCCCTCCTGCTTGCTTCTCCACAGCTTTGCTCCCTTCTGCAGGCTTGGCTTCTTTCTACACTGTCTTGATATGCAGATTAACCACCATCTTGGTTGGGTTAATTTGTATACTCACCCTAATTGGCTGTTGGGCATGGTTTGTTTGGTGGAGTGATGGTTAATTTGCATATTACTCTATTATTAGGATGGATGTATGGATATATATATATATATATATTTTTTTTTATATACTGGTATATGTGTGTGTGTGTGTGTGTATAATATATATATTATACACACACACACACACACACACACACACACAATATGACAGTAGTTCCCCCTTATCCAAGGTTTAACTTTGTGAGGTTTTGGCTACCACTGTCACCTGCAGTCTGAAAATATTAAATGGAAAATTCTAGAAATAAACAACTCATAAGTTATATATTGCACAGTGTTCTGTGAGGCATGATGAAATCTCAAGCCGTCCCACTCCACCCCATCCCAGACATGAACCCATCCCTTTATCCAGCATCTTCAAGCTGTAGATGCCCTGGACCACTTAGTAACTGTCTGGGTTAGCACATCGACTGGCTGGTATAGCAGTTCACGTAATGCTTATTTTATCTAATAATGACCCTGAAGTGCAACACCAGTGCTGACATTTCGAACCTGGCAAAGAGAAGCTGTGAAGGGCTTCCTCAAGGGAAAAGCTGAGTGGAGTACAATAAGGTATTTTGGGAGAGGCACCACATTCACCTAACTTTTATTACAGCAAAGAGCTGATTCTTGAACACGGGTCTGAACCGTATCGATCCACTTATACACGATTTTTTTCAATAATTACATACTCGGCCCTCTATATCCCCACATATGCAGATTGAGCCAACCACAGATCAAAAACAGTATTTTTAATCCAGGGTTGGGAATCTCCAGATGCGGAGGGTCAACGTAAATTATATTCAATTTTTCAACTGTATGGGTCAACTGCATTGTTATAACTGGGCCTATTTTATTTTTTATTAGTTATTGTGACTAATCTCTAACTGAGCCTAACTTATAAGTTAAAATTTATCATACATACATACATACATATGTATGAAAATATACCGAATATTTAGGGTTTGGTATTATCCATGATTTCCAGTATCCATTGGGGGTCTTGGAATGAACATGTTCCTTACAAATACAGGTGGACTGCTGTGCTTTACTCATTTAATTCCCAGAATTAAATATGAAGCTTCTCCTGCAATTGCACCCATAAACTTTATAAAAGGGAAGTGTAGAGGGCCCCCTGGGAATGCACATGGATGACCTTTAAATTAATGTCAGCTGAACTCAAGGTGTAGGCAGAGCCACGCCCTGGAACCTGTTTCCCCAAAATGTCCTGGACAGTTGTAAGTACCAATTTCTTATCTTTATCCTGGTGCTGGGAGTGAGGAATGAATAGGACCTTGACTAACCTAGATCTTGATATGCTAAATCCCAGGAGCTAGGGAATGAATAGGACCTGGGCACACCCAAAACTCCTTTGATTCTAAGCTTTTCAGGGAAACCCCCCTTTATTCCTTTGGAAATAAATAAATGTGCTGTGTTGTCTGTGGTGGGTGTTGACTGTCTCTCCCATCAGAATGGCAGCCTCCCACCCGGGTCTCAGCTTGAATCTATTTCTGCCTCTTGGTCACTTTTTTTTTTCCTTTAATTTCTTAATCCCCAGCTCCTCCACTCAGGAACCTGTCATTTAGAAACAGCCCCCCACAGGAAAGTGGAAGCTGATCTGAGTAGCTTCCTCTCTCTGCCCTCATCAGGGAGGCCAAATAGGTCCCTAACGCATGCTTACACGAGCACCAGCCTCCTTCACGCAGCCTTAGGTCTACAGTGGGTCTCACAGCACGTATGGATCCTTCTATCTAGAAGGAGGCCTCTTCCTTCCCACACACACTCAAAGACACACTGTTTCCTTGACAACAAAGCCAGAGTGGAAATATCTTCTATCCACATCTCTCCAAACATCAGCAAAACTGCGTCCATACAAACGAACATCTTGCCTCCTCCGCCCCCCAGCTATTATAATAGCCTCTAAAAAGGTCTCTCTCCAACTTTCTTAAACCACCCCCACCATCTCCAACCAGTTCTCCACATGGTAAGAAACCTGGTATCACCATTCATTCATTCACTCACTCACTCACTCACTCACTCACGTAGTATATAATACAAAATCACACCATAGAGCAGGCACTGAACTAGGTGCTGGGGACACATAAATGAATAAAACAAATAAAAATCACTGCCCTGCTGGCTTTAATTCCAGTATGTGGGAGGGAAAGGAGAGAAGACAAAAAAAATAAACAAGATAAAACACATAGTGCTACGGAGAAAAGTAAAGCAGAGGAAGAGGTGTGTGTTTGGGGTGTGTCCATCTAAAGAGGATCTCTTGTGAGGTGAGTCCTTCCTGAGAAGGTAGAACGTGGCATTTGATCCAGGACCTATGAGAGGGGAGGGGGCAAGGCATAGGCAGATACCTGGAGGACGAGAGATCCAGGGTGAGGGAACAGCAAGGACAAAGGCTCTGAATCAGGTGTGTGCCCGGCACATCACACGGGGTCCATACGGACCAGAGCCCTGTGTGAGCAAGAGGGGAAAAAAGCGATAGAATGTGAGATCAGAGAGACAGATCAGCAGGGTGTACCTCTCTGCTGGGTGTACCTCCCTGCCCTTCAACGGGCTCCTAAGCTCTCATACCTCTGACAAGACCCTCTGTGCTCTGCCCCACCTACCTCCCTGCCTGCCTCTCACAACCGGAACCTCAGCCCCAGAATAACACCGAGTCCCGCCAAAACACGCCTATAGAGTCCCGCCAAAACACGCCTATCCAGAGAGCACACCTGTGCCCGCAACCATCACTACTCCACGGTCTGGAACACGTTCGATGTCTCTGCAGGTGAATGAGACAACACTTCCGTAGTCCCAGCTTCTTACAACTGTCATTTTCTCAGACACTCAGTTCACATATACCAAATGCCAAAATCTGTTCAGTAAGACTGTTTGCCTCCCCTTGGATAGGTAGGATCCTCTTAAGGAAAATAAAACTTGGTAGGGCAAAAATTAGGGAGTGTCATAGGAAATGGGAGTGGTACAGGGTAGGCGAGGGTGAGGTGCCACAAAGGAGAACTGAGACATGTGAACACAAGACACCAGGAAGGAGAAAAATACATGAGGGGGGGGGAGGGAGAGAAGGAGAGAGGGAGAGAGGGAGAGAGGGAGAGAGGGAGAGAAGGGGAGAGGGAGAGGGAGAGGGAGAGGGAGAGGGAGAGGGAGAGGGAGAGGGAGAGGGAGAGGGAGAGGGGGAGAGGGAAAGGGGAAGAGGGAGAGGGAGGGAGGGAGAGGGAGAGGGAGAGGGAGGGAGGGAGAGAGAGAGAGGGGTGGAGGGAGGGGGGGAGGGAGGGGGAGGGAGGGGGAGAGGGGGGGAGAGGGGGGGAGGGAGGGGGAGAGGGAGGGAGGGAGCTGGTAAGTTGCACCAACTCATCCCCCTCCCCTTGGTTCCACACACACACTCACTTTCCCCGTCTGGGGAGAAAAGTTCAAGCTATGTTCCAAATCCCTCAGAACTTGACCAAAATGTCACCCCTAAAGCCATCTCATAACTTTTTTTTTTTTTTTTTTGGCTTCTTTGTCTTTGAATCCTTTGCACTTCCTCACTTAATGCTCTGCATGTAGTAGGTGTTCAGTTAACTATTTTGTCTTAATTGATCAGGGTGCCCAAAAGCATATTCATTCTTTCTACAGTTGATCCTGAACTACCACTGTTTGTAGAAAAGGGAAAAGAATACCCCTCTTCTCCTTGTCCCCCTCCTCGCTGAACCCACACTGCCCCGTCCACCACACAGAATTACATTTTGAGTTCATGCTCCTTGGAGAATCTAACCTCTAACTTACACAGCTAGGAAACAAGGCAGTCCAATGTTCAAATACTAATACACAACCCATTTGAAAATTGGGCACACTACCAAAATAAAGGAAAAGACCCCCGTCTCCTTTGCATTTAGTAACAAATTAAACCAATCTCAACTGTTGACATCAATTATTTCTGGCAAGTTTTTATCCCAGGTAGCCTTCTCCTGCCCTGTCTCAAAGGTTCCTTCTGACAAAGCAAACGGACTTGACTTTTTAAAATACAAATGTGTTGGAAACGGAATAATGCGTGCTTCCTTTGAAACCCACACAGAACTGGCATTAGGATCACACGGGCCACTGCCGCCCTCCACTGCTCAAGATGACAAAACCGGAGGGAGACCATCATTTCTTGAATGTCTAGATTTTTTTATATGGACAGTGTGCATTGCATCTTGAAACATACCCTCCACCAGGGACTTTTTAATGAATACACACGCATGCACAGAATGCGCTTGATTCGCAGAAATCCCCAGCTGTGTCCCGAGCATAAAACCTTCTGCAAGGCTTTCTCCACCCTCCCAGCTTTATGTAAAGCCCTGGGAGAGCAACCAGGCTTCAGCGTGGTTTCGGCAAAGATGCACACACCCGCGCGGAGCCTGCGGGCTCAGGGCGCCCCGCTCCCCCGTCCTCCCCGGACCCGCCGCCAGCCCCGCAGCCCGCCCGTGGCCGGAGGCGCCACGCCGGACCCGGCGCCTTCTTACCGATGATGGGCTTCTGGGTGGACGTAGGGGCCGCGGACAGCCGGAGGGTCCCCGCTGCGCACAGCAGCAGGCCCAGCGCGTACAGCAGGTGTCCCGGGCTCGCCATGGTGCCGGCCGCCTCCCGCCGTCTTTCAAAGGCTCTGCGGCCGGCTGGCCCCGAGCGGAGGCAGCTGCGGCGATTGCGTGGCCGAGCGGCTGCTGGAGGGCGTCCGGCGGGGGCGGGGCTCCGCCGCGGGGGCCTATGGGAAATGTAGTCCCGGCGCACAAGGCGAGTTCACCCGCTGCAGCATGGCTCAACCGCGATTGGTGCGCCCGCCCGTTCAGAATCGGCTGGGTGGGCACCGGGTGGTCTCCCCTGGCAGCTGTTAACCCATGGGATGAGGTCAGACCCGCGAAGAGGAGGATCCTGGGTCCCAGCGGGACCCCGTCACCAGGCAGCTGGAGAGGCGGCGAGGGATCCTGAGAACTTGGCGCCCACTGCGGCTCCTGCTTCAAAGGCCAGAGCTTTGTGGTCAGGAATGCTAACGGCCACGTGGGCACTCCAGCGTTCCGTGGAAGGATAGGCTGAGACCTCGAGGGGGTGGTTTCCACATCCTGTCATTTCTTTGCAGGGTCGTCGAGGCATCTGGAGGAAAGCAGCGGGAAGGGAAGGAGGATGGATGTGAACGTGTGCCCAGGTGAATGGCATCACTCCAGAACCCAGTCAAGGAGGGACTGCAAAGTGGCAAGTCAGGCGAGGCCCTCAGAAGAGGCTCACCGACCTCCCCATTAGTATGGTCTGCAGACTTTGTCCTGTAAACTGGAGGCAGGCCTGATGGCTTTGGTTCCGGTTCATTGAACGTCTTTTTTAAAAAATATATATTTTATTGATTTTTTTACAGAGAGAAAGGGAGAGGGACAGAGAGCTAGAAACATCGACCAGCTGCCTCCTGCACACCCCCTACCGGAGATGTGCCTGCAACCAAGGTACACGCCCTTGACGGGTAACCTGGGACCTTTCAGTCCGCAGGCCGATGCTCTATCCATTGAGCCAAACCAGTTTCGGCCATTGAACGTCTTTTGAGGGTTCTTGTTAAAATTTTGAAATTTGGAATCACTATTTTCATGGTAAGTAGGTAAAAGACAGGAAACTTTTTATTTCTGTGTGTGAGAAAGTAAAACGTATTGATATGGATAATATTAGGTGTAAGTGCCCACCTAGAAGGCCCAAATTAAATTCAGAATAAAGTTGAAGAAAAGTATTTGAAAATCGACTCAATCACTGCTAAATGTTGAAGATGCACGGATGAATTGGTTACTGTCTTTTTCACAAGATGCTTACAGTTCAGTAAGGAAAAAAGACGGGAAGAGAGCACGATATATGGAGAGAGTAACAGCATCGTTTTGGCACATTTCAAGGAGAGTGACTGCAATAAGGAGTCCAGTTTGACAAGAAAATGGACGGGTGTGGTGAGAGATAAAGCCAAAGGATGCGGTTAAAGATATTGTGCAAGACCTTACTTACTCAGCTGGTTTTGAACCTAATTGAACAGATAAGGAGCCTTTGAAGTATGAATTTATGATTCTATGATTCTGGAGCTCAAATCCACGCAGGAAAAAATTAAATTATTACTTGGCATTATACACAAAAATAAACTACCGGTGAGTAAAGGTATAAATATGAAAGGCAAAATAAAATACTTTATAAGAAAATGCAGAAGTATATATTCATGACTGGTGGTCAAATGATTAAAATACAAATGTTAATCGAAACATTTGATTTAACATTGTAACTAAAACTTCTATATAACTTTAGGCAAATTAAAAGTAAGGCACAAACTTGGAAAATATGTTTACAAAATATATAATTTTAAAAATGTTCATTTCTAGAATATACAAAGAACTAAATAAGAAAACACAGCAACCCTATAAAAAATGGGGAAAGAAAGTGAAATACAAAGCAAATCTTCATTAATCATCAGGTAAATGCACATTAAGACAAAATAGCCCTAATTGGTTTGGATCAGTGGGTATAGCCTCGGGCTGTGTGTTGAAGGATCCCGGGTTTGATTCCATCCAAGGGCACAAGCCTGGGTTGCAGGCTCGATCCCCAGTAGGGGGTGTGCAGGAATTACATTTGCTTTTAATTCCCTCTCATCAATGATATTTCTCTCTCTCCCTCTCCCTTCCTCTCTGAAATCAATAAAAATATATATATTTTTTTAAAAAGACAAAACAATATGTCACATGCTTCAGATCTACAAAAATGTTAACCCTGATTATATAACAAGAGTGTAGAAAAATGAGAGTCCTCTTAATACTGCTGATAGAGTAAATTATTACAGTAATTTTTTTATAGCAATTAGGCAGTTTCTGGTAAAGGTGATAGTGTACCTATTCTGCAATCCAGCGCTTTTTGGTGTATGTAAGTAGGTACCCTAAAAAAAATGCTTGCATGTCTAAAGGAAGACATTTATACAGGTATGTTCTTTGAAGAATATTTTTGTAATGGTGAAATACTAAATGCAATGTAAGTATAATGAAGAGAATGAATACATAAATTGTATAGTTACTAAATTATTAGCATGAAAATGAATGAATTGGAGATGCTTTTCAACAGAGATCAAGTTCTTTTGAGAGATAAAGGGGTAAATTATGCTTGGGTCTAAAAGATAATGGCGAATGCCTAAACCAGAATCTCTCCACACATCTTCAAAAACAATTAGGTGTAAAAGGAGGACGAATGAAATTACACATGTTCCGTGCCTTTAGTGATACTAAGAGATAGAGGACAAACACCACAAACATCAAATTACTAGAATATTGATAAGTATCAAATTGCATCAAAGCTGGAAGACTAGATCTTGAGTGGGAGAGACAAGTCTTCAGAGAATCTTTGATAAAGAGAAAAGGAGAGTGGAAGATAGAGACAAAGCATGGGCAAAATCTAACCCTGAAAGAAAATGTCGAACATGAAGTGCTATAATATTGGACACAATCTGGACCTCGGTAGATTATAATACTAATTACAGGAAAAGAGTCTTGGAAATGAGTGGAACTAGAATTGTCAGCTTCAGATAAGTATTGCTTCTAAGGGAGAATCAACTTCATTGACAAGGGTAAGGTGTCTCAATGATATGGCCGTGAAGGGAAAGAAGGATATGAGGGGGAAAATAAGGATCCTGTAAGAAACAAAAAAATTGGTCTGCGGACTGAAAGGTCCCAGGTTCGATTCCGGTCAAGGGCATGTACATTGGTTGCGGGCACATCCCTGGTAGGGGGTATGCAGGTGGCAGCTGGTCGATGTTCCTCTCATCAATGTTTCTAGCTCTCTATCCCTCTCCCTTCCTCTCTGTAAAAAATCAATAAAATATATATTTTTTAAAGTTACTTCAAGGTTTTGCTGGGTAGTTTGCAAGTTAGCCCTCTTTCCATTTCTACAGGAAAGCTTTACTAGAAGTCTACATCATTTATCAACGTTTTATTGTGTGTATGTGTGTGTTGTGTGTGTGCTCGATGGGAAATTTGTCTCAACGCAGTAACTGGGTGAAGGCAGAGACCATTAAAGGAGGTCCAGTCACCTCTTGGTGTCTACAAAACATTCCTGTAGCAAGGGGCTAAATAAAGCTGAGGTTAAATGGTAGCTCATGGTCTTTTCCAGAAATCCTCTGTAGCTCACAATCTTTCCAGACAGACCACCTGCCTAACAGACAATGTTTGTATGGCTTCTGTCAAAGACAGAAACCCGACAAGTGACAAGGTTGATGTTGCAATATGGAGAGCACCCCAGATCTGAGGATCAGAGTTTCTCAGTAGGGTGGTTTTTGCCTCAGACTCTTGTGGAAACAAATTAACATGTGGTATACTGGAGACTTACAGTAAGGGTTGTTTTGCAAGCAGGCGGTGTCTCAATCAGATATCTGAGCAGGAAATGTGTTTTTTCTGTAGTTAGCAAGTTTCCTGAGGAATAAAAATTCCAGTCTTAGCTAATCAATCCTTACACACAGTTCTAGTCAATAATGAGATAGAGTGGGAAATTGGAGGGTCCGCACCTGGCTTTGTCAGCACAAGAGAAGGGTCTGTGTTTATTGGCCTTGTCAAACAAACATAGTTTGTCTTAGGACTGTCTTTGGAGTTAGAATCGTTTCTGTGGGATTTTGGCCAAGGTTCCCTGGAAGAGTTCACAAAGTCAGCATTTCTTGTGGATGCTGTTCTTCTTTTTTAAAATTGTACCTTCCGATCTCATAAAGAGAGAGGAAGGGGGAAGAAGAAGAGGGAAACATTTTTTTCACCCGCCCATGCTCTCATTGGCTGCTTCCTGTATGTGCCCTGATCAGAAATTGAACCTGAAACCTTGGTGTATTGGGACGATGCTCTAACCAATTACCACACCAGAGCTTGTTGATGCTGTTCTTGGAGAAAAAGTGGAGCATCTATTGTGCTGGGACAGTGGTCTGGAAGTGAGAAGGGTTCTGGAGACAAGGCATTTAATCAGGGGATTCAACCAGAAAAAAAAAAAAAAAAAAAAAGATTTTTAGAGGTTGTAATAAGGAATAACACCTGAACCTGAGGCCAGATAGTAACCGATCTAGTAGAATCCCGTAGATTAGTACGGAAAGATCCTTCAATGATGGGGTCAGATCTACAGTGGAAACAGATGAATTTCTTTGTTAGCAACTTGATTGTTCTTGTTTATACCAGTATGTAGAGTTCAGAGAAGTTTGGGGGGGAACAAATATGCAGCAGGTGCTTCCAAACAAAGCACATGCCCTCCCTCTGGGACCCAAAATCAGTCAGTTTGGGAGCACTTGGTGTTGAGTCCTTAAGTTCTTGGGTGAGAAAATTGAAATTCTTTATTACATGCTTTACAGTAATGTTTATCTCCTGGAAGATGTGAGAGTTTCAAATCCTATTGAGTAGCCCATAGTGCATGTGCTACAGACATAAAGGTGGCTCAGATGTGATCAGATGTAGCAGTCAGGTCCTCGAGATCTCCCACCAAGCTCTCTACTTCCCTTTTAGGGAGCCATCAGAGCCACTGAGAGGAAGAAGGCAGTGCCATTCTAGTGGTGGCCTCTACATTTTCAGTCCATGGCTAATAGTGGACTGGCAAGACCAGTGATAGGGCTTGTCCAGCATGGCTCAGTGGTTGAGTGTTAACCTAAGAACCTAGGTCAAGGTTTGATTCCCAGTCAGGGCACATTGGGGGCTTAATCCCCAGTGTGGGGCATGCAGGAGGCAGCCGATCAATGATTCTGATCATTGATGTTTCTCTCTCTCTCCCTTCCTCTCTGAAAGCATAATACATAAAGACCTGATAGGCATGCAAGAGGTCTGAGAGGAATTTAAGTACAGTGGTGCCTCACACAACGAACTTAATTCGTTCCAGGAGCAAGTTTGTTATGCGAAAAGTTCATTATGTGAAACGCGTTTTCCCATAACAATACATGTTAAAAAAAATAATTCGTTCTGTAGCATAAAATATGCTAAGATGACATAAAAAAAGATAAATTTTTTGTTATTATTTTTATTTAGATACATCTAAAAACATAATTTTTTTAGAAGCCATGATATAAAAAAAATATTGAGTTTAACTTAAAAGGACGACTGCCGTGATACGTGCGTGATTTAATTCATAATGAAGAACGATTGCCGCGATACATGCTTAAGTTAAGCGCAGTGACTAACGACTGCCTGCAGTGCCTGCGCGGAAGGATGCAATACATCGGCAGCGATCGTGGAAGCTCGGGCGAAGCAGTCGTGGAAGCTCGGGCAAAGCGGTCGTGGAAGCTCGGGCGACTTCGTTGTGTGAAACGAAGTTCGTTGTATGAATCATGAAATGAAGTTCGTTGTGTGCAGCGTTCGCTGTGCAAGGCGTTCTTTATGCGAGGCACCACTGTAGTTGAAGAAGCTGGCTGGGTTAACTTGAGTCTGCCCAGTACGCTAGGAGCTATTGATAGGCTCTGCTTTGACAAATGAAAGACACAGTTGTCATTTGAGGCAACGAAGAATAATGGATAATTCTTCACCATAGGGTTATCCTCTCTACCACAAAGGAGCTAAGAAAAGGGTATTGCTGTGAGGGGTAATTAGGACTTTACCATATGTAAAACTTTAGTGCCCTATCAACCAGGAGGTCCTGGTTCAGTTCCCAGTCAGGGCACATGCTGGGGTTGCAGGCTGGATCCCCAGAATGGGGGTCCTGCAGGAAGCAGCCAATCAATGATTCTCATCGTTGGTGTTTGTATCTCTCGTTCCTCCTCCCTTCCTCTGTAAAATCAATAAAAAAATTTTTTTAATTATAATCTAGGCTAACAGTTCATTGTTTCAAAATCAACTTATTAATGGCACCCTCTGGCTCTTTTCTCTCGGAAGCTTTAACTGAGTTAACATGGCTTAGTTTTATAAAATTAGTCGTGGTCTCTGTAAGCACAGCAAAAGACATTAGCAGAAGGGGGTGTTGAATTAAGCAGAAACTGGCCATGAAAATTTATGAAGAAAAAACTGGCATTTGTGTAAGGGACAACTGGATGTGATAAAACTCTTCTTCCAGGAAAAGCAGGTTTATTTCCCGAAAGAATGCAAAGAAAAGAGAATGCAAAAATAGCTATAGTTTATGTGAAAGATCTTTATTTTTCTTTTGAACAATAATAAAACAAATTATTGTGCAGTTCAGTAACACCATAATCATGTGTTTGAAATCATCTTTAAAAGGCACTTCTTGTTCAATTACAGTTAAGTAATAGAGACAATCTGATAGCTACTTATCTTGCCACCTTATAAAATTGCCTGCTAATTTCACATTGTTCATCTAATGTTCTTCAGTGAATTGCTGCATTTTATACAAATTTCAAAGTCCCACGATGAAATGTCCTCTTATTTGTTGTTAATAATATCACTAATGAATCACACTTAAAAGACATTTTTAAATGTCATCTGTTATTCATGTGCTCACATAATCACTCCACAAAGCCAGGTGGAAGTGTTTTAAGTACCCAAGGGTAAATGAAAAGAAACTTCGTTATGTAAACCTCTTTCTAGGAATAAAAGTTGGGTAAACCAGAGCTTGCTATTGTTGTTTACTCCTTTTAAATGTTATTGTTATTTTTTTAATTATACAATTTTAAATTGTATAATTAGCAAAGAAGACTAACTTTTTTTTTCAGAGAACAGGCACCATCTAATTTTTTAAAATAAAAATTACCATGTAAAATTAGCTTCCCAATGCTAAACCAAAATAAAATACGTTCTCTAGAGAACATTCACAATTATTTTCAATTTTGTCATAGATATATGTACAAAGAATCATAAGTATCAGCTCACCTGATTGGAATAATTTTCTTATAAAGAAAAACACCATTTATATACCCTTTCACAGAGCTACCATTGGATGATTTATGTTGAAACCCAAACAAGCTGAACAAATGTCTACCAACTTCTGCACACTGTGTTCTTTAATTTCCCAGTTTAAAATAAAACTTAAAAATTATAAAACATTGTCATCGATTATAAGCCATACCTTTATATGGTTCTCAATAAATGAAATATTCTTTATCATAACTACAGTACAAACAGCACATTTTAACTACTGTTGTTGTTTTATTTTGTTTTTTTTTAAGTAAATGTGAATCATAGAATTTGGTTAGGATATTCTGATATAATAATAAAACAAATTATTTTATGAGTAATCTGAAAAGTTCCAGATATATTTGACAGTGATTTTTAAAATGTAAACATACCCTTTTCCTTTTGTAATTGTGTTATTGTTCCATTAAAAAAAAAGTTTATGTATATAACAGCTAATTATTATATCTGTAAATATCTATGCAATCATGATAAGAATAACCAAAAACAGAAGTCAAAATCACATTCTCGCTTTGTTTGAAAATGCAGACAGAGTATTAAGAAGCCATTAACTCTGCCTGAAATATTTCCAAAATTATTTTTGGCTATCAATTATGTTAACATGAATCATTTCAGAGAGGCCTATAGATGCTACATACAATAACTTAAGCCATCTAGACTCTCTCATCAACAGCCTCTATTGTGCAAATATGCTAAAATAGAATTTCCCTGAGATGGACTATCTTGCTGGCCCACAGGAAAGTAAATATAGTAAACTACATTCAGATTTTAATCTGAATTATAGTCTAATCAGACACCCACTCAAAATGGCCACTAATAAATGTTCATCATCAGTTGATTTGTGCTAATAGTTTTTTCCAGTGGCTATTTATACATTTGTTTGTAAACCAGTGTATTCAGAGAACTTGTTTAAAGGCACACATGAATAGCTACTTTAGAGATAACTTTAAAGTGTAAAAATCAGGAAATAGCTATGCTTTTAAGTATATTAACATTCGTTACTCCAAAGGTAAAGAAAATGCACTTAAAAAATAGTTTCCTAAATACCCATGATGCTCATGTCAGAAGAGTTTTACAAAAGATCAATCAGAACACTGATTAGTTAAACAGATTTTTTTTGTTCATGTAATGAGGTAGGAGGATCTCACTCATTTGTATTTTTAATTAGCAAGGCATTCCCATTAAACAAGTTCTTCTCATTGAATGGTCTGTGAAATACTGCTGAGATAATTTTCAGACTTCATTACAAAATCTGTCCACTCTTGACAAACATCCTCTACGGAGAATTCTTCACCACCGTATTCCAGAGGAAGAATGTCTGGGAAATGCTGAAGTAAACTTTGTTTGAAATTGGTCCCATGCATATGAATCTGAAATAGCCAAAATGTTTTAGGCTCGTCTTCTGCCTTTGGATACATTAGATGAATTTCCAGTGGAAAATCAACACCATAAAAGAAGGTACTCTAATAACTTCCAAGATAGAAGAGCATGTATTGATACTACATCCTTTATTCCTCTACTTATGAATCTAAGAATTTTACTTGTTTAGATTATGCTGCTTATGAATCTGATCTTACTATCTTCTTATATTTGCATTCTTTTTTTAAAAATATATTTTTATTGATTTTTTACAGAGAGGAAGGGAGAGAGCTAGAGCTAGAAATGTCGATGAGAGAGAAACACCGACCAGCTGCCTCTTGCACACCCCTTACCGGGGATGTGCCCACAACCAACATACATGCCCCTGCCCAAAATTGAACCTGGGACCTTTCAGTCCTCAGACTGATGCTCTACCACTGAGCCAAACCGGTTTCGGCTATATTTGCATTCTTATAACTAGACAAGATTTATTTTTTAAAAATTATCTTCCTCTTTCACAAATATACTAGTAAAACTCTAAAAAAATATTTTATACATTCTATTCCTTCATGTACAAATGATTCTTAACAAAATATCAAATATCCTGGGACTATTCTGTAGATGGTAAAAATGTCCTATCAAGTATTATCCTATATAATTAAAGCCTAATATGCAAATTGACCAAACAGCGAATGACCTGAGGAACAACAGGTCACTATGATGCGCACTGACCACCAGGGGGCAGACACTCAATGCAGGAGCTGCCCCAAGCCCTTAGGCCCCAGGCCAGCAAAGGCAGGTGCCAGAGGGAGTGGGGGGCCCCCTGACCACCCTGCTGGTCACCCCACAGGTTAGCCCTGATCACTGGCCAGGCCTAGGGACCTACCCATGTATGAATTTTGTGCATTGGGCCTCTAGTTCCATAAAAAATAAAAGCATAAAATTATGTACATGGGAAATAATTTATGTGATACATTTGATGGATATTCTTGGTTAGTACAAAATTAAGAGACAGTTATGATGGTTAAAAGCCTTAAAATTTCAAATATTTTATACTATAAAAATCAATCATATAATGCCCAAGTTAAAGTAAAGATTTGGAACCTTGGACCAAAAGTATATAATGTTCATCTATACATGCAACAATCCTATATAACAAAAGGCTAATATGCAAATAGACCAAACAGTGGAACAACCGGAACAACCAAACAACCAAACAACTGGTCGCTATGACGTGTGCTGACCACCAGGGGGCATGTGTGGAACATGGTGGGCATTGGCTGTGGTGGGATCGTGGAGAAGGTGAGCGGGGGGGGGTGTGGGGGGGGGGGAATCCGCCAGACCAAGGCATGGTGCCAGTTGTCATTGGGGCGAGCCTCTGGTGATTAATGAAAAGTCTTTGCTCCTGTACACTGTGGTCCTGCCTGGCACTCACACCTGCTGCCGGCGATGGCCCCATTTGCACCCACTGCTGGTGCCTGTCCCAATCGCTCCATGCTGTCAGTGGGTGCAAGGGGAGACAGCACCATCAGCATGTGGGAGCTATGGTGGCAAGAGCAGGGATGCTGGCAGACAGGGGGCTGGGGACCATGGTGGGAGGGGCCAGCAGGGGTGCGGAGGATGGGCCGAGACCTACCCCTGAAGAGTCCCAGGTTCAGTTCTGGTCAGGGGCACATGCCTGGGTTGAAGGCTTGATCCCCAGTGGGGGGGTGGGGGGAGCGTGCAGAGGGCAGCCAGTGTTTCTCTCTCATCAATAATGTTTCAATCTCTCTCTATCCCTCTCCCTTCCTCTCTGAAATCAATGAAAATGTGTATATATATATAAATATATATATATATATATATATATATATATATATATATATATATATAAGTATATATATATATATATATATATATATTTTTTTTTTAAGGTAGCATAACATAAATGCTCTTCTGCATTTAGCTTATTTCACATTACTACCAATCTTGTATTCCATTGTGTCGACGTCTCACAGTTCATTTAACCAGTCCCCTGATGGTGAACACTTGGTGGTTTCCAATCTTTTGCTGCAATTTTGTTTATATGTGTGGATTGGATAAATTGCCAGAAGCACAAAGGCTGTAATTTTGATAACTATTATAAACTGCCCTCTAGTGGGAATACAGCATATTGCACTCCCACCAGCAATGTGCAGGAGGTCTAGTTACCTCACAGACTAACTTGATTTTCCAAAATTAAAAAGAAATATCCTATAGCAGAGGCCCGATGCATGAAGATTCGTGCAAGAATGGGCCTTCCTTCCCCTGGCTGCTGGCACTGCCTTCACTCTGGCCAGAACTGCCTTTCCGCCTTCCTATGCTGCCCAGAGGCCCGGAGTGGCTGGGGCAGTACAAAACGCTTGCATCCTGCCCCTGGCCACTGCTACCTATGTATGCAAATTAATCTGCCATCTTTGTTGGCTTAATTTGTGTACTTACTCCTGATTGGCTGGTGGGTGTCACAAAGGTACGGTCAATCTTTCTCTTTTATTAGTATAGATAATAAGTGTCCAACCAAATGATGGACCATTTAGTCAACCACTCAACCAATTGCTATGATGCACACTGGCCACCAGGGGGCAGATGCTCGAACCAGTAGGTTAGCTTGCTGCTGGGATTCAGCCAATCAGGACTGGGTGAGAGGGCCAGACATGCCCTGGAGCCCTCCTGCAATCCCTCCCTGGCCAATTGGCCCCCATCTTTCCCAATCAGGACTGGGTGAGTTGGGCCCAATTGGCCCCAATCAGCCCCAATCACCCACTGGCCGAGGGACCCCACCGGTGCATGAATTTGTGCACCGGGCCTCTAGTTAATTTATAAGAATATTTGGCGTGTTAGATAAATATTCAAGATATTAGCTTAATGATTGTGGGTGCTTAATAAAGCAGCTCTTAAAAAGGATTAGAACTTTTGGTAGAGAGGAATAGTGACTTGAATATGTTTCACTCACCCGTTCCTTAATTTTTTCAGTCAGGAATGGTTTAATCATGGAAAAGACGGCATGAAAAATTATTGGCTCGTTTATCAAATGGATACCACGAACTTTCAATGGAAAGGAATCCTTTTGAAAATAAAGGAAAAATATATATATTAATAATAAAGAATAATTAAATATATATTGCTATTGACAAGTCCCTTCCTTAAACACTTGGTATACTTATGATAGCACCTAATGTGTATTTCATTTTTAAAATTACTTATTTCATCACCATGATACAGACTGCTTTACAGTTCATTGTCATTAGATTTATTGTAGAAAAGATCTTTGCCCTAACCAGTTTGGCTCAGTGTGGATAGAGTCAGCCTATAGACCAAAGTGTCCAGGGTTTGGTTCCGATCGAGGGCATGTAATTTAATTGCAGGCTCCTCTCCTGACCAGGGCTCCTGCAGGAGGCAACCAATCAATGTGTTTCTCTCATATGGATGTTTCTGTCATTCCCTCTCTCTCCCTAAAAATCAATGGAAAAATATCCTTGGGCAAGGATGAACAAAAAATAAAAAATAAAGGAAAAATCCTTTAAAAAGTATTTAGTTTGTAGCGTAAGCAAAGAAATACCTGCATCTTTCATAAATAAGACACAAAAAAATTCTCCCCATGGCATATAAATGTTCTGGAAAGGAACCAATGAGTGTCAATAATTAACCTTTACCCCAAATATTTAGTGGGTTTTTAAAAAATATATTTTATTGATTTTTTTACAGAGAGGAAGAGAGAGGGATAGAGTTAGAAACATTGATGAGAGAGAATCACCGATCAGCTGCCTCTTGCACACCCCCTACTGGGGATGTACCCGCAACCAAGGTACATGCCCTTGACTGGAATCGAACTGGAACCTTTCAGTCCGCAGGCCCACGCTTTTCCTCTGAGCCAAACTGGTTTCGGCCCAGATATTTAGTCTGAGGAAAAAATAAAACTTTCATTAGAGTTGAAAGAATAGTCTAATAAACACACATTGTAAAACTTTTGACCCAAGTATACATCTTTAACATAAAAGTAATTTGGCTTATTCAGAAGGTTTCAAAAAGTTGAGCTGAAAGAAAAAAAAAATGTCATCAGTAGTTTCCCTACCCAAATATGTAGTGTTAGTATAGAGATCTTTCCTGCCAAAGTCCTTTCATACAAAGTTCTTTTTTTGTTTTTCTTTCCCTATGCAAAGCTTTTACAGATGTGTTCTCTGTGTGGATCTTTTCCTTCCAGATTCTTTCTAATCCTAATTTTATTTTAAACAGAATTGCTAATATGCTCTCTAAATCATTTGTATCCTATTTTGTCCCATGGATACGATATCATTTTTGTAAGCATCATGGCTTTTAATATGTTGCAATAATCCATCGGGTGGATGCACCATACTTTAAGTAACCATTTTCCTATTTCTGGACAAATAAGCTATTTCTAATAGCATCATATAAGAATCTATGCCACAGCGCATGTATGGGAGGCAGTGATGTATGGGAGGCAGTGATGGTGTATGGGAGGCAGTGTATATGAGGCAGTGATGGTGGTAAGCACAGTTTGTGCTTTATGTATGGGAGGCAGTGATGGTGGTAAGCACAGTTTTGAATTCAGCTGATCTGGACTGGAACCTTTGCTTCACTGCAGTCAAAATGCATGTGCTTGGGCATTGCTGTCACCTCTCTGACATAGTTAATTAATTTGTAAAATGGGAAAAATAATAGTCATATGACATAGTCTTGTATGGACCCATTACATGGTAACTCACTTGAAACACTTAGCCAGGTACCTGGCACACAGTACACTATTATTATTTTATACAAGGTCTACGCTATATTTAAGATTGTTCTTTGGCTGTGTTCCCCAAAGTAGGATTACAAGGTCAAAAATCACGGCCACTTAAAAAAAAACCTTTTGTTTTCTAAAAGAACTATATCAATTTATACCTACCAAAACTTTTGTGACATTTTGGTGTGCCATTGCTATAAATATTACTTTTTCATTCAATTTTTTAATTTAAGAAGATAATTTTAATGACAGAACGATGAAGTGAATACATGATTGTTTAAATGTATAAATTCTGTGGTTACTAATCTTGAACATATTTCCACAATTTTTTGCAGCATTCTTTTATGAATAGCATTTCCTCTTAGCATGTATCATTTCTAAAATTTGACTTGATTTTCTAATAAACATTCTATCCCTTCTCTTTGTATCACATCTGACTAAATTAAAATCTGTTGTTTGGAAGTATTATCCCAAAAAATGAAACTAGACACTTACTGTAAGGACAGCAGCAATCCTCTTGGCTACGGATGGGGTGATTTGAAAAGCATGAGAAAAATGCCAGCCTTCCAGATCAAAGACAGCCTTGATTCCATTCCGCTGGGTCTCCACATCCTGTACAAGAAGCTCGGAGGTGATTAGACTTACACGGAATACATCATAAGCTGTAAACACTTTTGGGTCCCAGTATGCTAAAAAATAGAAATAAAAAAATAACATATCTCAGTATTCCATAAAAAACAGAAAGCAAAGGGAAACTGATTCTTTTTAGACTCAATGGATCAATAAAAATAAAAACATGTACAAAGATCACGAAGTGAGTAATAGTCGAAATGGGTGGCCAAAAACATGTGCCTGCTTCTCCCTAACACAGAACAGGCTTGTATTTATTTTATTTTATTTCATTCATTCATTTATTTATTTATTTATTTATTTATTTATTTATTTATTTTATTCCCCCATTCCCCCCTTCACTCAAACCCCCCACTCATGCCCTCACTCCCCTGTTGTCTGTGTCCATTGGTAAGGCTTATATGCATGCATACAAGTCCTTTGGTTGATCTCTCCTCCTTACCCCACCCTTCCCTACCTTCCCTCTGAAGTTCATCAATCAGACCATTATAACAGGTGTTTAAGAATATGGGACAAAAAATTAAAAAAGAATAAATGCAGCCCGCCAGGGTGTGGCTCAATGGTTGAGTGTTGACCTATGAACCAGGTCACTGTTAGATTCCCGGTCAGGACACATGCCTGGGTTGCTGGCTCAGTCCCAGTAGAGGGCGTGTACAAGGCAGCCGACCCATGATTCTCTTTCATAATTGATGTTTCTATCTCTCTACCCTTCTCCCTTCCTCTCTGAAATCAATAAAAATATATATTTTAAAAAATATATTTTAAAAAATATTTTAAAAATATATTTTAAAAAATATATTTTAAAAAATATATTTTAAAAAATATATTTTAAAAACATTTAAAAAAACTCGTGGCATTTATGAAGAAGAAGAAGAAGGAAGAAGGAAGAAGGAAGAAGGAAGAAGAAAGAAGGAAGAGGATGAAGAAGAAGAAGAAGAAGAATCATCATCATCATCATCCAGCAGGCTGGATTTGATAGCCTGGTGAAACTATAGCCCAAAGCATGCAGGAAGCAGATGTAGCTAAAGATGAGAAAGCCTCCTGCTGTGCTCCAAGCTCAGAGGTATTGGAAATGGGAGAAGCACAGTCTGGATCATGAAGAGAAACTAGTACTCTGTAGTAACCAGAGAGGTTGCAACAGAAAATGCCTGAGGACTTAGACAGGTTGGCTGCTGTCTCTGACATCACTGAGTGACAACCAGCATGTAGCAGAGACAGGTCCTGACAGGCCAGACCAGTAATTGTGGGCTTTGGAAAACAAGGAAGCACCCGCATAGCTGCCCACACCCAGGAAAAACAGGAATGCCTGTGCTGAGAAGAGGAGTCAGTGTCATTCTTCTCTCTCCTCCTCTACCGTTCCTGGAGCAGGCCACGGCATGCAGAAAGGACAGTAATGGACAGGCTAGCAGGTAATCTTAAAGAATATATATGCACATAGAAATCCACACCGAAAACCTATATATTCATGTTGGCCAATGAATTTAATTAATTAAAGTAAATTTTAAAAATATATGCATCCACTATGTTATAATAGCCACATTTCAAGTACTCAACAGCCACCTGTGACTAGTGGCTACTGTAGAACAATTTCATCATCATAGAAAATTACATTAGATAGTTACGGACTTTAATCACCTTTAAGGCAAAAGAAAAACATGCCTTAAGTTTTTAATTCCTTCTCTGACATGCATCTAACATTTATTGAGTAGCTAGTAGGTACCAGGTAATGTTTTAATTATGTTTTATATAGATTACAAGATTCAATGGTCACACTAATCCTATGAGATAGGTCTTTACTATGCCCATTTGACAGAAGGGAAAACAGAATGACAGCTACACAGCTCTCCCTGTAGCTAGAATACAGCAGAGCTAAGATTCCAGCCAGGCAATGTATTCCCAAGAACCTGCCTTACTAAGAATTAAGCCAGAGTCAAAACTTAATATCCAAAATTAAATTTTATTTTTTGCTGCTTTAGTATAGTAGTGAGTCTCAAAAGCCTTAGGGTTTCAGTCAACCCTTAAACAATGCAGGGGCTACGGTACTGACTTCCCAAGTAGTAAAACATCTGAGTATATCTTTTCACTCCCCCAAAATTTAACTACTAATAGCCTGCTACTGACCTGAAACTTTACCAATAATATAAACAGTCAATCAACACAAATTTTGTATGTTACCGGTATTATAGACTGTGTTCTTACAAACTAATCTAGAGAAAAGAAAATGCTGCTAAGAAAATCATAAGGAAGAGAGAACACATTTACAGTACTGTGCATACTTATTGAAATAAATCTGTGTTTAAGTGGCCTCACATAGATCAAATCCATGTTGTTTGGGGGTCAACTGTATATCTGCTGGCTTGGATGCTAATAATGGCAAAAATGTAGGTTTGGGATGCCCTGCCAGACCCGGGGAAGGTTCTGTGCATTTTTCACTGCTTTTACTGCGCAGAGGTGGTACCTAGGAAGGTGGGTAAGCTCATGTTCTATCAAAGAGCTCTAAGACATATTTCCTTTCCTGGTTCTTCCCATTCATTCAATTAAAATTAGAAAATTTATAAGTATGTAGTTTATCTTCATTTTCCTTTTTTAAATTTATCTTTATTGTTGAAAGTCTTACAGATGGCTCCCTCTTTCCCCCAGTTGCCCCCTTCCCCTAGACCTGTGGTCAGCAAACTGTGGCTCGCAAGCCACATGCGGCCCTTTGGCCCCTTGAGTGTGGCTCTTCCACAAAATACCATGGCCTAGGCGAGTCTATTTTGAAGAAGTGGCGTTAGAAGAAGTTTAAGTTTTAAAAATTTGGCTCTCAAAAGAAATTCCAATCGTTGTCCCATTGATATTTGGCTCTGTTGACTAATGAGTTTGCCAACCACTGCCCTAGAATAACATGTTATTTTAAAAAATACACAGGACATATGCCGCACACCCTGTTCTGACCACCAGCAAACCTGCATGTCTTTTTTGATTTTAAAATCGCTTGGAGTTAAACAGTACACTTACAAATGACTATACTACAAGAGGCCCTCGCTAAACAAAAGAAGACTTGACTCAGTGCTGAGGTGTCTATGATGTAATTTGCACGTTTGCCTTTTCACTAGTAAGGTGTCATTTCACTATTTAAGTTGCCCCATTTAGTGTGTGAACAAACTAGAAAAACCTCCAGGCAGGCAGTGCAGAGCCAGGATACTTGCAGAACAAATCATCCGTAGCTTTTACGTTCTTGGAATGCCTGGGCAGGATTGCCAGATCAATTAAACATGGGTTTACTTGCCAGATAAAACATAGGTGCTGTGCTAAATCTGGCAACCCTACCCCAAGGAATTCAAAGAACTTCATTCAACATCCCATAACACCATGGAAGCAATTCCAGTTCTCAACCTTTCTAATGCCGCTACTCTTTAATACAGTTCCTCGTGTTGAGGTGAAATAAAATTATTTTCGTTGCTACTTCATAACTGTAATTTTGCTACTGTTAATGAATCATAATGTAAAGATCTGTGTTTTCCAATAGCCGTGACCCAATAGTGGTTGAGAACCGCTGCTGTAGAGCCTAAGACCATTGGAAATCACAGATCTTTACATTACAATTATTAACAGTAGCAAAATTACAGTTATGAAGTAGCAACGAAAATAATTTTATGGTCACCACAACATGAGGACATGGGGTCGTGGCATTAGGAAGGTTGAGAACCACTGATTTAGACAGAATTGTCTATTATTGTCTATAAACAGGTGTCCAATTTATAGACAATGAATTCATGACTAATCCCAGATATATATATTGAGTAGAATTGATATATATATCCCGAATCATTCTACTCAATTTTCTGACACCCTTTCAATAATTAAATGCAAGGACTTCTTGCAAGATAGCGAACAGTTGAATTACAGGTAGCCATCTTATATACAAATCTATACATATTGTAAAGTCCCCTAAAATATTTAAAGATGTAGAAGATCCTAAAAGATTATAATTCATAAGATTCTGCTCATAAAATATTGGGCTATGCCCTGGCCAGTGTGGCTCAGCTGGTTGGAGCATCTTCCCTTATACCAAAAGGTCTCAGGTTCGATTCAGGTCAGGGCACATACCCAGGTTTCAGGTTTGATTCCCAGGCTGGATGTGTATGAGAAGCAACTGATCAATGTTTGTCTCTCTTCCCTCTCCCTTCCTTTCTTTTTAAAATCAATTCAAACAAACAAATAAACAAAAACACATAAAATGTTGGGCCATGACAGCAGGCTGCAGGTGTATGTGTCCTTCTCCCTTAAAAGCCATTTTTGATCCCGTGCAGGTGTAAAGAAGATGCAGAAGTTATCAGTCACCAACCTACAAGAAATACTAGGAAGACCTAATGGCAAAAAAGGGGAAGCAGTGAAAAGCAGACATGTAGAATCGTGTCTTCAGCACCTCTCGATTCCTGCTTTCCCACAGCACTTTCTCCATCCAGGGCAATGAGCACCTTGCTCTGCAGCCTGAGCTCTGTCAAACTACTCATTCACTCACTCCAAAATATTTAATCAGCGCCTACCATGGGCCCTGGTTCGGTGCTTGATGTACATCAGTGACCAGAACATTATCATAGTTCAGAGCTCTTATTTGTATTTCCTGCTAAGTGTTTTTACAACACTTTCTCTTGATCTTTCTCATCTTCCCCTCAACTTTTTTCTGTTTTCTTTTCCTCACATTTTATACATTTTACTGTGGGAAAATGGGAGTAGGATTTTCACTGGGTTTTGTTAATTTTCTCACAACTGCCAGGTTTTTTTTTTTTATACTCAGGGGACATCCTATATAACAAAACCCTAATATGCAAATCGACTGAACAGCGGAACGACCAGTAGCTATGGTGTGCACTGACCACTATTGGGCAGATGCTCAGCACAGGAGCTGCCCCCTGGTGGTCAGTACGCTCCCACAGGGGGAGTGCTGAATCTATACATATTTTAAAGTCCCCTAAAATATTTAAAGATGTAAAGATGTAAAAGTTTCAGGCAGGTGGACATCTCTGGAGGGGTCCCAGACTGCGAGATGGTGCAGACCGTGCTGAGTGCCACCCCCCCGTCCCATGCAAGTGCACCTGATGTTCACTGGGTCTCTAAGTAAAATATAAAATACACCTAAGTTAAAACCTAAACACCTAAATGTTTAAACATGGACTCATTGAAGCCTTCTGAATGACAGTGAAGAAAAGGCAAACAGTAGTGCTTTGTCTCACTTACCGATTCTGTAAATGAGAACTTTGCTGCCGGTGGGGTCTCTGTCTCTCAGGACTCCAATGTAGCCAGCCCTCAGAAGGCCAAGAATACTTCTGGGGTGGAGATCTGCGCTTATTTCGGGACATTCTGCTCTCCACTTGTAATAGTTTTTTAGTAACTGAAAAACAAAACAGAGATTGTCTACAAATAGTGCACATGGTAAGCATTTCGTAAAACTAGCAGGAAAGCCTTGGCATTATGTATGGTCTTTGCCATCCATCATGCCAGGATTTTAATCTAGGGTATCCTTCTAGCAGATAAACTAAATGTTTCATTCATCAAGGATCTCAGGTGATATGAGGTAATCACAAATTCAAAGTTGAGTAATTCTTATTTGTCTCCTGTGATGGATAGTCTCCAAAGATAAATGCTGACCCTCCCCCCAACCTCAACACACACACACCAGTGCACACATGTCATCAAGATAAGTTATCTATTTGATTCCTTCCACTTGGACCTAGGCTGGCCTTACATCTTGCTTTGACTAATAGAACTTGGCAGAAGTGACACCGTGCTAGGCTTTAAGAAACCTGGGACTTCCTGTTTTGCTTTTCAGAATCCAGACACCATGTAAGATTATGAAACGCAAGTCCATGCAGAGAAGCCCTGGGGGACAAGAGGCCACATAACTTAGATGGTCTGACCTCAGCCAAGGTCTCATATGATGCAATGTGGAGCAGAGAAGAGCAGTGCCACTCAGCTCTGCCCAAATAGGGGAACCACAAACAAATAATAACTGTGCTTTATGCCACTAAATTTTGGGGTGATTTGTTACTTGCCAATAGGCGGCTAGCACACCCACCTTTGGTCTTTCTGAAGTAAAGAATGGAAATCAATCTAATTGATTAACTCCACAAATATGTTTGGAAGATGTACAATGTTCCACACACTGTGTTAGGCACTTGAGTTAAAGCAGTGACCAGAGTAGATCCCTAATTTCATGAGAGGTGACATATTGGTGACAAGACTGGCACACACAGGCCATGCTATGTAGTAAAAAGTTCAGTTCCCAGGCTGCCTCTTTAGAAAAACCTTAGCATCACCACTTATTACCTATGTGATCTTGAATAACTACTTCTCAAGCTCTGCCTTCTAGAGTTGTGTGTAAAGCAAACATGGGCATAATGAATACCGGATAGTATTATCATAATAGGGAAGGTCATTTGGGTTAATTAGCTCATATAACTATTTAGTGCAGCTTTACATTAAAGGTAACTAGAATGTTTTTGTTTTTATTTTCTTTCCTATAAAAAGATCTAAATCAATTAAATAAAGGAATATCTATACCACTTCTCTACTTCCTACAAATAGAAAAACAAGAAAAATGGATTTTGTTAATAGTGTTATACATTCAGGGAGACTATGGAATGGTATGCCTGGAGATTAGGCCTTGACAAAATATGGTTTGAAGGAATCCCATTTTCTTTTTCCAAAAGAACCACCAATAATGGTTACTCCACACTTACAAATAATAAAAACATTGCCAATGTATTGTGGAGAACATTAAAATCAAATTACACATTTAAAACTTACTATAGTTACATTTTCTTCTTTGTGATTTTCAGCAGTCTCAATTTTCCTAAAATTACAATATATTTGAATTTAAAGAGATCTATTAGAAACGTAGAACTAAAGTTCAGGTGAGATGAAAGGACACATTTTATATTTGAGAGTCATTGGAATAAACATCACTGTAACTACAAAGTAGCAGCTGTCTAGAGAAGAAACTACAAATATAAACTTTTTAAAAGACCAAGTAAAGGGTAGAATTCTGAGCCCTGGGTTATGCCAATGGCTGGGGATGGACGGAAGAGGAAGAGAGAATCTGGTTGGATTGTAGGAGAAACACCAATATGGTGCTCAGGGGAGGAAAAAGCCATCTGTGTTGTTTCTCTTTCTCTCTCTCTCCCTTCCTTCCTCCCTCCCTCTTTCTGATTATTGTCACCCTATCATTTGTTTTCCTCCTCTTTCATGTATATTTGCAATAAACTTTTCTTAATTGCTTTATAAAAGAGGATGCTTCTAAGAGTTAAATGCAACAAAGAGGTAAGAAAGGGAAAAAGTCAGTAAATTTGCCAACCAAGAAATAATTGGTGACCTAAATAGCAGTTTCCAAAAGCAGTAGGAACAAAAGGCACATTGTAGATCCTCACATATTCATTCTAGTCTATAAGGTGAATTCCTTTTCCTCCTCCATTGTGATTTCATTGAAAGAGATCTTCCTGGGAACAGAGGCAGAATCCTCCAGGTAATCCTTATTTTACTCATTAATGGCCCCAAAGCCGTTCGTATAACTTTAATTACAGTATATTGTTATACTTCTTCCATTTTATTATTAGTTATTTTTGTTACTCTCTTACTGTGCCTCATTTATAAATTGCACTTTATCATAGTTATGTATGTATAGGAAAAATACTAGTATATACTGTATCTAGGGTTTGGTGCTACTCATGATTTTAGGCATCCACTGAGGTCTTTGAAAGTATTCCCCAAGCATAAGGGGGAGGGGGGGCAGGGGGTGACTATACTGCATGAGTAAACCAGCTGGAACCACACACTTGAAAAAATGATTTTTGTAAAGACACACAATTAACTCTCATGCCTTTGACATTCAACTTTCACAAACTGAAATATTTAAACCTGGATCACTGATTATTACTTTTCCACTGCGAAATAAATTCTAAGATCCAGCTGACATAAAGAAATTATGTACATGACAAAATACTACTGAGCAATTCTCAGACAAGCCACCTAAAGTTCACAACAACAACAAAAATTAGGTGCAAGTGAATATCTGGATGGGAAGGCACCTGTTTTGTACCACAATTAGGAATAAATAGATATAAAAAGTTTCTGTTTGTTTTAACTATGCCTTATAATAGAGTACCTTCCTTCTTACATTTCCATGTGCTTTTGAACAAAACAGCAACCATATCTGTGCAGCTGTCTCAGGAGTATAGTTCCATACACTAAAAAGATTGCAGGTTCATTCCCAGGCAGGGCACATACCTAGGTTTCAGATTCCACCTCCAGTCTCAGATTTCACCCCTGGTCATAGGGGTGGATGGGAAGCAACCAATCAGTCAGTCTCTCTTCTCTTCTCTTCTCTTCTCTTCTCTTCTCTTCTCTTCTCTTCTCTCTCAAAAATGAATGAATGAATGAATGAGACTAAAGCTCAAAGAAGTTACATATGTGTTTAAAGACAATAACTACAGGAGCAGAATGGAGATTGAAACTGACACAATATGATAAAGTCTGCAAAAGAACCTACACTGAGTGGGAAATTAAAGGGAGAATCAATGGTACTTTGAAAACTTAAAAGCCTTTGGGAAAACCATAACAATAACTACATGATAAAAAAAAAAAAAAGAAAAGAAAAAAAAAGAAAAAACTTGCCAAAACTGGTTTGGCTCAGTGGAAGAGCGTTGGTCTGCGGACTGGAAGGTCCCAGGTTCGATTCTGGTCAAGGGCATGTACATTGGTTGCGGGCACATCCCTGGTAGGGGGTGTTCAGGAGGCAGCTGGTTGATGTTTCTAGCTCTCTATCCCTCTCCCTTCCTCTCTGTAAAAAATAAATAAAATATTTTTTTAAACATATCACATGGGGCATAAATATATGGAACTGGACTATTCGCTTGTGAAAGAGGAATTCACAGGAATATGTAGAACAGACAGAGGTTAAGAGTTGGCTATTTTTATGTCCATTGTTTTAGACAGGACAAGTGTAGTGTACTCAAGAGTACGGGCTCCCCTGAGTTTAACCCAACTTCCAATTCTTGCTCTACCATTTAATAACTGTGGTTTCAGGTAAGTCACTTACCTCTTTACATCTCAGCTTCTTCTAAAATGAGAAAATAGTGACATAACCATCGCAAACACTACCTATAAAGGACCTGGCGCTCTAAAAGCAAATAAGATTCTAAAACCCCACGAAGTCATTATCATTTCAAATACAAAAACTAGAAAAATGAGAAATTTCATTACAACTGAGGGTCTTAGTGAGCTTTCTTCATACAAAAACAACAACAACAACAACAACAAAACAAAACAAAAACTATAGAGGCTTTTATATTATAAATAAGGAAGTTTGAGTTGAATTGACTGACTTTGTAAAGGAAATAAATAGTTTCATGCTCTAAACTTTTCCCCTTCATCTCCAGTTGGCAGAAAAGTAGGACACAGAGTTCACAGACAGAAACTTGATGCCAGTTCATTAGGTTAAGACACAGTCTGGCTAGCAAATTCCTCAAGGACATGGTGCAATGAAAATGATTCAGGAAAATAGAGATCATAGGAAAGTATATAAATAACACTAAGGCTGGGGGTAAGCTTTATTTTTTCTGCTTTTTTTTTCTTTTTTATTTATAAAATGTATTGGGGTGACATTGATTAATAATATTAAATCCATTACAAGTGTAGAGTCCTATAATTGCACATCACCTGCACTGTGTGCTCACCACCCGAAGTCTAGTCTCCCTCTGTCTCCATATATTTGATCCCTTTATCCTCTTCTGTCCATCTCCCTCGCCCCCCCCACACACACATACATACACACACACACTCTTCCCCTCTAGTAGCCACCCTTCTATTGTCTATATCTATAAACATTACTTTTAAAAAGCAAACAAAATGAAATCAATAACTCATACACTTTTTATGGTTAGTTGCCGCTACAACATATATATGTTTAATGCCTCACTTAAACTGCACTCTCCCTAGGACCTGAGATTGTGTCATTATATTTAGCATATGAGTAAATATTAGTTTGTTACTCATGATGTTGGCACAACTGGGAAGGCATCTGACAAAATAAAAACAAAACCAGATTCTTAGTTGATTCCTAACATCAAAGAAATCCTAGTAGAGCAACAACTCCAACATCAAAAAAGAGAAGTCATAAATTACTGAAGAAAACGTTGGGGGAAAAGAAGGGCTTATAAAACCCAGGAGCAATCAGAGAGCAATCACATTTGTTTCATAAAAATGTAAAATCCGCCGAAACCGGTTTGGCTCAGTGGTAGAGCGTCGGTCTGTGGACTGAAGGGTCCCAGGTTCAATTCCTGTCAAGGGCATGTACCTTGGTTGCGGGCACATCCCCAGTAGGGGGTGTGTGCAAGAGGCAGCTGGTCGATGTTTCTCTCTCATCGACATTTCTGGCTCTCTGTCCCTCTCCCTTCCTCTCTGTAAGAAATCAATTTAAAAAAAATAATATATGAAACAAACATAAAATCCTGCACAGAAAGAAAATAGCATTACCAAAGTCAGAAGACAATGAATCTTTATGTATTTTCTTTAATACATAAAGATATTTTAGGATAAATTTACATGGTATGTATGTTATATTCTATGTAAACAAATGGGAGAAAATAAACAAGGGGCAAAACAAGCAGTTACTGAGAAAAGAATGTTAAAATGTTAAATATATGAAAGCTGATTAACCTCGCTTGTAATTGCATGCATGCATGTGACGATAACGAGAACCAGTTTCTCACCTAGCAGGTGTGTTGGCTAATACCGCCTGGGAGATCACCGGCGGAGAAAAGCATCATTATGCAATACGGAACTGACAAAATTAGGGCCAACACTTCGGAGGGCCTCGTTATATTTCTCAACCCTGAATTTACACATCTCCCGTCATTGGGCAATTCCCCAGGTTGAACTTGTCCTATAAGGAGGGATTCCTATTTGTGCACAAAGACAAGTGCACAAAGACAGACTAGAATATCCAGTGGTTGATGGAAGACACCCCATGGGTCTCGCTTACTGCGTTTTGTATATTGCCAGGCAAACTGTAGGAGTTCAAAAAATAATCATTGAATGGGGAGTGAAGGATGCGTATGGCAGCAGTGCCCTTGTCTTGACGACAAGTCCATGCCCAACGACAGGGACTGCTCAAGAAGTCAGCATAATCTAGTCACACAAGGAACAGCAAAAGTCCACAAAAGCATAACATAGATGACTCTGGCTGGTATGGCTCAGTTGGTTGAGCACTGTCCCATGCACCAAAAAGTTGCTGGTTCCATTCCCAGTCAGAGCACATGCCTGAGTTATGGGCTCAGACCCCAGTAGAAGGCGTGCAGGAGGCAGCCTATTCATGTTTCCCTCTCACATCAATATTTCTCCCTTCCTCCCTCTCTCTAAAATCAATAAAAACATATTTATTTTTACAAAAGAATATGGTTTGTGTATACATGCTGGAATATGATGATCTCTGAGAAATTAGGTTTTTAAAAAAAATATATTTTATTGATTTTTTACAGAGAGGAAGGAAGAGAGATAGTGAGCTAGAAACATCAATGAGAGAGAAACACCCATTGGCTGCCTCCTGCATACCTCCTACTGGGGATGTGCCCGAAACTAAGGTGCATTCCCTTGACCTGAATCAAACCTGGGACCTTTCAGTCCGCAGGCGGATGCTCTATCCACTGAGACAAACCGGTTTTGGCGAAATTAGATTTTTTAAAAGGGCAAAATATAAAATATGTACATTTGCTTGTGTGAAGGTAGACTACCTGGAAAGAGAAATAAGACACAGGTAACTGTCTCTAGGTAGATGGTTTGGCAAACTGAGGATTGGGATGGGGAAAGTTTTTCCTTTAGAAAGTTACTTTTAGAAACTTGCTTTGTATTCTTTAGTAGTTATGGATTCTTTGTACCACCAGTAAAATCTGATCTCTCAATTAAAAATTAGTTAACAACCGAAAATCCTCATGCAGAGACACGCCGAGATTCTGTATTCTTCTACTTCCCCTGCCTTTCAAGTCATGGCAGCATGACACTGAGCAAGCCACCCAGACAAAGGTCCAGATCAGGTTCCTGCGCTGAGTGCTCACTCTTTGCCAAGCTCTGTGCTGGGCACCTCTCCTCCTGTCACATTGGTTCCTGGTCAGCCTGGGACAGGAGTTGGTGAGGGAGGCGTTGTCACCAGTGTTTTAAGAGATGAGGATGCTGAGCCCAAAGTACCAGAACTAAAAGTCGCCTTCCTCCTGATTCCTGTCTTCCCAGCACACCCTGTTTCCAACAACCAGCGGTAACACACCTGGAAACACAAACGAACAGCCTCATCCCTCATTCTCTTTCATTGCATTTTATTTTTTTATTCATTTCAGAGAGGAAGAGAGAGAGAAACATCGATGATGACAGAGAACCATCTTTCAGCTGCCTCTTGTAGACACACACTCACACACACACTGGGGATGGAACCCGCAACCCGGGCAATAGAACCAGGACCCCCTGGTTCATAGGTCCACGCTCAACCACTGTCCCACACCTCGCAGCTCATCCCTCATTCCTTCATTCATTCATTCATTCATTCTTCTTCTTCTTTTTTAATATATTTTATTGATTTTTTTACAGAGAGGAAGGGAGAGGGATAGAGATCTAGAAACTTCAATGAGAGAAACATCGATCAGCTGCCTCCTGCACATCCCTCACTGGGGATGTGCCCGCAACCAAGGTACATGCCCTTGACCCGAATCGAACCCGGGACCTAATACACTGGGCTGCCTTAGCGTCTTGACACTCACAGATTACTATCCATCCTACACTTTCGTTCGAACTTGGCTGTAGACCACCTTCTGTCTTCCTCGTGATTGCATCCTCCCCTCCACAGGTGGAGTTACTTCCTGAACTGCAATAAAATCCAGGCTTCCTTCCTCTCGGCTGGATTTTGTTTTAAATCACTAGCTTTCTGCCAGGGAAAAGGACAGGCGTTTCTCCCCAAACTTTATGTTCAGGAGACTCATCCAGGACAAAGTTCCCGTGTTTGGGGTCACTTGGGCCGTCCTCTCCGGGAAGGGCTCCAGCTTTGCCTGCATTTTCCGTGTCCGAGACGCAGGGAGACTGACGGGACTGGGGCTGGATGAATCAGAGCAGCAGCCCGGCGCGCAGTGCACCAGGGGCGAGCTCCCCCCGGGGGCCTGCTCCTGGCCTCGGCTTTGGCGGGGTCAGGGCAGCACCGCCCCGCCCCCCAATCCTACCCCGGCCCCCCGGGGCGCCCAGGCCCGCCCGCAGGCTGGGGCGCAGCGGGAGGCACCCTTACCCGCCAGGCTTGGTCCAGGTCGAAGTCCCGGGCGCGCAGGAAGCGCAGCAGGAAGGGGTCGGTGGGCGGCGGCGGCGTGGGCACCGGGCCCAGCGCCCGCAGCCGGCGCCGCAGCTCGGCCAGGCTGGGCTGCAGCAGCGGCGACGGGTCGGGCAGCGCGCTCAGCTGCAGCCCCGTCGGCGGCCCCGGCCGCGCCTCTGCCATGCCCGCCTCCTCCGCTGCTGCGGCCCGGGTGGCCCTGGCGACCGGGAAAAGCCCGGACGGAGCGCCTCCCTCCGGCCCTCCCCCGGTGGCCTCTGCCCAGCGCACGCCCACCCGCCTCCGCCCGCCCCGCGGCCCCGCGCTGCCGCCCCGGAGGGAGGGAACCACGTGGTGTCCCCACAGGTGCTGATGGTAGTCAATCCCACTGGCAGCTGCGGTTAGTCACTGGTGGTCCATGCCAACTGGAGATGTCAAAAAGTTGGTTTGCCTACGTTAATTGGGATGTTTCAGATAAATCTCAATCTCTCTCCCTTTCTCTCTCCCTTTCTTTCTCCCTTTCTCTTTCTCTTTCTCTCCCTATCGCTCTCTCCCTTTCTCTCTCTCTCTCTCTCTCTCTCTCTCTCTCTCTCTCTCTCTCTCTCTCTCTCTCTCACATTAATTGGGATGTTTCAAATAAATCTGATAGGGAGCTCTCTCTCTCTCTCTCTCTCTCTCTCTCTCTCTCTCTCTCTCTCTCTCTCTCTCTCTCTCTCCCCTCTCCCCCTCTCCCCCTCTCCCTCTCCCCCTCTCTTTCCCTTCTCCTTTAGCAATCATTTGATGCGCTGCAGCAGACTCACTACTGAGCCCTCCTGCCATGGAGGCTCCAAGCTGACTCCCAGCCCCTAACTGTAAGGGTGCCACACTCACAGACCCACAACCCCTCCCCTCGCTCCCAATCCAGGCAAGTCTTCTCAGCTCTTGGCCTTCACCCTGTTAGTTATGTACACAGGCAAGGATGGGCAAAAATAAGCTTACAGTTGTGAGTACTTGAAACAGTTTATTCTCGTGTTATTAATTATTAATTATCGTGCTATTTATTTGTATTACAGCTGTAAACATACCTTTGCCTACTCCTGTATAAATGACTAGCAAGGGCCACGCCCATTTCCAATGGACAAGTCCAATGTCCTTATCTCAGATGAAGCAAGGCAATGATGGACAAACCAAAAAGGTCGTTAAACTGGCCGTAACTTGACCTATCTATGGCAGCTATCCTAGAACTAACTGGCCTGTCTCCCCAATCCATGAGACTCATTTCTATGGAATATATATCATGTGGCAGGAAAATGCTGGACTTGCCCAAACAAAACCAAATGTTTGCCTTTCAGAAACTCAGAGGCTGGTGAGAGAGGCTGCCATTTCATTCATTAAAACAGTAGTTATTGAGCGACTATTGTGTCCAGACCTTGTTCCAGGTACTGAGGGGACACCTGCAAGCAAAACAGACAAAAGTCCTCAGCATCAGGGATTTTCTGTTCTTGTAGAGGGAGATCGACAATAAACAGGTAAATAATAAACTATGGTCTGAGAGATATCGATAGACGAAATGGAGAGACGTAAGCAAGACAGGAGGACAGCACAGACAGGGAGGGTTGGACACACACCCTCAGGAGGGGAAGAAGCTGGCCCCGGGGTAGCAGGGCCGCAGGCTTTGACTTCCATTCTGAGGGAGCTGGGATGCCAGGAGAAAACATCATCGGAACTCAATGAGAAAGCTATTTATTGCAAGCGAGGGAGAGAGCTTTGGTCTTTATTTAGAGTGAGTTGGAAAGCTTTTGGGGTACAACTATTCTGAAGGAGGTGTGGAGAGAGTGCCGGGAGAGCACGGAGGAAGACGACCTGATTCTGCTTCGGGCATCTGGAAGGCTTCTGGAGAGAAGACATTTGCTTGGCCTTAGTGGGTGCATTGGGAACGCTGGCCAGGTGAAAGAGAGGGGGGCTGAGAGCAGGAAGAAAGTGCTAGTCAAAAGGAATAGCCCATGTAAAGCCTTACTTGGAGCTGTAATTCAAGGTATAAGGGAAGCCAGGTTTCTCTAGAGTTTAACGTGTTTAAAAGTAAATTAACAAGTGAGTGTACATCTAGTATGTTTTCTTTTTTAATAGTTTTTTTAAGTTGAAATAATACCTTATTTATTTTAAAATGTTTTTATCATTTCTTAAGTCTTTATTGTTTGAAGTATTACATTTGTATTACATATGTCTCCTTTTCCCCCCATTGACCTCTCCCCAGCCACCCCACTTCCCAGCACATGCCCTCACCCTGCTACTGTCTGTGTCCATTGGTTATGCTTATATGCATGTGTACAAGTCCTTTGGTTGATCTCTTACTCACCTCCCCGCCTCCCCTACCACCACCTTTCCTCTAAAGTTTGATTTTGACCGTCTGCTCGATGCTTTTCTGTTTCTGGTTCTATTTTTGTGCATCAGTTTATGTTGTTCATTATATTCCACAAATGAGAGAGATCATAAAACCAGAAACACTAATTAGAAAGGACATATGCACCCCTATGCTCATAGCAACACAGTTTACCATAGCTAAGATTTGGAAACAGCCTAAGTACCCATCAGCAGATGAACGGATTCAAAAACTTTGGTACATCTACACAATGGAATACTACGCTGCTATAAAAAAGAAAGAACTCTTACCATTCGCAACAGCATGGGTGGACATGGAGAGCATTATGCTAAGCAAAACAAGCCAGTTGGAGAAAGATAAATATTACATGTAGCCTATTTCCTTCTCTTTCAATTTATTTTTCATCACATTCTTCTACTTGTCCTTAACAATTGTCATCTGATTTTTTGAAATTGGACAGAAGGTTTAGTGAGAGATCATTGACATAGCTATAATATTAGTTTATGATATCCTTTTACAATATAGTGAGCTGTATGTGGATAGTGAGCTATACGTTATGTCTGCATTTGTGAAACTCTTATAAACACAAAAGAGTGTTTACTTATTGGTTGAGTTAATTGCCACTGAACTGTGTGGAAATGAAACCAAGATGGAGCCCAGAAGGCCATGAGAGATGGCTTCTAAATTCGCAGGAGGTGGCAAGATGTCTGTAACAAAAATGTGAAGCCATTCCAATGTCTGCAGTCAGTGGCACAGGAGAAAAGAGTGCGTCATGTTTTGTGAGATAATGCAGACCATGCCCGTGTGTTTCAACAAGGTACCTTGATTCTACATGTATAACATTTTTAGAATTCCTGGCTTAAGTTTTCAGGAGATGTCACTCAAAGTTGCTATGCTCATGTTTTATCCTGGTGATCTCTCATGCTCACTGCCAGGGCTTCCAGGCCTCTACTGCAAAAATTCCAGAGGGGCTTCTGGAACTATTGGTATGAAGAAACAAAAACATGGATGGGAGGAAAAGGTAGGCTGTATTTGCGCAACGAACCTGCAATTTATGCTGAAGTTGTTTAACAATTCATCATTAGTAGATAATAAACTTATAGGTATAATAATTAGTTTACTTTCAGCTTCACAAGAAAGATGTAAATACTAATTATTATTGTTAAGAGTTAACATTTAAAAAGGGGTAAAATTAGGACTCATACAGATATCAAAATGAACATGTGTTAAAGACTTTATTTCACTTATAAGCAAGGAACCAGAAGGAGGTCACAAGAGAGTCAAAGAAGAAATCAAAACAGCACACATTTATATGGGATAAAGGATGTTGAAATAAATGTGCAAATGGTGGCAAAAGTATGTAACCGCTGCAGGGAGAGAGGGAGGTCAGTTGAAACTTCACCAGGTAGGACAGATTCTGCATGCCCTTTGACAAGAATTATTTGCTATTGCTTTCAATCCCCTATAATTTCACCTTGTGAAATAGCCTAGTTAGAATTAGAATCAGGTAATCCAGAGTATCGTTTAGAGCAAGCATGTCAAACTCAAAGGCTAACATGGGCCAAATAAACAAGGTTGAAGTTTATGTGGTCCACACAAAAAACAAAAGCTTCGATTTTCATAGAAACGTAGGTTTATTTCAAAAGAGTTATGCTGAATTCAAAGGGCTGAAATAAATGAGTAATCATTAACATAAAATAATAGAATATTTTAATAAAAATTAATATTTTTCTTGAACATTAACTTACCAGACACTGAATAACCGCACACATTAATAAGTGTAACACGCTGAAACTGGTTTGGCTCAGTGGATAGAGCATCGGCTTGCCAACTGGAAGGAGGATTTCTCTCTCATCGATGTTTCTAACTCTCTATCCCTCTTCCTTTCTCTCTGTAAAAAATTAATAAAAATATATTTTAAAAAATAAGTGTAATGCAAATAAGCCTATTTTTCTTGTTCTTAAAAGCAAAATATTTCCTGTTGCACAAACCAAATGAGTCAGTATAAGACTAATAATGTGGCAGTTGGCTGCTAAAATATTCGCTGCTAGTATTAGTGGAGAGAAATGGTGCACCTGTGCATAAGGGAAAGGTCAATAAGGAAAAAGAGACATATGTAATACAAATGTAATACTCGGAACAATAAAGACTTAGAAATTGATAAAACATATTTTAAAATAAATAAGTTATTATTTCAACTTAAAAAAACTTTTAAAAAAAAGAAAACATGCTACATGTACACTCACTTGTTAATTTACTTTTAAACTACTAGAGAAGCCTGGCTTCTCTTATAGCTTGAATTACTCACAGCCCTCCCCCCCTTTTTTTAAATACCATTAATTTATTGGAGGAAGTAGGTCAATTTTCTTTAGATTTACCACATCCTAGATTTGCTGGTTGGTTTTTTGTAGTTTCATTAAATCTGTCTTCTTTTCCTGCATTTTTAAAAATGACTATTAGATCTAGAGGTTTGATTAGCATTAGGTTCAATCTTTGACAATAATATTTTATAAGGAAACTCTCCTTTGTATCACATGAGAACATACTTATCTGTGTTCTCCCACCTTCATATGTTAATATAATTTGGTTTAGATGCTGCTGACCTAATCTCGCCACTTAAAAGTTTTCCATTTCCCTTCTATCCTAATAGCCCTATATTAGGGTTTGTAAAATGATCATCTTCTAACTTATCATTTTCTCCTCATTGATTTTCTGTGAATAGAAACTTTCCCTTATGAACTATTTTATTAACTTTAAATTTGATTTTAATAGAAAAGGTAATACAAATGCTTGATTGTTTTAATTAACTGGATGACATTTATTTATTTACTTATTTATTTATTTATTTGTTATTTGTATCCTCACCAAGGACATGCTAAGAGAGATAGAGAGAGGCATCAATCAGTTGCCTTCTATATATGCTTCAACTGGGGATTGAACCCACAAACCAGGTATGGGCCTGACTGGGAATTGAACAGGCAACCTTTCGGTGCACAGAAGGACACTCAATCAACTGAGCCACTCCAGCTGGGTGGCAGTATTTATTAAAGCTGAAAATATTCAGCTTTGAATATGCTCTTTTCACCTAATGACAGAATGCTACTGCACACACCCAATTTCATAATTCAGTAGATCAGACAACTGCTGCTGATGGGCAATTCAGCTTACATAGTTACCTGGAACTCTGTGGTCAGCCACTGAGTATCTACCTGGACCCAGTAGCCGACCAGGAGCAGCTTTTTGAACAAAGAAGTGTTGTGAGCAGAACAAGGCATGGCCTTACACAAAACCCCAGCTGTCTGAACTGTGATTCTCCCCATGGGGCATCGCTGTCTGCCATAGACATTCCCAGTCCCTATGTGGGCATAAGGCCCACATGTCAGAGCAGTGGGCAATGTAGGCTGGACCTCCCTCTGAGGCTTTCCTCACTGCAAGCCCCACGCACCGGCAGCCTGACAGCCGATGGGAAATGCATTGCAGGAGCATGCTCAAATGGGGTGAGATGTAGCCTCCAAAATCCAAAGAGGCCAATCGAACTGAGTGCCTCTTTCTTTGTGGGAAAGAGCAGGCATAGCCACTTGTCTCTCTCTCACGAGGGAAATGTCTCAAGGTGCCCCGGGCTAGCAATGGCACCCACATGACGGCACCTGAAGGAATGTGTGCTTTATCTCCTCTCATCTGAAATGTGTGCTTTATCTCCTCCCATCTGAAGGGCAGGCTTCTTATGAAAGCATTTGTTGGCTATGTTCTCTCACCAGGCCCCACGAACCCATCATAATGTAACAGGCCAGCGTGCTGAATATTTTCCATTTTCACCTCAGATGTACCCTCCACTCTTCTCTCTCAGTCTGTGTGCCATGAGGCTGATTGATTGATTTCCTCATGTCCCTGCCCTTTGGCTCCCAGTGGTGTTTGGCCAATGGGATGCAGTTCAGATCAGAGGTTCTCCCCCTGGCTCCCCTGCCGCAGGGCTGCAGCAGATTGGCCGTCCCTCTCCATTGGACTACAGTGCCTTTCGGGCAGCCCTCTCTTACAGCTGTGGCCGTTCTCTCTGGGTTCCTGTAACTACCCACTCGCTGTCCAATCAGGACTGTGTTCATTTTCTGGGGCTGCTGTAACAAAGTACCACAACCAAGTGGATGAAACAATAGACATGGATTCTCACCGTTTTTTGGAAGTGGAAGTCCAAAATCAGAGCATAGGAAGGATTTGTTCCCTCTTTGGAGGCACCTGCTCCATGCCGGTCCCAGCCTCAGGTCTCTGCCAGCAATCCTTGGCAGTCTTTGGGAGGTCTCCCTCCAATCTCTTCCTCCATCGTCACATGGAGTGTTCTCTATGGATCTGTGTTTGTGTTTCCATTTTTCCCCCTTTGTAGAAGGACCCGAGGCATATTGGAATAAGCTCACCCTAATCCAGTATGGCCTCATCTTAACTTGATTACATCTACGGAACCCCCCTATTTCAAAATAAGGTCATGTTCTGAGATTCTTGGAAGGACACCATTCAATCCAGTAAAACATCTACCAGTATGGATGGTAATGATCTTGTATTTTCCATCCCTTCACTGTAGTAAATGGTCCTTTTATTAAATGATCCTGAATTATCTAACTTGAGTATTTCAACAGGGTCAGGGCACTGACTGGCCAACCGCTGTGGCATATAGGGCAGGGCGGTCATGGTGTCGGGGCTACATTACATCAGAAAGCAGGAGAGTGTGCACAGCCCTGAGGTCAGATCGTGATCTCTGCAGCATGAAGGCAAACTGCTTCAGGTGATCATGACTGGGAGAAATGGGAGAGCCTGATTTAGGTCAATACCACAAGGTTTATTTGCTCCCATCAGAAACCACATCTAACATCTTAGCTATAATTGACAATGCCGCCTGATTAAATGTATAATAATTCAGTCATAGTCTATGACTCATCTGGCTTTCACTAACCAAAGAGGCAAGTGCAATCATCCCAACATCTGCCATTGCCTAGAAATATGGCGCTGCTTTTGGTTTTCTTTCTGGAGAGAGTAGGATAATGGCTGGGGGGCGGGGGAGAAAGGGGAGGGTGGTCATTTTTGAGGGCCTCTATTTGTGTGTTTTTCTACTAAAATACCATTTACTTAGTGGATCAGGAAACCAATATGGAATTTCTGCCAGATGGTAAATATGTTTATTCCTGCAATATATTTGGTGAGTGAGGAAATGACCGTAGGATCAGTCTTCTAGCTCATCAGATCCATTGTTAAATAAACAAGATCCTAACTATCACTTGATCTCCATAAGCCCCCTTCTGACCGGAGACTATGATGGTATTTGGGGGTTCTGTGGATGAGCTTCACAGTATTTCCTTTCCCTATTGCTCCATTACTCTGATAACAGTCATGTTATTAGCAAGGGGTGCAGGTCTTTCTGGGCTTGATTTGGGGGAAAGCTTCATATTACACATCAGTTGCAGAACAGAAAATGTCCTCCAAAGGACCTAGCTTCCCCCTTAATGAAGATGCCCCAATCTCTGAACTGGGTCCTTACTTAGATGTGTAAACTGGGTTCTTATTTGTCCAGTTTTGAACCATGCCTGCCATTCTCTAGTGAAGTCTTATGAGTCACATGGACTAATAAAAGTAAAATATGCTCCCCTTGTTAGGAATATTGCTGCCAATCATGCATTTGGAAATTACATGGGTTAAAGCCTACATAAAAGTTTATTCATTTAAACAAAGATTTAGGCATCCCTACTATGTACCAGAGAATACTCTAAGCTTAATTTCTTTTATGTCATTTAATTTTCAACCCAATCCTGCAAGGCAGATTCTATAACTCCCATGTTCTAATTGAGTAAAGTGAGGCACAGAGAAGTTAAGTAGCTTGCCTAAAATCACACAGCTGATAATCAGTCCAGTTAAGATTCTTTGTGATTAAAAGTTCATAGCCTTAATTACTGTTATGTTGCCTCAAATGTGCAATTATTTTTATGAATTATTTGAATGTAGAATGGACACACATTGAATCAATGTAGCTATCATTATGAGCAAAAATAAAACCATTGAGTAAATATTAGTATTACTAATGCCTACCATTTTTCTGGATAGTGTGCTAGATATTTCATATACATTATCTCTAATTTCCTAGTGTAGCAATGTGGATCACGTTTCCCCTAATGAGGAAACTGGGTCTCTTGAGTATAATGATGAAATTTAATGCCATTCAGCCTTTGAGTGCTGGGCAAGACAAATAAACCCAGATGTTGGCATTGAGTGTCTGCCTACCTAAGCCGTTGTCACGTTAGGAACATTTTGTTTAGACCACTCCCTCTGGGACATGGTACTTGACCCTGATTGCATATAAAATCCAACAACAAGAATGAATCTGAGCATGGCCAGTGTGGCTCATTGGATGACCTCCAGGAAGGAAGTCATGGTTTCATTCCCTGTCAGGGCACTTGCTGGAGTTTCAGGTTCGATCCCCAGTAGGGGGTGGGGGTGTAGGAGACAGCCAGCCGGTCAATGATTCTCATCAGAGATGTTCCTATCTCTCTCTTGCTCTCCCTTCCTCTTTGAAATCAGTAAAAAAAAAAAAAAAAAAAGAATCTGAGAATACCTCTACTTACTTAAGTGTCCAGCTTTGGCACATCTGGACTCACAGATTCAAATCACAGACTGGTTGTCATATGCAATGATAACAGTTGATACAGTCTTTCCTGTGGTAAAGCCAAATGCCAGAAAGCCAGAGTTGGAATCTGATTCTGATTCTTACCAGATGCAATTCTAAAATAAAATGCCTCACTGTGAAGGCTCAGCTTCCTCCTCTCTGAATGGGGCACCTTCCTCTACCACCTGGGGGTGTGAGAGGGTCAAATCAAATGAGTAAAAGTGTGTTGTAACAAATACAAATTTAGGATGACAAATACACATTCTTCTGTTTGTTCAAGATCTGTTCCTTGTGAGATAGATTCATAAAATACATTTGGCTTCAACATGCCAAATGCTCACTTGCATGTCTGGCATTGAGTCTAACTTACCCATCTAACCAATTTAAATCAGCTCATTCTGTGTCTGCTTATTTGCTACCCATGTCCCCAGGTGAATTTATTGCAGGATCACATGTAGTTTATTCTGATCGTATATTGGTCTGATCTTAAATAGTGGTACCTACCTCTATCCCATGTCCCCTAACCTTGTTAAATTGCTTCTGAGATACTTTTTTTCCACATTTTACATCTCTTAACTTGCACTGTACTAAATAACTTCTTATCATTGCTATCAGTCGGGCCACAGTGATGACATACTGGATGTTGCTTGCGCACATCAAAAAGGCAGGTATGAGGCCTGGGGGAGAGCCTGTTATTGAAATGCATATGACAAAAGGCTAGCCCAGCTGGTGTTGCTCAATGGTGAGCATCGACCTATGAGCCAGGAAGTCACGGTTCAATTCCTGATCAGGGCGTATGCTTGGGTTGTGGGCTGGATCCCCATTATGGGGCATGCAGGAGGCAGCCCCTCAGTGATTCTCTCTCATCACTGATGTTTCTCTCTCTCTCCCTCTCCCTTCCTCTCTGAAATCAATTTAAAAAAATTAAATAAAAAAGGCTTATCTAAGTCTAAAAGAGCTTTTTCTATAAGTATAAAGTAAAATATTCAGTTGATAAGAAAGCAGTATATAGTAATATTTTTCTAAGTGATGCATAAACTTACAGTGCCATTTTAAAAAAAAGAGAGAGAGAGCCGAAACCGGTTTGGCTCAATGGATAGAGCGTCGGCTTGGGGACTGAAGGGACCCGGGTTCGATTCCGGTCAAGGGCATGTACCTTGGTTGCGGGCACATCCCCAGTAGGGGGTGTGCAAGAGGCAGCTGATCGATGACTCTCTCTCATCGATGTTTCTAACTCTGTATCTCTCTCCCTTCCTCTCTGTACAAAATCAATAAAATATATTAAAAAAAATAAATAAAAAAAAATAAAATAAAAAAGAGAGAGAGAGAGAGAGAGAGAGAGAGAGAGAGAGAGAGAGAGAGAGAGAGAGAGAGAGAAAGAAAAGAAAAAAGCAACTAGGTTGGATAAAATAATGTATCAGCTTTGTCCATGCTTTTGATTCTGTTCACTTCTTAAATTATGACACTAGCTCCTGCTTACCAGTAGCTATTCCTGTTTTGACCTTTTATGTAAGAGATATAACATCAAGTCCTGAAAGTCTGAACCAACTAAATCTTTCATTTTAGTGGTTCTGTATCTTGCTGCTCAGTTTTAGGCATTAACTAATTTTTGCAAGCACTGGTGATTTCTAACCAAGACAGAAGTTTCTGTCCAGCTTTCCTACTTCACAAATTATAAACAAGACACCATTTCCCAAACTTGACCAAACATGAGGATAATTTACCTGGGCCTTTCTTAAGGACAGAGATTTCTAGTCCCATCCTGACACATTAGCAAGAATCTCCAGGAAGTCTAGAAATCTGGATTTGTAACAGACACTATAGGGGATTTGAGAACCACCAACTGAAGAAAGTCTGTTTTATTTCCCTCATGTACAGATTTTGTAAATATAAAATTAATTGGCATGATATCTGTCCTCTATCTGTCATTTTGACTGAGGGGATACCATGGAGTTGTCTGAACTAGTATTTGAAAGAGATTTGCTCAATAGTCTTGTCTTTAAAAAATTAAATTTAGCTTTTCTAAGTTCCTCTTAGCTTAAATCTAGGAATGCACATCCTCAATGGGTAGTTTTTGTTTTTGTTTTACAGAGAAGAAGGGAGATGGATAGAGAGTTAGAAACATCGATCAGCTGCCTCCTGCACATCCACCACTGGGGATGTGACCAGAATCAAACCCAAGACCTTTCGGTTCGCAGGCCAAAGCTCTACCCATTGAGCCAAACCGGTTTCGGCTTCAGTGGGTAGTTTTTACCTCTGTTCTGTTAAAATGCCCTCCTATTAGGGAAGAAGTGATTATAACAATAGGCTATGTGTGTATCTGTTATCCTATCTGGTAGCCTGGACTTTGTCCACATAGACACATGGCCTTGTTTTTGTAAGGCTTTAGATATACAGTTGGAGGTTTTTTTTGGCTGTTGATGTTATTCTAGACCTCATTTCATCAAAGAAACCTACAAGAAAGTACTTGCAAACTACAGTGAGCTGAAGGAGCCATCACATCGCTTAGGAACGCTGGCTCAAAACCTTGGCCCATGTGGCTCCATTTCTTAGTAAAGTCACCAGTTTCAGGTGAAAATTATAATTAAAATTATAAATTATAATGATAAGTAATATAGATTAAAAAAGAGTGGCTAACACTGAGACTCTAACTTCAACCAATCTTGTGGAGAAATCATTCACCTCAAAACAATACCACTGGAGTGCAGAACAGATGATTGCCATGTAGTTTGGTGCCCATTGAAAGTTGAATGGAGGAATGAGATTTTTAAATTACACACACACTTGAAGCCCACACCGAATGGTAAACATGTTTAGGTTGGATCGTGGAGTCTAGAGACACAGATATAGACATAAATGCTCCAGAGGCTTTGGTTATCATGCAGTTTAGAATCAAAGATTGAGAAGGTGTGTGAAGCATGCCTGGAGAACAAGTTCCAGGAGAAAGATTTAAAAGTACACTGTGCTTAGGTAATAGAAAGATAGAGCTAGTTAAGCACAAAGCAGGGATAGGCTCTAAACAATGCTAGTAGTCACGACATGTCTGTTTCTGCTCTTTACTTTAAAGATAACATCACTGGTGCACAATTATGAGACATTCTACAGAATCTTGGTTCTTCAACCCAGCACCCCTTATTCTCCATTTATTGATAAAATCACCAATTTCATTCAGGTGCAAATTATTATGATGAGAAATAATATGATTACAAAAGGATGACTAATACTGAGACCATAACTTCAACCAATCTTCTTCAGAAACTGTTTTATAGGAGGGAAGGCAATTCCAGTGCTACAGTCAGTATCTGGCATCATATTAAGAATAGGAAAAATACCAATTTTCTTTGTTTTATAGGAAAACATTAATATGTAATTCTCCTATTATATAAAAATCATTTATATAGAGTTATCTTAGTCTGGGAATAGGAATAAATGCCTACATGTAAAACTGTTCAAGTGAATGAGGCAATCAGGCATCCGTGCTCTGTTTGTTCAGAGGTGGCCTTTAGAACACTACCCAGTGTTGTAAATATCCAAAGACCAACTCTGGCATGTGTTTACTTGGTCTTGCCCTTTGGGCCAGTTCTGGAGATCATAATGCAAATCCATCAAGTTCAAATACTACTTCAAAACAGTGTTTGCCAAAGTTGATACTATTTAAAATTGGAATTTTCATAATTGAATGTTCCCAAAGAACATTTCTATAAAGCCTGATATTCATGTGCCTTTAAGAAGCTTGCGTAATCCACAATAAAAGAAATCAAACAATGAAATACCGTTTTCATTACACCAGATTGAAATTAGGTAAAAAGCAAGATCTGAATGCGGATAAAGGCATTAGAAAATCAATACTGTCACCCGTGGCTGGTGGGAGTGTAAATTGGCACAACCTTCCTAGGTGGTTTGGCAATCCATTTTCAAATGCACTGAAGAAAAAAAAAAAAGTGCATGTCATTAGATCTAGAGATTTATCCTGAGGAAATAACTGGTTAAGAATACAAGGGACAACAGAAACCGGTTTGGCTCAGTGGATAGAGCGTTGGTCTGAGGACTGAAAGGTCCCAGGTTGTATTCTGATCAAGGGCATGTACATTGCTTGGGGGCACATCCCCAGTAGGGGGTGTGCAGGAGGCAGCTGGTCGATGTTTCTCTTTCATCGACGTTTCTAGCTCTCCATCCTTCTCCCTTCCTCTCTGTGAAAAATCAATAAAATATATTAAAAAAAAAAGAATACAAGGGACATGTGAAAAATTAAATTAAATTTTAAAATAAACAAATAAAATTTTAAAAAGAAAAAAGAATACAAGGAGCTACATACAAGAATGTTCATTGCTTCAGGGTGAACTCAAAGATTTCATGGTAAATATTTAAGAGTTAAGACCTCAGGTCTCTGCTGTGGTATCCCCCTAACTGAGTAGAATAAGTGGGAGGAGGCAGCATCCTCCTGGCTCCAGCTCCAGGAGAGATGGCCCTGTTGTGTCATCCATGAGAAGGCTGGGTAGGACCAGGGCCACAGAGAATGTCTGGATGCAACCCCTCTGTGGGAACAGATGCTCAGGAAGAGCAGTGGGAGCTGCAGGGGCTGTCTGGTTTGAACCAATAGAGATGCAGTGAGGGCAGCCTCCTCCTTTCCGTGAGTGTGTATAATACCTGCCTTAAGCTTGGCACAGGCCATGAAAACAAAAACAGAAGCAGAGTTCAACTACAGGAAAATACATCATGTGTATCGGTGGTTTCTCAACCAGGAATGGTTTGGTACCTCAGGGAACATTTGGTAATGTCTGAAGATTTTTTTTAGATTGTCACAATGGGGTGGTGAGTTATAAGGGCACCGGGAAGAGAGGAAGGGTGAATGATGAGATAAGGAAGGGCAGAAAATGTCTCCCTTGACTAGTATTGATGCAATGTCACATTTACATCATGTGGTAACTCTGTTTAATACCGGGCTGTTTTCCATGGTGAGTGCAACAGTTTATGTTCTCACCAACAATGTATGGGGAGTCTAATGTCTCTTCATCCTCACCATCACTTGCTATATGACTTTTAACGAGAACTATCCTAATGAGTGTAAAATGGTGTCTCATTATAATTTTGATTGTCATTTCCCTGATGGTTAACTATGCTGAATATATTTTCATGTGCTTATTAGCTATTTGTACCTCTTCTTTGGGAAAATGGCTATGAAGATCTTTTGTCCATTTTTTAATTGAGCTATTGGTCTTTTTGTTAGTGAGTTGAAAGTGTTCTCTGTACATTCTAAGTCCTTCACCAGATATTTGGTTTACAAATATTTTGACCCATTCTCTGAGTTGTCTCTTCACTTTCTTGTGTCATTTGAAGCACAAAACTTTTTAAAATGGATTTTGATGAAATTCAATTTACTTTTTTATTTTGGTACTTGTGCTTTTGGTGTCATATTTAAGAAGGCTTTGCCTAACCCAGGGTTATAAATATTTACTCCCATATTTTCTTCTAAGAGTTATACATATTTTTAGCTTTTCTATTTAGGTCTATGGTACATTTTGAATAAATTTAGTATGTGGTATGAGAAAAGGGTCAAATGTTATTCTTTTGCATGTAGATATCCAGTTACCTCAATACCATTGGTTGAAAAAAATTATTCTTTTTCCCATTGAACTATCTTGGCCTCCTTGTTGAAAATCCATTGATCATAAATTTGAATGGTTTATTTCTGGACTCTCAAATTCTATTCCATTGATCTCTGTGTCTAGTATCACACTGTCTTGACTATTGTAGCTCTGTAGTACATTTTAAAATTTGGAAGCATGAATTCTCCAACTTTGTCCTTCTTTTCCCAGATTGTTTTGACTATTCTGGTCCCTTACACTTCCATTTGAATTTTAAGATTATTTTATAATTTCTACAAAAAATGCTGTTAGGTTTTTTGTAAGAATTGTATTGACTCTGTAGACCAATTTAGAAAATATTGCCCTCTTTACAATGCTAAGTCTTTGGATCCATAATTATAGGATGTTTTTCCATTTACTTAGGCTTTTCGTTCCTTTTAAAGATGTTTTGTGGTTTTTTAAAAAAAATCAGATTTATTGAATTATAATTGATAAAGTTGTAAGATATTTAAAGTGTATGTTGTGATGATTTGGTACACATATGCGTTGTGAAAGGATTCCTCCCATCTAGTGAATTAACACATTCATCATTATTTTCTTCATTATTTGAAAAAGGCATTTTGTTTATTTTCTCTTTTGTTTTTCTGTTTCATTAATATCTCCTCTAATCTTTATTATTTTCTTGTAATGCCCATTTCTTTTTCTCATGTGTCAGTACTTTTAATGTTGTATACATAAAATTATAGCAAAAAGACGACTATAAACAAGATGTAGCCCCTCCATTTCTACGGTCAGCTCAGTGCATTACAGTAAACCAAGCTTATATTCCACCATCAAGTGTGGTTCTCCCATTAGTTCACTTTGTGATGGGTCATTAAGAATATCTTCAAATCCGATAGTCTCATCATTACCCCTCAAACTTCCCAGTGAAAGGTTTGAGCTTGGAAGAAATGGAAGCGGCTGAACCTGTTGCACTGCCTTGAATTCCATTCGCAATGTTAGTGGAGCAAATAGACCCTGGATGTTTCTCAGTGTGAAAAAATTCATTTTATCTTGGTCGAGCTGGAAAAAATTTTTTCTGATAATTCAAGAGGATGGCTGGGCAAAAGTTCATTTTGCACACAAGAAAAACCTTTTTGAAGGTCATGACTTTCAAAAGGCCCACTTGCTGATAGCTCAGTAACTGGAATGCTGTCCTTTAGCTAAGATCCAGGTCCTCTGGTATTTATCTTTTTTTTTTTTTTTTAAATATGTTTTATTGATTTTTTTTACAGAGAGGAAGAGAGAGGGATAGAGAGTTAGAAACATCAATGAGAGACAGACATCGATTAGCTGCCTCTTGCACACCCCCCACTGGGGATGTGCCCAGGACTGGAATCGAACCTGGGATCATTCAGTCCGCAGGCTAACGCTCTATCCACTGAGCCAAACCGGTTTTGGCTCTGGTATTCATCTTTAGCTCACTCTGCAAACAGCCTCTCCAGCCCGGTCGTAATGCTCATTCTGGCATTGAGGTCTTGAACCTATGAATTATGGTTATTTCCCTAGATATCTAGCATTACTGGGTCAAAGAGTATGAATATTTTTATTTTTAAATATTTTTATTCATTGATTTTAGATGGAGGGAGAGAGGAAGGGGAGGGAAGGTGGGAGGGAAGGAGGGAGAGAACGAGAAAGAGAGAGAGAGAGAGAGAGAGAGAGAGAGAGAGAGAGAGAGAGAGAGAGAGGTAATGTTCCACTTATTTTTGCACTGATTGATTGATTCTTTTATGTTCCCTGACAGGTGATTGAACCCACAACCTTGGCATAATGGTACGATGCTCTAACCAACTGAGCTACCTGGCCAGGGAGAGTCTGAACTTTTGTAAATACATGTTACTAAACCTTACTGCAGAAAAACTAAACAAGTTAAACCCACCAGAAGTAGCACAAATGGAGTACAATTTTTATATTACTTTAATATTCCAAAATAGATGCAGCAATGAGCACTAGGTTGATAGGAATAGGTAACTTAGCAAAAATCCGATATGGGACTATATTAGTTTTCTATTGCCATGGTAACACATTGCCACAAATATAGTGGCATAAAACAACACAAATGTATTCACTTATGGTTCTGGAGGCTGGACGTTCCAAGTCAGTTTTACTGGGCTAATGTCAAAGTCACAGGGCTGCTTTATTCTGGAGGCTCTTCCTTGCATTTTTATCAGCTTTCAGCCCATGTTCTTTGGCTTGTGACCTCTTCCTTAAACTTCCAAGTACATCATATAATCTCAGCTTCCATCGACACATTGCCTTCCCCTCTGACTTTGTGTTTCTCGTTCAGTTACTGTTATTACATCAAGCCTTCCCGGATCACCCAGCACAATATCCCCATGTCAAAGTCTCTAATTTAATCACACCTGCAACGTCCCTTTTGCCAAATTAGATAACATTCACAGATTCCAGAGACTGGAACATGGATGGTCTAAGGTCGTTATTCAGTCTACGGTCTCAAACTTTTATAGACACTACGTAAATTTATTCACAGGTGATAAACTCGGGCATGTTTTTTTAGTTGCTTAATCTACCTCAAGGCACAAGTACAATTAATGGAATCAAAGTTCACATCTATGTGTTGACAACATCACCTGGAAAAATGCAAAAGGACATGTATGAGAATGAGATAATTTTGTGATGTTGGAAGCCATGAGCCAGAGAGATGACTGGGGACAAATGTGTAGCAAAGGAGGAAACTTACTGAGCCTCATTGATAAAGGGTAGTTGGGCAAGAATAGTGATGATTTTTGGAAAATGCAATTTATATTGAGTTTACATTTCACAAAATATATTTTTATTGATTTCAGAGAGGAAGGGAGAGAGAAAGAGAAACATCAATGATGGAGAGAATCATCAATCAGCTGCCTCCTGCACACCCCACACTGCAACCCGCAAACACAGGCTGCTCTAAAAATGTCATACATAATAACATGACTGTAATTGCTAGGGTGATTTTGGATTACTGTAGCTGAATATCTGAATGCTGAGAATTTCTGATAATTGGAAAACTACTGAACCAAATTTTTTAACGTACTATATGGTAAATCAGTGGTTCACAAAGTATGGTCCAGATACCTCCAGTTATCTCTAAGGATCTCATGGTTGTCAGGGTTGGATATATGTCTGTTTCATGTTTACAGCAGATCATTGCTTATATTATCACTTAGCATCAATCAATTCATTTTCTATCAATTAATAGATGTCATCTTTTAAATAGTGCATTAAATCAGCACTGGAGTTGCAGTAGGTAATTTGTTTTTGTTAATTGGTAGTGACACAATGAAGAGATTGATTGGGGGGAATTACACCTTGAACTCGAAAACAGGATCAAAAGTTTGCGAATTAGCCCTAGCTGTGGATAGAGCATCAGCTTGTGGACTGAAGGGTTCGAGATTCCATTCAAATCAAGGACACATGCCCAGTTTGTGGGCTCCATCCTAGTGTGGGGCGTGCAGGAGGCCAATGATTCTCTCTCATCATTGATGTTTCTATTTCTCTCTCTCCCACTCCCTTCCTCTCTGAAATCAATAAAAATATATATTTTTTTAAAAAGCCAAAACTGGTTTTGCTCAGTGGAAAGAGCGTTGGCCTGCGGACTGAAGGGTCCCAGGTTCGATTCCAGTCAAGGGCATGTACCTTGGTTGCGGACACATCCCTAGTAGGGTCTAAAAGTCCTATGGGCTTTATCCCCGGAATAAACAATTATCTATAAGTTCTTAATTGCTTGCCATTAAGTAGGGTGATGAAGTCCCCTCTATCCCGCTAGAACTGTGAATCCATACTGTACATGCTCCCCACCATTTTCCCATTTCCCCTTTAGTTCTTCTAGGGATAACAAGGGAAAATCCAGTTTTCATATGTGTGCATGGGGAATTCAAATGAGCAAAGAATTCCAAGGACAGTAAGGCAAAATGAGGTTTATATTGTTTTTCAGAACTACGGAGGAGGAAGTAAAGGAAATCACAGGGAAATAAAAAGACTTAATGTTTAGCCTGGCCGGCATGGTTCAGTTGTTGGAACATTGAACTACGAACCAGGAGGTTACGGTTCGATTCTCGGTCAGGGCATATTCCTGAGTTTCTGCTTGATCCCCAGTGTGGGGAGTGCAGGAGGCAGCTAATCAAGGATTCTTTCTCATCATTGATGTTTCTATCTCTCCCTCTCCTTTCCTCTTTGAAATCAATAAAAACATTTTTTTTTTAAATAAAAAGACTTAATGGTTAGTAAACAATGAACATGGGGCCACTTTGAAACAATGGGACACAGAGAGGACTTGGATCAAATGGGCTTTTCTAGGTTTCTCCCTGTTTATCACACTTAATTCAGATTAAAGTATAGCCATCTATGATGATGTCCAATATTAACTTACCAAGAAAGCTACCTGTCTTATGACCTAACTAGACTCAAGAATTGATTTGACAATATCTAAAAGATTATTGTGAATATCTAAAGAATAGTTGGAGTATGTCTTAGTCCAGATTCCCCAAGATGGTAATCCGCATGTTGGAGGGTTATAAGGGATTGCACTAAGTAGCAGCACTAAAGGGGCACCAGAGAAATAAAATTGGGCAGAAGTTGAACTGCAAAGCAGCTATGAGAGACATCAATCAATCTCAGAGCCAGTTCTGGAGCTGAATAATAGCTCAATGATTTTTATCTAGCTTGCATCAAAATAAATTCCTCTGTCATTCCCACATCTGTTCCACACACACACCCCCTCTCCCCCACACACACACTGTCTTAACTAAATTTCTCTTCTCATTCCTCAATCTTAATGATGTTTCTCATTCCTCAATTATTTTTCATACTGGCCTCCAGTTTGAAAAAATAAGTCATTTTTACCTCAAATGATACCTGCATAACTTTGGGATTGACATTAGGCAGGGGCTGTCTGAATATGAGCTTTCTGAATTCTAAAGAAAACTCAAGTTTTCCATGGTTTTTAAAACATGTGACAAAAATACCAGTGATAGTATCTGTAAAAAAAATGTAGACATACAAGCCAAAAAAAGACCTCTAGGCATTGAGTTACAAAATCAAAGAATTTTCAAGCAAGTTGAGATTACATAACCAAAACCATTCATTTAAAAGATGAGAATACAGGAATCCAGAAAGATTAAGTAATATGTTCAAGGATATATTTAATTATTATACATTTATATACTTATAAATTCTGTGTATTATAAAATACAAACATTTATATATAGGAGAGATAATTTGTTTATGGTACAAACAATATTTTGTTTATGGTACAAAAATCCTTTTTGCTTTTACTATTAATAATATTTGGGATGAATGCTAAGTGAATATATATAATTATTTTTAAAAATCTAAGGTTATCACTTTTTGATACAGCAAACCAAAATTCAATTTTAAGTTCAACTTATTTTGAAACTTGGTTAAAAACAGCAACAGAGATGTGTGGGTCCAATATTCATTTCTCAATTCCACCCACTTATTCAAAAGTTTTTGTGGAAAATTACTTAGAAAATTTCCTCTTTGTTTACTGTGGATTAACTGTTCTTGACAAGTGGAAGGTGCTATACCGGTACTTTCAAACTTTAAAAAAGTGATTGAATCCCACTGATGTGCCTCATTTTAAAGGGATGATTTTAAAATAAGTTTGAAAAATCTAAATGTGGAGAAATGAATTTTTATAGATGACATACTTATACTTATTTCAAATATAAAATTAATTATTTCCAAACATATATATTAATGATTTTTTTAAAATGCTTTTGTATTTATTGTTAAAACATTCTATGAAATGACAGATTAAATGTGTGTTTGTAAGTATCCACTAGGTGGAGTAATTCTAATAGTCACTTATCAAAATAAAGGTCAGCATAGTTGGAACTTCTGTAAAAACTTTTTATTAGAGATTAACACATACACATTTTACAAATAATTCACCCCAAAAAGATAACAGATCTAATTGTTAGAGTTAAAGCTATAAAAATTCTAAGAGAAAACAGGAGAAAATATTTGTGACCTTGGTTTAGGTAAAGATTTTTCAGGACACCATAAGCATGAACCATAAAAGACAAAATTAATAAATAAAATAAAAATTAGAAACTTCTGGTCTCTGAAACATACTATGATGAGAAGTAAAAGCCACAGACTAGGAAACAGTGTTTTTAAACCCCGTATCTGATTAAATCCTTGTATGCTGACTGCACAAAAGAACTCTAACCAGTCAATAATAAGGAGGCAAACAATTTAAAGAGGAGAGGGACGGACACACCATAAAAGGAGAAAGATGGATGGCAAATAAGCACATGAAAAGATGCTCACCACCTGTCCATAACTGACATAGGAATACATAATCTGAAATTCATTGCCTTCTATGACATGTAAAGACAGGGAAAATCCTCCTGATGGCACCATAAAACAAGACCTGACCTGCTGTTCCAAAGGGCAGGGATCTGAAACGTGCATGGAATTCCTGCAAGGGCAGGGTCCCTAGGCCTGGCCCAGGATCAGGGCCCATTGGGGTCTTGGGCTGCTGGGAGGGGCCTTTCTTTGCTCTGCGCTGCCCTCTGGTGGTCAGCGCACATCATAGCAAGCAATTGAACTCAGTCTCCTGGTTGAATCCTAAGGGGACACTTTGATTATTAGCCTTTTTTATACATAGATAAAGCTTATGTTATTTTTCTACCATCTAATATCATGCATATTCTTTTGCAATTTACCAATTATTGGACATATAGGTTCTACCAAATTTTTGAAATTATAATGAAGACCAGTTAAAATTAGATGAAAATATAACTCAGTTGGTTAGAGCATTGCCCCAATACACCAAGGTTGCAGGTTTGATCCCCATTCAGGGCACATACAAGAATCAACCAATGAATGCATAAATAAGTGGAACAACAGATTGATGTTTCTCTTTCTCTCTCCTTCCTATCTCTCTAAAATCAACTAAAGCTTAATCTATATTTTTTCAGAAAGTTAGATGAAAATAAATTAGGATAAAACAAGTACAATCTTGCCATGGGGGGGGACAGTGGGGATGGGAGGACAGTGCTGTGGATGGACAACAATTTTTAAAGATTCATAAAACATTACAAACCCACTCACATAATCAAAATGACATGTTGTCTGGCTTGCTGTCCACCAAACTACCTTTGGTCAAGTTATTTTCAGTTGAATAGTAATGATACACTATGTGCTGAATACTATGACAGAAAAATTAAATACCCGGTCCTTATCCTCAAGGAACTAAAAGACTAGTAAAGGCCCTGGGCAACATAAATGGCACCCACTATCTGATCCTCTCTGGCAGGAGCCAGGAAGGTATCCTTGAGGATAGTAATTTAAGTGAGCCCTGAAGGGTGAATGAGTTACCCAAAAGGAGGACTCAGGGGAATGGGAGTGGAAAAAGATTTCCAGGCAGAAGCAACAACCTGTGCAAAGATACAGAGTCAAGAAAGAGTTTGGTATGTTGAGAAAATTCTAAGTGATAGATTGCAGCTAGAAAGGAGAGGAGAACATGAGAAGTTATAGAAGTCTACAAAGTGAGTGTGCTCAATTCAGTCCTCTTGAGTGTAAGAAAACTTGTAATTTTATGTTTACTTTATATTTTAATTTTTATTATGATGTAATTTATAATGCAAACCATAAATTATAAAATATAAAATTTGCTGTATAGGGAATGGTGCTCAAAATTGCTTTTCTGGCCAGGACCGGTTTGGCTCAGTGGATAGAGCATCGGCCTGCGGACTGAAAGGTCCCAGGTTCGATTCCGGTCAAGGGCATGTACCTTGGTGCAGGCACATCCCCAGTGGGGGGTGTGCAAGAGGCAGCTGATCGATGATTCTCTCTCATCGATGTTTCTAGCTCTCTGTCCCTCTCAATTCCTCTCTGTGTAAAATCAATAAAATATATTTTTAAAAAATTGCTTTTCTGTTTCAGGGTATGAGTGGAACGACATTTGGAGACAACTGCTCTAGGTGAAGGGCAGCTGAAGGGTTTTAAGGAGGGAAGGAGGGCAATACGATCTAACCAGTGGCAGCAGGGTGGAGGGTGGCTGATGGGAGAACATGCAAGCAGCTCAGAGGCATTAGTCAAGGTGAGAAATGATGAGGCTGGATTAGGAAATTGCCATGTCTTTGTAAATTTCTTGGACAAAACATGAGAATGAATGAAATGAGCTCCAAAGTGGGAGGCTGGAAAAAAAAAAAAATGGGGGCATGTCAAAAGGACATAAAAATAGCATTTTCTCCTGATAGCCAAAGCTTGAAACAATTTAAACAACAAAACAATGACAATACTGGGTTATATAACCTAAATAATAATATAAATCTGGGAGAAAGTGTTAACAGAGAATTAAACTTCCCCACCACTGGTGAGAACGAGGTTCTTGGGGTTCTTATTTCTGAAATGTTTTCAGAAACCCCCAAGGGAGAATGAGATGTGGAAAAAGGCTTTATTTGCATAAAGTTACATTCCTTAGGTTTCAAAGTGCCTTTACAAGATCCATAAACCCAGTCTAAGTTGTGAGAAAACGAAGTTTAATATTGATCTCTCATCATCTATTGTTCCAGACTTCTTCAGGGCTAAACATTCTGACTTTTACCTGAGCACATGGTAACCTAGAACATACCAGGATATAATTTCACATTTCCTTCAACTAGGTATTTTCTTACAGCTGGGACAATTTAGCAGGAGGTAGGAAGAAATTATAAAAGGGAAGGGAAAGTGATGTGCCTTTGTTCATCTTTCTCTCTCTATATATATTATTTTTAATTTTTATTTATTTATTTTTTTTAAAATATATTTTATTGATTTTTTACAGAGAGGAAGGGAGAGAGAGAGCCAGAAACATCGATGAGAAACATCGACTAGTCGCCTCCTGCACAGCCCCCACCGGGGATGTGCCCGCAACCAAGGTACATGCCCTTGACGGGAATCGAACCTGGGACCTTTCAGTCCACAGACCAACGCTCTATCACTGAGCCAAACCTGTTTGGGCTATATATTATTTTTTAATTGATTTTTTTTTTTTTTTTTTTACAGAGAGGAAGGGAGAATAGGGAGCTAGAAACATTGATAAGAGAGAAACATCGATCAGCTGTCTCTTGCACACCTCCTACTGGGGATGTGCGGGCAACCAAGGTACATGCCCTTCACTGGAATCGAACCTGGGACCTTTCGGTCCCCAGGCCGATGCTCTATCCATTGAGCCAAAACCGGTTAGGGGTCTTCATCTTTCATTTCCCAGGTAGGAATGTGATTATGAGGGCTGGAGATTGGGCAACCATCTTGTCCTGGGGGAAATGGTATCATGAGGATGGTGGGGCAAGAGGCTGGAAGCCCAATACGTGATACTGTGACGGCAGCCCAAGCCTTGGACTGACTACCTGCAGCGAACCTAATTTGGTCTGATACAGGGAGTCATGCAGAAGCACAGGGCCACTGGGTGGAGTTGTACACAATCACTGGATAAAGGCACAGAGCGATGGAAGGGAAAACGCAGTCTGCTCCCTCCTTCCCAGGCTCGGAGCAGTGCTGTGCTCATCAGGGGGCTGACACACCAGTGGCCTGTGCAAGAGTGAAATCCTGTCTAATCTCTAGGTCAGCATCTCCCAAAATATCGCCCACATATTAGACCTCACGTGAGAACAATGTGGTGATGACGTTAGGTAGTTCCCAGGTGTACTTCGGAAAAGTATTTAATATTAAATGAAATGGGTTTATATCTCATGGCAGTGAGCGCTCCATTGTGCAAGTGCAGAACTCACAAGAAGAAAAGACAAGAAAGGAGTCTGAGGGGCAAGAGTGAAAGTGAATAGAAACTCACCAGAACATCATGCCATCAGGCAGCCGCCTTATGTGGTGGCTAGAGTGCAAGCTCTGAAGCCAGATTGCCTGGGTTCAAATCCTGGTTCTCACAGTGACTAGCTGTGCTATTTTGAGCATGTTCCCTAACCTCAATGTGTGTCAGTTTTCTATAGTAGCACTTAACACACAAGGATGCTATGAGGACTGACGCGATTATTACAGTGCCTAACATAGTAATGAACACTGAATGAATGCAAGCTCTACCACCATTCTGGGAATTATTTAGCAATGCAGCCAGACACTAGTCCTGTCTAACCTCTACTGGTTGAAAGCTTACTCTATGCCAGGAATTATACATATCTGACCTTTGTTTTACTCATTGTAAACGAAGGCTTGGAAAATTTCAATGACTTTCCCAAGGTTTTATAATTAATTCTAGCCCAGCCAGAATTCAGATTGGTTGGATTCCAAAGCCATGCTTTTTAACTTAGATAATTAGGAATCAAAGACATGGCCTGAAAAATTTCACAAACTTCCTTTTATATGATTTCAATTCCTCCCCACTCAAAACATGTCCTGGAGTAGCCAATTCTCTCAAACTAAACAGGTCTGTAGGGGACCAGCCAGACTGGCTCTGTCAGTGGATTCCATTCCTTTAAGCATGTCCTCAGGTGAGGAAAACCATCCATCAACCAAAGGTCTGTATGGGAATGCAACAGGGTAGACTGGAAAGATTAAGATCAACAACTGGAAGAGTGGGGAAGTCTTGGGAAATGGCAAGAGCGAGCGGCCTGAACTGAGAATTAGTGAGTCCCTGGGACATGTGGCAAAATGGGACTGCATGGGAAGCTGGCCAGACCCAGAAGTGCCTCTTGGTGATGGCTTTGAAATAGCTGATTCCCAAAGTTCCAGAATTATTATTCTTCGGTGTTTCCAAAATCTTGTTGCTTTGTCAACCACAAAATGAATCCAACAATTCAGCAACTGTATACTTTCTAAATTATCACCTATTTGATGGCTTTGGGAGAATTTAGCCATTTAAATTGTTTCTTTATATATAGAGTCCACATCACGCCTGTTAGGCAAGGCATCTTTGCCTTGATTGCAAAGATGTTATTTCAACGCATATCGAAACGTTGCATATCGGTGCTTTGGTTTTTGCCAGTTTCCAGAAAAGTGACTTTACCGATTACTTTTAAACATATCTCCTTTTAGGACGAGGCAAGGATTCTTATCTTTACCGAAGTTAACTTTATTCTTCATAATCAACCTAACATCTCAGGAGGGGGGAACACAAGTCCATGAATTGAGTGGCCAAGTCGGCTCCGCAGCTTCCGGGTGAATGGGGAGACATTCCTTATCCCGTTGCTGGGGTTTGGGGCGAACCAACACTTGCAGGCTCACCTCCTACTGGCTTTTGGGGGTCAAGAGAGCCCAGAGCTCCAACCCCAGCAACTTCGCTGCACGTGCCGGCTCGTGCCCACGGCCCAGCAAGCGTGTCCTGGAGGGCGGCTGACTCACCGGGCCACGCACGTGGCTTTGGAGTCTCCGCAGGTTCCCGGGGAGGCCCGGCTACCGACGGGTGCTCCAACCAACCTAAGCTCACCCCGCCGCCGCCGACCCGGCTCTACTACATCCCCGACAGCCGCGCCTCCCGCCCGGGCCCACTTCCGGCCAGAAAAAACCGGAAGCCTGCTGTAGCCCAGTATCCCACAGCCGCCGACGCCCGGGGTAGCGCAAAAGGAAGTTGTGGAAGCGCCTCGGGAAGGGGGACGCACGCAGCCGCGCAGGCGCGCACGCTCCGTGACGCATGCGCGCAGGGCCCGGCGCGCGGCGGCTCCGGTCTCCGGTGACGTGGCGTGCGGAGGCGGAGCCCCCAGGCCGGTGGCGGGAGGCGGGGGAGGCGGAAGCGCGAGGTGAGCGCGGACGTCAGAGTGGAGAGCGGAAGGTCAGGGAGGCTCGGAGCGGAAGTGAGACCAGGGGAGCCTGTCCGCCATTGTGGCCCCGAGAAGCGCGGAGAGCGAGCGGGGAAGACGAGCGTGCAAGCGGAAGAGACGGGGCCCTGCCACCGACTCTCCCGAGCCGCCGGTGCCATCGTTCCGGCTTTTTTTTTTTTTTTCCTGCGATCGGCGGCGGCGGCGGCAGCGGCTGGCACGGTCCACTCGGCGGAGGGCGGCTTCCAACTGCTGTGAGTGCACGGGGAGAGGCCCAGGCGGCGGCGGCGGCGGCGAAGAATGTCAGCCACTAGCGTGGATCAGGTGAGGGAGCCGAGGCCTCAGGCTCGGCGAAGGCCCGAGCTCGGAGCTCCACCCTCGCGTGGGGCTTCGGCTCCTCCCCGTCGCCGCCGCTGCCGGCCCCATAACGGTGCCCCGGGCGGGCGCCAGTGGCCGCGGGGCCGCCCGCCGCCCCGGGTCTGCGGCGGAGGCGGGAGGCCGCGGGCCGCGGGGCGGGGGAGGGACCAGCCGGCTGCTCGCCGGGCCTCAGGGCGCATCCCGCGGCGGCCGCCGGGGCTGGGCTGGGCCCGGCGGGCTCGGGAGGAGGGCCCCGAGTGGCGGGAGTAGGTGTAAAGACGGGGCGATGGGGGTGGTAGGGGAATCGGGGGGCCTGGGAGGATAGGGTGGCTTTCACTCCTACGCGGATTGTTATAAAATAACTTGTCTTGGATAGCGCCTTTGATTAAGACACTTTCCCTCTTTTCTTTCTTTCTTTTTTTTTTTTTCCCCTCCCCCTCTTCACGTTACGACACCTTTCGTCTTGCTACAGAGACCTAAAGGGCAAGGAAATAAAGGTGAGTTTGGATATTGCTTATCTCACTCATCCAAGTTGGTTCCATGTTATTATTTTTTTAAAACGGTGTGAGGGTCTTTCTGTTTGTTTTTGCACACACACACGCACACGCACACACACCCCCCCCCCCTTTTTTTTTTTTTTTTGAAATGTAGGATTGGAGAAACGATTCATCATGGCTAAGGCAGCCCAATGCTCTCCAAAACTTCTGTAGGTCCTTGCTTTGAGGCCAATTTTATAGAAAGCAAAGTGGTATAAGAAACAGTGTTCCACTTGGTTGTATTCCATCCAGTTCAGGCGGTAGTGTTTTGAACATAGTAACGTTTAAAATTTTTTTTTCAATTTGCCCGTATTGGGTAACTTCTTTATATATGTAGGTAAGTGGAGATTTTGTTTGTCATGTCTAGGTTCCTTTGGAACATGCAACCCCATAGCATTCCATGTCACATTAGTGCAAATTATACTGTTAATCATTGATTCCATTGAAGTCAGTTATGCTAGAGATCAGAGCCCAGCAGGCATGTTATCTCTTTATGTGGTCCTGATTGCAAGGTGGGACTCAATCTGGGGTGTTAGAAAGGACTGACCGTGAAGGAGATAGTTGGTTATGTGATTTGCAATTTAGTTTTTGAAGAAGAAAGTACTACTGAAAATAAAGCATTTTTAAAAATAAGTGTGTATTTACTAATATGGAATAGTTCAGTCAGCTGACTGAAACATGGCATTGGTCATGTGACATGTGTGAGTATAGAACAATAACTGCTTTCTTGGGACAGTGCCAATTAAATAACATTACAGTGAATGATATGTTTATTGACAGTTTGTAATAGGACCTGAAATTACACTAAACATGGTTATGCTTCCTGTTCTTTTTTTTTTTCTTTGAGAAGCAAAGTATTACCTAGAAAATAAGATCTATGATAGCTTTTAGATGCACTTCAATCTCTTTATGATGCTCTTTCGATTCAGGTTATTTGCTGTAGCAAATTTGAAAGGATTAGGTACTGTGTACACAGCTTGATTTGTACAATTCATTTGAGAATTTATGCATTCCAGATATTTGGCACTGTATTAAGTAATAATTTATTGTTTTGTTTTGATTAAGATAAGTTTTCTTGGAGTATATATACATTTAGAAAATTTTAAATTCTAGAATTTAATTTTTAGAGTTTAATTTTTAATTTTAGATTTTTTTAATGTTGTGAGTATAAACCTCAGAATTTGATATAGTTAATTTATTTTAAGTGAGTTTTAAAAAACTTTTTGTAAACTTAAAAAGCATGGGCTGTTACTTGTTTTTGCTAGTCTTCCCATTAGGAGGTATGTAGAGTTGGAGATATGTGAAGTTTGTTCCCATTATTGCTTAGCATAAGCTATTTTATCCTAGATCTTTGGGGAGGTGGCACTTTGCAAGGCTATTTGAAATGCTAAGTGTTTTGTGTTAATCTGCTGTAAGGTAAGTATGCAAGTTCTATGAAGTATTTTTTTGTCAAAACAAAATAGAAAATTTATTGAATAAGTCATTACTATAAACTTGATTTACAACATAGTCATTTCACTTAAGTATGTCCTACTAACATTTTTTATATTATAGATATAAATTATATATAAGTAATATTGCATATTGGTCATAAATAATTTTTTTTGTTATTAACATTGTTTTAATCTATTAGTGTCACCTTTGTTAGGTGTATTTAGGTACATGTACAAAACATTTATTTGGATAGTTCTTTATGCCAAGAAATTTCCTTTCTCTTTTATTATTCAGTTCATAATCTTATTCATGGATAGAAGCATGGACTCAGTGGTTACCTAGGAGATCTGTGTTCTAATACTGCTTATGGCCATTGACTTGCCAAGTGAGCTTGAACACAGTGCATCTTTTAATCAGAATTTCCCCTCTATAAAAAAGAATGAATAATTCCAGTCATAAAGTCTGTAAATATATTATGAGGATTGTTGTAATTACAGTAGTCCACTGCTTTAGCAGTTATATCTGCTGAATTTCTTTTCGCTTCCTCACCTATTTTTTAAATACGTTTTTTATTAATTTTAGCCAGAGAGGGAGGGAGGAAGGAAGGAAGAGAGAGAGAGAGATATATATATATATCCTCCTGTACACACCTGGACCTGGGATCCAAAGCGGCAACTCCGGAGCATGTGCAACACCTGGAGCATGTGCACAGACGACAGTCAGTTGAGCCACACTGTCCAGGGCCTCAATTCATCTTACTGGTATTTTTAAGATGCAGGAAGACTATTGCCTAAGATACCGCAGGAGAGAAAAATGCTACCCTCCTAAAAGTATTGGTAGTCACTTAAGATACCTTTTTTTTTTTTTTTTTTTTTTTTTTAATATATTTTATTGATTTTTTTACAGAGAGGAAGAGAGAGGGATAGAGAGTTAGAAACATCGATGAGAGTGAATCATCGATCAGCTGCCTCTTGCACACCCCCTACTGGGGATGTGCCCGCAACCCAGGTACATGCCCCTGACCAAAATTGAACCCAGGACCTTTCAGTCCGCAAGCTGACGCTCTATCCATTGAGCCAAACTGGTTTTGGCCACTTAAGATATCTTAAAATGGTAGGTACTATAAGGGAAAAATGCACATATACATTAGTTGTATTTTTATGCCTCTGCATAAAAATTACAAGAAGAAGGCACCCCCAAGTGAACTTACTTAAGTAGTATATGTGAGAAAACTAGTCTGCCTTAGCTGACTTGGTTTTCAAGCTATGAAATTGTTTTACAGTTATTCTGTTTATTTTTATGTAGCAGAAAGCAAAGTTATTTTTTTTTAACTTAGAGCCTCAGTATTCGGAAAACATTAGTATTAAACTTGAATTTAGAACTTACGAAAAATACATGTCCTGAGGAGGTGTCAAAGTTTTGAAAGCAGGATCCTTTTTTCAGTTCATATGATTTCAGAGATGCTGTGTTTCTCCTCTAAATTATTGTTAGTCAACAGCGTTGGCTTTATACCTGGCCTTAGTATCTTTGATTTTCTGCTAATTGTTTTTCTATATATCTTTAATGACATAAATGCACTAAAGGAACTAAAATTAAAAATTTAAGGGAATTTTATAGCAATGTCTTTGTAAGGCAAAATGCTTTTGTTGTCTAAAGTCTAGGTTTATTTGTTTATAAGTTTGAATCCTTTTAAATTCATCTATCGTATACTCTGTTAAATATTAGAATTGTTTTTATTATTATTGGCCATGGTGAAGGGTAGTAGAAATTTAAAGATGATTATTTACCTATTGGTCCATAATTTAAAACTTACTTTATATCGCTTTTATTTTTTTACAAGAAGGATTTTTGCTTGCTGGAATCAAAGTGTATTACTCCTTTTCCTGTAGGCACTGCAGAGAAAGAGGCAGATCCCATGCTCCTAGGAGCCCTCAGGCCTTACTGCTTGCTTCTTCTATTCCTTAAATTTATAAATAGGTAGATATATTGAAAGTAATTTATCTTTACTTCTCTCTCTTACCCTCCCAACATTGTTTGGTGCAACTGCAATGTCAAATGTCAAAGATGTAGGTTAAACTGAGCTATTTTTTAGCGTTTCAGAAAAGTAGTTGAAAAATGCCTTGTATTTTGGCAATATTCTTTTGTAACATCTCCAATATCCTCTCTGGAAATGATTGCAAAGCACTTAACTGTCATTTTAGGCTTTATTATTAATCCTCAAAACATTCCTATAAGGAGATAGAGGGTATATGGTATTGTCACTGTTTTTGTAGGTGGGAAAACATGATGCACAGATGTGTTGACTTTCCTAACTTGATGTAGTCAGACCAGAGCAAAGAATCACCTGGCTCCTAAGGCCCATGTTCTATCTTGATTTGACTCTGCTTCATAGAGCAGAGGAAACAAGCGAAGAATCATGTAAGTCATCTGTTCTTTTTTCCCTGAAGAACTTGTACAGACTGTGGAACTAGCTTAGATTTCATTACTATTTAATGGCTCTCAGTCTCCAAGACATTAAATTGTGATTAAGTAATGTTCAAAAACCAAAGTCTTTAAGACAGTGGAATTTCTTAAATGTATGCTTATGAAACTCAAAGGCTCGCTTCTTATTCAGACTTTAATTGAATGCAAATTACTTGTCAGTATGCATAAAATACGTTTAATTAAACATTTCCTTTGACAAACTCCTTGAGTAGTCTTTTAAAATTTCTTAGACATTTATGCATCACTTATAAATGATTGTAGACTACTTACTGTGTGTGAATGTTTTGTTCTTAGTCTCAGCCTCTTACAAGAAGAGAAAGGATAAAACAGAAGAAATAAGAACAGCAGTTTAATATGTATTTGGATAAAGTTTAACCAGGCACTTTTTACCACATTAGCAGTGTGGATTGAATTTGTGAGAATCTTAACAAATACAAGAAATAGATGGTTGAATTTGTGAGAATCTTAACAAATACAAGAAATAGATGGTTGTGATTTGAAATGGGAGACTTTCAAATAGATATTAATAGTACGAGTGTAATAGTCCAAAAGTATAGTAAAGAATTATTTTTCAAGAGGTAATGCATTATGCATAGCTATCTTTGATAAAGGAGTGGTAAAGACAAACCGGTATGTTAGAATCTGGTGGGCTGACATGATTAGCCCACCAGAAATAGCCCAAGGTACCCATCACCTTATTTTCATTTCTGTTAGCTGTTACCCTGTTTAAAATCTGGGGAGGGCAGTTAGCTCAACCTTGGCTATTGTGCTTTCTTTATTATATAGAGTTAAACCACCTCACTGGATCAAGTTGACCATCAGGTTTCTCTTGCAGTCTTTAAGGGGCAATGAATGTTTACTTTGAAGGCTTCACAATATAGCATTGTTTCTTTGAGTTGTCATTGCTGCTTAGTGGGAGGCAAAGAACCAAGGGCTATCGCCTAGTTTTGTTCCCATGTCATTGTCAATTTGCGATTACATTATAGGTAATTTTAACTCAAATTAAGAAAAATTAAAATGATATGCTGTTATAAAGGAACACACCTTAAATTCATTGCCCCTGACATTAATTTATAATATTTTGTGACATTATTTTTAAGTAATAAATACCCAGATATTAAGGGTGTTTTTGTTTCTATAACATCAGTCAATATCCACCAGAAAGGTTCAACTGTTTATATCTAAATAGTATAGAATAGTATATTTTCATAGACAGCACAGCAAATTTTAGCCTGGTAAACTTCTGTGGTCCGAAAATAAATTGTAATCCTAACTGGATCTTGTAATATTTTATGTAATATTCAAGATTATTGAATACTGTTACTGAATACTCTGAGGTGAGGTGGATAGGTACTATTATCATCCTCTTTGAACAGAAAAGTAGAGTTACAAAAACTAAGTCACTAATGAGAGATCGATCACCCAACTTCTCAGTGTTGGACTTAGGATTCAAACCCAGGATCTTCGTACCTCAAGTTTGCTCAAAAGCACTCAGTGTCAAGAGAATAACTATAGAGCATTTATGGAAATGGTCTCTGGACAAATATGGCATTATAAGTTCTTCTGATTGGTTTTCCTGTGTGTTGCAAGAGTAATTATGGCTGTCTTTAGTGTCTGAATTTTATTTGTATTGTCATGTGAAAGTCTTTGTAATTTTAATTTAGAATTTTTTCATAATTTATTCATTGTGATATTGGTTCAAGTTAATTTTAGTCACTTTTTAAAAATTGGAAACATTTAAGATATTTATTGTAACTTTAGTTATCAAAAAAGTTCTTTATCGTTTTTGGACTAAGTAATAGATTTAATTTAACAAAGTTAGAGAACATTCAGAGATCTGCAACACTATTTGAAGTGGTATCTTAGATTCAAATATAGCATTAGCGAACCCTTCCAACATTTTTAAATTTAACTGTTTGCTTACTACAGTGTTGAAATTGGAATATTTACTTTATGATTTTGGTAATCAAAAGTGTATATATAATTTGTATTTCTCTAATCTTAGGTATATCAATATAAGATTTGTAACTTTTTGGTAGCACAAATATTTGTATCCAAAATTAAATTAATCTTGAGTGTTTAGGTGAAAAAAAGAAAGACCTCAGCATAACTTTTTGTGACTTGATTTGAAAAATACTGAAAATGTTAGTTAGGTTATTCTGTGATTCTCATAATGATGATTACAACACATCTAATACAATTATATTTTTTAGTTTCAGTACAAAACGGTTCCATTCATCAAAAAGATGCTGTAAATGATGATGATTTTGAGCCATACTTAAGTAGCCAGACAAATCAGGTAAGTCTGACAGTTCATATTTAGGGAATTAAACTTATATTAGTATAAATTGGTTTTTCAAATAGATGATTAGTTGAATGAGACTAACAATAACATGAATTAATGTAGTGTACCTTAATAGCAGTTGCAGGTTTATGACACAGAAGAGTTCTTTAAAAATTATAGACAGCTGAAACTATTGATAGATAATGAAATATTAAGATTTGAATATGGAACATTACTAGTATATGTTGTAGTGTGGTTTTTTTGGAATGTTGAAAGAATTTAATCTTTTAATGTCACTGTCATATCTTTGTAGCCAAAGCAAATCACAAGGTTTAATTAGCTAGAAATTTGTGGGAAAAGACTACTTTGTGCCTGAAATTTTTAGTTAAATGTAGTGTTTTCTTCTTTAGGAGGCATTCCTATTTGAATTTTACCAATAGTTAAAGTTTTAATTTAACTTGGTAATGGAGGGAATAAATGAATATAAATAAATAAAATAATTAAGACTTTATAAACACTTCTATATTGTAGGCATGGAGAATTTCAACAAATCAAATAATTGTTGGTTTTTGAAATTCTTGTGTGTTTGAATTATTCACAAATGTGAATTTATATATGGGAATAATTTATTATTTTTAAAATATATTTTATTGATTTTTTACAGAGAGTAAGGGAGAGAGATAGTTAGAAACATTGATGAGAGAGAAACATAGATCAGCTGCCTCCTGCACACTCCCCACTGGTTCCCTCTGGGGATGTGCCTGCAACCAAGATACATGCCCTTGACTGGAATCGAACTTGGGACCTTTCAGTCCACAGGCCGATGCTCTATCCACTGAGCCAAACCGGTTAGGGCTATATATATATATGGGAATAATTTAGATGTAAATATTAAAGATCTGGTATTCTTTGATCTCTATACCATCTCTGTCTGCATCCACTTGTTAATAAAAATATTGCTACTAGAAATAAATTTAAAAATTTTTCATTAATCATTTTCTTTAGGGAGAACATTCTGGAATAAGTTGCTTTTGTTTTTGCTTAAAAAGAAAGATATGTGAAAAAATGTACCTTGAAATCTTAACCTCTAGTTTTTTAAAACTGAAAGAACAAGGAACCAAATGTTATTACACAATGTTATAGTTTTAAAGTAAATTGAACAAAAAGTAGTTCCCATTTTGTGGGGTGTGGAATTATTTTTAAGACTGTGGAGAGCCATGGTTATGTTTAACCTCTTAATAGTTTAACCACTCTCTTCTGTCTGTTGATCTGCAGTCCTAGCATATGTTGGGAGAGAATAAATAAATGAGAAAAAAGAAAAATGGGTGATAAAATCTATGGAAGTTTGGCTACTCTTATGAATGTAAAATTTCATTTCATATTTATGTAATCTACTTTATAATCTATAAATTTACTTTCCACCTAAATTATGAAAGATGGGAAGATTATTTGTTGTACAATTGTAGTGCAAGTTTTAAAAGAAACACAGTATTCTATTTGGGGCCATACAGTGGCCTCAGTTAATATCCCTTATGGCAGTGTTTTCCAACCTTTTCAAGAAATAATGAGGTGTAGTAGATATTACCCCCACAATGTCTTTATGATCAGATAAGTTTGAGAAGTTTATTTGCTCTAAATAATTGAACTGTGGGTTTTTTACTGCTTGATTTTATGTTTGATTAAAATGTAAAATGAATTTCTAATATAAGGATATATTATGCAGATCTACTGTCTTCATTGTTCAAAGTCTGTTTTCAAGAAATTTTAATGGATTTTAAATGTTTGAAAATTGCTTCCGTAAGAATTCTCGCTTTACTTGGTAACAGATATTTTATAATTCATTTGTCACAGGGGCTTAGAAGATTGGTTATTTGGCATTCCACAGAGGTGCTTCAGGTCTGCCTAGGGGAGACTGGGGGAGGGTATCCTTGAGCCCACCCTTGTGGCAACCAGAGCTCTGCTTTGCTTTTTATCTGTTTTTTTATATTGGGATTTTGCATAAAATTTCACTTGTAAAAAATTTTAAAGTGTTGGAAAATTAATTTTTAAGACTAAATGCATTTATCTTAATCCAATTTTTAAATTGTATTATAAAAGCTTTCTTGTTAATATTGGCAAAAATCTATAAAAGTCTTGTTTTAATGTGATGTTTAAATGGAAGATCTTATGCTATATAGTAATAAAATCATTTTAATTCATGATACTTGAATCAATATAGTCATGTGCTATTTCAAGAGAGGTTTTAAAGTTTAATACCAGTAAGTGTACGTTACTTCCCTCTTCTTGTCAGTATTAGTGAATAGGTTTTCAGCAGTTATCTTTCTGTAATACTTAACCCTTTACACTCCGAACCATTCTGGACATTGGCTACCAGCTACTCGAAGCTACTTTGCGAAACGTGCATTGAATTAACTCAATTCCCCGTAATCACTAATAAACTGCAATGTCCCCTGAGAGGGGACATCCGAGTGATATGCTAGAATTCCGATGTCCCCTGAGAGGGGACAGCGGAGTGCAAAGGGTTAATAATTATGTGTAGTCAAGGTACATAGTATTTACTTTTTTCTTTTAATATGTTTTATTGATTTTAGAGGGGGAGAGAGAGAGAGAGAGAGAGAAATGGAGAGGGAGATAGAAATATTGTGAGCAAAACATCAAGCTGCCTCCTGCACCTCCCCTACTGGGGATAGAGCCCAAAACCCAGGCATGTGCCCTGATCTGGAATCAGTCCAGTGACCTTTGGTTCCTGGGATGATATGCTCAAACAACAGAGCCACACTGTCCAAGGCCATATTTACCTTTTAAAGATAATTATTGAATATTGAATGCTGGGTCTATTGAAGAGAAAAATGGAAAATTATCTGAAATCTGAAATAAGTTGTAAAAATTAGAATTACTTAACTGAAATTTTAAAGACTTAAAAAAAATTGACCATTTAGAACAGATTAGTTACTGGATTTATTGGTGAAATATGTCAGGTAATTATTTGCAGATTTAAAGTTCTGCAAGTATTTGTAGGTCCTTGTACTGACCTACCTGAAATAATTATTTCTTAAATTTTCAATTATAAATATGCAATATGACTTTAAAATTAAATCCCATCATTTCATTTTAATATTATAACTAAGAAAAATGAATCATTTGTCTGGAAAGGTGTTTAATATTTTTGGTTAATTTAAGTTGTTTTATATACTTATATCTAATTCACATCAAACCCAGGGGTACTTTAAACCAGGCTATTGATCTTCTGTGGCAGCGCATTTCTTCTATTTTCTAGTATTCACTTTGCATAGGGAATAATTTTTATATTAATTTACAAGTGAATGAATGTCCTTCTGGTTTTAAAATTAATTATCTGTTATATGGATATATATTAGGTATAGTCAACTCGGAGGTTTCTGTTTGGCAAGGAAGGTAGGGTTTTACAAAATTCAGGTTTTAACCAGTAGGGTGGGAGACAAGACCAACTGAAGCTTTATGAAATGTGTATTTTCGTTGCTTCTGTTAATTCTGTTTTGTGTTTATTGTCTTATTTTTTAATGATTTAAAAAATTTTATGCTTAAAAGTTTATTTTGCTTAATTATGAAGTGGATGTGCATGTAACATTTATGTAAAAAATTTGCTGTGTAGAGGGTTTTTTTTTTTTTTTTTCTTAAAATATCACTATACTTAAGTAAAAATGAAGATCAGCCAAAAAATAGTTTTCTATAATTCCTCAGAATAATTGAACAATTATGTTGGTCAGAAAATTCATGTTTACTTGGTACTATTAAAGTTTCCATATACATTGGAAGAGTAAGTTGGAAAAATGAAGTTTGAATTTGTCTGTTTGTATATATGAGGAAATAAATTCCTAGTCATGTTTATCAGGAAAGAGATAGAGAACTAAGAATAATACTTTGAATTTTGTTACTCTGTCCCTGCCCTTAGTTAATGTTTTAATTATCTTTGCCTGTTTGAATGGTTTCCTAACTGGTAATTCTGTATTGCCACTCAGGAGTCTTAAGTTTGTGCCATTGACATATTAAAGAATTTACCTCAACTTCACAACACATCCCTCCTGCCTCATCTTTGGTCAACTTTCTCCATTTAACTTACTCAGGGAAATAGGACTTACTATTTTCAGAATATATAAATATTTTTCTTCATAATCTTAATGTGTACAATTTGCACACACCCAGAATCCTGTGTCTATTGCTTCTGAAGTCTTTTCTGATTCCCCCAGTTATTTGCACCCTTTATTCTCTTTGTCCTAGAGTGTTTGTTTTGCTTTGTTTGCACTTCCATTATAGTACTTATCAAATTGTAGGGTAAATAGTCTTCTCCCTAAACCTGGAAGTTCTTTAGGTCAGAAACCACGTTTTTCATCTTATCTTCAGTAACTGGCACTTTAATCTGTGACATAGTAGGCATTCATTCAATACTTAATGAATGTGAATTATGTTATCTTCTGGAATATAAGAAATGAAATATTATGGTTGAAATGTCAAGTTAATTGAGTATGACATAGTACATTTTCTTAACGACATTTTAATGTGTATAAATTATCCTTTTTTTAAAGTACAATATTATTTTTAAAATATTTGAGGAAAATACAGGTAAACATTAAAAGTAGACTAAGCTTCATTTTTTGTTAATTCAGATGTGAGTTCAGGAGATTAAAGTACCTCAGGTTCTTAAGGGAAAGCAGTTTTGTTTTTCTCTGTGCATATGTGCTGACATTAGAGGATAATGCCTCAAGTCTTTTTTACTGAACTTCTGAAACATTGTACAGTGTTCTCCCATGGAAATTTGGGTGTTTATGAAGCAAAAATGGATATTAAATTACTTTTAACTAAAACAAAACACACACACAAAATAAAAGACTCTGTTAAAATTGAGTTGTATTAAAATGTCTTCAGGTCAGAACAGTGATCATAAACTTTTTCTTACTGTTCAAACGTTCTTTGAGATAATAGTAAAACAATTGGCCTGCGGGCTAAGAGATAATAATTATAAATGATTTCAAAATCCTAACAAAGAATTTTTAATCTTCTATATTTTAGTTTTCAAATTAAAAAAGGTAAAGGCTTAATCTATATTTTAATACAGCACTTTATAATTAAAGATTTTAAAAAATCTTTACAATTGATTAGAGCAGCAGGTATTATTCCCATTTTATCAGTGAAGAAACAAGTTTAGAGAAATGAATGTTCAGTGAGATTACTGACATGGAAAATGGAACTGTACAGAATTGACCCCTATCCTTGCCTACTATATCACATCTTGACTATACCTTCTTTTTATTTTTGTTTTTTAAAAAATTCTTACCCACATATATGTTTTTATTGATGAGATAGATGAAAGAAAGAGAGAGAGAGGAGAAAGAAACATAGAAACATCAAAGTGAGAGAGAAACATCAATCAGTTGTCTCCCAAGCACACCCAACCAGGGATTGAAACCGCAACCCTGGGCATGTGCCTTGACTGGGAATCGAACCCACAACCTTTTGCTGTAATGGACTTTGCTCCAACCAACTTAGCCACCTGGCCAGGGCTAGGACTTTATACTCTTAAGAACTGGACTAGCTTTGAAACTATACACATGTGCTTGATGGTTAAGTTACATTTTAAAGAGGCAGATTGAGTTGTATTAATAAATATAACTATTGACTATTTACTGTGTTGTAGGCACTGTATCTTTATTTCCTTTGAATAGAGGAGGGAAAAAAAAATCAAAATTGTATTTTGGCTACTTTCACTTAGCTGAAAAGTGCCTAGGCTGAGATTAGAATTTGGATGCCTTATGATTTCACTTCAACCTTATATTAAACTAGAGGCCCAATGCATGGATTTATGCACTGGAGAGGTCCCTCGGTGTGGACTTCAGGAATCAGGCCATGGCAGGCAGCCTGGAAGGAGCCCAAGCCTGGGCCAGGTGCTGGGCCACCACTTGGTTAGTTCACCAGCCATGAACCAGATGTCAGAGGTCTATTGGTCAGCTGAATGGTGCTGCCTCTGTGGGAGTCCCCTGACCACCAAGGGGAAGCCCCTCCGTGGAGTGTCTCCCCCCTGGTGGTCAGTGTTCGTCATAGCTACCAGTTGATCGGTCCACAGTGGTCAAGCTTTTATATAGATAGATGACTTCTCAGTGTTTATAAGTTCATGCTGTGGGTAAAGGATTTATGCATCTGTTATCAATTATCCATTGGTAATTATATCACTTTTTATATGTACATATTATTATTTTCCCCTTTCAACTCGTTTTTTAAATATAAGGGAAATCTCAAAAGTTTTACATCACTTTATTTAAAGGTGGTAGATTTTAAAGGATGTGGTAGCTCAGGCCAGTGTGGCTCAGTTAGTTGAGTGTTGTCCCATGCACCAAAAGATCCCTAGTCAGAGCATATGCCCAGGGTTGTGGACTTGATTCCCAGTGGAGGGCCTGTAGGAGCAGATGATTGATGTTTCTCTCTCCAGTTGATGTTTCTCTCCTTTTATCTTAACCTCTCTCTAAAATCAATAAAAACATTAAAAAAAAAAAAAAAAGAATAGTAAAATTTCACTACTATTGGTCACTTTCTGAAATATGAATAAACTATTTTAAAGCTATTAGTTTACATAAACTAAAATTGATTATGTCTCATAATCATGTTTTAAGTAAAATGTGGGGGGAAAAAATAAGTGTTGTTATTTTCCATTATCAGTAGAAAATTTTTTTTCTCCACTACCAAGGTACATTCCTCTAATTGATATCCCACTTAGCTAGCAATTAAAAGTTAATTTTAAATTTAGCAAAATATTAAAAAATATTTCCAATTATTATCAAAGCACTAGTTATTCAAAATGTGTTGGCCATGTTTTTTCCCCCCAGACTTTAGTTTCCTACAATTTTGTTTCTACTAAATCCAAACAAAAGCCTTGCCTTTTGAAAGGAGATTGTTACTTTCATTAGAGCTAGGAAAAAACATCTCATTCAACTAAAACTATTGAGAGAACTAGAAAATAAATGGTAGCATTTGATAAATTGGAGAAAGGCCATTTATCCAATATTAGAGGCCCGGTGCACAAAGCCCCCTTAGGGGGGATTCTCCTTGAGTCCGGCCTTCACCTTCTTGCAGTCCAGAATCCTTGGGGGATGTCCAGCTGCTGGCTTAGGACATCTCTTTCACAGTCCAGGACCCCTTGCTTCTTACAGCCCACTGGCAGTGGAGGCAGGAGAGGCTACCACCACCGCCTCTGGGCTCACCAGCCATGAGCCCAGCTTCGGGCTGACTGGCACTCCCCCTGTGGGAGTGCACTGACCACCAAGGGTAGCACCTGCATTGAGTCTCTGCCCCTTGGTGGTCAGTGTGCGTCATAGCAACCGGTAGTTCCATGTTTGGTCAATTTGCATATTATAGTTTTATTATATAGTATTCTCAACAACTGTAAGTGATAGTAATAGCCCTGCAGATAGCTTTCTCTGCTTATTTAGCCAGAGCTGTTTATTTGATAGGCAGATGTGAATAATGGGACACATTTTAAAGTAAACTTGTTATTTTGGCCAAATCGCTAATTTAGGGAGAAGAAAAAAAATCATGATTTTAAAAATAATTGACAAGATATCTAATCAGAGCCTTCAAAGGGTTTGGGTCTATTCCAGCCCCAGAGGTAACAATTGGCAAACATTTGTTCCATGTTATTTTAGTAATAGAGGTTGGAGACTTTTTTTTTAGGAATCTGTACAGGTTACAGAATCAGTTAAAACTGAATTAACAGAAAACTTTGGCCTAGGGACCAAATACAGTCCATGCTGCTTTGAGAAAGCCCTTGAGTTAGCAGCCTTTGTCAAAAGTTGAATATGTGGCATCAACTAGAGACTATTTGTCTTGCAAAGCTTAAAATACATATTTGTTCTTTGACCTTTTGTTGGCTGACCCCTGAGTTACACTTCAGGTATAGATAAATTAGGAACTTGATATGTAACTGTTGTGCAAAATTCAGCGTTTCTGAAGGTGAAATAAGAATATTCAAAATAAGTATACGTATAATTTTGCAAACACTTTACTATGAAAAGTGAATTTAAAAACTTTCTACCTGGTCTGCTTTTCCATTCCTACATCCAGATAAGAACTTACTGAATATTGGTTTCAGTGCCGACATTCTAAATTAAAACTTTGACACTGATTACCTCCATATTTAGCCCAGCTCTCCTACTCTTCCCTCATGGGGAATTTATTCACTCCCCTATGTTATGTGTCTTTAGCTGTAGGTTTTCTTTTACAATGAGTATCTTAGATCACAGTTTAGGCATTTAATAAGCATTTGGTTAAAATTAATCCTACCTAATAAAGAGGGAAAATGCTAATTGACCACCACACCCTCACAAAGATGGCCAGTAAGGAGGGAATATGCTAATTGCTGTCACGCCCTCAAAGATGGTGATGCCTACAGCCACAAGATGGTGGTGCCCAGTACCCTCAGCCCCTTCTCCGGGGTGGCAGGCACTTGGCATGGTGGGGCCCGCCCCCAGGCAATTCCAGCAGCTCCCAAGTGCCTGCCTCCAGACTCCCCCAGTCCCCTCAGCCCCCCCCAACTGCCCAGGGCCAGCCTGAGGAACAGGCAAGCCTCGGATGGCGGCTGCCCAGCTGCCCAGGGATGCCCGAGGCTCAGGTGACCAGGGCTGGCAGTGACAGCATCAGAGGTGTGATGGGGTTGTCACCTTCCCCTGATCTCCAGGTCGCCTCAAGCCCCTAGGGCTCCCAAACTGAGAGGGGGCAGGTCAGGCTGAGGGACCAACCCCCCCCCCCCTCCCCCCTCTAGTGCATGAATTTTCATGCATTGGGCTTCTAGTAATAAATCTAGTAACATGGTTTTTTAAAATAGAATTTACTACCTTGGTTTTTTGCAAATCACTGAATAATTAGTTAATATTCAACATAAAAGTTAATGTAATCGCAGTAATTCTGGGGGGAAATTGCAGGAACTCAATTTATAAATGAAAATTCTGATCAGGAAGGTGATGTTTATTGTGTAAAATTTGGAAAATCTAATACAAAGAAAAGAGGCACCTACCATTAAGAAACCATACAAAGGATTTGTTTGTTTTTTTAATTTTAAATTAAGTGAGGCAAAACAAAAACAAATTTGGATCATGCTATAATTATAATCTTCAATCTTTGCTTCTCAGAGTCTATTTCTCTAATTTTTTTATAATGAAATTTCAAAATTTAACTGCTGAACTAGATTCTGTAATTCAGATATGCTATAATTTCTCTATTATTGGCATAGTTTTCAAGCTTGTTTAATTCTTGATTATACCTGTTTGTATACTTCAGTTGCTTAAAATAAAGCTGGCTATAAATGATCAATTTGTGTGAGCAAATTTAGAAATCAGTCTTTTGTAGAAAGTACAGTATTTTTAAATTGTGGTACAGGACCAGATTTTTTAAACAAAACTAATTATCTCCCACCCCTAGCTCTGTAACAAAATACTTGCAATTTTATAAACATTTTAAATTAAAAATACTCATCAGCAAATTTTTCTGTTGATAAAATTAGGTTTAAAACTTTAATTTTGCTTATCTAGAACAGGTGGATTTGTTTTTCATTTACCTAAATTTATTTAATTTTCATCTTTCAGATTTCTCCCCCTACACTTCAGAGGAACTTTCGCTCTTGATTATGATCTTTTGTTTTCCAGAGTAACAGCTATCCACCAATGTCAGATCCATATATGCCTAGTTACTATGCTCCATCCATTGGATTTCCATATTCTCTTGGGGAAGCAGCATGGTCCACGGCTGGAGACCAACCTATGCCATATCTGACAACCTATGGACAAATGAGTAATGGAGAACATCATTATATACCAGATGGCGTGTTTAGTCAACCTGGGGCATTAGGAAATACCCCTCCATTTCTTGGTCAGCATGGATTTAACTTTTTTCCTGGTAATGCTGATTTCTCCACGTGGGGAACAAGTGGATCTCAGGGACAATCAACGCAAAGTTCTGCTTATAGTAGCAGCTATGGCTATCCACCTAGTTCTCTTGGGAGAGCTATTACTGATGGACAGGCTGGATTTGGCAATGATACTTTGAGTAAGGTGGCCGGCATCAGCAGTATTGAGCAAGGCATGACCGGACTGAAAATTGGTGGTGACCTGACAGCTGCAGTGACAAAAACTGTAGGTACAGCCTTGAGCAGCAGTGGTATGACTAGCATTGCAACCAATAGTGTGCCCCCAGTTAGCAGTGCAGCACCTAAACCAACCTCCTGGGCCGCCATTGCCAGAAAGCCTGCCAAACCTCAACCGAAACTTAAACCCAAGGGCAATGTAGGAATTGGGGGTTCCGCTGTGCCACCACCTCCTATAAAACACAATATGAATATTGGAACTTGGGATGAAAAGGGGTCCGTGGTAAAGGCGCCACCAACCCAACCAGTTCTGCCTCCTCAAACTATAATCCAGCAGCCTCAGCCATTAATTCAACCACCACCATTGGTGCAAAGCCAACTGCCTCAACAGCAGCCTCAACCACCACAACCACAGCAGCAACAAGGACCTCAGCCACAGGCTCAGCCTCACCAAGTGCAGCCCCAACAGCAGCAGCTGCAGAACCGTTGGGTAGCTCCTCGGAATAGGGGAGGCGGCTTCAATCAGAACAATGGAGCTGGTGGTGAAAACTTTGGTTTAGGTGTTGTTCCTATCAATGCTTCACCTTCTAGTGTTGAAGTGCATCCAGTGCTGGAAAAGCTAAAGGCCATAAACAACTATAATCCCAAAGACTTTGACTGGAACCTGAAAAATGGACGTGTGTTTATAATTAAAAGCTATTCTGAGGATGACATTCACCGTTCCATTAAGTACTCCATCTGGTGTAGTACTGAACATGGTAATAAGCGTTTGGATGCAGCTTACCGTTCTCTGAACGGGAAAGGCCCACTCTATTTACTCTTCAGTGTGAATGGCAGTGGACATTTTTGTGGAGTGGCTGAAATGAAGTCTGTTGTGGACTATAATGCATATGCTGGTGTCTGGTCTCAGGATAAGTGGAAGGGCAAATTTGAAGTTAAGTGGATCTTTGTCAAAGATGTTCCCAATAACCAATTACGGCATATTCGCTTAGAAAATAATGACAACAAACCAGTTACCAATTCAAGGGACACTCAAGAGGTACCCCTAGAAAAAGCTAAGCAAGTGCTTAAAATAATTGCTACCTTCAAGCATACCACCTCAATCTTTGATGACTTTGCACATTATGAAAAGCGTCAAGAAGAGGAGGAAGCCATGCGTAGGGTAAGAGTACAGTAATTTTTGTGTGTAGGGTCTTTTTATTGGGGTACTATGCATGGATGGGTATTTAATGCCTTTTAATATTACATTTTGAGTGTAAGAATTTTACTCTGAAGGAAAACAATCACTTAGTTTTAAGAAACAACATAACAAAGATCCTTGAAGACATGTGATGCCATATTTGGAACATTTCCTTTTTTCTTTCCAAGGGTAACCCTTACTCTGAATTTGCTTCTTACCTGTTCTTCATGCTCATCAGGTGATAAAGGTCATTGAGTCGTGTTTATCAAAACTCAGTGAATTCTGCATTTATAATCAATCAGGCTTGAGAACTAGCAAGGGACTCTAATCTTAAACATTATTTTTATCGGAATAACGTCTGGAGTTTGAAACAAACAGTTTTTAAATAAATGTTTGAATATTATTTTGTATTTATGAGAAGTAAAATATTTTTCCCTAAAACTCCTGAACCTTTTTTATAATTACGCAGTTAGAACACTTGTACAAAATGTATTAAGAATTTGACTTTAGGAAGGCAGCTAAGAGTTGGGAAGATATGGGGCTTTAGATGTAAGATTGCAGAATTTTATTTTTTCAGTTATTTACCTTTGTTGAGACACTAAGGAGGTTTCTCAAGAAGTTACCCACTGTTCATGTTGTATCACATTGGCCAGATTTGATCAGAGGGCACATAGCAAGATAGGCTGGGTAATGTTTTCTGTTTCAGACTACAAAAGAAAATTGGTGTGGGGGAGGGTGCTAATTTTAGGAGAAAATGGATGGATGGAGTAAGAAAATAACAGATTTTTCCATAGACAGTACATTTAAAGTTATTTTCAAGTGAATCAGGGATAAAGTTAGAAGCTTCTCCAATAAATTATGATGGTTGCTATGGAAAGCTTGCATGTAGAAATTAAGAATAAACAGGAACTAAAGTTGATTCCTATCTGTGTGAACATAAGCATCTTGTGGCTTCTTGATATTTGCAAAAGAGGGAACTATTTCAGTTAACATTTCTTACTGGTAAAGCATGTGAAATGATCCTAGAGCAGTAGTTCATATACATTTTAGGACACATAAATATCAATTAGGGTGCTTCTTGAAAATGCAGACTCTTGAGACCACCTCAGGCAATCTGATATATTTGATAAGGGACCTGGTAATAGTACATTTTTAATCAAGCACCTCCATAATTTTACTGTTAGTGATTCCTGAACTGAATTATTAGAAACTTTGCTTTGGAATAGCAAATAGACTATTTAATATATTTTTTAAAATATATTTTTATTGATTCTTTACAGAGAGGAAGGGAGAGAGATAGAGAGCTAGAAACATCGATGAGAGAGAAACACCGACCAGCTGCCTCTTGCACACCCCCTACCGGGGATGTGCCCGCAACCAACATACATGCCCCTAACCGGAATTGAACCTGGGACCTTTTAGTCCGCAGACCGACGCTCTATCCACTGAGCCAAACCGGTTTCGGCTAGACTATTTAATATTTAAGGTCCTGCTTAACCTTTTGTAACTGCCCTTACAAATAATGGACCAGGAGAAATGATTTGGGGTATGAAAGGTGATTATGCAAGTGAAGATTTTGTTTTAGAGTGTGCTGATATTAAGATGCTTTTGAGAAATATAGACAGTGAAATCTCTTTGATTAAACAGTTAGATGTGGGAGTCACAGATTGGAACCTTCTTGTTCTTAAACAGATAATTCCACGGAAGTGGGATGAGATTACTCTGGAGAAAGATGCAAGGCAAGGAAAATAGCTATCAACTGTTCTAATGCTAAGGAGAGGACACCCTTTTATGCTTTCCACAATTCTCTGCCTGGTCTGAAAATTTAATTCTAGGGTGTTTTTTAATGATTATATAACTATCTCAGGAATTATGACCATTATATGCTGTTTTGCAATTACACATTCAACAGTTATTTGAACTTTAAAATTTTACATTTAAATTGTTTTATTGTTTACAGACAGTCTTTTTATGTCTAACTTACCTTTGGCATATTTACTTTGGATCTTATTTAGCTTATTTTATTATTTTTTAGGAAGACTTGTTGATAATATTTTAATTAAGCCCTTCTAAATGCAAGAAAATGCCTTTCTTTGACCATAATAGGTGAACAATAGTTTACATGGATATAAATTTTTGGGTTACAGTCTTTTCTTTCTTTTCTTTGTTTATAGTTTTATATTTCTATTACATATAAAATATGTCTGAGGCCAGGCTATATTTCCTTTCTTTGGAAACAACTATTTCTGAGTGCATAAAAGATTTTTTTTTCTTTCAATATGGACCTCTATGTAGAATGTGTCCAATATGGGTCTCTATAATAATTTTTCTTAATTCTTTGTCCAGAAGCCTAGTTTTCCTTTTCTTTTTTCTAATAATGTCAAAGAATGTTGAATCTTTCAACATTCTTTCAGTGCCATTGGTTCTTACCACTTTTTTTTTCTGCACTTGGAGAATTTCTCAAATTTGAATTTCCATGACATTGTTATGATATGCTCTGTGTTGATTTTGTGACTTTTGAGGTTCTGAATTCTTCAGTGACATGTTTGCTTATATTCACATCTAGCTCCCGTTTACTTAAGTTGATTAATTGCTTACCCGAATATCTTGATGCCTAGTCAATTTAATTCACAACGTATCTTTGCTTCCTATAATGATTATTTTTAGGGACCCCTCCCCTTCTATATCCTTTTTAACTTGTTTATTAAATTTACATACAGTAAAATTGTAAATTCCCCTTTGCTGCTGCTTTCTAGTCAAGCACTCTCCTTTACATTAACCCTAATTTACTAATTTTGTCTCTAGGAAGTATTTTCCATAATGTCAGAAATTATAGTGTGTAATCTTTTAAGAGTGGCTTCTTTCATTCAGCATGCTATCTTTGCAGTTTGTTGTTTTGTTTATCAGTTCTTTGTTCTTTTTAATTATTACTAAGTACTATTTCATTATATGGATTTACCAGTTTATCCAGCTGTTCTTTCTTTGAAGGACATCTGGTTATTTCCAGTGTTTGAAGAATGTAAATAAAGCTTCTATAAATACTTGTATATAACCCTACCTGGTTTGGCTCAGTGGATAGAGCATTGACCCGTGGACTGAAGGGTCCCGGGTTTGATTCTGTTCAAGGGCACATGCCTGGGTTGTGGGTTCAATCCCATAGGTGGTGTGAAGGAGGCAGCCAATCAATGACTATCATCATTGATGTTTCTATCTCTCCCTCTTCCTCTCTGAAATCAATAAAAATATATTTTAAAAATTAATAAATACTTGTATACATATCCTTTAAAAACATTTTTAAATCATACAGTAAAATTCACCTTTTTGGTATGGACAGTTCTATAAATTTTAACACATTTGTAGATTTGTATAACCACCACAATCGGGATACAGAATAATTCCATTATCCCTCCAAAACTATCTTGTACTATTCCTTTGTATTTATAGTCCCCCAAATCTAACCTCTGGCAGCCATTGCCTGGATTCATTATAGTTTTGTTAGTATCTTTTTTTGTGAGGAAACAGTTTGATTCTTTTTGGCTTTTTTTCCTGTCATCATTAAACAAGGAAGGGGATTGATCATCCAGGCCAGGTATTTGTCCCTTAATAGCATGGTTTTTGTTGTTATTGGTCTTAGTGTTTCTTTGTTTTGTACTTTAATGCTTGGTATTAGTTGCATATTTTCTTCCCATTGCAAATGTGGAAATGGGAAAGGCATTGTATATAAGTTGACTTTACCAATTAAGCAATTCATCAGTCTGTGAAGAGTAAGAAGGGAGAGCTAGTACAGTGGATATGCAGGTAAAATTTTTGAAACCACCATGTCAAGAAAGTTTTTCTTGCATATTAACAGTTTAACACTTAGGGTATCCTGTGTCCTTACCCAGTTTTCTTCCTTGTGCTATTACGTCTTGTCCAGGCAGAATTTGTAGATTTTCATGTGTAGATTTTCTCTTAGATGTACTTTTACTTGCACTTCGGCTCTCCAGCAAAACTGCTTTCAAAATATTATTGATATCCTAGTGATGAAGGAAGGATGTATATATATTCTAGGTCCTTCTTTGCTCTATCCAAAAAGACAAATTAGTGGTGTTTTGGTAGGATTCTCTTTACTTGTTATGCTTTTTAAATTTTTAAATAAAAGTATTTGAAAGTCTATAAACTTCTCCTTTAACATGACCCCCTCTGTCTTCTATTTAGCTGAAGTTCCTCAAAGAGTTTGATAATGTGAAGATTACATTTTCCCAGGTCAGGTGCATGTCCTTCTGACCATCGGTAAAGAAGGGTTTCTTAAGACAAAAACAGCACTAATTATAAAATATTGATAAAATTTCACTATATTAAAATCTGCTCATGAAAAGATGCTTTAAGGAAAATAAAATAAAAAGACATTAGGAGCCAGGTGAAATTTGAACATAACTGACCAAAGATTAGTATCAAGAATAAAGAACATTTATGAGTCAATTTAAGAAAAAGATAATCTAGTAGAAAAATGGGCAAAATATGGATGGGTAGTCATTTCATGGGAGGAAACAATAGTGGTTAATAAGTACATAAAAAGATAATCAACCCTAACTGGTTTGGCTCAGTGGATAGAGCGGAGGCCTGCGGTCTGAAAGGTCAAGAGCATGTAACCTGGTTGCGGGCACATTTCCAGTGGGAGGTGTACAGGAGGCGGCTGACCAATGTTTCTCATCATTGTTCCTAGCTCTCTATCCCTCTCCCTTCCTCTCTGAAAAAAATCAAAATATATATATTTTTAAAAAGATAATCAATCTTAATAATTAGGAAAATGATAATAAGAAAGTATTTTATATAATTTATTTGGCAAGTTAAGAAATTTAATAGTATTAAGAATTGGAAGACTGCAGATCAACAAAATCTCATAAAATTACAGATGGGAACCTTAAGTTGATAAAGCCATGTGGAGAAGCAGTTTTATATTGTATTATAAAACTGAATATTCCATATACCTTATAGTTAGCAGTTTTCCTTCAGGATAGATACGTAAGAGAAACTTCTCACTTACCCCAGAAGTCATACAAGAATGTTCTTAGTGGAAACAAGTGATAACAGTAAAAACAAAACAAAAAGACCAGGGACTAATCCAAATGTCCATCAGCAGGAATATGGCCAAAACATATTGGTGCAATAGTAATATAATGGAATGATTGAAATATATATATATGGCTACTTGCAACAATATGAGAGAATCTCTTTTTTTCCTTCATCTTTTTATTTGGAAATAATTGGTTGTTTATTTGGAAATATAAGAATAGTATGTAGAACATTCAGGCCTGTTAACATTCTTTCCTGTTTGCTTTGTTGTTGTTTTTAACAACTTGAGAGTAAGTTCTATATATCGTGTTTCCCCCAAAAAATATAGTGTATATTTCCTAAGAATAATATTCTCTTATATAACTGCAATATTATGTTAGTTGATACATAGTATCCTTTAAGTCTTTTTTTCCCCCCCCCCCCTTTAGTGAAAGATCCAGGCTAAGATCAGGCAAAGGTCCTTTAGCCAAAAACAATTTTGAGGAAGAATAATTTTAGAAAGCTTATATTAATCTGACTTCAAATCTTTGCCTTCCCCAAATTCGTGATTTTTTTTTCTTTGCTTTTCATAAAAGTTTAGTGCTTTAAAATTACACATTTATGTCTATAGTGACTGTAGCTTTCTCACGTTTCTCTTCTTGCTGTGTGTTCATATTTTTCTTTAAATTCTTGAGTCTACTTGTGATAGACAAGGACTTCCAAAAGTTAATTCTATCTTGTCATTGCTGGGTCTTTTATATTGTCTTCTAAAAATGTTTATTCTGGTTATTTTGGCAATGGAATTCCCCAGCTTGCCTTGCCAGGAAAGCACCCTATGGAGGAGCTGACCAGACATCCTGTGTTGTTGTATAAAACTTGCAGTCAGTCTTTTTAGAATGAGGGGTATTGGTGAAGCTTAGAGCAGTAGGAGAATTCCATGCCAGTTATTGTAGTGTTTGTATAGTTCTTCATTCTTAAGTTTGAACACAGAATTTTGTTATGTTTGATAAAAGAAGATATCAAGCTTGTTGAAAGAACAACCAGAACAAACTCATTAAAAGAAATATTTAATACAGGGAGCAAAAGGTAATTTAAAATATAAAACAAACTTTGATTTGTTGTTAGGGAGGATTTATGTGTAAAAAGAAAAGAGAGCCAGAAAATGTTATTGGAAATAAGAAATGTGATTCTCATAATAAAAAAGCAGTGAGCAAGCAGATTAATAAAACATTCATGTTTTAGATCCAGTTGATGATATGGAATTTCCAATCAAAGAAATTTCCAAATGTGGAGCAATAAAGGCGAAAAGTATAAAGTATGAAAGATGTGGTAGAAAAGGGGGTTCACTATCTCTCAGGGTTTAAAAAGAGTACAGGAGAAAAACAATAGGAAGAATGATTAAAGAAAAGTTTCCATACTCAAAGATAAATGTTTTCAGAAGGATGGACTCACTGAGTGACCAACAGGATAATTTAAAAGAAAAAATGGAAAAAAAGAGCAGATAAAGATGTTTTAAAAGCTTTCCAAGCAAGAACAAATTACTAAAAAAGGAAATTATCATGGGAATTCTCATCTACATCTCTGGATTCTCACATGTAAAATCTATTTTGGAGTAGAGAGGAATGGTGTATATTGTTTTTAAAGATGAGTATTGAATTCTGTCATTGAAGGGGGGTGCAAAATAAAGATTCCAGGTGTAAAAGAGCTTAGCCAAATTCTCTTCATGAGAAAATTATTTGAGCTATTTCAGCAGAGTGAAAAAGGAATTCAAGAAAAATAATAAGACCTGATAGTTGGTTATACCAGAACAATATCTTTCTCTCAAAAGCAACTCTATAGGCATTTTGAATAAGACTGGTGTTCATTGTATATAATGTGTATTAGGGCTGTATGCCTCTCTCCACTTTCTGTTAAATGGCACTATGGTCTTTGAAGCCCGACAAATGAAATGAACCCTTTCTTGGAAACCACTGACCTTGATGATGGGTGTGAAGGAAGTTAAAAATCTAGCTAATGCTTATTCTCATTGGACCATAAGCTTGTTCCATGAGAGCAGAACTTGCTTTGTTCTCTCCTGAAGCCCTAGCACATAATAGTTGGCACACAGTGTTTAATAAACATTTGGTAAATGAGTAAATGCTTTAAAAAAAATTTGTTTTGAAAGTTTGAATGTCATAGAATTTTTCTTTTTATTGGTTTAATTACTGTACTTTATTTGGGAACTAAGTACTTGATCATTCAAGTTATGCAATGTTACCTACTGATTTTTCATTTGTAGAAATGGATAATAGTATATAAAAGATTTAATTATAGTTAGACAAAATATTATGAGATCAAGAAGCAAAGGTTTGAGGAAGATGCCCTTTCTCATCTTTCTGAAGGTAAAATAATTGAGAGGATATATCATGCAATTGTGCCTTAAGCTTGTTAAAGTTATAATAAGCACAATCATTAGAACTAAAAAATAGTGTAACTTCTAATGTAGAGGGGTGGAGGGAGAGGAGAAGATTAAACTTAAGATAAGTTACCATATACAGTGGAAATTGATAGTCTTTGAATGCTAAATTGAGAAACTTATGTATTAGTACACTATTTAAAGTTAGTGGCAATTCATCAGAGGAACTTAAAATATAAAGACTAGAGAGGAGGTAGTGGGGCTTTATTTTTTTCTTCTTCAACTTCTAACGATAAATCTGGGTAATTGGAAAATAGAAGAAGGAAAACAAAGAACTGATGTCCTCGTATATTTGTACAGTAGAAATTCAAGTTATCTACATAGCATTAGAGTCTACTTTTGACTAATAATCATTTTATTGAAATTTTACTTTTTGTTGTACTGAAACTGAGTTGTTTAAATACTACTCTATTCTTTGATTTTCATGAATCCTTATTAGTCAGAAAACAAAATCTGAGATGAGATTTTTAGCTCTTTATACCCATATAGGAATAATTAGTTTTTAATTGCCTGTAACTTTGAGATGAACTTTCAAACTATGGCATTTACTTATTCCATCAGAAAGAGAGGAAGCCCTGCAATTTATACAGAAACAAGAAAGGCATAATTATAATAAAATCCCAATTAAATAGTTTTACATTTAGAATCTTCTATGTATTTTAGTCATGTATGCTATTTTATATTGTTGGATATTTCCAAAGAGTAAATTTTAGTATCTGATAAAAATTTTTTTTTCACATTTGTAATAACTTTGATTCTCCTCCCTTCTCTCCTCCTCGCCCCCCCCCCCACATATAATTTTTATTATTAAAAAACGGAACTCCTGTTCACGTAGGGAAGCGTAAAAGGCCATTAACTTGGTCTAAACAAGCTTCCAAAGAACATGGCATCCATGAAAAGAGAAAGAAAAAAGAACAAAAGGACAGTTGAAGTACTGAGGAAGAGATCACTAAGAAATTGTTTAAAAAATAATATGAAATGATATGAAAAAAATAGCAAATAACATTTCAAAACAAATGATATGCATATATATATATGTCACAATATATATTTATATAATATATATGAGGGTCCTAGAACCATAAGAAATGCAAAAAATTCACTGTTAATAACTCATTCTCGAATTGCTCCCCTTAAAAATCAAATTTGTGCCCCTCATTGAGAACCACTGCTGTAGAGTCCAAAATCTGACTTTAAAATAGAATTGCATGAGGATTACTTTGCTTTGGCTCTGTGTGCCCCTTTCACCATGTCCCAGTTTAATTCTTTTCCCTGAGAATTCCAGCACATATCTAGTCAACCGTTATTTCCGTGTGTGTGTGTGTTTTAATTGTTCCCTTATTCATTCAACAGATAAATATGAAAGGTTACCAGTAAGCCACTATAGCCTAGTCTGTTTTTTTTTTTTTTAAGCCCGGCTGCCTGGGAAGGCGAATACAATTTCTCTGTTTTGTGATTTTCATTGTTGAGGGCCATTATGTCTCTTGCTGAATTTATTGATAAGTATTTTATATTTTTATTGTTATTGTAATTGCCTTTTCAGTTTTACTTCTTAGTTGGTTTATAGAAATGTCCATTATCCTGTGATTTCACTCAATTCACCTGTTAGTTTTAGTAGTCCTATATAACATCCTTAAGATTTTCTGCCTAACAGTCACGTCAATTGTGAAGAGACCATTTTATTTCTTTTTGATCTTTGTGCTTTTTCTTTTTAAGATAGTGTTACTTAAATATGAAATTAAGTGAAAACTCTAAAACTAAGATAAGACTACACATAAAAATAGTAACTTAGTGTGTTGGGTAACACTATTTTGTGGAAACTAAATCAACTCAAAACGAATTAGTCCTACGTCTTAGAACTCCATTCTTACTCTCATTTGGACCATTTTGGACCCTGACTGTTTACCATTTTTTACCATTTGAACTTTTTCCAACTCTCATTTTGTGGTACATTTTGAGGTATTTGATCTTTGGTTGATACTATATATTAGACTGGATCTATTTTCTCAAACCTGAAATACTACTTTATTTTATAAATGCACACGTGGGCACTAGAGTCTTTAAAGTAGTTCTTTATTATAGTGTGCTCATGCAGATCAAGAATATGACAGTCTCAATTAAATGGAAGCATAAGTTTCTAGTTTGAAGAGTTGATTTCCAAAAACAGAATCTCCAAAGTATAGTTGATTGTCCTTTCCCCTGATGAATTTTCTTTTAATTTTACAGTGCAGAATTGGTCTGTTTTCTTTACATTTTTTGTCATTTGCTCTCTTAATGCTAAAGGACCCATCATGTTGTTGGGACAGTGCATGTCAAACTGTCTCAGTTTCATAGCACTTTAATGGCTCTGGACAAATGTACAGGCTTTTGAACAGCTGGGAGTTTTATCCATCTGTTACTGTCCATGTTCTACTCTGTAGCATGAATTTTTCCAGTCCTGTCAGCCAACCTATACAGATTTCGTTTCTGGTAAGGCATCCTGAAGAATTGAATTTATTATATATTTTAAGTCCAATCATTTGTTCATTATAAATTGTCTTTTCTTGAAATATGCACACCTTTTTCTTTTAAACTTTAATACAATATGATAAATGTGGGGGTTGTGTTTTTCTATCTTTTTATTAATGGTTTTGAAAAACTTTATTATTTTGTTGCGAAAATAATGTAGCGAGTTTTTGTATGTTCTTTATTTAGTTTTAGATTATATTACATAGTCAATGATACATTTATCCAAACTAAGAAATTAACATTGGTAAACTACAGATTTAATTTTTAAAAATGTTTAAATTATAGTTGACACATTTGTATAACTTATGTAAATGTTCAAGATTTGTTAGAACTGCAAGCTCTTGAGTTTGTTCACCTGCTGAGTTTGGGGACTCAGTAGAGTTTCCACGAGCCACCCAGGTAATTCTGGTGTTGCTGAAGTTTGAGAATCTCTGAGTTGCACATTAAAACAAGATGGTACATTCTCACTGATACATTCAATTAAAAGAAGTTTTATAGGTAAATATATTTGGTTAATAAACATGAAAGCATCACGTAGTTTAACTTTTGTTCAAGGGAATTCTGCTTTATTAGAATAAACTAATAATCAGTGTACTAAATGTTTCTTGATGTGGAAAGTTATACTAAATGTGAGAATATGATATGGAGAAAGTTTGTGATTCAAAGTATCTTTATTAACTGACAATTTAATGGGACTCTTTTCCTTTTCTACTAATCCTACCTTTTCAAATAGTTTTGAAATTGCTACAGACAACTTTAATCTCTTCGGTAACTCATTATCAACAACTCTTTGAAAGGGCTAGGAAGACATTATTGTAATGTCTTCACCTTAACCAAAATGCTGTGGGAAAATAGGGATGTGGAGGGGGCCTGGAATAAGTGTTAGTAGTTTTTACTTAGAAATGTTTTGTGATGATCATCCCACTATGGTTTGTAGAGGTAATAGTAATCAGTTTTTACTAATTACTTGAATTAGTATTTGAAGAACTTTTTATTAATGTGGTTTACATTAATTTAAATCTTATATAAATGATGGCATTTTGTTACATTTTTGTGTTTTTTTATTTTTCAGGAGAGAAATAGAAACAAACAATAACCATATGAAGATGTCCTCTTAGAATTACAACACTAATGACGTAGACTCTGGAAATGCCTAATAAGTCAAAGAAGACATTATTAAAGCTTTTTTTTTCTTCTTCATAAGGTGACATCTTTGAACTCTTTAACACAAAATTGACTCTTGGAATGGTTTTCATCAGCGCATTTGCCCTTATATTCTCACCAAACACACTTGAGAACTGTAACTTCGTCAAGCACTTTCTGTCCTGAAGCTTTTACCAGTATCTGCTGTCTTTTGTAATTATGCATCCTAGCTAAGGCACAGAAGACTGAATGAATGCAAGGATTCATTAACTCTTTGACTTTGTTAAATACTAACAGTTAACCATTAGAAGTGGTTCAATGATGTAAGAGTCACATTGCTTCAACATTTCTTTGTTGTAGTTTTTAAATTGTCGATTTTTAGCTATTTGACAGATTAAAAGCAAAATAATCATGCCATATTTAGTCCTGGAGTTCAAGTCTAAATGTTTATGTGAAGAATTATTGTAGTAAACTTTTAATATGGCAAAGCAATCTTAAGCTCTATTTTAGCCAAATGAAACATAATCTGAGATTATATTAGAACATTTTCCTTGTCTTTAAATTGTTTGGTGTAACAGAATATTGATATGCAGCTTGGTGGATTTCACCAGTTAATGCACATTCTTCTCTCCTCCTTCCCCCAATAATATGTAAATTGAAAAATGTGCATTTGTCTGAGGAATTATTTTGTTTGCTACCACTTAATCTCAAAATTTTGAGTAAATGTACCTCAGTCTAATCAGACTTTTTATGACCTTTATAACTACATTTAAAATCCTTAATTCCTATTTCTGGGTGTTTGCGAGCCTGATTGCTATCATGAAGTAAACATTTATTACTCTAGATATTCACTAGCTAAATAAACATAGTTCTTGTTTAGCAAGCATATACTGTTCAACTCTTTTCTCCAGCTTTTGCAGTGTCCTGGCATCCTTAAAATACTTTGAAAATATGGCCTTGATCCATGGATTAAATCAGTATCTAAGTGAATGTGTTGATGTTTTATTGATCAGATCTATATAAATGGGAATACAGCATATATCTGGGTATTCTTATAGTTATCTTTTTAACATCTTATTTTTTTCATTAATTACATATCAACATTAATTTTGTGTCTTGAAGCAAATTGATTTTGTATAATTAAATGTGTCATCTGTATTAATTGATCTGATGGCATATGGTTATGAAGATAATGTACTGCCCCTTATGTTATTGTTCCAAAAGGAGAAAGCTATGTAGAAAGATATAAGGGTGAAAATAGCAATACAGTAGATTTGAATACCTTGGTGTTTTGCATTACTCCATTTATGTTTACATCATGTTTAGAAACCTTTTCATTTACATTTACACATTTGATCACTTCAGTTCAAAAATTTAGTGACAGATATTTCTTTGATGTTTTCATTTATATAATTTTTTGTACAATGTTTTCTTAAAATGTGCAAATGCTGTATTCAAATGAAATAAAATACAGTATTTGTAGATAATCGTAGCTATTTCACAGGTCTTTGGTAGTCCCATTGTAGTTATATCAGTGTTTACTGAAGGGAACATTAAAATATTAATGGTATATTAGAAAATAAAGACTTTCTTAAAGGAAAGTTGCACCTATTTTACCTTTTTAAGAGTAAGCCATGAAATCTTATCTTGTGACATGTCTCTTTATTTATAATAAAAATTGGCATTGGGTATAGTAACCACAGCAATGTTCTACATCCCTAAGATTATTTAGGTAGGACATGTCAAAGATGACTGTTGTCACTCTGGAGGTCCTATTAGAGAAAACTATAAAGAGGGACCTCATAGAAAGGATCTGAGTCCTCACTCTGAGGTTCACCTTTTCTGGTGCTTTATTAGCAACTCTGAATATTTTTATAAAACTAGTTACATTATAAATGGATTGAAAGTTGTTTGATTTACATTTGGTTTTTATGTAAGAAGTGTCACAGAAACACGCAGCAAGTGGGCTGATTGCAACAGCAGACGCAGAAACGTCTAATGTAATCGAATGGTCTGCTCATCGTGAGGTGTACATCCCAGTGCCTTTAACCTGGATTTCTAATATCAAGTGAAATGGGTGCAGCATTCCTTTGGAAATAAAAACTATCTTTTTAATCAGTAATTATTTTTCCGTTTACGATTTCTTCAGAGCACCTACTTTCTCTTCCTCCTTGGTCTGTCAATATATTGCAAAATCTTTTCCCTCTAAATGAAATGATCACAGGTTGTCTAAATAGCACAACTAACTGAATGTTTAACTGTAGCGACCAAAAAGGAGAGAACCTGGGCTCTATAGCAGGAAACACATAATCAAATGTTTGAATAATCACAAATTAAGACATGATTGGGGCTCGGGAAATTTCTTGCTTAATATTTTCCCAAGATTTGGTTTGAATGTTTCTTATTAAAGTTACCTTATGTGGGTATTTTGGAAGGTATAATAGTTTGTATATTTAACAGTAAGGGGGAAAATGTAACCAAAATTAGTATTCTGTCTCTATACTTACTGGTACTTGAAGATTCCTTTCAAAAGAAACCCCAGCTTTTTCCTAATTTCAGTATTTAATTCCTCATTTTAACTTGTGATCTTTCTAATTCAAAAGCTGTGTTCTTTTTGAATACCATGCATGGAGGTTAAGCTGATGATAAATGGTTTGCAATAAAAAAGAATCAGCTTAAATCATTTAATCATTTCAAGTGCTTTCTGCATCCTATAAAAATAAGTTTGAGAAATTTAAAGAGAATTGTGTTTTCATTAAGTTTTGCATATCTTTTGTTATGCCATGTAAATTCCCTTTTTCGTATGATTACAGAAAGGTTATGATAAAATGATTATTAGTTTATTTACATTCACTTGTAGCAATTACATGAGAATTTGAATTTTGTCGTGTTTGGGTTTGTTCATTCCCGTGAATGATGGTACAGTTAGGTGAGCTTTTCTGTTATGGTACCCAAACTCACCATTTGGTCCTCTTTAATCTTTGAGGGTTTCAATAAAAATATTCACTCATATCTGTGTTCTTTCCTTTTATCTTCATAAATATGTACTTGCTGGAAAACACAACATTGTTGTAGACACTGTTCTGGGTTTCCTGATCAACAGATCTTTCAAACACAGAGATTATAGCATTCATTTTAGCTGGGCACTTAAGTGGGAGAAAGAAAGGGAGGTTAACAGTTTATCCTAACCATTGCCCATTTAAATGATTTTATCGAATACCATGACTAAACTTAGAGGAAAAGAGAAAGAGATGTGTTTATTTTCATGTAATAGGAAGTGGTGTCACCAAGTGTCTAAGAACCTTGATCCCCATTCTTGGTACCAAGGAATGCTTTTCTAATGATCTGTACATTATCCTTTGGATTGATAGAGCTTATGTCAGTAGGATTATGGTGACTCTGGATGATACATTTGGCATTTTATGGTTACCTAAGGTACTTGTTCTGATGGGGGAAAACCAGAGTTTAGGTTTGTGGTGTCAATACCTGCTGAATGCATACAACACTGTTGGCCTGTGACCAAGGCAGAGTTTCCTGACACCACCCCAAGTATCCCACACTGCAGTATCAGAAGCCTTCTTTTTACTGGTCATCGAATGGGATGGCTTGTATCTCATCAGTACACTTATATTTGTATTTGAGGCCATACTTCCTACTGACTTGGCTTTCTCTTGATTAGGGGTACTAGATTTAGTACTTAACTGACGAATTCAAGCTTGTTTGCTTTTAAATCACCATACTTGACATTGCATAATCTCGATGTACATGAAGTCTTTCCCCAGTTCTCTTTGTGCAATGGAGAGAAGCAGAACTCGCTTATATATCACCTAGTAGTGACAGCTTAAATAGTTTATAAATATTGAAATAAATTCAATTAGTCTACTCTATAATTTGTTAACCTGTACAACATTGGGACTAAATGTAAATTGTTTCTGTAAAACTTGGTATGCAAGGAAAATGTATGCAGAGAGTTTATAACACTGGTGGGTTCTGCATTCCTTCCTGCTACCCCACTTCCAAAGAATACATATAATACATTTAGATATTCAAGTGCCATTTTAAAGTATGGGAGTCGTAGCTGGGTGACTCCGTTAGTTGGAGCATCATCCCTGCACCAAAGGGTTGCAGGCTCAATCCCTGTCGGGGCTAGTAAGGGAGGCAGCCCATCGATGTTTCTCTTTCACATTGATGTTTCTCTCATCCTCAGGTGAGGATTAAAAAAATACATACATTTAAAAGGATATTTCTGACACACCATAACCAGAGTGGAATTACTGTCAGGGAAGAGCTTAAATTCAGGAGTAGAAAGACAAGACTTTCATCTAACTGGTAGAATGACACTGAACAGACCATTTCTTTTGTTATTAGTGCACTTAGTAAATTCCAGGACATTGGTATAGAATGCATCTAAGGTTCTTTGCCATTTTGGAAGGCTGTGACCTACTCTAGCAATGGCAAATGGTTCTTTTGGAAGTAAATATACTTTGTCATTTTCATCCTTTATTTTTAGAGTATAGGTAATGAATACCTCAAATTGTATTTTATTCATTGAATCTGATCAAATCTGACCACTATTTTTCTTAAGTGAATTTTGAAGTCTAGTGGTCCAAAATCATCTACCCTCAAGTTCTCTTGGTTTCATTAATCTAACACAAGACAGATTATTAAGAGAAAAATTAAATTTTGATAACATGTAGATAGGGAAGAGACTCCGGAAAAGAGTAGTTCACCAAAGTGGTGGAAGCCATCTCCTTAAAATTCATCCTTTAGCTAAAGATGTGGGTGGAGAGTCAATGATGGGAGGTTACCAAGAAGTACAGTGAACAAGGCTAAGGGAAACTTCCATTTGTGAGAGTGCCTCTAGTCTTCATAGACTCCCCTGATTTATTAATAATGAAATTACCACCCATAAGTGCCATATTGTGTGTGTGTGTGTGTGTGTGTGTGTGTGTGTGTGTATATATATATATATACATATATATATATATATATATATATATATATATATATATATATATATATATAGTGTGACAAGTAATATTACATTCCAAATTTATTAGGTTGGGTTGTGGTGCTTGAGCTTTTAAGTCTCGGGACCCAGTTCCACAGAAATTATGATGGAACCCAAAGAGCTTTTGTTCATGTGGGTTAGGACTATTGATAACATCTTGGAAATTAAAACAACATTTTTAAAAGCTCTTATTGTTTCATGAAATAGCACTTGGCTTTTCATGTTTCTCATTCAAATGGTTGCACTGTCACTTGGCATGTAATCCTCTCAAAAACTGGACTGTACACTCAGGAGAATGAGAGTGCAGTCTTAGTGTGCCTTTGAATATAAATGTGGCTTTGCAGATTGCCTTAGGGAACCTCTCCTCTGGGACACACATTGTTGATGGACTTTCGGGCATTCAGTCCTCTGTGAAAATGAATATCCTTAAGATTTTTGAGCAGTCAGTCCTGTTCGGCAACTCTCCACTGCACACGTGGCCCCTTCAGCTTCCTGAAGACCACAGCAGTCCTTTCATTCTTGATCTATTAACATAAAGTCAAATGCATGTCTCAAGCAACATACTCATTACAAGGCATCTATTGATTCAGAGGCTTTTAGTTATCATTGAACTTTTTTTTTTAAAGTATATTTTATTGATTTTTTACAGAGAGTAAGGGAGAGAGATAGAGAGCCAGAAACATCGATGAGAGAGAAACATCCATCAGCTGCCTCCCTCACACCCACCATCGGGGATGTGCCTGCAACCAAGGCACATGCCTCCGACCAGAATCGAACCAGGGACCCTTCAGTCCGCAGGCTGAAGCTCTATCCACTGAACCAAACCTGTTTAGGCTGAACTTTTTTAAACTTTATATCATTTCCTTACTTCACTTGGTGCTTTATTGCCTATAAAAATAAGAGCATGAATGGCTAAATACTCAAAATTAGTTTTGATTTGTATTTGTGAGAGCTTTTTATACAGAAACTTTGCAAGTGAAGGGAAATTTTGCTTTTATCCTTGGTCTTCCTTACCTGTCCTCATCCGAACCTCCCAATCAGCTTTCTCTCACTTCCTTTTTCTCTACTTAGAGCCTCATTCAAGCTTTCTTTAATATGATCTGCTGGAAGCTAATTCCAACAGGGCATAATAAAATGCAAGAAGTCCTCAAAAGGTTGATGGGCTTCTTTCTATATTCAGCAGGGCTGAAGATACATACCATTGCCTGCTGGAATAGCCGAAAGCATTTCCCCAAACCTGAAAATCTACTTGTGATCACCTGCTGCTGGAATATCTGAAAGCATTTCCCAAACCTGAAAATTAGCATATATTATTGCCTGCTGCTGGACAGCTGAGGGCAGTTCCCCCAACTTGACAATGCCTACTGTATATCAAATTTTACCTTTTGATATGTATATCTGCTTTGCCTTAGGGCAATTTGTGTTAATAAAAAGCTAGGGGTCCAGAGATTCAGAGAACTTGGTTACTGAAGCTAGGTCTCCTCTGACTCCCCAAAATACCTTCCAAATTTATATTTCTAGTTTCTTTATTAATTTATATGCAGCCCCTTCTCCAGATTCCTGAACCCTTCTAGATGCTGAGAAACACCCTGTCAATGACCTTTTCTCCTTTTGATTCAAACTAGCCTCATCCAGCACTCTGACTCCTGCCTCTTCCCTCGCATGTCCACTCTCTTAATTATCAAGCCCTTAAAACAATGGTCTGCAATGAAATAATATTAGGATCAAATTCTGACCACAGAGTCAGAATTTCAGTCTAACTAGAGATAACACCTAGGCCTCAGTTGTGTTTCAACTCCAGGCCCAGAAAAGCAGCAAAACCAAAGTGACGCCATGCCATAACTGACATCAGGACCAGATGCAATGGACACCTGCCCTCTACCCTAGCACTGATGAATCAGGAGAGACCATGTGGGTGAATACAAGGAAATGCACCACCTGCAACAGGACTTACTGGAAAACAGCAAGCAAGCCAAGAGGGTGAACTCCTTTGTCTAGGAGAAATATTTAGGTTTTGAACACTTGCAGAGGCTTTGCTCATTCTGGCCATTGACTCGGCTCCCAGGTGTGACTGACAGGTAAGCATCTTCCCATGTCACTCAGACCTTTCTGGGCATGCATCCAATCTATCTTTGTCCAATCCCTTCCCCCACTGATCATGGGGAGCAGACGTGGAGAGTGTTAAATTAGCTTCTAGGAAAGCTGTGTAAATGGCAGGCCTATATTATCTAGTCTTCCCTTTATTCCTTTCTTGTTAAATAATAACCAGATTATTACAATGGTATCAACACCACCTTCTTTCTGCCTTGCTGCACTTCAGCTGCACTGGCCTTCCTGTCCTCCCACACTTCAGATTCATTCCCTCCTCCAGGTTTTTCTGTCGTACCTGCCCGTATCAGATATTTGCTCTCTTCTGCATCACTCTGCTAAAAGAGCTTTCTCAGAGAGTATGTCCCTGACCACCATATCTCAATACTACCACTCTTTCTCTTACCTTCTGTTCTCTTAGCTAAAATTATTTGTGCATGGCCTTGTCTTTGTAAAGTGTAAGATTCAGGAGGTTAAGGGACGTTGTTTTCTTGATTGACATAAACACTGCCTGGCATATAAAGTTCTCAGTGGCTCCTGGTGGGAGAAGTCATGGACTCCTAGAAGCCCCTTGTTAAGTTGTGATGAATGGAGCCATTGCTATTGGTGCTGCAATGATGGCCTTCTTGCTTAGAAACCAGAAATCAGTCTATGAACTGGTGATGCATAGAAGAGAAAAAAATTGGTCCTGCTAATTGTTGCTTGAAGAAACAAAAGCTATGTGACTTTCATTTTCTTTACCAACGGGCAAGCTGACTGCCTGGAAATATGTCTATGTCACCTTTCATATTCTATTTGGCTACATATTCTCTTTCTCCCTTGTAACCTTTGGGTCTACCTGCCTCCTTTCCTCCCTCCATTCTTCTCTTCCATTTTTTTTCTCCCAAAATTGCTGTTCCTTCTCCTTTAAGCTAGATTTTTCCTGTGTTGGATAAGATGGGGCAATAGGGTGTGATTTACCCTGGGATTGTTTAGAGTGCTGGAAAGGACCTGGGAGGAAGGTCATTTAGTCAAGTCACGGGCTGAGAGGCTATGATTTTCCCAAGTCCCAGTTAGTGACTGGATGAGGACTTCAAGTCCATATTTACTAGGTCCCAGATGCTTCTAAATGAGTGCCCAAACCACTACTTAGTTGTTGACTGACCAAACAAATTACATGACAAAAATCCTCACTCAGAAATATTTGGAGAATTAAGTGAAAATGCTGTTTGACATATTGAAGTCTTCAGTGTGTGTGTGAGCCTTGCTTTCCCTCCCCCTTCTCTCCTGGCAGTGCATCCTCAACTATGCAAAACTCGTTTCTCTGGTATGGCTCATGCTTATTTCCTTCTCTGCATTCAGCTGTGGGTGCCTTTCAAAGCTATTGGCTTTTAGCTCTACCGTAACCAAAATTGTCTAGAAAAGGTAAAATTAAAAGCTTTCTAGAAAAAAAATTACTCTAATTTTTAAAGACTGATGTTTTCCTGTCATTGAAGCATGTATATCACTTTTCACCTTAGAAATGTAATCACTTCTTTAAATTATAGCAATACCTCTACCATATAGAAAAAGTTTGACCGTAAGATGGTCATTATTTATGATACAGGAGTGATTTTTTCATTTTTAGGTAAAGTGAGAAAGATTTAATCTACTAGCTTTTATACCATCCAGCTTTATGTGGTTCCTAATTAAAAACTTACAAAATAAAACAAACATAAATTAAAAAAAAATAATTACACAAAGTGTCAGCAGAGGGAGCTATTGATGTTTGAGTATACGTATTTTCCATTGTTCTGGCTGAGGTTTTTGCCTTTGTTTTTCTTTTAAGTTGTAACATTTTGACTTAGACTTTCTCATCTTACTGATATTCAGGAAAAGTTTTATCAGATGCAAAAAATGAGGCATTTTTTTTTTATGTCTGCCTCCCTTCAATTCTCTTATCATCCCCAACATTCCTGTAACGGTTGTTGACATAAGAAAAGTAAGGACAACATTGCAGTCGTAATTTAAGAAACAAGAGGATCCATTAAAGCAAGTCTGGGTCATCAGGGTAGGCTGCTCTGGGGGACATTGCCTTCAATGGTGTACTTGTCAGGCCTCCTGGAGACCCCTTCAGAGCTTCAACATGCCAACAGGGCTCACTGTGTCATCACTGTCACTCAGTTATATGTGGTGGGATAGGAGAACTGAAAGGGTTAAAATTCATAGCATTTAATGAAAAACCCTTCTGTGGGGAGGGCTTGGACCAGACCCGGTGAGCCCATGCATATGTGCATGTGTGAGGATAGCCTGTGGGAGGCTGGTTGTGAGGGAAGGGAGTGGAAGGAGTTTGTTCAGGGCTTCCTTCGCAGTCGTCATCACGTCCCTTCCATGGGTCTGATTGACTTCTGCTCTGACATCTTGGTCTCAGATGTTGGTCTTGTGCCTCCTAACTGGACCCTCCGCCTTTGAGTTCTCCCCACTCTAAGCTCATCCTCCACATTTCAGCCATGATCTTCATTTCTTCACCTCTACATATTCTGAATTCCTCTACTAGGAGTTTCTCCTTTTGTGCCTAAGTTCAGTGTGGGTGTGTGGGGATCAATCCTTGAAGTATTATTTGTAATAGCGAATTAAAAACAGAAATGGCCCTGGCCAGTGTTTGTCAGTGGTTAGAGCGTCAGCCCATGCACCAAAGGGTTACTGTTTCAATTCCCAGACAAGGCACATTCCTGGGTTTCAGGTTTGATCCCCAGACGTGGTCAGGGCATGTGTGTGCAGGAGACAATTAATTAATGGGTCTCTTTCACATTGATGTTTCTCTCTCACTCTGCCTCTCTCCCTCCTTCCCTTTCCACTCTCTAAAAAGAAATGAAAAAATATTCTTGAGTGATGATTCCCAAACAAACAAACATGAGGCTGAATCTATTTATAGAAAAATAAATTGTGAAATGTTTAACAATGAAATACATGGTACAGCATTAATGCTGATTGTGGGAAGATGTTTATGTCTTCCTAAATTAAAAAAAAAACACACAACTTGGCATATATGATCTATATGATCTGTATTATGAGTTTTAAAACTTAACAAATAATTGAAATGCAAGATTTACACATAATTCTAATACGTAATATAAAGCAATTTTTAAAAAAGGATTTTAGGGATAAAGCTTCTGGAAATATACACAGGACAGTCATAACAATGGCTATTTCTGAACAAAAGGTGCTAGACTTGCTAGGTACAGGAGGAGGAAAGAGGAGAGATATTACTCTTTGTCTTATATCTGTCTTTGGTTTGAACTATCTATAAAGAGCTTATATTTATAATTGAACTAATTGCAATTTAAACAAATAAATGTACTCATCTTCCAGAATTGAATTCCGGCATCAGTGTCTTCCTAAAGCCTTTCTTACCCCTTGGTCTGATTTAGAGAGAGATCCTTTGTGGTCACTGAATGAGAATCTTCTCTCTTTGGGAGGCAGCTTCATGAATAGAACCTGTAGGAGCTTTGAGGTCAGGAATCCCTGGGTAAAAGCCCCCAACTCAGCCTTTCCCTGCTGGGTGATACTAGGCAAGAAATTTAACCTCCTTTAGCCTGAGTTTCTTCATCATGACAGTGGGAATGTTGATGCCATTCTTGCAGGACTCTTGTGAGGGACAGAGTGAATTTATGCAAAGCCTCCTAGTCTGGTGGGGTGCCCAATGAGAGGTATCAGGTATTTCTTTGAGGATGGACCTTGCTTTCTCCATTCTTCTAACTTGGACAATTTGTTGAATAAGTGCAGTAATGCTCTTACATCAGATGTTTCTTTTGTGGCATGACATCCTTTTCTAGACTTCTGTGTCAAATTATACCTGTACTATGTCTCATTCGTTTCAAGCTGCGATCTCAGCTAGCTATTTGGATAAACAATCTTTTTTTTTTTTTTAAATTATGAATTTAGCTTTTATTCAAAATTAAGCAAAAGCAAGTTTTTCAGAAACTTTTACAAATTACTTACATATAAGAAAGTTACTAGGGACAGTCCTAAGTTTGCAACAAATAATTACAAAAGTGCCTAGGGCAGCATGAATATAAACCACGTCATAGCATGGTGATCTAACTGTCATATGAGTAAGGAAGAACTAGCATTTGCACCAAGACCAGAATTAAAAAAAAAACAATCCAGGCTTTAAAAGCTTAGTTCTATATTAAGCTTCTTCTCTTCCCCCAGATCCTCAATGGGTTTGCACTATGTCATTGTTGTGAACAAACACATCATGTCAGACTATAAATTGCATAGATGGGCAGTTAATGGAAAAGCCCCCTAAAATGTACAAACTAACTGGTACTGAATTGAGTTCTCCATTTGCCTTTATGTACAATTAAATGTAAACCGTATTTTCACAGTTTTGAGTGTTCTGTGAATAGATACACAGTACCATGTCAGGTTTGCAATTGTTCCTGAAAACTGGCTCTAGGTTCCGCACCCAGTGCCAGTTGGCCCCTGGGGTGCACGCATTTGCATAAAGAGGAAAGTATCATAGTCAAAAGGTCAAGGCAGTTGGATGAACACTCTTGATTGTGGCTGAATACCAGAGCCTGCTGACATGTCTCTAACAGGCTCTACTGGCTCAGCTCAAGAGGGAACCCAGTGGGGACTTCCAGCTGCCTTCATAGGAAGAGCACAGTTATAGGACATTCTGAGTGAAGATATGGCCGTCTCAAATCAGCGATGTAGGCGGTTTCTACCACTGATGGTGTGAGTTTTGTCTGGTCGGCGTGGAGCAGAGAAAAACAGCTAAGTTGTGCTGTTCCCTGGCTGCACAGAGAGACTGTGGTCTTGGAATTTTAAATGTCAACCCCTCTTAGGAATTCTCCCTTTTTAATAAGTTCTATTTTGACATTGTAAGCAGCATTTGTCCTGGACCAGAAAGTCTCATCAATGCAAAATTTTGAATGAATGAATGAATCTATAATTTTTGCCCAGGTTGGATAGCATTCCCAAGCATCCAATTTTATGTCATTTTGTTTAATGAGGTATAACCAAATATTTTCTTCTGCTTCTTAGCAGAAGCATTTCGATGGAGGAACCACTGATCAATTTGATTGTTCCATAAAGATATAAATGCTAGTGGCAGAGTTCACTTGTTTAGAAAATGCTTCTGGAATCTGGGGCTGCATTAATATGGTAAGCGGATGCATCCAGGTGAGTGAAATACATGCCAGAAATAGATCCTATAAAAATTCAGTGCTGCCTGTCTCCTTTAGTTCTCTTCAGCAACAAGCTAGCAGTGTGCTTGGTTTGAGCTTCCTGTTTCTTTTGGCACTTCACTTTTTATCGGTAACAACAACTGCGTTGTTTCATCTTCCGTTTTTTAATTTTTTTTATCTCTGTTTTAAACCTTGCCCTCCTCCTCCCCCACCCCCACCCCATCCCCCGCCTCCTATGGTGCCAGGAAGGTAATCTTGATAGCTAAGATTGTTATCCTAGGAAAGGAGTCAGTGAAAATGTGTGTGCATAAAATAGCAGCAGTAGAACCTGTTCTTCATGAAATGCATTGTTCTAGCAAGAGCCCAGCACTAGCAAACAGCTCAGATGATTCTCCCAGATCACCAGTGCCCAAATCTTTGCTGATCAAGTCCATGTGCCAAGTTATATACCTGGGAGGAAATGCTCCCTTAAGTACATTGCCAATACGTCTATTTGGAGTGGATAAAACATGGTCGATTGGGAGGTAGAGTTTACCTTCCCTTAGCATTGAGAGGTAGAGTTTCTCTTCCTCTAGAATTTAAAGGTAGAGTCTATTTTCCTCTACAATCTGCCCTGCCCTGTGACTGCTTAACAACAGAAGGCCGTGCAAGTGACATATGCCTAAATGGGCCTAAGCCTAAGAACATCTGGAAGCTTCTGGTTTTACATTTGGGAGCGCTGAATAGTCGTATAGAAGGCTGGCTACCCTGTTGGAGAGACCACCTGCCACCACATGGAGAGAAAGACCAATCGGCCCCAGGAAAGCCTCTGAATGGCTTCAGTCTCACTCCCTCCTCATTACAGCCTGGTAAGGGACCTGTTACATGGGGGTCTGGCTTTGGGATGGGTAGAAGATAGAAGGGACTCAAGGCCATTGCAAGGGAGGCCAGGAAGGACACTTGTGATGTTGTCTTTGGACAGTGTTTCCTGACTCCCCTGGGGAAGGTGAGGTGTCAGCATGTCCACAGTTCCTGAGCCTCCTGTTCCCGTCAGCTTCCCGGCTTCATCTGGGGCACCAGGATTTCCACACAGTCAAGGTTTGTGACACACATTCTGTCCCACGGGACAAGGTCAAGTACAATTACTTTTTCCTACATAGGAGTCAGCTTAAAATCATACTTCCAGATGTTCTTAGGCTTAGACTCATTTAGTCAAATGTCACTTGCACGGCCTTCTGTTGTTAAGCAGTCACAGGGTAGGGCAGATTGTAGAGGAAAATAAACTCTACCTCAAAATTCTAAGGGAAGGTAAACTCTACCTCCCAATCGACCATGTTTTATCCACTCCAAATAGACGTATTGGCAATGTACTTAAGGGAGCATTTCCTCCCAGGTATAAAACTTGGCACTTGAACTTGATTGGCAAAGATTTGGGCATTGGCAATCTGGGAGAAACATCTGAGCTGTTTGCTAGTGCTGGGCTCTTGCTAAAACAATGCATTTCATTTTGGATTTGGGACTATCAGTTTTTGTACAGTGATTTTCCTCCTTTGTTCCCCTCCCGTATCCACTAGCTAGCTTTTTTCTTGTTGGTGAATTAAGTTTATACCTGATTTACCCATATGCCTGAAATCTTCAAGATAGTAATAGCTTCATTGGTGGTGTGAAATTTACTTTTTTTGTTGTAATACAATACACGCGTGTATTTAGTAAAATAAAAACCAGTATGGATGAAAAAGGGACTCCATATAAACCTGACAAGCTCAGGGGAGGCCTGCATGGTGGGCCTTACAAACTGAGACCGGAAGTAACCACATAGGATGACCTGAACATAAAAAATGAGTCATGAAAGGTAGTCACATCCTAGGCCTGTGGCTTCCTTGACAAAGGTCTTCTTTACCATAAGTGAGCCCATCTATAATCTTTTGGCATCTAAGATTACATGCCTTTGAAATGTCATAGTAATCTTGTTCCGAGCCTTCAAGGCACCAGAACAGGAGACCACAGAACCCTTTGCCCTTCTCTTGTTCCCTGCATACCATCTGTATGTGCTGTAAGTGTTAACAATCCTGTACCACAAACGTAAAAGTGTGTCTCTCCAATTTTCTTTTTATTTCGTCTCAGGGATTTCCTTGTTTTGCTTTCTCCCACCTTAATCTACCACCAATGGATTTCATGCAACCCTCCTTACAGTCTCTTCCTTTTATTCTAATGTACAAAATAAGCTGTAAAAATGCCATTTCCTGGAGCATTTTCTAAATCTATTAAGATTTTGCTTCTTTGCCAATTTTCATCATTTTGGCTCAAATAAACTCATCACAATTCTCTACAGGTTTGGATGTTCTTTATGTCGACACCAATATATCCGGTCCCCTCTGTACTGCTCCCTGATCACATCCTTCCATCTGTTTCCAATAGGATATCACCATCCTAAATTTAATAGTTATCAATCTCATTATTAGTATTTTTTTGTGTGTATTGGTAAACTTTACAGAAATATCATTATACTGAATTTTTCTCCTGTAGCTTGCTTTTTTTTATTTTTATCATTCAACATTATATTTGTAAGATTCATCCATTTTTGATACAGATTGCTGTATCCACTGATTTTTACTTTTACATAATATCCTGGCATGAGCCTACATTGCAATTTTTAAAGTCCATTATCTTCTTAATGGATATTTAGCTTATTTTATTTTGTTATTAGAGATAAGATTGTTTTGAACATTCTCATGCACGTCTCCTTGTAGATACAGAAGAGTTTTGTCTAGGGCACATATTTGGGAATGGATTACTGGTTTTAGGGTATGAACTTTTCAGTGTCACTAAATTTTGTCAGATTTTAGAGTTTGTTGTCATTGTTTATATTCATACCAGCAGTGTTTAAAAAGTCATATTGTTATTGAATAATTGGTGGAGAAATTGATTAAACATTTTCCAAAAAAGACATACAAATTGCCAACAGGTACATGAAAAGGTGCTCAGCATCTCTTAGTCCCCAGGGAAATGCAAATCAAAACCACAATGCAATATCGTCTCACACCTCTCAGAATGGCTGTCATCAAATAGACAACTGATAACAAGTGTTGGCAAAAGATGTGAAGAAAAGGGAACCCTTGTGTAATGTCGGTGGGAATGTAAACTGGTGCAGCCACTATGGAAAACAGTACAGAAATTCCTCAAAAAGTAAAAAAGTAAAAAGAGCATATGATACAGCAGTTCTATTCTGGTTATATATCTGAAGGAAATGAAACCACTTTCCTGAAGATATATCTGTACTCCTATGTTCATTGCATCGTTATGTAAAATAGCCAAGACATGGAAACAACATAGTTGTCCACTATGGATAAATGTGGACAAATTAATGGATGGATAAATTAATAAAGAAGATGTTAGTGTAATTTTATATATTTACACTAAAAATATACATAGTGTAATTTTATTCAGCTAAAAAAATAAGAAAAGCCTGCCATTGTGACAACATGGATGCACTTTGAGGGCATTATGATAAGTGCAATATGTCAGACAGAGAAAGAAAAATACTGTATAATCTCACTTATATGTGGAATTAAAAAAATGAAATTGTAGAAACAGAGAACAAGTTGGTAGTTGCCAGTGGCAGGGAGTTGGGGATGAAGGAAGTGGGTGAAGGTACCAACTTCCTGTTATAAGTTCTGGGGATGTAATGGTGACTGTAGTCAACAATATTGTACTGTATATTTGAAAGGTGCCGAGAGAGTAGATCTTAAAAGTTCTCACCAACCACAGGGGAAAAATTGTAACTTTGTGAGGTGATGAATATTAACTAAACTTACTGTGGTAATGATACTGCAATATATACAAATATCAAAATCATGTTGTACGTATAAAATGAATGCAATATTATGCCAGCCATATCTCAATAAAACCGGGGGAGGGGGGATTCCCCACTGTTCCTCATTATTTGATAAGATTTTCACTATCCTACAGTGTTGACTGAAGATAGAAATGTAAAAAAGTAAGATAGTACTGCTTGTACCTTTGCTTAGAATTTGAAATCATTTTCTCTAGGCACATCGCGCAATGAATAAAGTGAGTCTCTCCAAACCCTCCTCCTGCATTGTTTGATTGGTTTTGTGTTCACTCTCCTCATGATAAAAGCTGTTTAATATATGCTATCTAACCAGAGTAACATATTTAGATTTCTAATAGGGCATTAACAACAATGATAATTTCATATATTAGTTTTATATTCTTAAGGAAAAATCGTGAGAACTGAGAGGCAAAGGCAATGCAGCAGATAACTTCCGACAGGACCTGGGATGACCCCACCTCCTGGTATTCTTGTGGAGTCTCCTCCAAAATTAGGTTATATAAGACTGTGACACCTCTGTCTGGTTTGCAGTCTCTTTGGGTCCTCTCATGTACTTGCTCTGATGAACAGCTGTGGAGGCCTATGTAGGAAGGAATTGACAGCAGCTTCCTGCCAATGACCATGAAAGAGCTGAGGCCCTCTGTCCAACAGTTCTTGAGGAACTAAGCCCTGCCAACAGCCATCTCAGTGAGTTTGGAAGAAGACCTGACCCACATGGGGCCTTCAGATGAGACCGTGGCCCAAGATGGCATCTTGATTGAAGCCTTGTATTGCACTGACACACAGGACCCAATCAGACTGTGCACAGACACTTTCTGAAGCACAGACACTATGAGACAATAAACATGTGCTGTTTTAAGCCACTAGGTTTTGGCATAATTTGATACACAGCAATAGATAACCAATGTAGCAAACTTTTATAATAGTAAGGGAACTGAATAAAATATTGACCGTGTATTTTTCGCTACACCTTTACCTGCATTATCTCATTATTCTTTAGAGCGACCCTGTAGTTCACTTTAGACTGCCAATTTCATGGACTTTAACACAATTAGCGTAAACAGTTATTTTACCCTGAAACTGCTATTTGCATTCTGTACCAGTAATCAATTTATTGCCTTTCAGCTTCAAATTTATCTTGCAGTACCTATTCTGCCATAATTGACAGGCTAATGTTTAACATTTCTCATGGCATCCAGCTGTCTTACGGAGAGTGTGGGAAGGACATTGCAGAAGGAAGGAGTTTTAGGGCTGTTGCTGGGTGGTGGCTACACTGTCGGCTGTGTAGGTGCCCTGCACTAGCCAGGAGTCACAAATGCATGGTGCTTTGGTGACCTTGCAGCCTGGTCTGGACTGATGATCACAGACACTGCACTCTGGGTACCCTGCCCACACTGGCACCCAATTCCCTCTGCTTGCCTGCTTCCTCCATCCCAGACTGTGTCCTGAAGCTCTCCCAATGCAGACATTGGGTGCCCCAGAACTCTTGCCAACAATGGTGCCCCTCTTGCCCTGAACACCTGAGTCCCTGCCCATTGGTCACAGCTCACCTGCACCACAGAGATTGCTGCCTGCTTGTCCCCTGACTGTGGACTAGCAAACTTCTCTGCCATTCAGTGGCAAGGAAACCTTCTCCCTGGAGATCTGAACCCCAGCCAAAGGGAGGGGGCAGTCTTCTGTGTTTGTCTTTCCTTAGATCGAGGGTACCACGTTGAGTTTTTTTTATGTAATAGATTTTCTCTTGAACCATTGTGGAGTGATTCTTGGTGTTATTTTTTTATTGTTTTAGTCACTGTGTAGATTTTGTCTCCCGATTGGACACAGGCGGACCTAGGTCTCTTAAGAAGCATGGGCTGCTCTGTAATGTCTTGACATCAGCGTCATGTAACCCCCTGCCCCCAGAAATTCTGAGAAGCAGCGTGATAGAGAGAAAGCACAGGGCAGGGAATCAGGGAACCAATGGACTGGAACAGCTCAGGCAGGCCCTTTCACTTCTTCAGGAGAATCTATTGTTCTTGCCATGGTGCTACCTGCAGGAATTTCTGTGAATAAGACAATATCCTCATTCAACTTCAAAGAATTCTGCACAGGGGGACTGGGAAGACAGACACAGAACAGAGTATTATAATAAAGTGTGGCTATTTCTATAACTGATATACAGTAAGTCCTCCCTAAGCATCCTTGGTAGATTCTTGGAACCGTGGCAAAACCATATATAAGGAAACCAATGAAGCACAGGTTAATTTATGTAAATAAGAATTAGGTTTTTATGGCATCTCATCAATGTTACAATGAAACTACATTGAACAAAATAGACGTTGAGGACCTGCTATAGGTACGAAAGGAGCCCAAGGAAGGGGAAGGAAGCCAGTAGCAGTTCCTAGGTAAGGAAGGGAAGGCTTTACAGAGGAGGTGCTATTTGAGTCCTGAAGGATGAGTAAGTTGGGAGGAGGCATTTCAAGTAGACAGGGCAGCATGTACAAAGGAGAAAAGGTGAGATAAGGAAATTAAAAAAAATATTCATAATAGCTAATAAACTTAAAGAGAATTTACTATTTAGCATTTACTAGGCTAAAAGTTTTCCATGGAATTTAAGCCTCATTAATCAATTCTAATGAATGAATGCTTACATAAACCTTACGAGGTTGGCTAGAAAGTTACTTATATCATGGAATCTCAATAAAAGTGTGTTGAAGGACCAAAAGTTGAATGATCATTATTTTGAAAATGAGGACATGGACTGCAGAAACATTAAGCAATCTGTCCATCGCATTTAGCTGCTCTGCTCTGGGCTGTGTGCTGTAATTGGGACAAGGGCACTGGCAGGAGGGGCACGAGAGGAGGTTGGAAAGGAAGGTAGAGCCACATGATGAAGGATCTTGGGTAATGTCACCTCTTTGAACCGAGTTTCCAGCTGCAAAGGGAAAGTGCTGGCCTAGAGGCCCCTCGCTCACAGAATCTCTGAGTGCATCAGCCTACCCACGTCCTCAGGGATGAGATTCTGGATCCTTATTTTTAGTGACCCGTTAGCCTTTAATAGTCTTCCCATGAGATTTTCTAAGTTTAGAAGGACAAAACGTATATATTTCCCAAGAAAAGAAGATACGGGTGGTGAGTCATGACTAATTTTCCAAGGTCACTTGTCTAAGAGTCCTGGGAGTCTGGGCCTGTGGCCGGTGGGAGTGGGGCGTGCACTGACTGGGGCAGGTGGCTGATTGACCTCCCACTAGATGAATGTCTGAGGAAGGGGAGCTGATGAGAGTGGGCAGCTGTGTCCTCTGATCCATCCCAAAGATGTTGAATTAACAACCACAGTGGCCTAGTATGAAAAATACCGGGTCAGTGACTCTAAGCTAGATTGGCTGTGGACATGGCCTGTATATGTTAGGCTGCCTCTAGGACAGGTTTGACTTACCAAGAGACCCAAAGCAACGAAGCAGAAAAAGTGCAGGTTTTGAAGTTAGCCACAGCTCTGAGTCCCCCTTTGATATTTACCAGTCATTTGACCTTGGTCATATTCCTTGTAATTCTCCAAGCCTCACTCTCCTCATCTTAAAATGGTGAAATAAATATCTGTTTTATAAAGTTGCAATTATGCTTAAATGAGATAGGATATAAAAGAGTGCTTCTTATGGAACAGGGGCCCAACAACAGCAACAACAAAAGACAAGATTATTATGAATTGAGGTACTTCAAGGTCAGTCTTCTATTCTTGCTAAACCAGAGAGAAGGTGAGGGAGGCAGGTTGAATGAATGTCTAGATGAGGGTTAATATAACATTTTAAAGGACATAGATTATTTGAGTGATGCTAACCTGGCTTCAAGTTTTACATTAATTTTACTCTGCAGACTTGATGTGGGTATTAAAACCTCTCTCCTGGTATTAGTATGCCTCATCCATTGTTCTCTCAATCGATAATATCGTCATTATTCTTAATTCCTCGGTGACATCTTATGCTAACACATAGCCTCAAAGTATGTCCATTGTAATTACTTTTCCAAGACATTTGCTGACAAGTTTGATCACATTATAAATTGTTGAATGGTTGCTAAAACCAATTCTATAACCTTAATCTTTTGAGAAATTGATATCCTTCTTTGTTCTCTGCTTGACTTCGTGGTGTTCTAACAATTACTGAGATTTATTAAGGTGTTTCAGAAATTGTTTCTTCTGTGTTGGAAACATAGCCCCCAGTCTTTCACTACTTATAAGACATGGATGCATTTGTTGTTGTTTTGCAAAGGCCAACTTTTCTTGGACTTGGACAGATTTGCTTTTAAGAGAAGCCTCTCACTGAATAGATTATCTGAGACTTCATGCATGCTGCAAAATGCTCAGAAAATTAGTCTGCAGACATAACAGTTTAATAGATTTCCATGCAGTAAGCTAAAATTCTGAGCCCCAGAGGTGACATTCAACATGGACAATATGTTGTTTCTGTTTCTAAAGGAAGACGAGGTGGGAGGATAGTTAAAAAGAAAAGAAAAATCACAGAAACTAAAAATGCCCTTACATATTGGACTAACCTTGTTCAGGGATCTGATATAGTTGAAAGCTGTCAAGGTTAAGTCTTAAGTCACTAGCAAGTTGTAGTTAGCTGATGTGATGTAATGGCATCAGGATTGCCAATGATTCTATCTCTGTCTCCATGTCTCTCCTTCTCCCTCTCTTCTCCTCTGTTTTTCTCTCCTCTCTCTCCTTTTCTTTCTCACTTTTTAATTTTAAAATTAAAAATTCTCTCTCTCTCTATCTATATCTATCTATCTACCTATCTATCTATCTATCTATCTATATCTATATATATATATATGCCATCATACTTATATATGCATATATAAGTAGGATAACATCATAATTTGATAATTTATTTAGGGCTATCATTTCTCTTGTTTACTTTCTTTTGTTTCTCCCCTGTTCTCCTCCTCAAGGAGAACTTACCCTTTATGAATGTGTTTGGCTTTATGCTCTATAATTATAAGTAAACTATACACAGACATTCATATATGCACGAGTACACAAAGAGAAGGCAATTTTTCTTAAAATGGCATATTTTTTTGTACTTTTCTGCATTTTCTTGATCTCACTCAAGAAAACTTCAAGGAACTATCTCCAAGTTTTTCTATAATTCTAATTCATTCTTTTAAGTCAGAGGTGGAGAACGTCTGGCCCAAGGGCCATATAAGGCCCGAGAAATCATTTGGTCGGGCCTGCCAAAGCATTAGGAATGAGTTAATTGAATGCTTGACCAAATATAGCAGGCTAATTTTTAAGTTGATAATTGTGTATGGCCCTCGAATGATGTTATAAATATTCAAATGGCCCTTGGCAGAGAAAAGGTTCCCCACCCTTGTTTTAAGTGATGAAAAATATTTTATGATGTAAATTAATCTCAATACAATCAACCACTGTCCAAATGAACAGATATCCACTGTGCCCATTTATGATACTTTAATCCTAATTAAAAAAATCGTATTGTCAAATCTATCTTCTTTCCCTCACTCCTTCCCTCTCTTCCTTTCTAATTTTGTTTCTTTCTTTCAGCTTTTGGTTTTTCTTATTGGGTTAATACATTTTTTTGTGTAACTAGATTTTAGTATATGCAGCCTCTCACATTTTCTTCTAACATTTTTATTTATTTTATTTATTTATACAGTTAGCGCTTGCAATCACCTGGAGATGGTTTTGTATATAGTATAGAGACCCACCCAACTTTATTTTCTCCTTATGGAGCATTGGTTATGACATTGTATAACTTTATTGGTCTATGAGACAGATATTTTAGTTTGTGAAGGTGGGATGCATCAAAAGTCCCCGAGTTGCCATTTGGAACTCTGGAAGAAAGGCAACAGGCAACAGTACTCTTACTTGTCTAACTTTTTCTAGAAACCAATTAGTTAATTACTGTGTCACTTTCAGTTCCTTGATTCACACATCTATAGACTTTCATGAATTTTCATAGCAAAACAGTGTCAGGTGCTCTTTTAAGCTATAAATATCGGATAATCATTACCTTGGAACTCCTATGTATTCATTCCATTATGCCAGAAGCCATGGCGTGGTCTGATGTAGTTCAGGATCTTATAAATGTGTACTGATAACTTGCCTACATCTCCTTCTTTCCAAGATAGACAAAATAAATTTCTTTGTTGTGCTTTCAAATAATTTTTGAGATACCAGGATGCACATCATTTTGGTGATTAAGCATACACCCTGTCTCTTCTGGACTTTGACTCATATCATTTTGTATAGCTCTGGAATAATTTCTTTGATGACTATAATAAATCAAAGATATCTTTTCCAATAATTTGCTGCCTCATAATCCTGATAAGACTGTTAATCTTTATTATTGCCTGTCTAGACTCTTGCATCTAGTGGTTGATTATGACAAACCTGAATTGTACATTAATCTCTCTCTAGTTTGTTTTCAACCTTTATTAACTGAAATTTATAAACCCATTTCTGTTTATATGACCCTAGAACAAGAATATTCTGATGGATTTTTTTTTCTCTCAGAGTCTCCACGTACATAGTAATTGGTGATTAACAAAATATTCTCTAAATGATGTAGCTATTAAATTTTTGGGGTGGGCCTAATATAGACTGTGGATGAGCTTCATGACAGACAAATATATTTCAAGTGCCTGATGATTATGCTGAGTGTGGGTGAGAGATACTCGAAGATTAGAATCATGTCAGGGTACTCTGATCACTTCCTTCTCCACGTTGCAAAGAACAATGCATTATATTAATGCCATTTCTTAGTGTTTCCCTTGTTACTATTCAGTTCTCCCAGATAGACATTATGTTCCTTGAAAGGAGGGATAATGCTTTTATTTATTTATTTTTGGCCAATATTTATCACCTAGCATAGTATTCCACACAAGAATACATCAGACACTTAGTTGAGCGTCATTGATTTGCAGGTTTGGAGGGTTAAGTCTGACCTGGCTGTCCTGGGCAGGGTGATGCAGTCACCGGTGCCACATCAATAAGGTAAAACCTCTCAGGCTGTTTTCCTGCTCCCACCACATCTTTATACAGAGAGAAAGAATGTTAAGGCTCAACACCTGCATCGAGTCCTCGGGGAAACCAGAGTATAGGAAACAATTTCTGATGAGTCAATGTTAGCTCCCGGGTAGCAAATTACCTCTTGTTAGAGCATCGCAGGGGGTAGCAGCTGGCGGTCCAGATGACACCCCCTTCTGTTTAGGAGTGCTCAGACAGGTGGCGAATTCGAATTCGCAGGATCAGAATGCTCTCTTATCTGGGTCACTGGGAGGAACACCTGTGGGCGGAGAACCTTGCCCTTGAAATTCGTGGTTTAAAGGTGTAGGTTGAACTCTGTGGATGTTTCCCATTTTCCCCATGTTTGAGCGTGGATTCCTTTTATCCTTGGCTCTTTGGAAAATACCAAGAAATACTTTGCCTTTCAACAGGCAAAACTCCTGTAGGAAGAGTAGTGACAGAGAAATACATCCTGAGTGCTTATGTGAGAATGGTGGAAAGTGGTTGACTGATGTGTACTTGAGGGTCAGGGCAACTGAAAGTTCAGGGTTAGCATCCAAACAAGAACTGTGTGTTCTCCTTGAGTCAGTCAATGTTGTGGTTCAGGACAGACATACTAGTAATTGCTACATTAATGATAGGCTTACTATGTATCAGGCATTTTATATATATTCATAGTTACTCCCCACAACAAATCCAAGAGGTAAGTGTAATTACCCCCATTTCAAAGATGAGGAATGAGGTACGAAATGTATAGAGCAGTTAGATTTTATTTACCAAGTCACTTAGCCAACAAGTAGTAGCACTTAATGTGGGTTATGACAATAAGACCTCCAAACCCATGAACTGATTAGCTCTCTATTATACTAACAAAGTGACATGAAATTGGCTTAGCAAAGACTATTTCTTATTGTTCTGGGGTTGTAGTCATTAGGCAGAGACCTGACCCTACACAGTAATTAATAACCTACTGCAGAACATGTTGAGTAAAGACTTTCTTTAAGCAAATTACTAATATAAGTGTGAATGTTACAGGTTATTATGTAATTCTCTACTTGCATTTATTTTAGGGTAATACATTTAAATTTGCAATAGCATGCACATAGTTGTTCATATTACCGTATTATACATCTTTACAGTTTTAATTTTAAAATTGGAGAACCACACTTGACCACCAGATGGCAGCAATGTAGGATTTTGAAAGCCTCTCAAATAAAATCTCTTTCCAGAGACTTAAATTTCATTAGTTCTCCTTCTGTCCTATTGAAATATACCTTTACCTTATCAGGGAAGAAAGGTTTATTTCATTTTGGCATAGGGAAAATGAGCTTAAATGCTGAATTATTGGAAACCTAAGTTAATGATGTTTTAATATACAGACGTGTTTAAATAATCAACAGGATAAAGTCTTTTGTAAGGAATCTAGCACATTAATTACAGCATGTAGATATATATTTTTAAGTAAAAATATTTCTTATCTTGAAGTAAAACAGAAAAAAAACCCGTACTTGGTTGCACTCTGTTAGCTGTAGGTTTAAATTAGACTTTGGACTTCTCTATGATAACATTATTTTTCTTATTTTTAAAATTATTTTGATCCTTACCTGATTATATTTTATTAATTTTTAGACAGAAAAGAAGGGAGAGAGAGAGAAACATCCATCAGTTGCCTTCATACGAGCCCCTATAGGGAATCAAACCCACAACATACGTACGTGCCCTGACCAGAAATCAAACCTGCAATCTTTTGGTGTACAGGATAACACTCCAATCACTGAGCCACTCAGCTAGGGTGATAATACTACCTTTTAATATTACAGTGTATGATTTAGACTATTTTCTCCCATTAGTCTGAATCAGTGTTTATTTTATTACATATTGCAACACCAAGTTCAGCTACAGTACTGGTAGGAGTAGTAGTAGTAATAATAATTATAATAATAATAACAATAATATATACTATTAAAGGAATTTTGAAGAGTTGACCAGCATATTCTATCTCATTTTGTGACTGACAGCTGGTAGATGGATTTATACATAAATTCAGTACGATATTAGAATATTAGTTTAGGAAATACTTGCCTAACTCTTTCTTACTTTCCTAGATAATTATTTGGGGTGAAATATCATTGCATTCAATTAGGAGTTGCTGATTTATGAAGGAAAGCATTTTATTTTATTTTTAAAAATCTATTTTTATTGATTTCAAGGAGGAAGGGAGAGGGAGAGATAGAAACATCTCTGATGAGAGGGAATCATTGATTGGCTGCCTCCTGCATGCCCCCGACTGGAGATCAAGCTTGCAACTTAGGGATGTGCTCTTATCCAGAATCAAACCTGGGACCATTCAGTCCGCAGGCTGAAGCTCTATCCACTGAGCCAAACTGGCTAGGGCAGGACAGCATTTTATTACTACTTCTTTAGACAGGACAACCTATAAGATGATAGATTGCGATAATTGTCTCAAGGGGTGCCTTAAATCCAAGAACTGTCCAGTGATGACACCGAATGGGTCCTACATCAAGATCCACAGGGCCAGAATTTTCATCCAGGATTTGTTACTTGATTAGTTGTTGGACTGCAACTTGGTTCTTCCTTTCCCCTTTAAAGCAAAGTATTGGATGAGATGAACTTCCTGTCTACCTCCCCAAACCTTAGGACCTTGCAATATGGCCCCAGAGACAAACATAAGCAGCTCATTTTGAAATACATGCAGGAAAATAGATGCATGATGTTCTGGAAGGTCACCTTTGTCCCAAACTCTTAGATGATGGATTCGAGAGGGAATCCCTTTGGTAGGAGTTAGTGTGTCCCTCATGTGCAACCATTACTGAGGTTTCATGAAATGACAGACAGCGTTCTTGGATTATATTCAATTTAAAATTACAATTTAAAAAATATTAAAAATCACTTAACTCCACATCTAATGTCAAACCCAGGACTTAACTGGTTTCCAACACATCTGAGAATTCATTAGCATTCCTTTTCCTTTGTTCTCTGACTTCTCTGACTCCTCACTGGGTGTACTGCTTCTCCCCCAGCCCGGCAAGGAGATCTAAAAGTGTCTGCCTACAATACTTACTTTTTAAATGCAGAACAATTCCTCTCCCAGGGCTAGTATTAATTATACTGTCAGGATGCGGTGGTAGAGCTAGCTCAGTGAAAAAGAAAGAAAGAGAGAGAAAAGCTCCCAATAACTGGAGGCAGAGTTCTGAGGTTGAGAAGACAGCAGAAGACACGTGGTGGACAGGGACTTAAATTTCCCTGTGACCCTCCCTATGGATGTGTGCTGACACATGATGGATGACGATTCAGTGAGTGAAGGATAATAATCCCACTTTCGTTTGGCTCCATATCTAAGGCTGTTCAACTGATTTCTACCTCAGAAGGAAAGTCATTGTCTGTCCTTAGAGCATAGATAGGGTAGGCTCTCCCCCTACTCTTTGTTTGGGGGTCCTATGCACAGTGTCTGAGGTCCTGACCATCAATTGCACTAAAATCCAGGCGCTCATTAAGGTCCTCTGTTTTGTCTCACTGCTGTGGGGGCACCACACCACCTCCAGCCAGGCTCTCCGAACCTTACTTTCATCATCAATAACCTGGAGGTGTTAATATCTACCTATAATAATTATGCAAATGTATGCAGGGAGCCCTCACAGAGTGCCTGGGATGTTTCTAAACCTCTTGGCTCTTTTCTGAACGCATAATAATCTGGCCACTCAGTGTATATCTTATATAATAAAAGGCTAATATGCAAATTGTCCCCTTGACCAAGAGTTCAACTAGCAGGCAGGCCGGCCAGCTGCCCATGTCCCCTCCGGATGTCAACCATACACGAATTCATGCACTGGACCTCATATATATTGAGTGGCCAGATTATTATGCTTTCAGAGAACATAATAATCTGGCCACTCAGTGTATATTGTATTGTATGTTTACCATCCTAAGTCAAGTCTCCTTCCTTCACCATTTATACTCTATTTCTGTTCTCTTGAACTCTCCTCAAATTCTTCCAAGAGTGACAGCAGTCAACAGTTCGCAGGGCTAGAGTCCCCAAATCATCTTCTTCTTGCTTTGTGTTCTCCCTGCATGTACAAGATATTATTGAGGTAGATAACCTTATATTAGTTTCAGATGTGCATACGGTCTTAATATGATTCCCAGATTTTTGGATTTAGTGAACTTGTAAAATGTAAAGAAAGTTTTGAGAGCTGATACTCTGTTGCAGACATTTTATTTAGCCAGGTACGTTAAAAGCATCTACCATTTGTCATCATTATTTCATACCTAAAAGGCAGGGAGGATGTGATGTTGAAATAAAGGACAGTCTTTAAATGTAATCCATCTGTGACAGGAACAAAACCACAGGTGCTGCCTTCTCAGTGAGGAAGGAGGCTGTGTCACGGGGACAGGTAGTGTCCCTCTCCATACACCCACCCCCCCCCCCCCCCCCACACACACACACACACTACCTCTCTCTCTCACACACACTCACACACCAGACTGGAGAAGGTCAAGAGGCTATGAGTAGGTATATCTGAGAGGTTAGTGAGCCACTAGCAAAAAAGAAATAAATACAGAAAGGGTGAAGGAGCAAAATAGATTAGGAAGCAGGCTGAGCTTAAAAGGAGGAATCTTTAAAAAAAAAATAGTTTATTGTTTTTAGGGAAAGGGGAAGGGAGAGGGAGAGAAAAAAAGGAGGGGGAGGAAGAGAGAGAGAGATAAAGACACACACACATATATATATACACACACATATATATAGATAGGTAGAGAGAGAGAGAGAGAGAGAGAGAGAGAGAGAGAGAGAGGGAGAGATTCATGTGAGAGCGAGAGCATGAAATGATAGGCTGCCTCTTGCACACCCCCTTCTGGGAACTGAGCCTGCAACCTGGGCATGCGCCCTAACCCATAATCAAGCTCGACCTTTCAGTGCCCGGGACAATACTCATCCATTTGAGATCCGCCAGGGCAAGAGGGGGAATCTTGAGGAGTGAAGCTGTGGGAGAGAAGAATGAGAGATGGGGAAAGAGGACCTTCAAAAGTTTTAGTGTTTTTTTGCGCCTCCTTCCGCCCCACAACCCCGAAACTATATTTTCTAAATGTTTGGGGACAAAATAGAAGTTAACTCATCCATAACTCCTGCTTGCCTACATTTTTTTTTCATTCGAGATAAACTTCTCAGTATTGGTAACCTAGTTGGGGTTCCCTAGGAAATAGATTCTGAGATGGAGATTTGGGTGCAGAAAATTTCCTGGGGGTAATGAGGGCAGCACACCTGGGCACGAGGTGCTGAGCCCAGGTTCCCCCTAATATGAGGGCTCCCAGGCACAGAGATGGCCCTTTGGCCTTGACAATCACACGGGCCAGTCCTGGAATGCAGCCAGCCCCTGGATGGGTGTGGCCTTGGCCACATGATTCTCTCTGACTGAGGGCAATTCCTGAGTGGGAAGGAGCTGAGTGCCACCTGCCCCAAAGCTCTCAGCAGTGGGTTGTCAGAGTTTCAGGGCTGAGGAGGGCTTCTGGGTGGGGGCACACACCACAGTACCCACTACAGCAGGAATCTACCTCCTCCTTCCTTTTAGAGCACATGTGTCAAACACAAGGCCCGCGGGCCAAATCCAGCCCGCCAGGCCTTGCAATGTGGCCCACACCGCGCTGTCATCACTGCACTCCGCTGTCAGTTTATGACATTGTCAGTTTATGACTGTTCAGTAAACCATTCGGCCCGCGATTTAGGCTGGATTTTAGATTTTGGCCCCTTCTCTGATTGAGTTTGACACCCCTATTTTAGAGGCTTAAGGATTTGCAGTGCAGGATTACTGAGGTTCCCAGAACTGACCACAGATCCCAAAGTCCTTGTCACCACTCTGTGTGGAAAGGCAGTCCAGAAGGACTTATGCAAAGGGGCTTTAGGAAGGCTCAGGGGAGTTCCTGAGAGGTGTTTGGTTGGGTTTACTATCCCTGTCAGTCATCTTAATACTGATGGAGACCTCTGTGAAGGGAGTGGAGTGCCTGCAGCTCCAATGATATCCTCTCTCTTGTGTTTTTGTAGGTAAGGAGGCTGAAGCCCAGTATGGTTAAACAACTTGCCCCAAATTGCATAACTAGTGTTAGAATCAAAATAATTACTCTGAGACATGATTTCAATCTCCTACTCAGTTTCTTCACCATCTACCCACCGGTGTGGCTCATGAACCAGAAGATCACAATTTGATTCCCAGTCAGGGCACATGCCCAGGTTGCAGGCTCCATCCTAAGTAGGGGACGAGTAGCAGGCAGGTGATCCATGATTCTCTCTTATCATTGATGTTTCTCTCTCTCCCTCTCCTTCCTCTCTCTGAAATAATAAAAAAAAACACACACACACACAAAACATATTTTTTAAAAAAAGGAAACTGATAGAGTCTTATTTTGGCAAATCCACAGGACAGTTTTCATTCCTGTTCTTACTTGATTTCTCTGCAGTATTTAATCATTGACCACTTTCTTTCAAAGCATTTTCTTCCTTTGCTTCTGTGAAACTACACTCCTGGCTTTCTCCTTTTCTAGATCATTTTTCTCTGTCCTTCCATTAAGTATTTCTGTTCCCTGATGTCAGATTTTGTGCCATCTTACCTTTGTCTTCTCTCCAGATGATCTTATTTACTCTCATGAAGTAGTTACCTTTTAGGCAATTGACTCCTGAGCTGACATCTCTATCTCTAACTTTTGAAGCTTGTCTCCAGCCAGCTGCTGCTGGTCAAGTGCTCCAAGCTTTCCCACTGTCCTTGGCGCTCTTGTAATAATGCCCCCTCTGCCAGAGATGCACTTCCTGTTGACCCCCTCTTCCCCAGGACATCTCCTATTCCACCTTCAGGCCTCAGTGTCCATGGTACTTCTTTTGGGAAGTCTTCTCGTGGTCCTTGATGGCTCAGTCAAGCTCCCACAGAACTTCGGATTTAATCCTATTGTTACACTTGCTACTAGTTCCATGGACTATAAGCTCCTGGCATCACATAGACCAGCGTTTTTCAACCGCTGTTCTGCGGCACACTAGTGTGCCGCGAGATGTTGCCTGGTGTGCCGTAGGTGCAGACAAGACAAGAATTTTATAATTTTTCACTATTTTGTTTACTTAATATTTCATAATAAAGTAATTATAAAATACTTTCTTTGTGTTTATTTGATTCCTATTCAAGAGAATTACTTTATATATAGTCAATGTAGGCACAGAGTTAAATTTTTTAACATTTTCTAATGGTGGTGTGCCTCGTGATTTTTTTCATGAAACAAGTGTGCCTTTGCCCAAAAAAGGTTGAAAAACACTGACATAGACTCACGTAGATCTGATTGAGTGTGACATACACCTGGAACTTAGCTTCTGGGAAGCTGAGCCTGGCACTGTGGGTGAGAGTAGGGCACCTTCAGAGGAAGGGCTCATGCACAAGCCTTATCCCCCTGGTGTGCCTCAGTGTCCCCATATGTCAGTGGCAATGAAGATGAGTGTTTATGGTCCAGATCTTCCAATCCATATTGTGACTGATACCCCTAATAGGACTCCTAAGAAAACTAAAAATAAATGATAATTATTGCAAAGGTTTATTAAAAAAAATGGCTATAGAGTCATTGTCACTGATGATGGTCAAGGCCTTTTTTTTATAGCTTGCCTTTAGTTTTATTTTATTTTTTTAAAATATATTTTACTGATTTTTTAATAGAGAGGAAGGGAGAGGGATAGAGAGTTAGAAACATCGATCAGCTGCCTCCTGCACACCCTCTACTGGGGATGTGCCTGCAACCAAGGTACATGCCCTTGACCGGAATCGAACCTGGGAACCTTCAGTCTGTAGGCTGATGCTCTATCCACTGAGCCAAACTGGTTAGAGCAAGCCTGCTTTTAGTTTTTCAAAAATACTGCCTCCTTCTCCTCCTTATCACCATTAACAACTCCACATTGCAAATCCGTATCATTTCCCTTTCACTGAAAGTAAGTCCCTCTAAAGGCATCCATTTCATGGACAATTATTATTATTATGCCGATGCAGAGCACATCGAATGACAAGAAATAAAAACGATTGACTGCTCCTGCAGACTTGTCACGTTTGATAGTCTCCATTTTATCTCCCTGTTGTGTAGAGAATATGGTGCTCTGTCTGAAATGTGAGCCCACATTCATTACCTTCAATCCTTCCCTCCATTTGCCTCCCCCATTGATTTTTGAGGCCACATGAATGTACAGAAGGGTTTTCTCCAGAAACAAAAACAACCCACAACTATTTATTTTTCCTCTGGTCATGGGAACAACAAATTCTCTATTTGTAACAAAAAATGAGGACACATATATTGAATGCTCATGCCTGTTTATCTCATCCCCTTCTGTATAATTCAAAGGAGATAACACACTGTTACTTTTCTGCTCATGGCTTCCTGTACTCCCAGGAGGCTGAGGAGGGGATGGAAATTTTATCTCATTGAAAAAACAGTCACTGCCCGGCCCGTGTTGCTCAATGGTTGAGCGATGACCTATGAACCAGGAAGGAGGTCACTGTTTGATTCCTGGTCAGGGCATATGCTTGGGGTTTCGAGCTCCATCCCCAATGAGGGACATGCAGGAGGCAGCTGGTCAATGATTCTCTCCCATCATTGATGTTTCTATCTCTCTCCCTCTCCCTGCCTCTCTGAAATCAATAAAAAATATGTTAAAAAGGTGATATATATATATATCACCTTTTTAACATATTTTTTATATATATATAAATTTTATATATATATATAAATTATATATATATATTTATATATATATAAATTTTTTAAAAGAAAACAGTAGCTTTTGTCTTGTCCAGGGAGGCATACTAGTACTTGCTAAGGTGATCTCTGGCGCTTTTCTGTCCTGGTATCAGTCACAAGTGCTGGCCCAGATTTTCATAACAGAGCTAGAAGCCGCTCTAGCTGGGGGTGTGGCCAGAGGCCAGGCAGGTGTACCTTCAGCTACCTCCTGAGGGACAGTGTGGTGTAGTGGAAAGACCACAGGTGTTAGAGCCTGCCACACCTGGCCTTACATCGCAGCTCTCATACTTCCTTGCTGTTATTAGACATTTCCAAGACTAAGTTTCCTCACCTGTAAAACGGGCTCGATAATTTCTACTTTAAGCTTTATTGTGAGGAGTAAATAATAAAAAAGTGGATTTTGCTGTGGGCCAGGCTCTGTGCTGTGTCTTTTATGAACATGTGATAGAAACAAATGAGCTAGCAGTTCATCCTCCTGACAAGCTGGGAAGTTGTTTGCTACTATTTCCATGTTATAAGTGAAGAAATAGGATTAGAGGCACTGAATAACTTAATTTATACCAAATTGCTAGTAAGAGCCAGAGCCTGGGGGAACCCAGGCTGAAATGTCCCAAAGTTGCAACCGTAACATTGACGTAAGTTTTTCTTAAGCTTAAGGAATGTACTAATCTCTTTAATGGGGGTGGGCTGTGGAGAGAGGATTTTTGGATCCCTAAGATGGATGTACATTATTTTGTTAATTACATGTTGCTGAATTTGCATAAGCTGAAAAGTAAGTGTATGTTTGCTAATGTACAGGAGATGTTGTTGCTTTATGCATGACCATGGGACCATGGTGCTGACGCTAAAGGAACACGGGTCTTTGAGATCAGCATCACTCTTCAGTGTGCCCTGTGACAGTTCAATTCTCCGGCCCCTTTTCTCTATAGGAACTGCAGTCAAGTTTTTGTCTTGTAGCTCTGATGTCATTTGGCTGAAAGACAGGATTTCCATCTTAAGTTCACTTCTGTTGATTTTACATCCATCTTTGAGGCACAGCAACTTGGTGCCAACACATTTATAAAAACAAATGCTCTGGCAGGCAGTTTTCCAATGCTCTCACATGTTAGCAATGGACAGACCCTTTTAAAAGAAAAAAAGTGTTTCATAAAAAGGAAAGCATGTTGCTGAAACAGGTTTGGCTCAGTGGTAGAGCATTGGTCTGCGGACTGAAAGGTCCCGGGTTCGATTCCGGTCAAGGGCATGTATCGATACATTGGTTGCGGGCACATCCCCGATAGGGGGTATGCAAGAGGCAGCTGGTCGATGTTTTTCTCTCATCGACATTTCTAGCTCTCTATCTCTCTCCCTTCCTCCTCTCTGTAAAATATCAATAAAATATATTTTAAAAAAAGGAAAGCATGTTATGAATAAGGTTATTATTCATCTGATTAAAAATATGCTTTTATTACTTTAAAAAGATTATTAGTTAAATGCAGACACATTTAGATATTCTGTTGGGAATCCCCATGCTAACAAAAGTATAGCTGAGCAAGGAGGTGGAGAAAAGGGAAGCCTTGTGGATCATTGTGGAAATATGAACATATTAGGGACAGAGAGTTAGAAACGTCAATGAGAGAGAAACATCGACCAGCTGCCTCTTGCACACCCCCCACTGGGGATGTGCCCGCAACCAAGGTACACGCCCTTGACCGGAATCAAACCCGGGACCCTTCAAGTCTGCAGGCCGACGCTCTATCCACTGAGCCAAACCTGTCTCGGCTGGTTAGTAATCTTAACGTTTTTCAACTCTCTGCCAATCAAAAATGTGAATGCTCTTAACAAAGCACACAGATGACGTGTGTGTGTGTGTGTGTGTGTGTGTGTGTGTGTGTGTGTGTGTGTTTCTGGTCACAGTTGACTTCAAGTGCCAGTCAGGCAAATTTTTAGAAGCATGGTTAAATAATTTTAGTGTAATATACACCTATGTATACCTATCTGGACTCTCCCTGGATAGGAGAAACTGAGTTTTGGATAGAAGACTCCCAATATTGATGAGAAAACACGCAATGTGTTGGATTGAATGGATCGTCAGTAAGTCAGAGGACTGTTGCTTCCTGCATGGCATAACATTTCAAGACACTGAATCCAAGAATTAGGTTTGTGCTAAGGGGAAGGCTCTGAGAGAACAGATGTGAAATGCTAAGCCAAATGAGCGTGTGAGTTTTTCACATCTGTCCCTTTAATTTTCGGTATTTTTGCTTCATTATCTGTGTCGTTGGAATGCTGTATCTGTCATATGCCAACAGATGGCAATATTATAAGATCATTTTTTTCAAGCTGGTTAGAATGAACGACATTCCCTGCTGCTCCCAGATTAGTCAGATAGGAGAAACAAGATCTTTATTGGTTGTCTCCTTGGTGTTACAAAAATCGTGATTTTTTCCCAAAATTTTCATAAAACATTAGCAAAGTTTATTTTACCTCCTGCTGCCCCTTCTTGACTAGTTTCCTTTTTTCCTGTTGCTTAATATCTAAACCCCCCTTTGCTATATTCTATGTGCAAAGTTTGAGATATTTGCTAATAATGAAAGCAAAGTGTATAACTATTGGTAGAATTATTGTTAATTAACTATACAAGGTATATAAAACATTTAAATCAAGTGAAATTCACTTGTCTTTTTTTTTTTTTTAGAACAAAATATAAACAAAGCATACTTACATTGTCCTTCCTTTTTTTAAAAAAACAATTTTTAGATTGGCAGAAGTGTTTTTTATTTTAGAACCATGTGGTTGTTTAAAATTTGTAAACACCTTAAGAAAGTAAATGTTGTATTGTGGATACTAAGCTTCTTTTCTCACCAGTGCAGAAAAGAAAAAATTAAGATTCCTGTCAAATCTGACCCTATAATAGAACCTTTAAAGACATTTAAAGATCTCTGAGTTCTGGGTGTTGGCATAAGCTTTGAGCAACATGGTTAAGGTGGCAGAAAATTGATTCTGCTGAAATGAAATTTTGTAATAGGCAAAGCCAATCTATGGTAATGAAAGTTAGAATAATGGTTATCTCCAGGGTGGGCATGGGAGAGGTTGGGGGTGCAGGTACAGACTGGGAAGGTGCCTGCAAGAAAGTTATGGGACTGGTAATGTCATACGTGTTGTCATACACATCTGTCCCCAGAGGATGACTATGTGACCTGAGAGTACCCTGCTTTGCAGGTAGAGATCGGAGAATAGAGGAGATGAATGGTCATGCCTTTTCTTTTGTGTTTACTGGGCATAAAATAGTCTTAAATTTTTTTTAAAATAAGAGGTGGAGTTAAGAATGTTCTGTTTGTCTAATACAAGTTGTTGGGTAAATGATGATAAAGTAGTGTGTTTTGAATTACTCTGGCTTACCCAAATGTCATTTACCAATACAATTGACAGCTTTAGGCCATAAACCTGTCTCTTAGAAATTGTGTGTAAGATTCAGACACCAAATACATTAAGAAATAAAGAGAAGAAACACCTGCCATTTTATTTATTTATTTTTTATTTTTATTTTATTTTATTGATTTTTTACAGAGAGAAAGGGAGAGGGATAGAGAGCCAGAAACGTCAATGAGAAAGAAACATCGACCAGCCGCCTCCTGCACATCTTCCACCGGGAATGTGCCCACAACCAACGTACATGCCCTTGACCGGAATCGAACCCGGAACCTTTCAGTCCACAGACCGACACTCTACCACTGAGCCAAACCGGTTTCGGCAACACCTGCCATTTTAAAAGTGCTTTGCATCCTGGAAAACTTCCAAGCATTCTTCCATGTGTGTCTTCGATTTATTTGACATATATTTATTGAGCATCAACTATATGCTAGGCTCTGTGCTGGGTATAATGAACAAGAAAGCCAAGGATGAGGCTCACAAGCTAATAGGATGTCACCAGCAGAAAGGAGTCTGGTGACCCTGCAATGCAGCGGCTGAGGTGGAAAAGGTCATGGGAGAGGCTGGAGAGAGCCCAGACTGAGCCTCGTGGGCTGTAGTAGAGTTTGAATCTCAGCATTAAGACCCATGAAAGGAAAAGTCATTGAAATGCGGGGAGTAGGAAAGTGACAGGATTCAATTTATAACTTTCAGTTCTTTCAGATGAATATTCTTTACCTCTCATAAAATATGTTTGTTTTCGCCGGGACTGGTTTGGCTCAGTGGATAGAGCGTCGGCCTGCGGACTAAAAGGTCCCGGGTTCGATTCTGGTCGAGGGCATGTACCTTGGTTGCGGGCACATCCCTAGTAGGGGGTATGCAAGAGGCAGCTGATCGATGATTCTCTCTCATAGATGTTTCTAACTCTCTATCCCTCTCTCTTCCTCTCTGTGAAAAATTAATAAAATATATTTTTTTAAAATGTTTGTTTTTAGATTTGCTTTTTATTTCTCCTTTTCATGTTATATTTATTTAGCTAGGACTAGGTTATAGCTACCACAGTGAAGAACAGTTGCTACATTTAAGAATATAAATATCCACCCATTTACTCTTTCCATTCTCAAGCATAATTAGCAAAAGAATCCTTGAGTAAGAATAAGAGATAGGTCTGAGTTTAAATGCATACTTTACCACTGTTTGTGAACATTTGAAAAACATGTACTTTCTCTTTCTCTGTTTCTTCTATAAGCTTAAAAAAAGAAATCTACAACATATCTTTCAGTTTGCAGGTTTGCAGTTTTTCTCCAGGAGGCATTGGCATACACTAAAAACGTTCTTAACAAATATATGGATGTCTGCATAAGGTGACGCCCATTTTTACCTTGTGGTCTGTACTGCTGGGCCAGTCTCCTCACGTGGATTTACTGATGCACTGTGTACTCTTGACTTTTCCTCTTACCTCCAAAATGCCAAGTATAAACGATTGAGAAGATGTAATGGAACTGTTCCCTTCTATTATATTGTGAAGCTTCATGATATCAATAGAACTGGCTGTTGGCCAAGCCTCCTAACTAATTGGTTTGCGGATAATTAGGAGAAATATAACAACTTGTGTTATTAAATGGTGTCACCCTGGGTTTAATGGCTGTGAGAGTGGGGTTACCTCTAGCATCAATCCTCGAACCTTTAACACTCCCAGTCCTGACAGGGGTCTGACTGGAGGGAAGCCTGGCCCCTGGGACCATGGGTTTGCATGGCTGTCCAAGGGGAAGAACATCTACCGTTTCTCCTCTGCATGAGGTCCCTCAGGGAATTTGAGCTCTGACATGCTGCCTGCTTGTTCTGCTTTTCTTCCCCCCCTAAATAGATGATGGGGTCCAACCCAGCTTGGTCATAAATCCATTTCCCTTTACAATTGTTTTTTTTTTTTTTTGCAACAGGTTCTTATGCATAGTTAAAGCTGAACATTGGCACTTGGGTCCAGCCAGGGACACATTTGCTGCTCTGAATTTAGGTTTTCATTTTACCAAATAACACACTCCCCCTCTCTCCTCCAAAGCAGCTCGGAGGATGTTCCCCAGAGTCTGTATTTATTGCAGAAATATAGAGCCTTGGGTCAGATTTCAATTCTGTTAACTTTCCTGTGCTCTGGATGCTCAAAAGAGGAATGTTGATGAAGTTTATATATAAAAGCTGGACATTTAGAGGCAAATATTTTCCGATATAACTGTTGCTCTACTGCCCTTTCTCCGGGGCTCTAACGATTCGTTTAGATCTGAGGCCCGCTTTGTCCTCTCCATTTGCCCAGGTGGTTAGTTCATAGACAGTTTGCTTATGGCAGCTAAATGTCTTGTTTTTAAATAAGATTGTGATATTATTACTGCTCGTGGCAATCTCCAGCCTAATTTAATAATTCGCCTGATACGGTTCCTCTGATTGAATCCTGTGAGTTACAGACAGTGATGAGGGACTCAAAGCTACCTGTTGTCCCAGAGCTCTGCTCACGCCCTCTGAGCAGAAAGGCAGAGTTTACAGAGGAATCGCCTGGTAAACAGGAATTTAAACAAACCCACGAAGAGATCAACGGGGACTGTTCAGAGCCTGGATAACGCAGTAATGTCACACCCCTAGCTCTGGGTGTACAAACTGCAGATTTATGCAAGTAATTAATAGTGTCTTGCCAAGAGAGTCTGTAGGCTTTTCAAAAGGAATCTTCCTTTGTGTCTTTTGATATTTAAAGAGCTGTAATTACAATGGCAGAGCTCTGAGTTCTTTTTTCCCCCCATCCTCTTGTACTAATTAATTTATGGACCAATCCAGTATTACAGACAAGCTAATGAAAGAACCACACACTCCCTTTATAATTTTTTTTTTTTTACAGTTTCACTGTGTGGATGAATGTAAAGTAGTTAATGCTATAAATAAGTATAATGATGTATCTCTTCTCTCCGTTGCCAGTTGTTGATGCTGTAGTCTCACACAATGGAAGAAAAGAATTGAATTTAAATCTCTACCCAGCTCGTGTTTTTTTTCTCTCTTGTGCTCCCGTTAAGAAATTCAAATGTCTGCCATTATGAGGTGCTTAAAAATGACTCCAACTGGATTTCCCCTCTCTCTTTATTTTTAGAGTTATGGAAGACACAGTAAATAAATTATATAAGTTCTGCAGTCAGTTTAGGCTTTGCCAGGTGCAAGGTTTAGCTCCTCGGTAATAATCCCCACCCTATTTTTTACCCTGTTATTATTAAAGGGTAATTGATAAATAAAAATTGCATGTATTTAAGGTGTACAGTGTGATGGTTTGCTATATGTATCTAGTATAAAATTATTACCATCATCAAGTTAATTAATACATCCATCAATAACCTAACATAGTCACCTATGTGTGTGTGTGTGTGTGTGTGTGTGTGTGCATGCATATGTGGTGAGAACTCAAGATCTACTCTCAGCAAATTTCAAGTACACATCTGGAGAGTATTATGCTAAGCGAAATAAGGCAGTCAGAGAAAGACAAGTATCACATGATCTCACTCATATGTGGAATTTAATGAACAACATAAACTGATGAACAAAATAGATCCAGATACATAGAAGCATGGAATAGACTGAGGAGTCTCTGAGGGGAGGTGGGGGAGGATGGGTGGGTGGGAGGTGATCAGCCAAAGAACTTGTATGCATGTAGCACAACCATGGACACAGACAATAGGGTAATGAAGGCCCGGGGTAGAGGGTGGGGGTGGGCTAGAAGGGGTTAATGGGGGGAAAGAGGGGACATATGTAATACTTCCAACAATACAAATTTAATTTTAAAAATTTCAGGTATACCGTTCAGCATTTTTAATTATAGTCACCATGCCACACATGAAATCTCCGGATCTTATTCATCTCGTAACTGAAAGTGTGTGCCCTTTGAGCAAGATCTCCCTCCTAACCCCTGGCAGCTACCCTTCTACCATCTGATTCTATGGGTTTGACTTTTTTAGATTCCACATGGAAGTGAGGTCACGTAGCATTTGTCTTGCGGGCTAGGCTCGTTTTACTCAGCATAATGTCCTCTTTCCGTCTGGTCAGGGTTGGGGCCAAGGCGCCTGTGATGAGAGCATGAAGACCCCTGGCCTTCAGCATGCCATTCTGTGTGGGATACACTAATGGCGGACCTTCACATGTTCACAAAAGCACTTCAGCTTCTTGTGAGGGGACTCTGACCAGGAGATCATGGTTGTAGGTAATCTCTCAGATTTTTGAATGCTCCTTTTAAGAGTTTGAAATGATGTTTACCTACCATAAAGCCATTTTTGTATACAACTGAACTAAAGGCATACAGCTTATTAGGATGTTGAATCTAAAGAGCCTTTGGAAAACAAGGCCAAGGCCAGGTTTCTGGCATTCAAATAACCGGGGCCCAAAATATGAGCCACAATCTTATTATTTTTATAGAAGTGCGAGAGCCGAGACACTTCTGACCCTTTCTCCCTGCAGCGATTCGGTCAGATTTTCCAAAAGAAATGCACACAGGGCTAGACCTACTTCCTGGGACTTAATGACACATCCATAGTGTCCGCATGGTGGGTGCTAAGTCTCTTCTATTCACTGTGTGCATTTCCTCCATGAACTTAGACCTGGAAGGGACGTCTCTACCATGTAATCCACATTTTGGTTATTTCTCAGAAGAGAAAACTGAGAGCTAGGGGTCCAACACATAGTTGATGGCAAGAGCCAGCGTTGAGGTCTCCATTGTTCACAGACAGCACGTCGTCCCATAGTCTAACCCTTCCTTTGAATGACACCTGTCAGCTCCAAGGGGTCAGAGCGGAATAATCACTTTGCTGATTCCTCAGTTTGTTGCCCCTTTTAAACTGTAATTTCCTGGAGGGCAAAGGCTGGGTGCCTTTACTGTGCTCCTTAAGGTGCCTGGGAGAACCTTAGAAAAAAAGCATGAGTGTATAATGTGCACTGCACTCCAGCAGCCACACAGCATAATTTTTTAAAAGCAACGTTGGGAACCACAATTCAGACACTGCCTGTGCTTTTGGTAAATCATCTGGCTCAGTGTAATGGTTCCAGGAGGGAGTCATTAAATGAGAACCATGTGAAGGACAATGAGAAGACTTCGTGAGAAAAATAGAACCCACAGTCGATACCATTTAGATAAAGGGCCTGGTCCAGGAAGAGCACTATCGCCAGAGATGCCTACACAAACTACAGGGCTGGGTTTGGTGGGGGCCACGAGGCAGGGACTGGAGACCAAAGTCTTCTCTGTGTCCCATTGTCTCTGCATTGGTTGGCAAACAGTTGTTTGCCAAGTATTTGTGTTTCTATCTCCATGGGAATTGCCTTTCTTCCCTTTGAAAACCCAGACTCCAACCCCTTTCCCTTTAGCTACCATTGCCTGACCTCCTGTGGACCCCATATTCTTATGGAGCCCCCATATATATGAAACTAAATTTGATCTTTCCTGTCAGTCCATATCATTTTGATTTAATTCTTAAACCAGGCAGAATAATTTAGCAGAGGAGAAATATTTCCTCCCCAACAACATCAAGCATTTTCCCTGAAAGAAGGGAATGAAATATTATCTCTTTTTCTTTATTATTCTTTGGGAGAACTATCAGAGTAAACTCACATTAGTTTGTGTCTTTAACATGATAGACTATGTGGTGTAGCTTGAAACAATTTGGGGAAAACAGTGCTTATATAATAATAAATACTGATATACTGATACTTTTTTTTTTTTTAAACTTGGGTCACAATGCAGTATTTAAAGTTAAATAACTTGATGACAATACAAGTGCTTTTTTCCATCTTCGTGCTAGAGGTAGAGAATGCTTGCTATTTTCCCATATCCAATCAAGCACTTTTGGTTCTCCGAGGTTATTTTTGCTTTACATTTAGAGAAAGAATTGCTCGTTTGCAAGCATGTGAAACTCATGAAGCAAATGGAACATTGTATGAGATGATTGCTAGAGTCTCACCCAGTTCGAAGATTCTAAGCAGAAGGCTTTTACCCGCGGTCTGAATTAAGCCAAGTTGGATGGGAGTTGGGAGTTAGCAGCCCTTCAGATAAGCTGGACTAACCCCACTCCCACTTCTCTTTGGGAACAGGCGGCTCAGCTTTTTAGAGCATATAGGCCATCGGTAAAAGTTAGATTATAAAAGTCTTCGAGTCACAGTCATTCCGTAGAGCGATAGAATTGAATGTGATTTAGGCTTAAGAGTGAGGGAAATGAATTTTTAGTTAAGAGCCATGGAAATCAGCACTATTTTATATCATTTAAATAGACTGCTATTCTTGGTTCAATATAGGCATCCATTCAGCTCCGTTTCCTTGAGTTCAGAGGTGATAAAAAGGTACACATTTTTCTTCAAATTCAATCCATTTTGGAAGGGCCTATAATTTCTAAAGCTATTTTATATGTTTAAATTGCATAACTGCTAATTTTTCATTGCCAGTTTCAAAGAGAGATAATATTATCCAATCCTTTCATGTCTGTTTAAAGATTCCATAGGGAAAAGCTGAGGTGACAGCATGCCAGAGAGATCTTTTTGCTTCTCAACTGTTGTCTAATGTTTCAAAGAAATTTTAAAACTGGGCAGAATCTCTGAGAATTTTAGCTCAGAATTTTCTTCCTCAACAATGACTTCTTTGATATTAGTATATTGTAAACGGCTATCTTTTTCGGGGGAAGGGGGAGGAGGAATGTTCTGGAAACTTGCCCCACGAAAGGAATTTCTTCTCAGTTGAATCTAGTAATGGATCAAGTGTATCCAAATTATCTTGGAATCATAGCTGATTTTCCAGTTAAGATGGTGTAAATCTGAAGTAAGCACTCCCGGAGTCAGGTGGGAACTTGACAAAATGGATACTTGAGACAGAGATAAGCACGACCAGATTAGCTACCATCTGTTCCCGGAAGAAAATCCACAGGCTTATTTTCCACCTTTGTTTCTGGAAGCAAGATGTTTGGTCTGCCCATGACAAGATGAACACCAGGGGCGATACCTGCTTAATAAGACACACAGTTATCTGGGTGTGTGAATGAGCAGCAAGAGTTGAGTTGAAATGTTCCCTGAGCATATGTGTCCCTGAAAGGCTGCAGCTGTGTCGGCCCTCAGCCTACGCCCTCTCTTTGTCCAGTTTCATAATCCCCACTCTTTTAAGTTAGTCATGAAACTATCTTGTATTCGAGCTTTGGCATATATGTGTTGTTAAATATTCACATATTTGATTTGGGGACCTATCACCGGTGGCTGACAAGCACCTGTCTTCCTTTCCTCAGAGCCCCGCATCTCCAGCAGCTGGCTGTTACTTCTCTGCCATCCTTGGGGCACAGAGGTTTTGGTTGGGTTCTCATAACCAACCATTCCTCTGTGGGGGGCTTCTGCATCTCTAGCAGGATGGCCATGCAGGTGAGTGCATTCCCGCTGCTCTCAGGTCTGCAGATTGCTCTGTTCTTCTACTCTCAGTAGGTGACACCTCTTTGTAGGTGGGGCACAGATAGGGTGAGAAGTCCTGGTCTTGCTCATATTTATCTTCACTCTAGAATCTTCTTTTCCTAGTTACCTCCTTCAGAAATCCTCTCAGATATTCTAAGGCATGGGCTGAAAATTCAAATGCTTATCGAGTAAGGTAAGTAATATAAAAGAATGAAGCAGATATGTGTAAGAGATAATAAAGAGTGGTGGGAATTGGGCCCATTTAAAGGGGCAGCTACTACTTAGCTCCAGCTCACTGATGTCAGGAATTATAGGGACCTAAAGTTTGCAGAAATTCTAAACTTTCAAGAGAAGCTGGAAACTTAAAGTCTTTATATGAAAGTGCCAATTTTTAATGTTGGCAACTAATTATAAATGTATAGAAATATTGTTTGACCCAAACAAATTGTGTCTGTAGGCCATATACACCTCATAGATTGCTGACCTTAGCCCTAAAGGCTTAGGCTGTTCAACAACACAAAGCATAAATACAAATAGAGAGATTCAGGGCACTTATTTGAAAGATGTTAGATAAATTCATGTCAATGTCACTGATGAGATACGAGGGAGGAGATGGAGAGAATGAGGGGGACAAGTCAGAATAAATGTTGAGGAGGAAGGAAAGGAAATTAAAGGGCTTAATGCGGCATGGCTTCAGGCTTCCACATAACTAGATAAGGTCATTTGCTGTGAGCTGGTGGCACAGGATTGGGTTTGGGGCTAGAGGACTCCCTAATCATTGAGATAGTCACAATGCTTGGGAGGCTGGAAGTGGGAATGGAGGAAGTAAATTGCTGGGTGGTCTTGGTGTTTTAGGGAGAAGAGTAAATCTGCAAAAGTAACTGGTAGATCAAAGGGTTAAGAAACAGTCACGTGGCCTGAGCAGGTTGCTCCTATCATTCAAGTGCAAGTCTGTATCTCCAGACACCCCATTACTATTTAAAAAGGGAATGAAGGACTCAGATCTCACCAGAGGTAAACAGATAGAAAGCGAAGAGAAGTATAGACTTTAAGATCTTGCATCCAATGCCAGACCTTTGCTTGCTCTCATTTGCATACTTCATGTAGGACTGCAGATGGCTTCACGTTATTACAGCTGCTGAATCAACTTACATTGGCTGCAGAATTCTACTGCCCTTGCCACAGAAAATGACCTTGAAGTGCTGAAGAATTCTTTGGGCTTATTTCAAAAGACAATGGCAAACATGGGATTGACTCAAATGATGATTCTGGATTTTAAATTCCTTGAGATAATGCCCAGGGCAACTACAAAATCTTTTTTTTTTTTTTAAAGTCTGAATTTAGATCTATTGATATAAGCTCTACAGATCCCGTATTCTTACTTCCATGTGGTCATTTTATGTTTAAGCATTACCAGCTTCTTTTCCATTTTTGATTAGGTGGCTTAACATTTTGTGGTCTCTCTTCTTTCCTCCTCTGCTTTACACACTTCCATTTTTAATAAAGGAAGATAAAAGAAAGAGTGCCTTTTCTACCCATCTAGAGAATTTTACCTTTGCATCAGCATGTTTCTTACTTTTCACGTTTGTGAAAATGTAATTATTATAACAGAAGTGCACAGCAGCATGCCGGGAAAGTCTGTCTCAGATCGCAGAAACCCTCTTCATATTGAGGAGCTCCCTGAAGACCAAGGAAAAGTGCTGAATGAATCAAACGAGAATTTATGCCAAAAAGCTAAATGGATTGGGATTATTCATTCTGTGTAATGAGAGAATTTGCTAAAAATAATATTAATTCGTCTCAGATAACGCGATCTATTAAATGGAGAAATTATAACATATTTAAAAACCTCCTTCTCTGTGAATCTTAAAAAGACATACCTAAGCTGACTGGAGGGAAGTTCTCTTGGAGGTGTCTGATTGTAAGGCTAACTCAGGGTCCAACCAAGAGAGGGACACTATACAGAAGTTTGAACAAGGGGAGTTTAGTGTAAGAATGACCAGTTATGCCCAGCCAGTGTGGCTCAGTGTTTGAGCATCGATCTATGAGCCAGAAGGTCACCGTTAGATTCCTGGTCATGGCACAATGCCCAGGTTTCGGGCTTGATCCCCAGTAGAGGGTGTGCAGGAGGCAGCCAATCAATGATTTTCTCTCATCATTGATGTTTCTACCTCTCTCCCCACCTTTTTCTTTCTGAAATCATTAAAATATATATTTAAAAAAGAATTATCCATTAGAACAGGGAATTGGAGTTACAAAGGATCGACTAGTAAGAAGTAAGAGAACAAAGACTGCAGGAATAGCAGGTGTAGAGAGCAGCCATTACTTGTAGGGCTGAGGTAGGGTGTCCAAGGAAGAGGCCTCTCCCTGACCCCCCAGGTGGAGAAGGCGGGGCTGAGGTTCAGTGATTGGCAGAGAAGTCACCTTGTATGGCTCTGGTAGAAGTTTCTGGAAACGGACCCTCTGGAACTTGGAAATCCTCCCTTTAGGATACAGGATACCAGGGAACTCTGCTGACAGGGAGGTACCTCACTGGAGGCACTGTGCTACAGAACCTCCTGGAAAGGGCTGTCGGGTATCCCAGGTGGGATGCGGCATGAGCTGGAATAGGCGCTGCAGGGTCCTGGAGAAGTCACCTGAGCTTTAGGAGCCTGCCCAGAAAGCACCTGGGAACTAGATAAGAAAACCCCTTCCTCCGGTAGTATCTCTCTAGTGCCCTCTACTGGCGAAGCTTAATATCATGTCACTTGGCAAAGCAAAACCAAGGTATCCATTTTTGCTGAGCAGGCAACGAAGAGTGATTTTTGCAGACGAGGCAGGCAATCAATTTGTAACTGGGGATGTGTTTGAGACAGTGGCAGGCAAATTGTCTGGTGGGCTTAGGAAAGAATTCTGGCTTTGGTTGTAGCTGTGTGGACTCTCAGGAGGTTTGACTATATAATCTAGATCCCATCCAGTTCCTAACCGTCTGTCTCTGTTCCATCTGTGGTTGTCTACGGAGCTTATGTTGCCTTTGCAATAGCTTATTAGCCTCTTGGGACTAGTTTTTTTTTTTTAATATATATTTTTTTTGATTTTTTACAGAGAGGAAGAGGGATAGAGAGTTAGAAACATTGATGAGAATCATCAATCAGCTGCCTCTTGCACACCCCCTATTGGGGATGTGCCCGCAACCAAGGTACATGCCCTTGACCAGAATCGAACCTGGGACCTTTCAGTCCGCAGGCCGATGCTCTATCCACTGAGCCAAACCGGTTTCGGTGGGACTAGTTTTTTTTTTGTTTGTTTTTGTTTTTTTAGTTTTGAGTAGTGTTGAAGAAGTCTCTTTACCATCCTTATTGTTGCCAATCTGAGAAAAAATACTTCTTGTTGTAGGTTAACTTAGATTTTTGTGATTAAACCACTTCTGGATCTTTCCTTGGTAGCTAATGTATAGTAAAAGAAGTCTTTGGTTGTTGGGGGGAAGGGCACCTTTAGAACTTAGGCACCTACCTTTAAAAATACTGTTTACATAGTGAGCCACAGCTGGGGAATAAAACATTCTTTTTCTCCCCAAACTTATTTGTGCCATAAAGTTATTTTCGTTATCTTCATAAGTAAAAGGGTAATAGACCTTGTAGAGTCACTCAAGAAGTCTTGCCAATACTTTTGGTGTAAATCCCAGAAACTGCGAATAAGGATGATGGGATAAAAAGCCTATTGCAAGGCAGATGGTTTTTAATTCTTTGCTTTCTACGGAGTTGGAGATGCTCAGTAGTTTTTTAGTTGGTGGATCATTAAGAAAAAAAAAAAAACAACTTTTAATAATAAATCACTTCATGATATTTTTGGAAAATAATTTAGGAGTTTATTTTTTATTTTTTTTAAGAAGGAGTTTAAAGAATTGCTATAACAAAACTCCTTCCATTAGCTTTCACTTATTTATATGGGTAGAGTTTCTCAGCACTTGCATATTTGAAAATGGAAAAAAGACATCTAGTTTTTTGTTGAACATATCTTCGTCTACTGGCTAGCCATTCACAGGCACAGGGACTCACTAAGAAAACCAGCTTCATGGATCTCAGTCAGTGGTTCTCAACCTTCCTAAAGCCGTAGCCCTTTAATACAGTTCCTCATGCTGTGGTGACCCCCAACCATAAAATTATTTTTGTTGCTACTTCATCACTATAATTTTGCTACTGTTATGAATCGTAATGTAAATATCTGTGTTTTCTGATCGTCTTAGGTGACCCTGCTAGCAGTTCTCAGCCCACAGGTTGAGAACCGCTGCTGTAGAGCCTTAGACCATCGGAAAACACAGATATTTGCATTATGATTCACCACAGTAGCAAAATGACAGTTATGAAGTAGCAACACTAACCCATCTGGAACAGGGACCCAGGCAGCCTGATCCTGGGGAGTGAAGAGTCATCATCATGGAGCTTACCATTCAATACCACACACCTGCAAGGAAATGAAGAAGCCCATAATCCAAATGAAAATAAACGCTCTGAGGGACATACATAGGGTGTGAGGCAGAGGCCCCTGGGGAAGGGGGTTGGAGATCCTTCAGAGGGTGACCAGGGAGGTTTTCTTTGGGGAAAGTGGCATTTAAGCTTGGGCTAAATGAGATCATGTGTTTGTTAAAGGGATGTCTGGGCTCTCTGCCAATACATGTTTTCCATCATTTCTTTTATTTATGGAAATAAACTTTTGCAAAAATGTTCTTGACCCCGCATGACCTCTCGCTGCTTTGGGCCACCCCAAGAGGCCGCCTTCAGGGAGTGGGCACAGCCCTTCTTAAACAGGGGCCCTGGCCTTCCTTGTTCAGATGAATACCATGGAAAGTAACCGGGACTCCAGTGCTTGCACAATTGGCAGATAGGTGCTTACACATCATCTTGTTTGCACATGAACGCTTTTATTAGATAATTGAGAAAACCTAGCTGTTTACAGGTGTTGTCGCTTTCATGCCTTTAGCAATTTGTTCGATTTTCAAAAGCATCAACTTCGTTCTGTTGTTCACAATGGCTGTGAAAAGGTGTTAAGACTTCTGGAGATTCAATGAGGGTTAGCAGTATCTTTGCCTATGCCTTTTATTTCGAAATAATAGCTGATTTCTTTGGCAAAGCCATCATTTCTCATTTAATGGGTAGTACGCCAGTAATTGAACTAGCTTTTTGAAAGCTACCGTGGCAGCTAAAGAAATCATAATAGAGGACTAAAATAAGATAAGTGGGAAAAAAGACACATTACCTCTTTTTGCACATCTGGTTGTTATTATTGTTAATAATAGTAAAATTCAAGAAGTTGACATAACTGTCTTTTTAAAATCATCGTTTAAAATATCCTTGGGAATGTCACAGGAAATAGCAGTCATAGCAGTGCAATGTGAATTATAGTAAAAAAAAAAAATGCAATGGTGGGTTCTGCTTGACAATTGCTGCCTGGTATTTTGAAAGCAAAATAGTCACTTAATATTTTTAGGGCATTTTATGAAAAAGGAAATAGAAAGGATCTCATTGGTTTAGGTGGGCTTTCCCCTTTGTCCTCCTCCTTTGATGGCAATCTATGGGGGTTGGCAAAAGTAGTTTACATTTGTTTGTATGGGAAAATATGTAATATACAAATAAATAATAATATAAAAGTAGCCAGGCCAGTGTGGCTCAGTGGTTGAGCATACACCCAGGAACCAAGAGGTCACTGGTTTGATTCCTAGTCAGGGCACATGCAGGCAGTTAGGGGTGTGGCAGGAGGCAGTTAGGGCTGTGCAGGAGGCAGTTAGGGGTGTGCAGGAGGCAGCCAATTGATGATTCTTTCTCATTGATATTTCTCTCATGCTATCCCTCTCCCTTCCTCCTTTAAAATAAATGAAAACATATTGAAAAAAATAATACAAGAATAAATTTTGTGTTTCTTACTTTGCCCATCTGTGTATTTTTATGTTCACTTCTCTCTGTCTTCTTAGACTCTGCTGAGTCCCTTTTTTCTACCAGGAGAGACCTTCCTGGGAGAATGAGGAAATGACCATGAGAGGCCAGAATGTTGTCCCTGAGGCCTCTCAAGTCAACCTTAGACAGCCAGGGGCAAAGAACTCCATGCCCTGGATTACAGTAAATTCTTTTTTTTTGAGCCAGGATACACAGGATAAATGTGATGAGATTATACTTTTGAAATATTATTGTCCTCACTTTTCTCACTATAAAGCTAGATCATTTCGTTTTGTTGACTTAGGGATATCAAAAGAAAGTCAGGAGAAATCAGAAGGAAAAATAAGAGGAAATCAGTTAGTTTTTGAGCATCAAGAGCTAAACCTGTCCTTGCTCTGGCCAGTATTCCTCAAGGTTTAGAGCATTGGCCCATCTACCATAGGGTATTGGATTGGGTTTCTGGTCAAGGGCATGTACCTGGTTTGCAGGTTTGGTTCCTGGCCCTGGTAGGGCGTACATGCAGGGGGCAACCAGCCAATGTGTCTCTTTACATTGATGTTTCATTCTCTCTCTTTCCCTCCCTCTCTTCCTTTTGCTCTCTCTAAAAATCAATGGAAAAATATCTTCTGCTGAAGATTTAAAAAAAAAAAAAAAAAAAAAAAAAAGAGCTAAACCCATCCTGTCCAATATGTTTGCCCCTACTCCATAGGCATGTACCTATTAAAATTAAAATTAAATACAATTAAAAAGCCAGTTTCTTATTTGCACACTCTGGCTAGCTCAGAATTACGTATCATTTCTACCATGGCTGAAATTAGATAGCTCTGAGTTAGATCATAACTCATAATGAGCAAAAGTGAAGCTTTTCGCTCTGGGACTTCAACAGATTTTCCAGGCTGGTTTGGGAGGGAAAGGAATTGAGGAGCCTTAGAAAGGAAAGAGGATGATGGGTCATGTCCTAGGGGTGGGGTTCATACCTATAGGCACTCAGTGTCCATTGGGGAGTGCTGTCCACTGCAGGCATCTGGGAGCTCTGTGGGAGCTGAGTCAGTGTCCAAAGACCATCTGGTCCCCATTTAAGATTTCTCCGCACACAGCTTGCCTTGAGGAGTGTGTCAGGTGTTTATCCCTGTGGCACGAGTCACAGGAGGATTGTTGGTCCATGACTGGCTTCCAGGCACTGACAAGATTCATTTGAAGTGTGATGCTGTGGGTATTACAAATGCTGCAGAGGGTAACAGTGTAAATTAAGAGGGTGAAATTTGTTTAGAGCTGTGTTTTTTGTTTTGTTTTATTTATTTATTTATTTTCCAAAAAGCACTGAAGAAAGCCATGGTCAACTCCAGAAGATTCAGTAAGGTCACCATTAGAAATTCTCCTTCAGGTCTTCCCAGAGGGTCTCTTCCGGTTGTTGAGCTGAGGGTTGTGGGAATAGAAGGTAAAAATGGAAAGTGGTGGATGGATGTAATGCTGGGAGGGTATCATTCAGAAGCTCTGTCTCAAGTCAGTTCTCTTGAGTTGGAAAGTTCCTGGGTTGCAATGTGGGGATCAAATTTGATCTCCAGTTATTCCCAGAGACTTCTGCTCTCCCCACCTCACATTTACCTGTCCCCCTCTGCCTGTGTTCTAATAGGTCACAAGGTAATTCTCCCACTGAAATGCATTTTCATACTCCTTTACGAATTAGCTTTTATACATGTTAGATTATAATGGCCATGAAGCCAGGGACTACTGTTTCTCCTACAGCCATTTAGCTCAGTGCCTACATCGTGTCTAGCGGATGAGAAGGCAGGTGCAGAAAGGGTGTAGATGGGAAAGAGTTAATGATCAGCTTGGACCAGTTTGAAGGACAGGACAAGGAAACAAGCAATAATGGAAAGGTTGAATATAATGGTTTTGAAATCATTGCGGCCCATGGCTTCTTAGTCACCTTTGTGAGGACTGACCCCAAATTGCTTTTGAGATGAATTTGACCTTTGGCCATGGTCCTTTTTTTGCATGACATCATTTTGAAAGTAATGATCTTTTATTTGGGAACTTGTCTCCTCTAAGCTCCTCAGCTTTGACACTAGGGTGTCACTGCAGTGACCGTGAAAGAGCAAGGTCTGGGCATTAATCAGCAACACAGAATTTCTGCATTCAAATGTATGGCAGCACTACAAGGGCCAAAACCTCATTAGAGGAAATTAGTATTTTTATGGACTATCTGAAGGCTATGAGCCATCTAGTCCTCTTTCGTGTATAGACTAAAAAGTCCATCCTAAATGTTTAATTAACCTCTTTTTAGTTGCAAGCAAGAGAAAACCACTTTGGCTAACAATGAAAAGCAGAATTTATTTAAATAATACTGGGGGAATTCATACCATTAGAGATGCAACTTAAAACCCAAGTTTCAGGAAGGCCAGGACCAGGGAGGCTCAAGCTGCAGGGATTTCTCTCTGGGTGCTTCTACATATGATTCAGTCCTGTACCCTGAAGACTCTGTTTTTGTTCAAGATTGAAACTCAGGGAGGATAGTTTTTTTTGGTGTGCTGAGTCAATCATCTCTATCGTTGGGTCAGTCCACCATGGCCAGGGCACAAGGAGAGGGGTGTGTCGATGGGCATGTCAATGGCGGAATGTGGGCCACCACCTAACTGGTTTCTGGTACCCTGACACCAATGAGCTGGTTATTCTCTCTCTGCTCCTCCAGATCAATTTTCCACCCTTTCCTTCTCACTCTGTGTCACAGGGCACCCGCCAGCACAGACTATGTCACCTACTCATCTTCCCCGACTCTTCCGGCATAAGCCGGAAAATAGGAGGCTGGGAGAAGAGAGCCGTCAGGGTACTCCTCCACCCCCCATACTCCCCTCACACACCTTCTCCTTCTTTTAGGGCTGCTTCCTAAGAGCAGGTGCTTTCCCCAAACTATAGCTTTTGCTGATGTGTGTGTGTGTGGGGGGGGGTGGGGGGATGGGAGAGGCGTGAAATGGAAGGGAGGTTTCAACTCCACAGCTCTACTAGCAAAACCATGGCCGATCAAGGAGTTTTGATAGATTCCTATTGCTGCTATATTCTGGGTGCCTCAGCACCTTTTGTACATAACTGTACCCATGCTCATATATTTATAAGTAACTGATTTTTTTTTAATTAAAAATTTTAATTTTAAAATTATAATTGACATTCCATATTATTTTATTTTAGTTTCAGGTGTATAGCATTATGGTTAGACATGGATATAATTTATGAAGTGATTCCCCTGATAAGTCTATTACCCACCTGGCAATATTATTGACTATATTCTCTGAGCTATACTTTACATCTCCCATGATTATTTTGCAACTACTAATTTGTATTATACTTCTCAATCCCTTCACCTTTTCACCCAGTCCCTCACCACTCCTCCCCTCTGGCAACCACCAGTTTGTTCTCTATGAGTCTGTTTCTGTTTTGCTTCTTCATTTATTTTTGTTTTTTAGATTCCACATATAATTGAAGTCACCACCTGCACGAATTCCAGAAACCTGACCTAGATAACCCAAGTAAGTTATACCAAAAGGGAGGATATGCCTGGCTGACCCTCTGTTGACCTTGATGGAATTATAGAGGTTTAGTGTGAGAACATTAACCCCATTAAGGAAAATGTATAAGAAACAACCTTATTAAATAAATACTTAACTGTTTTTCTAGAAGTATGTTGTTGGGATGGGTAAGGAGCATGCTTTTGCCTGGCCAGAATTCCTTCAAGGAGCCACCTATCACTGATTCCATCCCAGCCCCAGTAGACGCAGGCACCTCACCTTGATCACATGATTTGTTCAGAGATTGGCATGTGACAAAAGTTGGGACAAACAAATCAGTCCTAGGTATCAATTGGGCAAAGGAGCTCTGTTCCCCTTGGAGTTGCTAATCTGATTGAATAGAAATCTGGTGGCCATTGTTGCTTTTAAGTGGGGAGAGTCTTCCTGAGAATAAAACCACACCAACGAGGGTAGGTCTGAGATCTGGGAAGTGAGTCCTCAGAGAGTTGAGTACCTGACGCTGGCAATGCCTGAAGCCATGGATTAACCCCTTGGATTTTTAGTGACACTGGTCAGTAAATTCTCTTTTCTGCTCTAGCCAGTTTGAGTTCGGCTTTCTATCATTTGTGATGGAAAGAATTCTGACCAGTTAAAAATATTAATAAGTATTGCCTCTTTTTTGAGAGTTTTCAAGAGAAATTTTTTTGGGGGGACTTGGATCCAGGAATAGCTTTTTCCCTTCCGAATAAATGCTTTGTTTGATGAACACTGTGTATTATGTAAGCAATTTTGGGAGAAAGATCAGAACAAGATTTTGGGTTCAGTTCCAGCCAGTGGATAGGACTTTATCACAGTCTCTTAAGTGCACCAACATTATTCATGGACTTAACTTATTTTTTCTACTTTTATTATTCCTTTGCTCAGATTTCATCACATATTTTTACTTTACTTTATCTAGTTTTATTTTATTTCTGTAAATGTGTCTAACTTATTGTTTTTAACAAAGGCAGCCTAGAAATAAATAAATAGGTCAAATGAGGAGAAAATTCTGTAAGGTTCTGCTTGCATTTCTATTGTCAACCAAGAACATCTGTTTCTCTTGAGGAGATATCTCCTTGGTGTATTACAAACATCACTGCCTGCCTGTAAGAGATAATGTGTATTATCTTGCATTTCTTAGTAGGCTTGTGACTTTACTTAATCTCTTTTGCCAAAAATTATTGTTTTGAAAGGAGAGCACCGAGTGTTATTTAGGTGCTTATATAAGTTCTCATCACAACAAAAATGTCAACAGGACATGAATGCACGGACTCTATAGAAGTGGGGTACTGTGGAGGGAATATCAGCCTGTATTACTGGTTTTGGCATTCATTCTGTAACAATTTAAAGTGGTTTTATATATTGTTCCAGAAATATAAGGTTCTGTGGTCATTCTTTCTTCATAAAGCTTCTCTAACATTGCCGGAGTCTAGTTCCTTCTCCTTCCTCTTGATCCTCAGGGCCTGTAAGGCCCACTGAATTGGCCACTGTTGCTCAACTCTGCCTTCTGCAAGGTGCTCTACATATTGCCACCAGCACAACCTACTTTAGCACTTAGGCAGGAATGCTATGGCCTGTTCAGGTCCCTACTGTGGTTCTCTAACTGACAATGATTTCCAGAATCACCTCCAAATGGATCACATAATCTGTCTGCCCACACCCACTATTCCCACACCCCAGTATCCTTCTCAGTCACACCGGCCTCCTCACTGTGGTCAGAGCAGAATTTTGCTCAGGCTTTTCTCCCACCTCAAATGTCATCTCTATGAAGTCCTCCTCTGTCTCTCTCAGTTTTCAAGTTTAATCTAAGTAACATTCCTCCCAAATGTTACGCTCTGCACAATGCTTTCTTGTCTACAAACCTTCCTGGAGTATGTTCTGACCCTAGCATGATATTATATGTGCAATGGCACATATTTCTCTAAACAGTAATGACATATACGTGTTTCTTTTATATAAATATTTTGTTTCTTAAGAATAAATGAAAGACCATTGATGGGAAGTATGAGGCCTTTATTTCTTTTTTATTTCCAAAATACTTAGCAGAATACCACATACATAGTATGTATTTAATAAAAGTGAGCTACATGAACTATAAATTAGGAGACCTACTTTAGTTGCAAAAATTTTGTTTTGTTAGCATCTGACTTTGGTCTATTCAAGACTTCACCTTTTTGAGTCCTCTAATTTCTTATTAAAATTAGGAAGAAGAAAAAATGAATGTCAAGGACTCTCTGAAAAGAAAAATCATATACAGGCAGCCCAAGGAACGTGTGTGAACAAATAAGGGCATCTCCGTAATGAGTCAAAGGAAGCTTGTGTTAGATTGGATGAGTCATTCCCAAATCCCACGTTCTACTTCTGGGCACACACCTACATTAAAACTTTCAGGCTCCCTTCCAATTAAATGTGGCCACGAAACCGAGCTTTGGCCAATGGGATGCGAGCAGGTCATGTGTCTCACTGCCAGCCGCGCTGAGAAAGTTCTCATCTTTTCTTCGCCCCCATTCCCTGTGTTCTGATGGAGAGCAGAGACCTTTGTGGACTTGTGTGTGTGTGGGGGGGGTGGGAGGTGGAGGCCACTCTCCTACCCTTGAGCACACAGCTGTGCTGTTTCCTAGAATTCTGGACAGTGGAATTCAGAAAGAAGTCACAGGCCCAAATTCCAGGCCTGGTCTATCAAATCCTCCCACTCTCTTTACTCACTGAATGGATAAAAACTCGGAGGAGCTGGACGAGGGTGGAGCCTGGATGTTAGCAGCCTGGAGTACAAGATGGAAATAGCCTGCACCCCAGGAGCATCATGGGAGGGGGCACCCATCTCCCCCGACTGTGAGGTACAGTGGGAACTGAGATTCCAGGGTGTATTTATTTGTTAGGACACCCGGCACTATCTGTGATGAGCAATGCACGTTTTACGGACAAAGTGAAATGTCCGGTGACCTTGAGTAGGTGTGAGTTTCCCTGGCCCACTTTGTATCTGTGTCCACTCGTATATCCTCAGGGACTAAGAAAAGTTTTAAAGACTTTATCATGACAAACTGGGAATTCTACCTTTGTTGACGCAAAGTGAAAAATATTAATGTAAACGAGAGCTATTTTTTAATGTTAAATGATTTTTTATAAATAATAGCACACAGAACTGAAATAGGAATCCAAGCTATTACTTGGTCTCCTTGGAATAAAGAAGTACGAAATGGCAAGATGCAGTTCACACACACACACACACACACACACACACACACACACACACACACACACTGCATCCATTTCTTCTTTCACTGTTGGAAAATCCATGCTCTGTGGTGCATAGGAACACGTGAAGAGCCATTCCTCAGTGGGAAAGGGAGGCTTTGGGCCACCTTCACAGTAATTTAATTTTGTAAAATCTCCAGCTGGGGCTTGGTCACTAAATAGGATTTTGCTTTTTAAGAAACTGTATGACCCTCATTTGATCCATCCAAGATTGAACTTGGAGTACAGTGAGCCGAGATGTTTCACACTTGATTCTTGGTTCACTAAGCTCTGTTTCTAGTGGTTTCCATGGAAATAACAGTAGAAATGATGCTATGTTGGAGTTGCCAGCTAAGCTCCTAGAAGAGATGCTTTGCCCCTTGACACCCAGAGCCAGTGATCAGCAGGGGAAGAATTGCAGGGTGCCACAACCCCAAACATTCAGATGATTGAGGAAACCTGGTATTTTGGAGAGCAGGTATGATAATTAATTGAAAAAACTTTTATAGAAACTCATTTACTTAAATTGGATATCTTCTTTGGATTCCAGTTAATTAGATCGAATATTAATACATCAGTTTAATTTAGGTCCATATATCTGTTATAGTATTGAGGCATGCCTTTTATAAATGGGAACTTGAGAGATTTTAAAACACTCTTCACTCTTTTATTTAGGGAAAAAAGAAAACCTGAATATTGTGGATCCTAAGAATATTCAATGGGAAATACGTTCTCAAATAATTCATGATAAATTAGGGGTAAGTGTAAGTGTTTTTTATTTAAGTTTGTAACCATGTCGACATTCATGGAAGAATGAGCCAAGCTACCCCATCTCCTGTTGCTTTTGTTTTCCATTTAGTTATACAAGCTTTCAATGAAACGGGGGTAATGAAGACTCAAATCTACTGAAATGGTTATAAAGTTTTTACACTAAAAATGGGAGAGATTGACCCAGCTGGTGTGGCTCAATGGTTGAGTTTCGACCTATGAACCCGGATTCCCAGTGAGGCACATACCCAGGTTGCGGGCTTGATCTCCAGTAGAAGGCATACAGGAGGCAGCTGATCAATGATTCTCTCTTATCATTGATGTTTCTATCTCTCTCCCTCTCCTTTCCTCTCTGAAATAAATATATACTTATTTTAAAAATGGGATAGATTGGATGGTCACCTCTCCTAACTCTTTAAAATTATTATTAAAATTTAATTAAAAATTATTAATTGACAATTTTATGTTTACCACAAAAATAGAGTTCAGAAAAAATTATTCTAGTTATTTTACTGTTCTACTGGTTTATATTAAAAAAGACATTAATGAAATATAAAAGATGAATATGACTACTAGTATATATAGTTAAATCTGACTAGTGAGAAAAAGGCTCTGAAGACTCACCAGTGTGCTTGGAGGAAAAACACCTGATCTGACCTAATGGTTAAAATTTCAAGGTGGGGTGGGTGGGTGGGTGGGAAGAGATCAACAAAGAACTTGTTTGCATATATGCATAACCCATGGACATAGACAATAGGGTGGTGAAGGCCTGGGGCAGGGGACGGGGCAGGCTAGAGTGGGTCAGTGGGGGAGTGATGGGGGCATAAGTAGTACTTTCAACAATAGAGATCTAAAAAATAAACAAATAAAATATAATGTGTGTATATGAATGAGAACTGGAAAACATGTAGTCTACATTCACAAAGGAGTAAACGTGTGTTAATTAAAACTGGGGAAATCACTAAGGACAGAAGATGGTCACATTGGCATCTTTAAAATCAGGAAATAAGGTATCTTGAGTAGATTTAAGGTTTATTGTAGGATATAAAAATTCAGATGAGGAGTAGAGTCAAGTTCATTGATATTTCCCATGCCATTTGACTATCTTACCCTTCATGTGATGCCAGTTTGCTTTTTTTTCATTCCTGTGTTAGCAATTATTTTTTATATTCAAGTCACAGTACTTAGGATATTACAGCTTTTGATATTTGAATTTAATATCCTTATAGGACAACTGCTGAATCCATTAGTTAGCCATCTGGTTGAGGGTAGCTTGCCTGCTATTTCTTTAGGCTTTCAAAATCTTGAAATGTTTTGTACTTATGATCATTTGCATTTTAAATGCGTGCATGCATGTTCATGTATATACTGACATCCTGCTATAATATTTCACTCTTTTAGAACTGAATGAAATGAAAGAATGACTTCCAAGAAGAGCTGGTAATTGAAATGCCAAAGGGATCTCATTACAAAGTTTTGATCCCAAATGTACCAGTTTCGTCAGAAGTTGAAATCAGTTTCTTGGGACTTAACTCAGGGTGTTGGCGGGGCCATGCTCCCTCTGGAGGAGGCTCTAGAAGATACTTTTTTCCTTGTTGTGTTCTTCGCATCACTTGGCTGGTGGCCCCTTCCTCTCTCTCCAAAGCCAGCACCTTAGCATCTTGCTTCAGTCTTCATATTGCCCTCTGTCTCACTATAGTTAACCCTGTCTCTGCCTCTGCCCCCGCCTTCTAAGGACCCTGTGGCTACATTTAGGAATAATCAGGGATATTTAGGATAATCAGGAATACTCTCTCGATCTCAAGAATAACTTAATTATACCTTCAACATCCCTTTTGCCATGTGGGATAACATCCACAGCTTGCAGGGATTAGAACCTGGATATATTTTTGAGGTGGGGACGGTTTGGTGAGGAGGACATTATTCATTTCTTCAAGAAAGGGTTAACTAAGCAGGCCTGAGTTGCTCAAACCCTGCCATTCCCAAGGTCTTCCATGGTCCTTGGCTTGGCCTTTGAGAGATGAACTCTGAGTCTTTGGAGTGTCCTACTTGATAATTTTCTTTGTATACCTGAGGTCTCAGGCCCTGTGAGAGGTAGTTCATGCTAGCAATATGATTTATAGGGAACATCTGCTTCTGTATGCTCGAGGCTTTGAGCCTCATTATGAGCTTGGGCTCTTGGAGGAGGGGGCTGGAGACTGAGCAGCTAAGGTCAGCCACACAGGTGCTGCATACCTATGTGACTGGCCCCTAATGAAATCCCTGGGCATGGAGACCAGGTGAGATGATCTTGTTGACAACACTCATAAGTGTTTCACTTGGGAACAAGAGCGAAAGACTGGTAGAAAGGCAGGAGCAGAAAAACAGTGGTATCTTTTTTCTTCTTACCCATGGTACTCTTAGCAATTTTATTTTTTCACACAGCTCTACAGATTCTCACTTTCTCTCAGATGGTCCCTCCAGACTTCTTAACACAGCACACTTGCAAGACTAAAATTTTTTCTATCTAAACCATGCATTAACATTTTTTTTCTACAGGTAAGAATAAAAGCATTCTCATTAATTTTAATGTGTATTTAATATATCATAGTTTCAGGGAGTTTTTTTCTTTTTAAACAAAGACTCTGAATAATTGTTAAATGTCAGCCTTGTTATTTTCTCTGCGTTACTCAGTTTCTTAGAACTGTTTCAGGGAAGGAGAGAAATGAAACATTTATTTTATTTTATTTTCTAAAAATAGGATGATTTTTACTGATCAAGTAGAAAGGAAATCAAAATGGGAAAAAATCTGTGAATATCATGCTGAAAAGAAACCCACCAAAACGAATAACACACACACACACACACACACACACACACACACACCAAGAAAATAAACCTTTCAACAAATTTTGCGCCAAGAAAAAAAGAAGGTAAAGATAGAGTAAAGGAGTCTTAGCCAGTATGAAATTATTCACTCTGTTAAAACAGCATCATTGAGCTCACTACCTGGCTTTCTTTTTGTTCTAGAGACTGTTTTTAAAGGCAGTAGAAATAGCTTGAAGAGATAGGGCAATTCCGTTTTATCTGGGGTTACAAATTCTATCCAAAGGGCCACTATTTGTAATGGTGGCCGTAACAGATGGTAAAGAACTCTATCTCTCCATATCTATCTCTATCCATCTCTATCTATCTCTATCTATCTATCTATCTATCTATCTATCTATCTATCTATCTATCAGAATACAGAAAAATAAAGAGTATAATGAATCCTTCATATATAATTCAGATTTATAGTTTATTAATACGTATGAATATTCTACTATATTTATTATGTTTTATATTTATATAACTTTATTATTCCTAGGTTTTAAGATTTTCATTTTTTCATTGAGGTATAATTTACATACAGTAAAATTCTTCCTGTTAGGTGAATAATTATATGAGATTTGACAAATGTGTACAATCATGTGACAACCACCAGAATCAAGATATAGAGCATTACATCACTCTAAAATTTTATGTCCATTTGCAGTCAATTCCTTTTTTCCACCATAGTGATTTTCAACCTTTTTTCATCTCATGGCACACATCTATACCAATAAAAGGGTAATATGCTAATTAGGCTGGGGGACCTTCTGGGAGACCTTTTGGACATTCTTCTGGACAAAGCCATGGTGGCAGGGCTGAGCCAGAAATGGATCAGGCCAGGAGGGGAGGGCAGTTGGAGGTGATCAGGTTGGCAGGGGAGGCAGTTGGGGGTGATCAGGCCAGCAAGAGGAGGCAGTTGGGGGCCAGCAGGCCTGCAGGTAGAGTGGTTAGGGGTGATCAGGCAGGCAGGCAAGTGAGTGGTTAGGAGCCAGAGTTCCCAGATTGTGAGAAGGATTTCTGACTGCCAGTTTAGGCCTGATCCCTGTGGATCGTGCTTGGGGGGAGGGGGGACTGTCAGTCCAGCCTGCACCCTGTGGAATCAGGCCTAAACTGGCAGCCAGACATCCCTCGAGGAGTTCCAGATTGGAGAGGGTGCAGGCTGGGCTGGCACTCCCCGCTATGCACGGATTCCATGCACCGGGCTACTAGTAAACTAATAAAATTCTGTGGCATACCAAAAAAAATATACTGTATTTTTTTTGCTGATCTAACAAAAAATATAGATATAATTTTGATCATTTACACAGGACAGCTATTGTTGTGTTGGCTGTTGTCATTAGGGAAAAGAGGTCAGTGTCCCTGACTCAATAGGCAGGTATTGATGTTTTAAAGATTCTTGTGGCTGGTAAATGTGGTTGAAAATTGCTGCCCTAGTAACCACTCTATAGTTCTGTCTTTTCTAGAATTTCTTATAAATGAAATCATAAGGTAAATAGTATTGTGTCTGGCTTCTTTCAGCTCACATAGCACTTTTGAGATTCAACAATGTTGCTGGACATACCAGTATTTTTCCTTTTGTATGGATATGCTAAACTTTTCCATTCTGTAGCTGATTGACATTTTGGTTGTGTCCAGTTTTTTTGTCTATTCTGCATAAAGATGTTCTGAAACTGTGGATACATGTCTTTGTGTGGACTTCTTTTTTTTTTCTTCTTCATTTCTCTTGGCTAGCTACCTAGTAATGAGATTTTGGGTCATAAGTTAAGTATTTAATTACTTTCATAGAAAATAGCAAAAATATACCAAATTGACTGTACCATTTTGCTTTCCCAACAGTTGTAAGTGAGAATACCAGTCACTTCACATCCTCACTCATACTTTCTCCCAGTTTGTGGCTTGTATTTTTAGTTTCTTCACTATGGATTTTGGAGAGCAGAGTTTTAAATTATGATGGATTCCAAATTATCAATTTATTTTTATTAAAGTTTGCTGCTTTCTGGTAGTAAAGAAATTTTGGCTAAGCCATGATTAGCAAGTTTTTTCTCCTATGTGTTCTTTAAGAAGTTTTATTGTTTTCCATTTCAAGTTAAATTATGTATATGATATTAGGTGAAGATCCAAAAATATTTTCAAATTTTCATATAATTATCAAATTGTTGTAGCAATATTTGTTGAAAAAAAAATCAATTCACTATCTATATGTGTGACTATTATGGACTCTCTATTGTGTTCTGAGACCTCTATGGTTAACCTTCATGCCAATACTATTACTATTATGATTTCTGTAGTCCTATAGTGAGTCTTAAATTAATGCAGTCCTCCATGTTCTTCTTCCTCTTAAAAAAAATTACTTGGCTAATTTAAGTCTTTTTCATTTACATATTAATTTTTAGATATAGTTTTTTGATTTCTGCAAAAAAAAAAAGCCACATAGAATTTTGTTTGGTATTGTTTTGATCAATTTGGATAGATTTGACATTTTAATAATATTTAGTCTTGAACTATTCATGAACAGAGTATTTCTCTGCATTTATTTAGGGCTTCCTTAATCTTCTAGGCAATGTATTGTAATGTTCAGTGGACAGGCATTTCCTAACTTTATCTCGAAATATTTCATAATTTTTTTTTATGCAGTGTAAATCTTACAATTTTTACTTCAATTTCTAATTTTTCATAGGATACAGAAGCACAATTAATACTTTTATAGTAAGTGCTGCAATATCATTAAATGCACTTACTAGTTCTACTGGTAATTACTTAGGACTTTTTAATATAGATTATGTAATTTTAATATAATTATGTAATCTTAGGACTTTTTAATATAGATTATGTAATTTTTATAATTTAATATAATTATGTAATTACTTAGGACTTTTAATATAGATTATATAATTTTAATATAATTATGTAATCCATGAACAAACAATTTAATTTCTTTAATAAATATAAACTTTCAAGTTATATACTTTTTCTTGAGAGCCTTGATAATTTATTTCCAATAAATATATCCATTTAATCTATTTTTAATATATTGGCATAAAGTTGTCCTTTTAATGTCTGTAGGATCTGAAGTGATAGTCCCCCTCTTTATTGGTAATTTGTATCTTCTCTTTTTTATTGATTAGTTTAGCCAGAAATTTATCAACTTTATTGATCTTTAAAAAGAACCAGTTTTGGCTTCATTGATGTTTATTTTTTTTAATGTATTCCATTTCATTGATTTATACTTACTGGCGCCTGGGATCAAACCTGCAACTAGTAGATGCTTTGACCAGAACTCGAACTCGTGACTCTTCTGTGCATGGGGCCCACACTCTAACCACTGAGAACACTGGTCAGGTTGGCAATCTCTGCCTTTTGATTAGTGTACCTGGTCTATTTACATTTAATATAATTATTGATTTGGTGGCTTTATGTCTGCTATTTTGCTATTTGTTTTATAATGGTATTTTATTTTGTTCTTTCTTTTCTGTTTTCTTTTGTGGTAATTATATACTTTTTAGTTTTTTTTTTTTTTTTGTTAGCTGTTTTTCATATGTTTTTGTAGTAGTTAAAAATATATTTTTAATTGATTTCAGAGAGGAAAGGAGAGATAGAGAGAGATAGAAACATCAATGTGAGAAAGAATCATTGATTCATTGCCTCTTGCACACATCTAAATTGAAATAAATTTTCTTAATCTGTTATTTAAGGTGTAATATCCAGACACTGCCAAGTATCCTCGGCTATCTACATATCTATCTTTTCTGTAGTTACACTTTGTAAGTCTCTGGCTTCTAAAAAAGTAGTCATTGTCATGCTGATAATTTACCATTTATTTATTTGATTAGTATGAATAGCTACAGTAAAAAATTTCAAGACAATTAAAAATTCCCATTTAGGACTAGTGTTACTGATTTTGATTCTGTTGACCTATTCGTTGTATTCAATTCTTAAATCACAGAAAACACCTTTTTTTAATTTTTTTATATTATGCAGCTCAAGCCAGTACTTATATATTAGATTATATCAACCAGATTAAATTTTCTTTTATGTATCTCAACTGGCAGTCATTTCCATGGGGAAAATAATGACCTTTGAATTATCTTCTTATTTGATTAGGACATGCTGTATTTTTTTAACCTCTTTCTCTCTCTTTCCTAAATCAAGATTTAGTCATGTTAATTAGAACTGGTAGACCCTACAGCCAAATTTTAAATCAAGCCAACAGTCTCATTTTTTGAAATAGCAGTGGACATTTGTATGGGGAAATCTTCCTTTATTACCATTCACTATGGTGGAAGGAAGCAGAGCAATTACTATCGCAGAGTAATTTAATACTGTTTTATTAACACGGTCTTTCATCTCAGAAAGGAGTTCTGGGATTCATGAGGATGTCCATTTTCTGTGAAATACTATCCTATTTAAATAGATTAATTCATGATCTATAGTTATAAAAACATAAAAGAAAAAAGGTGAACTAAAATCTGAATGGAGAATAAAATGTAAGAATCAATGAACTTGCATCCTTTAAAAAATATACGTACTATTACCTTTAATATTTAGATATATTTTTTCTATTTCTTATTTGAGTTATTGTTCTTCTTTATGTCAGATTCTTGACATGTTAGTAGAGAAGAGGAATTAAAACTTGATTAATAGCCTCACATAATTTTGAATTTAAATCATTCAGATAATATAAATTGTATAAATGGATGCTTGTTTTTAAAGTAGTAGATGACTATTTTAGCAGGTTTTGGTTTTAAAATTACAGTTTGCTTTTTCTGCCCAGTTTCCTGGTGTAATACTGTTGTGGGTATTTTAGAGAACTTATATGAAAGAAAATTTTTACGTAATGCTTTCTGAGTAAAAGAGCCATAAACTTTTCTCATAATTCTTCTTTCTTTTAATAACAACTATTATTTTTCCCAAAAGAGAAGTGAAAATTAAATCACCGAGAAATGAAAGGATTGTCTTTTAAAACTAGGTAGCGTTTAATTCAATTGAATATTCATTTTGTTCATACATGAGTAGTCCTTTATTTTGCCAGATCAGAGAATTTCTGTTGTTTTCTATATGTATATTGTATGTATTTGTATGGCTATATTTTCACATATATGAAATACATTTGCTCCATAGCATTTAAAACATTTTTTAAAAAAGCTTCATTTATTTAAAAAATATATTTTCCAAATAAAATTAGGTTCAGGCCCCACTTATTATAATGATTTTAACCCTAAGAATTATGTTCTTCTCCCCAGCCTCTGCATTCCCCACATTAGAAGGGGCAAATCTCAGCTTCAGTCTGGGAGTCCCACGTTAGCACTTTCCTGGCTTCTACAATGGATTATTAGGCTGCAGAGTGGAGCTGTGGCTTTTCGGTCAATGGCCAGTTCCACCATGACCTGCTGTCCATTACCACATGGGCATTTAGGCTTGTTTCCCACACCTAGGAATCCTGGCTGCCAGTGATGATAATGGAGATGGGTAGCTGGAAACCTCTTTCTGTTGTATCAGGAAAGCCCCTTTTCCAGAGTCTTCTTGTATTTTTCAAGATCCCTAAATCATACTTTAGATTTCACATCACCCATGGTAGATTATTTTCACGAGTACTATGATATTGTGATTTATAATAAGAAATATATTTGGTTCCCATTTCTGGAACAGAGCTCCTAAAACCCTTGGAATTTCCTAAGTACTGAGAGCATCAGAGGTCTTTTGTTATGTTAATGAGGTGCGTTTTGGACTGCACCTAAGGATGGGGCTGGTTGCTGGAAGAGCTAACCATGTGACGAGAGGGTTGGAACCTTCAGTGGCACCCCACCAAATTCCGTGGAGGGCTGGACATTAAGTTCCGGACCAATGGCCAATGATTCAATCAATCATGCCTACATAATAAAACCTTTATAAAAACCCCAAAGGATGGGCTAGGAGAGTTTCCAGGTTGGGGAACAAGCGGAGGTTTGGGAAGATGGGTGATCCTGGAGAGCACAGGGTACCTCCTTGCCCTTTCTTCAGACCTTGCCCTACGCGTCCATTCAATACGGCTCTTTCTGAGTTGAGTCCTTTTATAATAGACTGGTAACCTGCGGAATAAATGGGTTTTCTGAGTTCTGTGACCCACTCTAGCAAGTTAACTGAATCCAAGGAGAGGTTTTTGGGAACCTCTGGTTTACAGCCAAGTAGGTCCGAAGTGTAGGTAATAGCCTAAACCTGCAATGGCATCCTGCGTTGGAGGAGGCCTTTGAAACCTCCAATTTGTAGCTACTTGGTCAAAAGCACAAGTCCTAAAGTGGGACCTTGATTGACATCTAAAAAGATAGGGCCCGTAGGACTGAGTCCTTTACTTGTGGAACCTGATGCTATCTCTGGGTAGACAAGTGTCAGAATTGAGTTAAATACCCACCCAGGGTCCTGGAGAATTGCGTGGTAGTATATGGGGAAGCCACACCCCCCATACTTTGGAATTTGGTCTCAAACCCCTTTAGGTACCATGAAATGTCTGCCAATACATGTCTATCTTTCTCACAAGCAAAGCAAAAAGGAGCCCTTCTTCCTTAGAGGCTGAAATACACTCCTGCTGTACCTAGCAAAGCTGCAGATTTAAATCCATGCTGCCTGGTCATGGCTTGTGCACGCTGCTGGCCAGCTCCAGCCCAAGGGATCCAGTCCTTCTGCTCAGCAGCCAGTTCTGAGTACTCCCCAAAGGTGCAGAATACATGTGATTGTTTTCTTAAAACCATTTCACTCCAACTTCAGAAGCTACAATACACGTTGGGGAGCATTATGCTTAGAGAGATTCTTAGCAATCTGGAAAGAGATTCCTGTTGTGCAATAGCATGCATTTTCTCCTGTCAACGAAATAATGTCCAGCCTAAGACAAAGTCTTATAAGAGTTTACTTGAGCCACGCTGACAACCGTTGCCAGGAAACAAAATCTCAATTGACTGAGAAAATGCTCCAGGGAATAGTAGTTTTGCAGCTTATTTTATATAATAGAATACAAGGAGGAGACGTAAGGAGGGTTACATGGAACTCATTGGTGATAGATTAGGGTGGCTCGAGAAACCCAAGTGGAGAAATCTCTGAGACTGGATAAAAAGTAAAATGGAGAGACACATCCTTCTTTTACTTTGGTGGGTACAAGTTAATGCTTACAGCATGTAGAGATGATATGTGGGCATCAAGGCAACCATGTGGTCTGTGCACTGGTGCCAGGGCTTGCCCTTCAAGATGTCTGGGAAAGAAAATCGCTCTGACATTTCAGATTTTTTTTTTTTTTTTTTTTTTTTTACAGAGAGGAAGGGAGAGAGAGAGTTAGAAACATCGTTGAGAGAGTCATCGATCAGCTGCCTCTTGCTCGCCCCCTACTGGGGATGTGCCCACAACCAAGGTACATGCCCTTGACCGGAATCGAACGAGGGACCTTCAATCTGCAGCCTGATGCTCTATCCACTGAGCCAAACCGGTTTCGGCGAGCACCCTTAGTCTCTACCACCAGCTGCCAGAAGCACCATCTGGGTGCTTCTCTGGGAGAAGTAGAACCATTCTTCCTCTTTCCTCTCCTAACCCTTCAACGTGGACAACCAAAAAGTCTCCAGGCCTTGCCAAGAGTCCTGCTGAGGGCTAATCACCTTGGCTGAGAATCAGGGTCTAGAGCAATTGGGAAGGGGCCTAGCTTCACTCTTAGGTTATTTTTTATAGCTGCGACTTGCCTTTGTCTCTGACAATGCCTGCCTGCCATTGTCTGAAGGCTTGTGCCTCTGCTTCCCTTTCCCTGAGTCCTGAGGATCTTTGCCAAAGCCCCAAGCTGCAGCCCTCACTGCCTAGACTCTTTGGGGTCACATACAGTGAGTCTGCTTAGAGTTGTAAGCCCCGGAGGTGCTGTGTGCACACGGCCGAGTCCTTGGGTGACACTGTGCTCCACTGTTTGGGGATCCAGCTGTTTCTGAGTTCAGATCTTTTCTCTTTCCTTCACTTTATAGGTCTTTCTCTCCTTAGAAAATTGTGCTTAAGGCTATTACTAAGGTAGTTTCGAGGACAGTCCTTAATTGTGAGGGCGAAGTAGAACCACGCTTCCAGGACACACAGCCCTGCTTTTCTTGTCAATACCCAGCACAGAGAAAATGTAATACACCCGCCTCCCTTTCCTGCTTATATTTTATTGATTTTCCTATTCTCCAGTACCTCTCCCTTCCTGTATTCTCTTTCGTGATCTTTGCAATTCGTTTTCTTCTTCTGTCTTCCCTGTCTCTTCTTCAAAGGAAGCAATGATGGGCACAGCAGACCTAGATCTATGAGAAAGGAAAGGGGACCTTAGCTCTCCTGCACCTCTGTTGATTCAGAGGCGGCAGAGATTGGGAGTTAGGCCCCTGTGTCCCCAGGAAGAAAGAAGTTGTATGTGTTTGTATTGGACAAAACAAACAAACAAACAAACAAACAACCCCCCCACTTATTGTAAAATACAATATATAATGACAACATTTACATTGCCAATATAATGGTTTGTTTTTTCCTTTTCTCTCCTCAGATTATCTTGTTTTTATTCTTGTAGCAAATCTTGCCAGAACCTTCAAGTGAGAAGCTTTGACTTATCTCCAAAGGGAGGGAGCAGGCTGGGAAGAGCCACATAGTATTCCTTATTTAGTGGAAATATTTTGCAGTGGAGTAGTCATTGGCTACTATCATTTCTTAGAACATTAAACAAAACAAAACACACCATTTTCAATCAAAGTGAAGGCTAGGCAGGATTGAGATTCATTCATAAATTTAGATGGAAAAATTCCTGGCTGAGCTTCCAAGGCTGAAAAGTCAGTAATTTTCCTTTTCCTTATCCACAAAAGGTCATGAGTATTTTTAGTCCCTGGGTAGGATAGTGACCGTATTCTCAGACATTTCCCAAATCTAGCTTTCTGACCTGGACTCCCAACTCCCGCATCCCCTTGCTAGGCCTGGGGAAGGTGCTGATGAGGCTGACTACCTCTCCTCTCCATAGTCACTGAGGGGCTCCTGTTTGCTGTAAGCCTGGATGGTGCAGGACAAATTTCCCTAAAAGCATGCCCTAGGGATGAAAAAGGTTTTGGTTCTGAGCCAGGCTGTACCCCCGAGTCTGGCAAATGTCCAGCCATTTGCAGAGGTCGACCTTCGGGTGAGATGCCTCATAGGTCAGCTTCCATAGTTCTTGATTTTTATCCAGTTCTTTGAATCCCTGTTAGGACTTCACAGAAGAGTCCTAGGCACCCTACTGTGACATCTGCTCTGAATTGTAAGTGTCCAAATATTTGAAGTCTCTAACCTTGCCACCCTGATCAGTCCTAGAAGGTAACTGAAGGACAGTTTGATTTCTATCTCCAAGTACCAGATGATGTTGCTACATGTAATATTTTAAAAAATAGACTTTATTTTTTAGAGTACTTTTAGGTTCACAGCAAAATTGAGTGGAAGGTATGGAGATTTCCCATATACTCCCTGGCCCCACACATGCATAGATTCTCCCATTATGGGTGTTCGCCCACCAGAGTGGTACATTTAGTACAAATTGATGAACCTACATTGATATATCATTATCACGCAGAGTTCATAGTTTACATTAGGGTTTAATAGAATGTTAACTCACATTACACTTATATGTGCAAAAAAAATATAGCTACCTAACACTTTTTAGCAAAATATTGCAGATATATTAGAATAAAGGTATCAATTGATAATATGATAAACATTAGCAAACCTAAGAAACTAAAGCTCCCCTTCTCCCTGGCCCATGAACTTGGCCCCATTGCATGGTTCTCACTGCCCTCATAGATGTAAACACTTGTTTTCAATTTATCATTCCATGTGATTCTCTATGCTTTTACTTCATACACATAGAATGTGAGAGGCCATCAAGCATAGGATTTAACAGCATAGACCCTAGAAATCGAACTGCTTAGATTTGAATCCTGGGGCCCATATTGACTAGCCAAGCAGCCTGAAGTTATTTAACATCATTACATATACTCCTCAGCTTCCCTACCCATAAAATGGGGGTAGCAATAGTACTAATCTCTTAAGGCTGTGAAGAGTAACTCATTTGGTATATGTAAAATCTTAGAACAATACCTGGTGCATAGGAAACTCCATATTAAATGTTTATGATTATTATGATCTTAACACAATGATTTTTACATGTTTTTAAACTTTATATAAGCGATATACTGTGTCATATGTATATGTATCTTTTTACAACTTTCATTATCTGCTTAATATTATGTTTGTGACCTAAATTGTCATCTATGTTGGTATACATAACTTTTTTTTATGGTTTATCATTATGTGATTTTTATCCCAATTTACTTCTTCTTCTGTTGAAGGACATTTGAGTCATCTCACTTTCTATGAATGCTTTTGTATGTATCTCCTTATACTCAGGAATAAAATTTTCTTTAAGGTTTATATACAACAATAGAATTTCTGGGTCTTAAGTTTTTCCCCCCTATCAACTAGTTGAATAATTTTCTTCACAATTCAGCCTTCTAATTCCCACCCTTCCCAAGAAACACATTAAGCTCTCTCTATCGTAGAGAAACGTCAGCTTTCTGATTAAGGATAACCCGGTCCCTTTGGTTTAAATGGTCTATTATAGATGGCATATCTTAGGGTAGGTGCTACATTTTTCTATTTACACCCTTCCCCCTGTTCCTTGGTGAGGTGGGGCGAACGATCTTGTGGCAGTAAAGGGAGGGGAGGGGGACCAGGCTCTTCACTTTCCTAATGAACCTGAACCTTGCTGACTGCCTGGCCTGCTCTCTGGCCTGCCGTTCACTCCAGACCTTTGCGGTCCTGATGGCTTTTATGGATCTTCAAATCACCACATTCTAACCTCCTCCCCTGCCCTCCCCCCACAGTCATTTCAAAATGTATTCAATGAAAGAGAAACACCACATGACCTCACTTATTTATGGATGATAAAGATCATTATAAACTGAAGAACCAAAAGATAGATATAGAGACAGTAAAGCAACAAGCAGACTGTCAAATTTCAGCCGGGAGGGTAGGGAGATCTGGGGGAGATAATAGATCAACTGAAGGACTTATATACATGCATATAAGTACAACCAATGGACACAAAACTGGGGAAAGGGCTTCCCATACAGTCTGTTTTCGGCCATGCGTTTGCCTCGCCCTCTTCCCTTGGTCCAAATGGCTGTCTGGGGGGAGAGAGGGGGCAACCCGTGTAAGGTGACATGCACAGAAAGGAGGGAGTCACCACATTGCACCTGCTACCCAAATGCCAGAACTCATGCATCTTTCACAAGGATGTGGTACTGCTGACAGCAGCAGCACCGAGTTAAGCCTGGATTCTGATGGAAGCTCGGAAGATGCGTTAGTGTGGTTCTTATTCTTTGTGAGGAAGACAGAAGCTGCATTGGGAAAAGAATTCGAGGGCCAGAAATCTGGTGCGTGGAGCAATCTTAGGTGTGACCCTGCAGGGTCAGGGCTTACCCTAGGGCAAGGGAAAAGTGGCCCCACCAACCTCAGGTGGCAGATAAAGGAAACAGGTGCAGGGCAGAGGGCACGGGCCTGCCATCCGTGTGGCCAGCAGGCTCGGCAGGTGGACAGCCGATGCTGATCCAGTCAGAACTCTGTACAAATGATTAGGTGCCTCTTGAAGAAGGTATTTCATGTCTTTTGCGTCCTAATATAATCTTAAAGAATTGAGGGGCAGAGGAGGAGTCAAGGTGCCCTCAGAGAGTCATTATCAAGCTCATAAAAGAACCCTATAAACGTGCCAATATTACTGCTGGCTAGTAGTTTAAGCTGCCTCTCAGGGGTGCCTGGGGTGAAGGGCTCTGTGTCCTCTCTTTCATACCCTTGCCTGGCTGCTCTCACAGAGCACCGATGACTGAATTCAGGTGTGAGAAGGTCAAAATACTCCACCGCAGAAGCAATTTCACTGAGAGAGATCAGAGAGCTCATTTAGGAAGCTCTTTGGTTTTTGCGAAAATCCTCTCTTTAGGTATTAGTTATGGGAAGAGGAGTTAGAATCTAGCATTCAGGAATGAAAGAGTCCAGTTGCTTGCAGAAAAGGCACACGCTAATTAAATATTCACCATTGTTCCCCCTGAGTGCAGGACCCTGTTAGCTAACCAGGGGCAGTTCCATAGCCTGGGCTTTATGACTTGATGATGAGCTACCTTGGGGTTTTATCAGCTATGAGGTGACAGAAGAGGGGAAGTAAAGTTAGTTGGAAAGGAAGAAAACAAATGGAAGACATTTTAGCTCATTCCTGCTCTCTTACAAGATGATGTGAATTTCTGGAATTGGCAGATGCTGGAGAGAATCGAAAGTCTTATGAAAAGTTTATACATGTGTGATACAAAGAGATATAGCTATAAACACATGTTCAAATAGTTTTAAAAGGGCAGGAAGAGGGGAAGAGAAAAATATGATCAAGGACAAAAGAAAAATAACAGTAGGTCTAAATCCAAACACCACAGACACACACACACACACACACACACACACACACACACACACACTCACATACGGGCATGCACACACATGCACACATGGTGTGGTTTCCTGTGTTCATTTTGCAAGTAGTTTTGGCCCTGTCTCTTAACCTGATGGTGTTCCATTTCCATGTCTACAAAACCAAGTTCCTATTGCTGGCTCTTTATGAACTGAGGGGCTAGGGAGTGAATGCATTTTTTTTTTTTTTTTTTTTTTTTTTTACAGAGAGGAAGGGAGAGAGCTAGAGAGCTAGAAACATCGATGAGAGAGAAACATCGACCGGCTGCCTCTTGCACACCCCCTACCGGAGATGTGCCTGCAACCAACGTACATGCCCTTGACCGGGATTGAACCTGGGACCTTTCAGTCTGCAGACCGACGCTCTACCGCTGAGCCAAACCGGTTTTGGCATGTGAATGCATTCTTACATTGGTCCTGAACATCCACCTTCCAAAGTGCAGACCCAAACTCCATTTTCCATGTCAGACCACGAAAAACTGCTCAGTGAAACCCGGGCAAGGCACACTGCATTTTCTTTCTCTGGCACTCACACCTCCCCCGTGACATTCAGCTCCGATCCTGCAGTTCCTTTCCTTAGCCTTAACTCTCTTCTGATGTCTAAGAAGGAAATTGGACTTTAGACTGGGACTGAGGCATATTCCATTAGTTGGTGTTGACAGATCGTCGTTTATATTGAGACCAGAGAATTCAGCACCAAGCCTGGGAGAGGGCAGGCCAGAAAGAGCAAGGAGGATGTGCCTGAGTCTGAGACAGTAGAGGCTTCCCTGGAATACACTATGTGCGGGAGCAAGGGGTCCAGGAGCAAGATGGTACAATCCTCCCGTGAGAAAGCCAAACCCAAATTAGCATCAGGAGGAGGAAGAAGAATGGCCTTTAAAAAAAAGAGAGGTTGCTAGTCATTTCCCATTGTTTGGCTCTGAGTTCCCTGCCGGCCCTGTATCAGTTGTTTTCCTGGGTTTAGGGATGGTTGTTTGGGGTGGACATCTCTCCTTCCCGCAGGGGTACGAAAGGGTTACAGCTATTTGCAGCAGATTCTTTCTGAGGAAGAGCTACAGAAATTTCAAGAGGACCTGAAAGAATTTAGTTCAGCAAAATGCCATTATGATCTGCCGGCTCAAAAAGGGCTGCTGAGCTGGCAATAACTCACCGGCCTCCTTTAACAGCTACCGTTCAAATGGCGTTTGGGTGCTGAAAACAAGTATACTCTCATCGTAAGTCTAAACCCTTTAATGCGGCTTCAGAATTCCCGAGGAGAATCCCGCACTGCAGCAATCTGCGCATGGCAGGCACTCTGCTGGCCTGTGGCGGGCAGTGCCCGCCAAGGCAGCCTGTTTTCAGCTCAGCTCGGCAGCTCCAGCTCCCGGAGCTCCAGGATATAATGAGGAAAGTGTCCTCAGCTGGGGGCAGAGAGATGGGGAGGGAAGGCTGGGCACACAGGCCCTAATTAGATCAGGTGTGTCTGTCCTCATTTGTGCATTTATATATTACTGGGCGCTTCCCAGGCAATGCATTTCCTTCAGATAGGCATGTTTTGGCTTTCTGGAGGATTTATGAAACAGATCCAAAAGTGCCATTCCCACAGGCCCTGCGTAACCACAGCAGATGGGCATTCATGCCTTGGCCATGTGTAGACTGGCCGGAGAAAGGCTCCCTGCAAGGCAAGCAAAACTTGGTGAGTGTTTAAGAGATGTTGATGTTCACGCACGCATTCTCCATGAGCTTATTGGCCGTCCCTGCCATATTCTAGGCACTGGGGATGCAGATACACAAGACCCGAATTGCCTACCGTCACAGCTGCTTCTCCGTTCTCATCGAATTGCAGTTCTCGGGGTGTCTGTAGTCCCCACAGTCTTTCTTCCCTCTGCTCCCTGGACCCCAGCCGGCTCCAGTGCAGTGTGTGCTGTGGCCTGGCCAGTGCCGGTCCAGGCCACTCTCTATCATTTTGGCTGCTGAGTTCTGTTGGTTGAGGAGTGGAGCACACACAAGACACACACATCTCTCCTGCTTAAACGGACTGTGATGTAGATATTATTATTATCCTCTTTTTGCAAATGGGGATACGGTAAGGAGACTTGCCAAAGGCCTTTTGGCTGGTGAAATTCCAACTCAGGCCTGTGGATTCACACAAGAGTTCCTAACCACTGGGCGTCCTGTCCTCTGGGAGTCCAACGATAACCTTGCTTTGGTTTGCGGACAGCAGAACTGAACCAGCAGCTCTGAGGTCTACATCAGAGGTCTGGTAGGGATGGCTTATTTTACATTTCAACCTTTCTTATGAAAAAACAAAACAAAACAAAACAAAAACAAAAAAACCACAACACAAAAAACAAACAAACAAAAAGCCCTCCAGTCTCTCGAAGGCAGTCCTTTAGGCTCACAGGCTGGGCGTCTCTACTAACAAACTGGTCTGCCCCAAATTTGCTTTCTTTTTCTCTTTCTTCCCTTCAGTGACTAGTGATCTCTGATGCCCTTCCTAGGGGTTGCCTACTTACAGCAGTTAGAATGGCTTCCTGCTGAAACTCAGCCATCAGAAGTTCTGCTTTAGCAACCCAGTGCATTTCCCTTTAAATTCTACAAAATAAATAAATAAATAAATAAATAAATAAATAAATAAATAAATAAATAAATAAAAATCTGTAAGAGACTAGTGATTTCTCAAAACACACATCTTCTGAAAATCATGCCTTGGGTTTACGCAGAGAAACCTTGGCGATTTATTCCAAAAGCAGGTCTGTCTGGGGGGGAAATGCGTCGGAAGGAGACTTTGGGCCAGCTTTTGTTCTCCCCTGCTTAACAGCGTCAGGTTTAGGGAAGCCGATGGAGTTCACCTTTTGCATTTGAGTCCAGAACTGAATTCATTAAAGCTCTCTCTTGAGCCCACTGTGAATTTCAGTGCTCCTAGAAGGATGCTCCAGGCTCACTTAACTGGTTTGAAATCGCATGGCCTCAGGCTCTCCCGTCTTTATTTGGAGGAGGATGGGAGTCGGGGGAATTGTTCAAAAGCTGCAACCACTTTTTCCCTTTCCTCTCTAATTCTGTTGTTCGGTGTCGGTTCCACACTGCTGGCAATAATTTAAGAACCATTCCAGAGGACCCAGGTCACTGCAGTTAGAATGTAGATCACGCTATCACCTTTTCTATTCTTTTTCGTGCTTGGACCTATGTAATCCATATGTATGTGGTTTGGGCCTTGGAAATTTGGGGGGTGAAGAAATACTACAGACTGGCTCTCCAGCCTCAGATGGAATTTGTTTTATTTGCTTGTGTCTGTGGTTGTGCGTGCGTGTGTGTGTGTGTGTGTGTGTGTGTGTGTGTGTGTGTCCTAGGAGAGAGGGAGAGAGAATATGGAGAACAGGCATGGAGAGGATGTGTGCATTCTCTGCAGGAGGGGGTCAGGAGGCAATATACAGGATGCCTCATGCAAGGATGATGTCTGTAGTTTCCTATTTGCTCTGAAAGTATGTTTCCCCCAAATGAAATCACAGGCTGTGTGAAGCAGAGCAGGACCATCTGAGCTTAATTCTACTCTGAGTGGGTTTAGCGAGGGGCTGCTCACACTGACACCTGTTATTGTCATTTTATGTAAAACAAGGACTAGTCAGTTCAGCTAAACTGCTCACCGGAGCAAGAGCAGATAGAGGTCACAGGGGTCCTCAAACTTTTTAAAGTGGGGGCCAGATCACGGTCCCTCAGAGAGCTGGAGGGCCGGACTGTATGAACTACTAATCCCTACTGTAACACCTTGGCTGCGCTCACTGCCCAAAAAACCTGGCGGGCAGGATCAGACTCCCCTGGGGGCTGCATGTGGCCCGCGGGCCGTAGTTTGAAGACCCCTGGTAGGACGTCACTGACACTAGTCACGGGCTGAAGTATGGGACACTGGGAGCAGGTCCAAGAGCAGGTGGCTGGAGAGCTGGCTGTCCTGACTGTGGATGCAGAACATTATCCAGAAAGCAGTCTGGGCTCCAATCCCAATTCCATATGTGGATAAAGGGGTGGCTTTGATTTCTTAACTCCTCAGCCTCGGAATCCTCATTTATTAGATGGTAGTAGTAATAATAATAAGATAGTTCTTATGCTTTTACCAAGGGTTAGTGAAGTAATACATTTAAAGTACTTGGCACAGTGACTGGTAGAGTATCCTATATAATAAAAGGCTAATATGCAAATTGACCAAATGGCAGAATGACCGGTTGCTATGACTTGAACTGACCACCGGGTGCAGACACTCAATGCAGGAACTGCCCCCTGATGGTCAGTGCCCTCCAACAGGGGGAGTGCAGCTTAGCCAGAAGCTGGGTCCACCACTGGTGAGGGTAGTAGCAATAGTGGGAACCTCTCCCGCCTCCATGGCAGTGCTAAGGATGTCTGCCTGATGGCTTAGGCCCACTCCACAAAGACTCCTGGACTCTGAGAGGGTGCAGACCAGGCTGAAGGAACATCCCCCACCTCGCCCCCCGCCTAGTACATGAATTTCATGCACCGGGCCTCTGGTGTAATCAATAAATGTTGAATAAAGTTTGGATTATTATTACTCTTTATCGACCAGGTGTGCCAGAGACTTTCCTCCTGGACATGTAGCTACTGCATGTCCCAGCCCCCATTGTGTTAGATGAGGCCACTTACTGGGCTATGGGAAATGGCTTGTGGGCAGAAGCAAGTACCCTTCCCAAGGATGCCTCATGTGCCACCTGCATGTTCTCTCTCTTCCTCCACCTTTGTCTGCTGGATGCCAAGACACTGCAGTGAGCCCCCAGGCATCATGGGGGAGTGGAGCAGCATGTGGGAAGGAGCCGGAGTTCCTGATGACTCTATGGGGACAAGCATCCCTTCCTTTCTCCCTCTGCCACCAGTGGGACTTGAGTTAGAAATAAATTTGACTGGTCCGGGCAGTGTGGCTCAGTGGTTGAGCGTCGACCTATGAACCAGGAGGTCACAGTTTGATTCTCAGTCAGGGCACATGCCGGACTGTGGGCTTGATCTCCATTGTGGGGCCTGCAGGAGGCAACTGATCAATGATTCTTTCTCATCATTGATTTCTAGCTCTCTCTCCCTCTCTCTTCTACTCTGAATAAAAAAAAAAAAAATGAGAGGAATTTGAACTGTGTGAAACCACTGAGATTTCCAAGTTAATATGTTCAGAGACCAGTGAGTGTCACCTTATGACACAATTCATCGCAGTTAGAATTAATACCACACACAGGGCCTCATGTGTAACTCAGAACTCGTGGTACAATCTGGAAATCCATGCATGAGAAAGTTCTTACTTTAATTTTGAGACAAAGCTGGTTATGAATGAATAAATCAATCACCACATGGTAAAGTGGATGGAAGAAAAATGACGTAATATCAGATGGAAATCATCAGAATCAGGATTAATGGAGGACAGAGACGCTTACATAAGCCACATTAGGAGCTTTAAGAGAAATCAGTCCTTCAGTGAGTCACGCTGGTTCGTGTTGCTGGGGCAAGAGTGTGCTATGCAGCTAATGCCCTAAGGGGCCATTCCTCCTCCTGGAGGGTGAGTCAGTCTCCTACCAGCATCAAAGGCAAAAGTGAAAGATATAAGCCCTTTTAAAAACGATTTCTTGGTTTGATTTCTCTTGTGAGCTAGGTCCAACCAAACAAAAGCAAGTTCCTTTCCCCTTCCCCCACAGCATCTTCACAGCAGCGGAGCTAATGTTTTGCCCGATTAACCAAAGACTGGGCATAGAATTTTAAAACCATATGAATGGATTATCAGAAAAAGTATCAAGGAAGAAACAAAGAAGAAGCTAAGTTAGCATCTTAGCCTCTGGGAGCCTTTGATGAGCATGCTTGTGTCCACGGTTAAAGCAATTAATCTGCCATGTCTCCTTGGCCTCCAGGGCTTGGTTGCGCATGGTAAAATGCAAGGCAGGTCACCAGCATTTCCTGGCAAGAAATGTGGCAGACTAGGGTTTGAAAGTAGAAAGAGAGAAGACCTCTAATCCCTTAAGCAGAGCATGAACATGTGAAGGGTGAAAGGAGTGCTGGGGAAAAGAGCAGCTTGCCACTCTCCATCGCCAGAGAGCCAGAGCTCTGGCTGGGGGTCTGAGCAGGCACTCTCAGGTCTCTTATGTAACTCGAGAGTTTTCAGATTCCAAAGTGCCTGATTCCTATATTGTTGCCAGCATGACTCAAGCTCTTCATCGACTTTAATGGGCATTTTAAGCACCTTCATTTATTTCCAACCATCAAAATTGTTTTCACACCTCTTGTGTTGCTCAGAGATTACTCCCCCACTTCAGATTTGCTTCAGACTGAAGGACAGAGAAATAACATGGGTTGACTTGCGTCTGATGCTCCGGGGGAGTGAGTCTGTGATGTGGTTGGGAAGCATCTGTTTGTGGCTGTGGTGGGAATACTTTGGTTTATATGTCTGGAATTTGGAAAGGCAGAGAAGAGCTCAAACGAAAGTTTGTGGTCAAATTTAGCAATTCCTTCTGAAATCAAGTACATGGAGCCTTGTACTTGCAAATTAGGCCCCAGGCACACAGTTCAGCTTTAATGGGGTGACTTTTTTTCTCCCCAGCTGATTGTGCTGAACTCTGTCAGTTAACTCTAATTTCTTTACTCAGGTTTCTCTCATATTTTTGTTTTTGCCTACCTTTCTTGACTGCTTCATTTCTTTATTCATTCACTCATCCACCCTTCCACCCATCCACACATCCACCCATCCACCCATCCATCTATCAATCATCCATCCATCCATCCATCCATCCATCCATCAATCATCAATCCATCTAGTTACTTAGTGACTTTATTGAGCTCCTCTTTTGAACCAGGCATTGCCTAAGGCTGGTTGTATTGCGTAGGCTGGCACGAAGCTGGTAGATTCTTGCAGCCATCTCTGGTTTGTGCTTCTCTCCTTTTCTTTCACATACCCGCCCCTTTCTTGGCTTACTTCTGTTCTGTTCCCAGTAAGACTAGTTCCCTAGTATCAGGTTAACAATTCCTTTATAGTTCCCACAACCACTTTGACATTTATAATTGCTACATCCCATCCACCAAGCGCCATTTTTTTTTTAAAGAGTGGACAGATAGAGCTCACTAGTGGAGACAGGGGTGGGGACATTGGGAAAGTAGAAGGTGACAGAACATAGTTTCATATTGGAGATGGGGACTAGGAGTCCTGAAGATGACTGGTGATGTATCCTCATAGGATCTCATAGATGATCACCAGCTGGAGAGAGCCTAACAGGTTTTCTCATCCAATTTCTGGGGAGTCAGAAATCTTCTCTACTACATCTGTATCAGCTTCCTTTTTAATGTTTCCAGAGACAGAAAGTCATTCAATAACATACTGATGGGTTCCTCTGACTGTGATCAAGTGCTCCCATGTATTCTCACTGATATCTGTTTTTTTTTGTTTTGTTTTGTTTTTTTTGTTTTTTTTTATATAACCTCAGCACATTGGTCCTTGTTTTATCTCCCCATGGAAACAGGGAGAATGTCCCATTTCTTTTCTATGTATTAATGAGGATATTTTCATTTGTAAATAACCCCAACCAAAACTTAACTAGCCTAAGAAAACATCCTTAAATGAGAAGGATGCAGTTTTTCTATGGGACCCAAGGACAGAAATGCACAAATGCATCGGGATGCAGGAATGATCTGGAGTACGAAACTCAAGAACATCACGCTTCGTGTCTCTCATATGTGCTTTAACCCGTGCTCCTCTCTTCCTCTGTCCCATAATTCCTAGGGTAGTACATTGACTGCTCTAGTTGGATCAGACCAACCCCTGAACAAATATCTGTTTGCTGGTTGTGTCATGTAGAAATATGGCCATTCCTGCTGCAACCATGTGGAAAAGGGGAGGAAGAGGGCCAATTTCTAGAAAGACAGCATGGGATAGGTAATTCTGTGTATTTTACAAACACCATATAAATAGCCTAATGCAGAAATATTAGCAAATATTTCTCCTAAATCTTACCACCAGGCTATAGACCTCCAATTTCTCCAACCTTTTCTCAGGTGACTCAGTTTCTAGGAAGACACTTTCTTATTTAATTTTCCTTATTCTTAGAAATTTTATCCTAAAAATGTGGCTTTTAGAACTAATTATAACAGATCAATACAGAGCCAAGGAGCTCATCGACAGTGGAGTTCTCCTGGGAGATCCCTTCTTAGAGCTTACCATTTCACCTGACATGGAAGTTTCCATTATTGGTAAGAGTTCTGATTCCAAAGAAATTTTTTTTTTTTGAATAGAGAATTCAAGATGAAGGACTGAATAATGACATTGGCCAAGGACAACCTGAATCCAAAGCAATGTGAAATCCTATTATTAATATATCTGGAAAAGTTTGCCCTGAGAACATTGGGCTATTACTTATATACCAAGTTTTTAGAGACAGATTGTCTCCTTTAGTAGTTAAAATTCATGAGCTACAAATGGCAAATGCATACAGAAAATATTTTATATTTATATACTATTTATTTCATATATAGTAATATTTAAATGGGACTTTAAAAATTGTTTTGTGATCAGCTTATGTTTCATTATTTCCTAAAATAACAAAATCATCTTTATCATTGCATTATTTAATTTAGTTTAATAAATTATTGATTAAGAACCAACTAAAGGCATGTAGAAAAGATATTGTGCTAGCCTCTGGGGTTTGGAAGTGAATATGGGCTGCTACAAAATCAGAAGATAACATATTCAAATAAAGGGCAATATGGAGGCATGGTGAGCTGTTTTGGGGTTAGATAGACTTTCTCTTCAATCCAGTCTCTGCCAATTATCTTCTATGTTGCTTTAATAGGCTAAATATACTCTTTAAGTCTTACTTTTTTTTCTTTGTTGATTTGGAAGAATAATATTTATCTGATAAGTTTATCTGAGAATTCAATATCATAAAGGTATACAAAATACTGTTTCATTTTTTAATCCCACAAACAAAAAGTTTAGAAGCTTTTAATGTGTCAGAGGATTCAGAGAAAGAAGCCCTCAGTCATAATGCAATGTCATAATGTTGCAACAAAAGACTAGATTTAAGAGTTTTGACTTTTAAAAAACATATAAACCATTGACAGGTTTCAAGCAATATCCTACACCTTCAAATGTCCATTTTTTTTTGAGAAATAACTGGCCGTAATATAATAAATGGATTCAAGGAGACAGACCCCAGGACAAGAGACTTGTTTGTAGCTATTGCAGAAGTCATAGGCAAGGGGGGAGGAACAAAGACAGTGAAGCAGGAGTAAAGAAGAGGTTCTCTTAAGGGTTTATTAGGCAGGTGACTTCTTGCTGGACTGGATGTAGAAAAGGGGGCAGGAAAAGAGGTGACCAGCATGACTCTGAGACTTAGGAGTCAAGGGATACAAGAAAATAAGTAGGTTTTGGATCAAGGATAATGCATTATTTTTCTGGACATGCTAGATTTTAGGTGCCCGTGGGCATCTAGATGGAGATTTTCAAATACTTATTTGGATCTTGAAAAGAAGAGCTAAAAAGAGAAGGCTAAGCCAGAGACACAATTTAGGCTACGTGAATTGAGTAAGGGATCCTCTCCATTGCAGTGCATTAGGACCCACTCCCTGGGGCTGCAGTGAGTAGAAGGCAGGCAGATGGAACACTGGACACCTGTAACCAGGACGGTGAGGTGGCAGATACTGCCTTTTACTAGTATGGCTATAATCAGAAGTTTTCTTATTTACCAGAAAACCCCTCAATCAACCCTTGCTATCTAGGACTAAACAATTGGGAGCAGATTGTGCTGAGGTGATAGACATGGAGACCAATTAGCCAAAAGAGGTCACACTGGGTCCGATTGATATCAACAGTTGGGGAAAATGTCTCTGCTCCAAAAACTGTCAGAGAGACAACACAACATGAACAAAGTTGTGGTTTAAAAATTTATTGTTGAGAGACATAGGAATTTCATTAAAAAAATAATATTCCAGGAAAGCAAAAGCTTCTGGGAACGGGTGAGTCACAGGAAGGAATACTTCATCTGCTGGCCGAAGGTTGACTGATGATGAAAGTCATCTTTGCCTCCTCTCTACTGGTTTCTCACATCCAGTCAGCTGCCAAGTGTTAGTATTTGACCTTAGATGATTTTCATCTCTCTCTCTCTCCTCCTCTTAATTCCTCACTCTGGCATGAATTATCTTAATTTGGGCTTTCACACTAGCTTCCTTTCTCCCTGCCAAACCATTCTGCACAATGTACCACATTTATCTTCTTAAATCACTGGATGCGGTCCAGGTTGGCATTTGGGTTACTCAACAGTGCCCCCCCCCCTCCCTCCAACGTGGCTTTCCTACTTTGTCCATTCAACAAACATTACAAATAGAATTGAGAAGCTAGGAATTTTTAAAACACATCTTTATTCTCTTCTTTCTGCATTTTTGCTCTTACTGTTTCTTCTGACATGCCCTTTTTCCATATTCTGCCTTATCCACCCACCTTCCCAAGTGAGCTCTTAACTATCTTCAACAACCAGCTTTAATACCTTTTTTCATAGAATGCACAACCATATCATGTAAGTTGAAAATCATCCTATTAAAAGAAACCGATGCTATTCAAATCTATACATATAAAAGCTGGGCAACCAGAATGACCTAATGACTGGAATAACCGGTTGCTATGACTGTGGTGGCCAACCAGCCCAATTGGTTGGGGCCCAATCTCTCACGGCCCCTCCACTCTGCCAGCCCCACTCCCGATTGTCCCCTTCCCATTGGGGTGGGCCAGCCAGACCCCACCCATGCATGAATTTGTGCACCAGGTCTCTAGTACATTTAATAAATTTTTTTTTTTTTTTTATGGTTCACAGGGCTTTGTCTCTCCTCTTTTTTAAATTGTTGATTCTATTACAAATGTCTATTCCCCCTTCCCCCTTTCCCTCCCTCCATCCTGCCCTCACCCCTCCTAGGCCTTTATTGTACTATTGTCTATATCCATGGGCTATGCATATATACACATATATATTTTTTCTGGTTTCCCCATCTTTGCCCCACTCTGAGATCTGTCAGTATGTTCAATTTATCCATGCATCTGGTCCACCCTTTTAAACAGAAACCAATGCCACCCCAATACATTTAATAAAAAAAATTTTTTTTTAAAGAAGAGGCATAAAAGAAAATTAAGGCATAATAAATATGTACTTTAGTATGTAAAAAATAAAGAAACATTGTTATACAGACTTTACCATATGTTATCTTTAGTGATTTATGTAAAGTATTTTCTCTACTCAAATATAAGTTCCTTTAGAACAAGCAAATGTTATATTGTTTTATTTTTTGTATCCTTTTAAAAATATTTTTAATTGATTTTTATATAGAGAGGAAGGGAGAAGGATAGAGAGTTAGAAACATTGATGAGAGAGAAACATCGATCAGCTGCCTCCTGCACACCCTCTACTGGGGATGTGCCTGCAACCAAGGTATATGCCCTTGACTGGAATCAAACCTGGGACCCCCTCAGTCCACAGGCCGATGCTCTATCCATTGAGCCAAACCAGTCAGGGCTATTTTTGTATCCTTTATAGTGCCTTCCACACAGTAGGCATTTATTAAATGACTGTTGAGTAAATAACTGAGGCTATAGGTCATGAACCTTCCTTAGTTTAAATTTATCCATTTTAGCTTTCCTTGGAGCCATTCCATCTTCTCCCAGAAACAGTTATAGTTTGGCCAGGGTATTATTCTGACAAATGTTCTGTTACAGATGAGTCTGAACTGTTGTGTAAGTAACTTATTGAGAGGTTATTAAGCCTCCGACACTGTGACAAGCTCTGAGGTCACAGACCTAAACAAGAAGTGGTGGTCCTTGCCTCTGAGCAGTCCTGGATGAAAAATGCTATAACTAAGGCACATTTGTAATGCTATGGGTGTCCTGAGGAGGGCACGCTGATCTTGCCTGGGAAGGTTGGGAAAGCATCAGTACATCACTTTGCATAACATTCCATTCATTTGTCCACACAGCTGTTCCTTTGCCATTCAGTCAACAGAATCTATTGAGTATCCAACCCCGTGTTTGTACACTCTGCCAGTAACTGAAATACATTACTTTTAGACAATTAATAAATATTTCCACATGATCCAAGAATCTGGAGCTAATTGTGTCAGGCATTATTCTAAGCACTTTATAGACAATATCTCATGTAATCCTCATGACAATTTTATGGAACTAGTAGTATTTTATATCCATTCAACAGGTTGAAAATACCATCCTTAGCTCAAGGTGCATAAGTTAAGCTTGCAGCTGAGGTACATGACCTTGATACCATGTTTCCCTGAACACGGTATCAAGACATCCTCCGAAAATACGACCTACTTACAGGTTTCCTTCTGAGTAAAATATAAGGCATCCCCCCGAAAATACCCCCCCCCCCATGCTAAACATGAGAGATTTGTTCCACTGATTCTGAAAGAAATGGAGTCACAAGAAATTCACCAGGAAATTCAGGAATTGGATTGTTATGATAATGATAATGTTCCAGAAGATGATAACATGATTGTCATTGAATAAATGAGTAAATTCTTGATACTGTAGGATTCACAGTTTGCCTGGTTTGTGTTGGCAACTACCATACTACCGTACCGTATACAGGTAATAAATTTCCTTTATTTTCATTTAACAATAAATGTGTACCGTATTCTTCTTTATGGAAAAATAAGACATCCCCTGAAAATAAGACCTAGCGCATCTTTGGGAGCAAAAATTAATATAAGACACTGTCTTATTTTCGGGGAAACAGGGTAGGAATCAAACCTGGAACCCTTCAGTCCACAGGCTGACACTATATCCATTGAGCCAAACCGGCTATGGCAGTTAGTTGCTTATACTGACAGGACTGGAACTTAACTGTTATTCTGATTCCATAACTCATTTTCTTGCCCCTCATATTACATATTCAAAATAATTTTGGAGCCGATAAATTTGGAAAAATTATGGAAAAATCATACCAATAGTTTGAATTTAAATGTTTTAAAATTTATTAAAGCAAGCCTAAATAGATAGCAACTCTTTTTTTTAAATAAAAAAATACCTTCAATGTAGTAAAAAAAGAAAATATTTCACATACTATTTAAAATATAAAATGATCAGGAAACTAAACCCTCTCTACAGAATTGTAGGTTTGTGCCAATAAGATTTGTATAAATATGGGAGGAGAGGAGCATCTTCTTTTGTCACTCTGAAAAGGGTCACTGCTTATTGTATGTAAATAGCTCAGAACTGTTTAGGAGAGGAGTTTTGGCTTTTGTAAAAGTTTCAGAAATCATCATGACTTCCTGCCCTCCTCCAGAGGTGAACCCCCCCCCCTTTCCCCCTCTTCCCCACCCTTTCTTCCTCCCCCTCCCCCCCTTGAGCTTTTGGTGGGAAGGAGGCCTTCGGTTACTAACACCACGTCTCTCTGATTTGAGTTCCTGTGCTCAGGAACCCTCTTTTGTCCTCTGAGGATCAGTTTCCCAAAAAGGGTCTTGGTTCTCAACACTGTGGATTTTGAAAATTTGATTGTATTATTTTATCAGATGTGGGTTTATCAGGTTACTCTGTTGTTCTTTAAGGTTTTGATTTTTATCAGTTCCCTCTGGGGAGATCCAGAGGTTGAATTTTCTTTCTCTCTTAAATCACAATGTAAATGTGTTTATTTACACCAAGAAAGAGAGCTGTAAGAAGTCCAAAATATCCATATTGGCTTTCATTGTTTTGTCTTCATAAGAGGTAAGCTCGCTTTACAAATAAACTTAGAAATCAGCAAGTTAATTTGGTAAGTTACTGAACCGTGTATAGTAAAAAGAACTATATATTTAGATAAGTTTAGAAAGTCAGTCTGCAAAGTTTATACCAAATTGTTAACAGTGGTTACAGCTGCATGCAGAATTATAAGTAAGAGGACTTCCATTCTCCCTATGTTGGATTTTTTAAAAGATCCAATATAATCAGAAAAACAGAAAAAAAAAAAAACTATTTCAATACAGATCCTTCCATTTTGAAAAAACAAAACAACAACAACAACAAAAAATCCCTGTTGAATATAATCAGAACAAAGGGAGCTAGATGATCTTAAGCGAGTGTCTTTCAACACTGGCCGGTTGAAAGACACTCGGTTCTGCACCTTCCAAATGAACCAGGTTAATTGTTTTATGCAACCAGAATACTATTTCTTGGGTTATATTTGGTGATTCATTGATATATGGATGCATTTTTTTTTTGGAATACTCTTTATTGGTTACCAAAAGTTTAATTCTTTTAAAAAAATATATATTTTATTTATATTTTACAGAGAGGATGGGAGAGAGATAGAGAGCTAGAAATGTTGATGAGAGAAAAACATTGACCAGCTGCCTCTTGCACACCCGCTACCAGGGATGTGCCCGCAACCAATGTACATACCCTTGACTGGAATCGAACCTGGGACTTTTCAGTCCGCAGACCGATGCTCTACCACTGAGCCAAACCGGTTTCAGCAAAAGTTTAATTCTTAAGAGCATTAATTGACCATCTTAAAAAAGACAAGAGATAGCAAATGTTGTCTAGAATGTTGTGCACTATTGGCGGGAATGTAACTTGATGTGGTCACTATGGAAAAAGGTAAGGAGTTTTATAAAAAAATTAAAATTAGAACTGTTATATTGAGAAGGAAAACCCCTATTTTATAAAAAACTGCTGTTTGGAATTTTCTGCTATTTTTTAGATGGCCTCTTATTCTAAAAAATGTTTGCTTTCTAGTCTGCTTTAGCCTGTTTGAAGAATGATGAAGATAAACTTAGCTGTATGACCTTGTAGGCCAGAGACTAGATATGCCCATAATCTCAATGCCATGCCAGGTGCATTTTTTAATTGGATAGAACTATATTGTTTTCAAGGCCAGAATTGAGATAACCACTAAATGCACATAGGGCTGGCTCTTTAATAAAAAGGGAAATTATGCCTGTAGCCTTGCTTAGAATTTGAATTCATTTTCTCTAAGCCCATTGCATGATGAATAAAGTGAGTCTCCCCAAACTCTCCTCCTGCATTGTTTTATTTTTTGGGAACTCTGTAACAATATGATCTGGTAATCCCACTTCTGGGCATTTATCCAAAGGAAATAAAACAGGATATTGAAGATATATCTATACTCACATACTAATTGCAGCATTATTCACAATAGCCAAGATGTAATAATAATCTCAGTGTTTGTTAACACAGACCTAGAGGGCATTGTGCTAAGTGAAATAAAGCAGACAGAGAAAGACAAATCCTGCATGATATCACTTACATGTAGAACTTAAAAAACAAACAAACAAAAAATACCTCATAGAAATAGAGTAGAAAATTGGGTGCCAGGGACTGGGGATGGGGATTGGGACAAGGGGAATGTTGGTGAAAAGGTACATATTTTCAGGTATAAGATTAATAAGATCTGAAGATCTAATGTTTAACATGGTGACTATAGTTGTAACACTTTATTGGATAACTGAAATTTGCTAAGACGGTAGAATGTAAATGTTCTTACAAAAAATATGAGATGATGGCTGTGTTAATTAACTAGGTGGGGGAAATCCTTTCACAACATGTACGTAATCAAATCACAATGTATTCTTTAAAATATCTTATAGTTTTATGTCAGATATACCCTAATAAACTTAAAAAAGAAATGTATGGGAAAGGAAAAAAATAAAGAGATTGGTTACATACATGAAAGAAAAAAAAATAGTTTCACAACCTACCTAACACATAGTAGGTGCTCAGTAAATATATTGACACACTTCCACATGTCATTTTTAGGGGGACATACATTTGATCAGTATTCAATGAAAGATGGGTTGTATTTGAGAGGTTTAATGACACCAATTGTTTATTTTTTCTCATACCTACTTTGTATATTTGGAGATACACATTTATTTTAGAATTTCAAACATTTTCCACTTAATACATGAGAAATCAGTGTGTGGTCACAGAAATTAGTACTAAAGGAGCTTACGTAGTGTGAGGGAGTTTGTGAGATAATAGAGATTTATGTATTGGTATCTGACCCTGGCTTCTGGCAAAGAGCTCCTAAAATGCTTATAAATTCCTAATTGATAAGAGTACTCAGAATGTCTTTTATGAAGATATTTTCATGTACAGACAATTGCTCCAATTGATGTTTCCAAGAGGATATAGGTGCCAGAAATTCTTATACTGCCATTTTGCTGACCACACATTCTTCTTCTTCTTCTTCTTTTTTAAATATACATTTTTATTGATTTCAGAGAGGGAGAGAGAGATAGAAACATCAACGATGAGAGAGAATCATTGATTGGCTGTCTCCTGCATGCCCCCTACCGGGAATCAAGCCCACAGCCCAGTCATGTTCCCTTGTCTGGAATTGAACCCAAGACCCTTCAGTCCCTAGGCCGATGCTCTATCCACTGAGCCAAACCAGCTAAGTCTAACCACACATTCTTGAATTCGCTTATTTGTTTGCTTTACTTTCCTTCTTATTGTCACACATGAGGCCGCTATAAGGATAAGAGGGCAGCAATAAGTCAGGGCCTTTTATCCAGTAACTGGAAAGCATACACATTGTGTGACAGTATGATAGAATAATAACCACCACTTATTGTATTAGTCAGTTTTGCTGTGTAACAATATCAGAACACTGGCGGCCCACAAAATATGCACTCATTCTCCCTCACTACATGAAAGCTGTGAGTTGGTTATAGATCTGCTTACCTGCAGTCCCACTCCCAGTGTCTCCTAATGTCTGACTCCAGGCTGAGGGAGCATCTGTCATGATAGAGAGTCTGCCCTGGCAGATGGAGCACTTCTGCACTCATTGACATAAGCAGTTATGTCCTCCCTTCGGCAAGGAAGCGTCACCAGGGCACAGGTGGATAATCTGTTGACATGGCAGGGAAAGAATAATTTGAACAATAGTAAGAGGCACCATACTAATAATCAGCCAAACCTTTTAGTTTTATTATCCGGGACTTTGGGGGTGCTTGGGTATCAGGGGAAGGGAAGAAATCATTGATGATAGCGGTGGCAAAGAAAAGGATCAGAAAGTGTCCCAGGCCCATCCATTCCTAAATATATCATATCATCTGACCCCGGAATTAAAAAAGAATTCAATATTTAAAATAGAAATATAATCAGAAACGCAAAGAATATAACCGGATTATAAACGCACAAGAATGCAAATATAAATTATGCAATTTATCTTTTGGACCTTTCTTGTCTGTAGAGACTTGTGCTGGCATACTTTCATCTTGTTGAGACTGCAGAGGAAAAGATAATCCCTGATACAGTGTGAATTATATTGTGGAAACCTCTTCTGAAGCTTTGCAGGGGGACAGAAATATAGCTGGATCTCTGACACCATCCACCAGTATTAAAGGAAATGGGGAAAAACCCACAGTTCTGCCGACCCAGGTCTTCCAGCTGATGGAGTTAGCAATGGACCCCTCCACACATTTCTCCTTGGATTGCTTCCTGAACCATTTTAAAGATGGGCAGCAGCTGTCCTTCAGAAATATGCCATCGGCTCTTTCTTTCTTCAGAGCAATCACTCTCTCTAAGCAACTTCCCACTCCAGGGGCCAAAGAGCCGTATGTGGCTCTCGAATTAGTAATATTTTATGTCAATTTAACAGGTTGAAAATACCATCCTCAGCTCAAGGGGCATAAGTTAAGCTTGCAACTGAGGTACATGACCTTGACAGGAATCAAACCTGGAGAAGAGCCACAGTTTACCGACGACGGGACTAAGAAATTAAGATCTGAAAACTGAGGTTTGAATGGAGAGAAAACCACCTCAATTTTAACTCTAGTGCAGGACTTTGGCTTTTTAACATTTTTTCTCTAAGCATCTGTGCGAGAAACGTGGTAAATTGGAGGTTACTTTTGCTTTAGTCCTTTCAGTAAATGAAATAAGAAGACTAAGCTTTAAAATGCTGGAAGGTTGATATGAATATGAATACATACTTTGGAAGTGTAATCATTTTTTATTGGATGTCTTGTACCACCAACATGAAAATAATGAGGCCACATTATGCATTTTTGTTGATTGCTGTGTTTGGGAATTAAGTCACTATGTTTCATTTTACCATCCTTTGTGGGAAGCAGACTTAAATCCCACTCTCATTTAAGGGGCCTTCTCCTTCTCCAATCCCTCTGGTCCTCAGCGAACTCTCTAAACTGTGATGATATTTTTATCCTTCCCACAAAATGTGTCAAGTATTTTCCCAGATGACAGAGTTCTGGGGCGCGGCCCCATGTTTGCCCTCGTCCCAGCGCCCAGGACAGTCTTTCTAAGTATGTTGATTTGCATTTCATCGAAGTGCGTATGTGAGTGTTTCTGTCTTCCTAGGACTATAAGGTCCTCACAGTCAAGGGTCATGCTGTGTTTTTGTTTCATTCCCAGAGCACCTCACAGAGTGCAGGCTGGGCACACTGGGGCGTCGAGGTGATGTTTGTTGACACGATTCTCCCTAGTTCAGTTATGTTGGAGTCAGAACTGAAACCACCTCTAAAGATGTCAGGGTCAGTCCCTTACAATGGTACAGCAAGAACACCTTTAGCTGAGGACTGGATGGTATTCATACTTATTTGTCGAGTGGTACCTGCACCTATGAGGTAAATTGAGGCTATGGACTGAATTCTTAATTTTAAGTATGATTTAGTACTGCCCAGTTCTGTTGACAACGTCTCTACATACTTGCAACCCAAATGAAATGTCACACAGTTAATGTACAAAGAAAAACGGGAAGAATTGAGTAGTTGAATAAAAATAACAATCCATGCTCAAAATATATCCTATTTGAATCATGACTTCTTGTACTTTGCTTTGCCCATGTAAACACAGCTACAAGCAACAGAATCCTTGCTATACATTCTTTAAACAAAACTTCATTTATTCGTTACTCCTTGCAAAACAGCTTTAGTTGGGACATTCCATCATAGTCCTTCTAAGAAGAAAAGCACTATACATTTTCACAAAGCCCAAGGCAAATCAGTCTGCTACCCAAAAAGAATTCGTAGCTGGCAAATTTTCTCAACTTTAATATCAACCCAGTCTGGGGCCTTATCTGGTTGCATTACCTATGTGTTGCCACAAGAGGGCGTGTGAGGAACACGATCCTCCTTGGAGCTGAGGTTCTAGAAACCATGTCCTTTATTGCAGAGCAGCAGGCGTTTCCTGTAACCCAGCAGATGAAAAAGACCATTTTAGACAACCACTTGCACATCTTCCTAACACGCTGTCTGCACAGAAGAAGGAGAAAGGGGGAGGTTCTGTGACATTTCTTTCCTGGGTTTCTATATCATGTCTGGAGATGTTCAACCAGACCAGTGCCCGCGGGCATTGTGCTCCTTTTGACCTAGCTGACCTCACCCGGTGCCTGAAATGGCCAAGGCTACTGGGGACTTATAGTTGGAGGAGAATAAGTCACTCCAAGCTTGAGGCATTTTTTTTTTCTTTCCCCACAGGAAGTCATTCCTCTCAAAAAGGAACTTGATGATTTAGTTTGCCTTTGGCATATTCAAAGGAAGAGGAATCATCATTCTCCTTTTTCCCCCCAAAATAGATGAGCAGAGGAAGTCAAAGCCTTAGGTTCCCTCTTCCTCCCCAACTGTTTATGTGTCACTGTCACAGGTGGGTCCCCCAGAATGAGGAGCCATCAGATGCTTCCATGGACCCCAGCAAATCAGGGTGCTCTGGGGAAGAGGACGCGGATCACATAGGGGGGCCCCCGTTGGGCATGGGCTCTCACACTTGTTCTCACACAACCTTGGGGCCCACTATGAGATTCTGACTAGGAGGTCTGAGATGGGCCTGGGAATATACATTTCTAGCAAGTTCTTAGGTGAGGTTCAGCTTATTTGTAAAGGACAATAAACAGTTACACAGGTCATTGAGGTTTTGTAATGTGTTCTACATCATATAAGGCTGGTGCCTTGCTGGAGTGGGTGTAGTTGAGAGAGCGCATGTTATGTACATTGATGTGTGTGAATTAATAACTTTATAAAAACTCATCATAGAAACTCAGTATTTAAAGAGCTCCCATAATGGATAACTATTTATTTATTTTTAAATATTTTTTATTGATTTTTTTTTTTACATAGAGGAAGGGAGAGGAATAGAGAGTTAGAAACATCGATCAGCTGCCTCCTGCATACCTCCTACTGGGGATGTTCCCACAACCAAAGTACATGCCTTTGACTGGAATCGAACCTGGACCCCTTCAGTCCACAGGCTGACGCTCTATCCACTGAGCCAAACCGGTCAGGGCTATGGATAACTTTTAAAAAATATATATGTTTATTGATTTCTGAGAGAGGAAGGGAAAGGGAGAGAGAGACAGAAACATCAGTTGGCTGCCTTTTGCATACCCTCTACTGGGGATTGAGCCCACAACCAGGGCATGTGCTCTGACTGGGAATCGAATCATGGCCTCCTGGTTCATAGGTTGATGCTTAACCATTGAGCAACACTGGCTGGACAATGGAAAACTTTTAAAAGTGATTACATAACCCTTAATTTATTTGCTAGGCAAAATTTTTTTTTTCTTCTTATACAGAGGGTGACCAAAGTAGGTTTACAGTTGTGGGTAAGTGAAACAGAGTTTATTCTTGTATTATTATTTATTAATTACTAGGAGCCCGATGCATGAAGATTCGTGCAAGAATGGGCCTTCCTTTCTCTGGCTGCTGGCACCACCTTTCTGCTCTGGTCCTGTGTTCCCAGACTGCCCAGAAGCCCTGAGCAGCTGGAGCTGTGCAGAATACCTGCATTGTCCCCATGGCGACAACACAAAAATCCTGCCCTGCCCCCGGCCACTTGGAACCTGTGTATGCAAATTAACCTGCCATCTTTGTTGGGTTAATTTTCATACTGATTCCTGATTGGCTGGTGGGGGTTGCAAAGTTACGGCCAGTTTGCATCTTTCTGTTTTATTAATGTAGATTGTATTTCCCATACCAACAACTGTAAACCTACTTTTGCCCCACCCTGTATTTATACACTCACAAGCACTCTTGTGGATCCATTTGACTAAATTTAGTGGGAAACTTTCCCAGAGAATAACTGGTAGTTCCTAAAAGTAGTATGAAATAAGAAAACGAGGTGATTTCTTTTTTAATCTCAAGAAGAAAAATATAGGGGCCTCTTGGATTCACTTTCTGGAAGGTAAAAAACAAAACAAAACAAAAAACCCCCACAAAAAACAGACCCACTAAAAAACAACACCTGATTTTGTTTTTGAGAGGTTAAATATTTTAAAAATGTTCTAATTATCATGATCTTTATACCTAAGCTGACAATTTTGTAAGTAACCAGAAAAATAGACTAGCTCCACAGTGACCAAAATCTAAAATGTGTGGAATTATACAATGGAAGCTGAAACTTTCTCACATCGCTCACTAGTGAGAACGGATCCTGGGAGCATACTGTGGCATGCTGCCATGGAAATGGGGAGTGGCAGTCTTCTCCCATGGATGGGATTGATAAATCTGGTCTAGAAGTTTCTGTTTTTAGGGCGCACAGTGCTCAGCTGCACAAGAAATACAGTTTTTTTTTATACCTTCGGTTCTTCTTTGATCCAAACTAATCTCTTCCCACTATTGTGACTTACTTGTTTCAGGATTTGAGGATCACAAAGCCCAATAAGTTCTTCCTCTCCAGAACCTGCCACCCAAGGACTTTTCTGATGCTCAAACAATTCGCTGCTATTTACCACATCAGAAGTGTCCTCCAAATAATGTCCCCCTCTTAACTTCAATAGTATCATTTTTATTTTTCATCTGATCAATAGCTAACAGAGACAGGAGAAAGAGAAAGAAAACCTCCTTTATTGTAGATGCTTTCATTTTTCTGTTTTTCAGGGGTTATTTACTAAAATATGGTCTTTGCTATGTTCTTACATTTATATTTTCACATTTTTTTTACAACTGAAATGTCTCCACTTATTTCTCTTGAAAACTGTTCAATAATTCCATAGAAAACATTATTGAAGAGTATTTTAATTCTTTGACAGATTTCTTCTGTCATTAAATGTACTCTACTTACTTTGATTTATAAATTCTTGAGAGAATATACATGCTTCTCAAAAAAAGAAAAAAAAAAAGGTATGTTCAGCATTAAAAACATGCAGTGGAGCCTTGAGGGGGTTTGTTTTCCATGGATTTGAGTGGACAATGGCTTGGTCATATCCCCAAGTCTTAGGTCTGATGTATGTTAGTAAGGATATATTTTAGTGTCAGCAAGGGAACTCAAACTGGCTTAACAAGGAGGAAGTTTCTTATCCTCTGTAATCAGAAGCTCAGGGATAGGGCAGGATCCAGGAAAGAAGAGAGGCTGCTGTCCAACCTGTGAGTATCTCTTGGTTCTGCCTTCCTCTCTGTCAGTATTGGCTGCACACTGAGGCAATGCCCAGGGGACAAACAAAGGGTTGTGTCTCCTGTTTCCATTTGGGACCAACAGACACTTTCCCCAGACCCATCACACAGCTTTCCTTCACTGGAATTCACTAGGCTGAGGTCACATGCCCATCCCTAAACCAGCCATTGGCAAGGGACTCTGAAAGCCATGGCTGAGGTAGACTAATTATTTGAGGGGCTTTGACCGTCTCCAGGTTCCTCATTTCACCTGCCCCCAGTCAAGCTAATATTTTGGGGTGGCCACATTTACCACTATGATACATCAAAACTGCAGAGTAACAACGTGGTATTTCCAGGCGACTATTCATCTCACGCTCTCATGTCAGATACATTAAAGATTCAATGGCATTTGTGCGCAGCCTACACGGGTACCAAGCAAAGTTCATCCGGGAGGAGGGGAGGTGAAGCTTCTTTGGTGCATTATCAACTCCTAGGGTTACTCTATCAGACGCACTTAATAATGCATGCCCATTGTCTAGAGAGGAGAGCGCTCTGGCGGTGATTGCAACCCTCCCTTGCATTTAATTCAGGATGACTCAGAGCATCTCATTAAGCAGTCTCTGGATTACTGATATGAAACTTTATTAGCAATGAACTACTGTAAGGTAATTATTTATAAGAGGTTTTCTCCACATAAGAACCTAAAACATTGAGCAGATTTTATTTCTCATGAAACCGGTTCCTCCCCCATCTTTCTCGTCCCTGCTCACTTATTTGCCTGAGCCACAAACATGGGCATTATCCTTGATTTGTCCCCATTTTTCATCCTGCAGTTCTAATTCATCAGTGAGATCAAATGTTCTACTCCAATGGACCGGAATTCCTCCACTTCCCTCCAACTGCAGTCTACCTCCCCACTGTTCACCCTTGGATGGGCTGCCTGATGATCTTGCCTCTTTCTCAGGGTTCCATCTGTATTCCTGTTCAACTCTCTAACCCATTCCTTTAAAAAAATTTATTTCAGAGAGGAAGGGAGAGTGAGAGAGAGAGATAGAAACATCAACGATGAGAGAGAATCATTGCTCGGCTGCTTCCTGAATGCTCCCTACTGGGGGTTGAGCCCACAACACAGGCATGTGCCCTTGACCAGAACTGAACCTGGGATCCTTCAGTCTGCAGGCCAACACTCCATCCACTGAGCCAAACCAGCTAGGGCCTCTGACCCATTCTTAAAATAGCGTCCAGCACAACCTTATAAAATCTAAATTGCACATCACTTAAAGTATTTTTATGGCTTCCTGTTGCATTAAGAATGACATACATACTCTTGGCCATGACTTAGAATGTCCTGCGAGTTGTTGCCCTGCCTGCCACTGCAGTCTCATCTGGTTCCATCCTACCTGGGCTCCAGCCACACTGGGTGACACCTGCTGCTTGAACACACTTAAACTGGTCCCAGCATGAGGTCTTCACTCACTCTGTTCCCTCTGCTCTGACCATCCTTTCCTCTGCTCTTTCTTTGTATGGCAGGCTCCTGAGCTGGTTCCACCCTAGGCCTGACTTTTTCATGGCGGCTTTCTCTGCCCACCCTAGTTATGCATGTCCCTTCCCTTGGAGGAGCAGGGAGGTTGTCATTTTAACCTGTTCATTGCCTTCGTAAGGGTTTTCTCAGTTTCCAATATGTGCTTCTTGGTTTGTTTTCCCATTTTTTATCTGTATTCCTCATCAGACCTGATACTCCTTGAGGAAGGATCTAGGTTGATTCCATTCAGCCCTGTGCACCATCCCCAAGAACAGGCCTGGCTCCCAGGAGGTTCTCTATAGAACAGATCCCCCATATAATGGTGAGTCCTTTGAGTACAGGCAATGTGCCTGTACTCCTACCACCTAGCTGAGTACCCACCACATAATATGCCGGAGTACATGTTTATTATTGAACGATTGGGTATCTTTTATTAGAGCAACAACACTTAGCAATTGTCTGTAGGATCAGGAAATGAGAGGATGGATTTCTCATTATTTGGAGACATTCTACTGCATCATTAGCAGGGTTTGTGATATTTTCAGGTAAGTTTAGTATCATTCTTGCAAAACAGTACATCGTTATGTCTTTAATGAGACAAGATAATGCTTGCAGAGCCAGGAAGTCAGAAGCAAATAATCACAGCAAAGGGAGTGGGAGAATCATCTCCTCCAAACTTACCTGGATCACATCAAATGTCCTAACCTCCTGGGAGGTTGGAAACAGCCACAGGTAAACCTCTTTGGTGACGTATAATCAAAGATAGGCCTTGTCTCTGTGAGGGTCCCACGTTAGACCATCCCATGGCTAGTGGAACCTTGTTATCCATTCAGATAAATGCCAGCACTTATGTAATACTTACTACCTGGCAAGCACTATTCTAGTGCATTAACTCAAGACTTCTACAGTCTGGCCAGATAGATTCTATTATTATGCTTATCTTCCTGAGTCAGAGAGAGGTTTACCAGAAAGCACACAGTTAGCAAGTGGCAGAGCTGGATTCCAAACACAGGCCTGTAATTCTCACAAAGCAAAAGACTCCCTTAGACTCACCGCAACCAAGACACCAAAGATGAATGCGAAGTTGAATTATGAATGTTAATGATCACTGCCTTCCATGCTGGTCACTGGGTCTCACAGAAAGCATGCTTCAGGCAAGCACAATACAATGCATCAATATATGAATGTACAAAATAGAAAATAAAATGATTATTCGTATTCTAAACATGATTGCCTTGGTCCTTAGAATAGAATCCTGGTGGTGCTATTTGATAGCTGGTCACTGTCCGATGACTAAATCGGGGGGAGGGGAGGGGAAAGTTTCCTTTAGGGAAGCTGGCCCAGGCTGAGGATGCCTGGGTCTACGGTGCCTCTCCTCGCTCAGACTCTTCAGCAAACTAAGCGCACTGGGTCAGATTACATCTAAGTCTAACCAACTTGAGCCTTGAATAATTTTATACAAAGTTACCAATGTGGTGACAAAGAAATTTTAGCTCCAGGTTTGTAGGAAGCCATTTTAATTCTATCAGTTCTAACACCATAATATTTCTGGCCAAAACAATTACCTTTAGTCTTTTTAAATTAAATTAAATTAATTTATTTTTTATTGTTTAAAATATTACATATATTAGTATATATATATATATATATATATATATATATATATATATATATCCTTTTCCCCCCATAGACCTTCCCCCAGCCTCCCCTAAGCCCTGTCGCATGCCCTCATCCCACCCCCCAACCCCCCAGTGTCTTGTGTCCATTGGTTGTGCTTATATGCATGCATACAAGTCCTTTGATTAATCTATTTCCCTCCCTCCCCAACACTCCCCAGCCTTCCCGCTGTAATTTGACAGTCTGTTCGGTGCTTTACTGCCTCTGTATCTACCTGCCTTTAGTCTTAACTTCCATCAAATTCATTCATTATGCTGCTACCAGAGAGATTTTTTTTGGAAATAAAATCTCTGGCTGCATCATTCCCCAGTGTAGGAATCCACAGTAGCCACCCTCTCACAAATGCAAGATGCCCATGATCAGAGTGGTTCCTGTGTTCCACCTTGAACTCTGTGCCCTTCTGCACCAAACCATGTACAATTGTTGGAACATTGTGAGCTCTTTCACATTTCCATGCACTTGCTCTGATTGTTTCCTCGGCCTGGAAAGCTACCCCTCTCTCTGTCCCTGTTGGATGGTGGACACTTTCAAGACTTAGGAAAATGTCAGCTTCTCTGCATGAGCCTCTCTTTTCTGGACCTCCATGTAGCAGGTTCATCCTCACCCTGCCCCATGTAGAACTCACTGCTCCTTCTGTGATGTCTCCATGCCCCAGACCAAGGAATGGTCTTATTGTCTACTCACACCCCCTAACATTACTGACAGGAAAGAATGTTATATCCCTGCCAAAACTGGTTTGGATCAGTGGATAGAGCGTCAGCCTGTGGACTGAAAGGTCCCGGGTTCGATTCCAGTCAGGGGCATGTGCCTTGGTTGTGGGCACATCCCCAGTGGGGGGTATGGAAGAGGCAGCTGATCGATGTTTCTGACTCTCTGTCCCTCTCTCTTCCTCTCTGTGGAAAATCAATAAAATATATTTTAAAAAAAAGAATGTTATATCCCTCTTTGCATTTCTTGTATTTAGCACAGTGCTTGAGATATAGCTTATAAGTATGAACAGAAGAATACAAATGTGACTAGAATGAATGAGAAAGCATCAGTTGTCTCAAAAGCACACCTTGCTTTTAAATTATCAAGTTTTTGGCTGACTGCATTCAGAGATGGGGACGGACAAGAAAACAAATGTGTGTGTGAAGATTGGAATACATTTTGTAGGGAGATGGTCTTTAATTCCATTGGCATGTTGTTTTCAGCTGCTGCTGCTCCTATTATTTCTTCTGGCTCTTGTAAATAAAAAATTTAGAATTTTCTGGCATCTGATATTGTACCAATGCACCCAAATGTCTTTTGAAATATGCTTATTTCATTTGAACAGAAAACCAGAAATGCTGGATAGCAGTGCCTATGCTGCATTGGGAAATAATCTGAGAGAATAATGGCTCAGAATTCAATACTTATTTTAGGCTGCCTTTTCAAATTCAAGGGACCAGACACTTAGATGGTTTTGTAATATCACAGCAAATGGACCAAAGCACAGATTCCTATGTGCGAAAGATTTTATACACATGCTTACATTTTTTATTAATTTATTCATGATCCTGCTGACATCCATTGAACACCTTCTTCTGCTGAGCTCTACACTAGATGCTTTGCAATAAAAAAGGTGGATTGGAGGACAGTACTGTGATTTTTCTGGATAAAGTCCCTGATGTTTGAGACTATATATATATATATATATATATATATATATATATATATATAGAGAGAGAGAGAGAGAGAGAGAGAGAGAGAGAGTTTTTAGAGAGAGGAATAGAGAGTTAGAAACATCGATCAGCTGCCTCTCGCATCAACCACCCCCCCCACCCCTCGCTCCCCCCCCCCCCCCCGCCTCGCCAACGGGAGATGTGCCCACAACCAAGGTACATGCCCTTGTCCGGAATCAAACCTGGGACCTTTCAGTCCACAGGCTGACGCTCTATCCACTGAGCCAAACCGGTTTGGGAAACATTCACATTTAATTTGGCACCTGATTCCCCAACCTGGGCTGTCCAGGAGCCCCGTTTCTGCTGGATGTCTTGCCCTCTCCATCATATTTACACAAGACCTCTGTTTGTTTCCCATATATGCTCCCACCTTGGGGCCTCCAAATAGGTCTTTTCCCTGATTGAATCCCTCTTCTCCCTCTTCTCAGAGAACTGCCCTGACCTTTCAGGACGTAGCTTGTGCCAATTCCTCTGGGAAGAGTTTTCTGATCGCCAGACCAGGTCAGCCCCCAGGTTGTAGCTGTGCTTCGTAGGCCTTACTGCCACCACAGTGAGTTACCGATGCGCGCAGCCATTTCCTATCTGGCCTTCCCTTTGAAATGTAACGTATATGAGGGGACCGTCTGTGTGTCTCTTTCCCCTCATGCACCTCTAGAGTCCAGCGCTGTGCTGGTGATATGCCGTGGCCTTTAAAAAATATTTGCTAAGTGGCCGAAACCGGTTTGGCTCAGTGGTAGAGCGTCGGTCTGTGGACTGAAAGGTCCCAGGTTTGATTCCGGTCAGGGGCATGTACACTGGTTGCTGGCACATCCCCAGTAGGGGGTGTGCAAGAGGCAGCTGGTCGATGTTTCTCTCTCATCGACGTTTCTAGCTCTCTATCTCTCTCCCTTCCTCTCTGTAAAAAATCAATAAAATATATTTTAAAAAAAATATTTGCTAAGTGAAATAATTATGGCAAATTTGCTAGAATTTCCCATTTTGCAGCTCATACCCCACTCTTCCTTATTCACACAGAGATTCTTGGGGATGGAATGATCCTCACTGAGACTCAGGGAGCATTTCCTTTTCTGGAAGAGCTTTGTTACCATGTGAACTTCGTGCATAGACCTTGAGACTGCTGGTGATACTCTGGCCCCCTCCACCTGTGCTGGGTCCTTCTCAGATAAAAGGAATGGAGAGAAGGGATTAACTAACAGATCACTCTTCCCCATCCAACATAATCTTGGAGAAATAGCAAAAAAGAATCAGCTTTGGGCATAAAGATAGCAATCTCTTTTCCTGCATGGAAGATAGAATCACGTTGCTCATTTATGGTTAAAATAAGGCTTTTAAAATAGCCAATCTAGCGAAGGCAGTGAGAACTAGGGACAGAGATGAAAACATATAGCAATTCATTTTAGAGAAATGTCCTATACACTGGTCACGTAGTTGGAGCTTTAAAAGGCCCCAGATACAATCATGTTCTGCAGAGGCCCCGAAATTGACTCCGGCGCTGGAGAGATCCTGGGCAATATTACCCAGCGAGGAAGAGGAACGGGGCATCCATCACAGTGTCATGTTCTGCCTTGTCGCAAATTACAGAGTCTGGCGCGGTCCAGAGTTGAGGAGCGGTGTCCTTATTTTGTGTCTGGCTATCCTACAGGGGTTATCAGGGTCTCCTGGGCAAACCCTCCTTGGTCTTGGTTTTAAAGAGCCCCATCTGTTTTGATTATCTCAGCATCCCTTCCTCCTGGCCACGGAGATAAATGGCCTGTGAGAGCTCTTTTTGGATGCTTCTCCTTTCATCCTATCAGCGTGGCTCTAAACAGGCGGCTGCCCTAAAATGCCTGCAATTTTCTTCTTCTTCTTAAAAAAAAAATATTTTATTGATTTTTCACAGAGAGGAAGGGTGAGGGATAGAGAGCTAGAAGCATCGATGAGAGAGAAACATCGACCAGCTGCCTTCCACACACCCCCGCCATCGGGGATGAGCCTGCAACCAAGGTACGTGCCCTTGACCGGAATTGAACCTATGACCTTTCATTCTGCAGACCGACGCTCTATCCACTGAGCCAAACCGGTTTCAGCCAACTTTCCTCTTAGAAGGTGTTTGGTGAGTCCCACCAAGCACATGAGCAGAGCGTGGATCTCCTTCCTCCGTGGAGGTGTGCAAACGCAGTAGGACATATTTCAGTGGAAGCCTTTTCTGTTTACAGGACTTCTGGAAATTTTATTAATAATAAACACCCAGAAACATTGTATTTTGTGATTCTAATAAAGATCAGAATCGCACCCATTCTTGTGAGCTGTTTTCTCGCATTCCCTAAAGGTTCCAAGGGTTCATGTTTTTTTAGGTCGAGATTTCCCACGCCTTTGCAAACTAAGGCCTTTCGGTGTATCGCTACTGACAGCATCAGTGTCAGCTAAGGCAATGGGGAATTTCTGGGCCCCCTCCCAGCCCTATTGAATCATACACTCTGGTAGAGGGGCCCTGGAGTATGTGTTCTAACAGGTTCATATAGATAAGCTTGTCTGAAGTTTACCTTTGTGTTGATTAAACATTTTAAAAATGGGCTCCCTAATTGGATTAATAGTAAAAAAAGGATTATGAGGCAATGATTCAACTTTCCCAGAGCGAAACCGAATAGCACTATTTAAAGCAGCGTTATTTATATAGTAATAAAAATGGCTAACCATCCGTAGTTTTATTAAATGGAATAATATGTGTAGAATACTCAGAACAGTGCCTGACAGACATATAAGAAATGTTGCACAATTGTTTGAAAGTATTATAATTTGTTCCCACACAATATTCATTCATTAGTTATGATTTTCCCTCATTTCCGAGAGAGTATTTTAAGAGTCTTAACACAGATACAAGCTAAACAGTAGTTAGTAAATTTGAGAGACAGTAAAAATAATCACATTCAAAATGAAGTTTCAAGGTATGCCATAAAATACTTATAAGTGACTCTTCTAATTAGAATTTTTATGTAAATTGCACTCCTGTTGTATACCTAAGGTAAACAGGACTGGCTAACTATTCACCCAAAGGTTTCCTTTTTCTCAGTGAGGGGCCATGTCTCTTCCTGGCCTACACAACCCTGTCTGCTGCCCTCCACTCTTTCTTTCCAAGACCCCCAGGTGGGAGGTTGCTACCTAAGGTGACTGCACTATGTCAGAGCCCTGCAATATGGCAGGTTGGGACCCCAAATGCACAAAGATGACCTTCCTTCCATCCTACACACTGCCAGTCAGATTTGACTAGAGTAAGACAAAGCCTCTATTGCAGTAAGCCAAAGAGCAGCTGAGTTCCTTTGAATAAAATAGGATGTATTTGAATTCTGTACATACAGGATGGGCCCAAAGTAGTTTACAGTTGTGAGTATGTGAAACACAGAGGTTATTCTTGTATTATGGCTTAATTACTGTATTATTTTTCTTATGAACAACTATAGATCTACTTTTGCGCACCTGGTATTTAACTCTGTAGCACGAGTTTAACAGGAGGTTTAATGCCAGTTTCACCCCACGTACATTTCAGGGGCCAGGGACAAAGATGAGAACATAAAGATATAAATATGAAAAGTCCCATGCTTCTCTGGGGCATCATACATATCCAAGTTGCCTCCTTCTATGATGGAGGAAAGCAGCTACCTGCTCTCTGACGAAATAAAAGGCTGAGTTATCACTGGTGTGGTGGTTAAGTGAATAGGCTCTGTATTCACTTAACCACCACACCAAATAGAGATGCATTCAAGTTTCATGTTGAACTAGCTGTGTAAGTTCGGGAACCCACGGCACATTTCCAAGGCTCCGTTATGTCAATAGTGTATGGGGGTAACATTGTAAAGATAAATGCCTCACCTCCAGTCAATGCTAACTACTCTATTGTATATACATTAGAAAACAAATAGGAGACAGATAGATGAATACCCTGTATCAGAGGCCCTCCCTGGGTTGGAGAACTTATACCTCATGCCAGAATCTTATTGCAAAACAGAGGTCCTGAGTCTGGCATGTAAGGGCTACATTTGTAGGAGAAAGAGGAAGGGAAATTCTGCCTTTTAATATACGGTCACTTGCATAATATTTCCTTCTTGAGTTTTTAAAACCCCAATGAGAACTGAGTGTATGCTTGGGAAGAAGACTCATGAATTAATATTTTTCCCAATAGAGAAGCTCAGAGGAACTTTGAAGTGTTTATTAAAGAGTTGATAACGAGGAGAAAACTTTTCGAAAATCATATTAAAAAGTACCTCCCAAACTGCTTCAATAATTTAACCTTGAAATCACAAGACTTTACTGAAATAGAAAGAACACATTTTTCTCTCCCCTCACCGCCCCTGGTGGATCACATGCATGCTGACAGCAATGACGGCCTCTTTCTAGGAGTCGGTGACACAATGATACTCTTTTTGTGACCAATCGAATAATTACCGAAGTTGAAATTTATAATCCTGATTTCGACTATCCCATAATGACATCAATTTAAGCTTAATACCGCTCTTATCTTTTGACAAAAATAAGGTTTAATATGCCTCTTCTTCTAGAGGGGGTGAAATAAGGAAAGACTTTATTATACAAGATAATTAAAATTCTTCCTGAGGTTAAAAGTGATTTTAAAAGACTCACAACATGAGATAATTAGACCTTATTAGACACTTCATCTGCTTCACTGAAGTCACTTTTTCCAGGATGATAAAATGTGCCTTTGTCTTTTTTTAGAAAGCTGGATACCAAATTTGGGCGGGGGGGGGGGGATGATCTTTCCTCCTCCTCTAAGATTCAGCCCGTGACTGTGTGAATGGATTTGAGAAAATAATTTAATGACAGGGTTACAGTTTCCAAAAGCTAGACCTTTATAAAATGTGATGGTTCTCAAGTGCGGATTCATTTTTCTAGTGGAATTGCATTTTACCCTCTATTTTTAGTTAGTTAACAGAAAATGATATGAATTTGTGTTTCTTGAATCCCGTCACCCCCCAATCCTTTACATTGGCAGGCAGCATAATAACAGATTAGTTTGGGGATGTTTAACAAAATCCTTTTGTTACTTGACAGACTCGTTTATGCTTTTTTTTGGTGCCATAACAGGTGAGGCAAAGCGTGCCAGTGTTTGTGTTTTTAATGTCTAATGAACATATAATGTGGGTTATTACAATAACCATGCAGTCGTGGATGCTATTTTTTAGATGAAAAGCAGCTCAGACATTTAAAACACACGATGTTTTTGTCAGAGGAAGCGGGTCCCCCAGGAGCATGGGAGTTCTGCCAGAGTTCTGAGCGGGATCCCTCCATGAGGCCTGCTACTGCCTTTCTGCTATGCGTGCAGGCCCAGTGATGGGGATGCTGGGACCTCCATGCTCTGCTAATGGCTCTTTGGGCTTCCAATGGGTTTGAACAATGCTTGATGTAACTACCTATAAGTGATTGCTTGTTTGTGCCCATACATTCATATCCAACTGATTTATATCTATGGATCAGTGGTTGGAAAGAAATCGTTCTACTGTCTCTTGAAGAAAACACTTCTCTTCTATGGATAATGTCTTACCCTATAGATTTTATCAGGTCATTCTTGCCTTCAAAGGGACCCTTTCCTTCGGGGGAAAGGCAAAGGTTTAGCTAGATCAGTGTATCAAGGGCCAAGTAAAATACAGAGATCTTTTTTGATGGAAGGCTAAGTACATAGAATTGGTAAGTGTCTATTTCAAGGTAAAATATCCAGATGGGAAGTCGTGGGCTTTGATGGATAAATGGCTTCTGTCATGCTTTCTTGGGCTTTATTGTAAATGATGTAAATTGTTGCTTTAAAGAGAAATTCAAACAGTAAAATAAAAATAGGATTAAGCCAAATGGTGAGCATCAGAAATATCCATTAAATGAGGTTTTAAACATTTTCACACAAGTTATACTGCTGCTTTTCAGGGCACAAGTGCTATGTACCATTTCTGTCTTCATTAAGCTCGTACCTCCTATTAGGAAGAGTAGACACCTTTAGGGTCCTATTAATGAATAAATGTTAATAAAAAGGTGCACAAAACATGAACATACAGCTTAACCCATTATTGCAAAGCAAATGAGCACATGGCAACTGCCAGGCAAAGAAACTGAACACTGGCTGCAGAGGGCCGCCTGGGAAGGCACATGGGCATCTCTTTTAATTGTTGCCAGCTGAGTCTGAGAGGACTGGCAGAGCCATGTCTAGGACACACATCTCCCCAAGATGGAGGAAAGTGTAATCAGCTTGGCCTTCATATCAAGCCCAGGTGTTGGCAGGGGTGGGACTAGCTATGTAAATCCAGACATGCTAGGGCCTACTTAAGCATGCAAATAAGTTGGTAATACTTCCTGGTATTGGGGGTATAAAATAAATGCGCTGGGAGGGGTCAGAGTAATTGTCTTCCTGCCTCTCTGATGGAGAGGATTGCATCCCAACCAGCTCCCAGCTTTTAAATATATTTCTGCTTCTTTCTTTCTTTCTTTCTTTCTTTCTTTCTTTCTTTCTTTCTTTCTTTCTTTCTTTCTTCCTTTCTTCCTTTCTCTCTCTCTCTCTCTCTCTCTCTCTCTCTCTCTCTCTCTCTCTCTCTCTCTCCCCCCCCCCCCTTTCTTTTGCATGAGTTTAACAGGAGGTTTAATGCCAGTTTCACCCCACGTACATTTCAGTGCCCAGGGTCAAAGATGAGTACATAAAGATATTAGTATGAAAAGTCCCATGCTTCTCTGGGGCATCATACATATCATACATGATTTTTTTTTTTTACAGAGGAAGAGAAAGGGATAGAGAATTAGAAACCTTCCTTCCTTCCTTCCTTCCTTCCTTCCTTCCTTCCTTCCTTCCTTCCTTCCTTCCTTCCTTCCTATCTTTCTTTCTTTCTTTCCTCAATCCCTGGCTGCCTCCACTTAGAACAGGTTTGTTCATCTCTCTTTCCATGCTGGACACAGAAATGGGAGATCCCCACCATGTCTGGCCTCCCCTCCCCCCCTCCCCGTGCGTGCATCAGGCCCCCTCAACTGGCAGCACAGCTGGGTTTTGTGTATTGATTTGGAATCAGGTAAATGTGTTATATCTTTATTAATTCTAATGTTCACTGAATCATTTACATTTTCTATACACACATCATCTATGAGAAATGAAAATTTGGCTTCTTTCTAGTCCTTTTCTTTGTCATTTTTCTTGTATCTTACTGCACTGCCTAACACCTCTGGCTTAATGTTGAATAGAAATAACAAGGGCATTCCTGTCCTTCCACAGTCTCAGAAAGAAATGCTGAATGTTTCCCCATTAAATAGAATGGTTGACTTTTTTAGTCGTTTGCTAATATTTATCTTGACAGGATGGTGAGTTTTATTAGATACCTTTTCTGCCTCTGCAAATCATCATAATACTCAGTCAATGCACTGAATTACATTGATTGATTTTCTAATGTTAAAACAACTTTGAGTTCTTGGGCAAATCAAAGTTGGTCAGATTGTATTGTGTGTGTGTATATATATATATATATATATATATATATATATATATATCTGGATCCAACTTGCTGTTCTTTCATTTAGAAATTTTGAATCTCTGTTTATAAGTGAAACTGGCATGCCATTTTTTTTTCTTGTCCAGTTTTGGGACCATGGTTATCTCAGCTTCAAAATCATTTGAATAGCATAGCCTTTTTTTCTAATCTCTGGAAGATTTCTTGTAAGATGGTAGTTATTTTTTCCCCCTAAGATATTTACAACTGGTGAAGCCATCTAGGCCTTGAGTTTTCTTTATGGAAATATTTAAAATCTATTAATTTTATGCTAGCTTTCCAAGTTTTGTATTTCTAAGGAGTTGCGAATTTCATCTAAAGTTTCAAAAATTTTGGTGGAAGGTTGTTTTCCCCTTCCTGTTGCTATTTTTAGTGTCTGCAGGTATTGCCCTCCCTCCTCTTCATCTTTCCTGATAGTCATCATTTGTGCTTTCTCTTCCCCCCCTGATCAATTTCTCAAGGTATTTATAAACTGTGTTTTTTTTTTGTCCTTTTATATTTGTGCTCTATTACGATAATTTATAGTCATTTTTTAATTACTTTCTTCTTTTTATTTTCTTTGAGTTTAATTTACTTTTCTTTTAAAAAAACATTTTTATTGATTTTTAAAGAGAGAGGAAGGAAGAGGGAGAGAGAGAAAAACATCAATGTGAGAGCATAACATCAATCAGCTGCTTCCTGCATGCCCCCTACCCAGGATGGGGCCTGCAACCTGGGCATGTGCCCTGACTGCGAATTGAACCTGTAACCTTTTTGGGTGCATGGACTGATGCTCAACCACTGAGTCACACCAGCTGGGCTAGCTTTCCTCTTTAGATGAGGGAGAACTTATTGACTCACCAGGGGGAAATAAGTAAGAAGTTGATTATTGATACGGATGATTGCAGGCACCGATTTACTATTGCATAGAGTAATAAAATAACAAGATTTATCACTAATTGATATACATGTGCTTGTAAGAATCAGCAATACTATAAATGGCAATGAAGGTGACATCAGACATTGCCAAGAGAAATACACATAATAGACATGGTTGGAGAGAATCATTGTCACTCAAGAGGTTCCCTACAAAAGAAAGTTAATAAACCTGATTTTAGAAACACAGTTGGGAACAGCTGGTTGAGGGTAAATGGAGAAGGAAACAGATGTGATATCACCAGCGTGGATGGCTGGGCAGTTAGAGGAGGGGAATGTACATCTTCATACAGATTATAAAACAGGTGCGGGGATGTGATCTGGTTGTGATGGGAAAGCTGAAGCATCCAGACATCTGCTGAGAGCCTTATTCTGCTGAAAGTAGGGCTTTGATAATCTCTTCAATCGCCTTGATGAGACTTTGTTTTCGAAGAAGATAGACATTGTAACGTGTAGAACTTTGGAGCTAATTATTATCAGGAAGGAAGAACTTACTGGCGATGCAGAAGTAATAGAAGGCATCTCACATTTTATCAGAAAAAAAAAAAAATAAGGTTATTCCTAGGGTAATCAAACATATAGATTTAGTGTTGAAGAAATCTAAAACAAAACCAGAGGCAAGCATGGTCCATAGGCAGGTGTTTATAGAGGAGAATGTGGCTGAAAATAAGTAGAAAGTCCCCCTGGAAATTCTGAAAATAAAATAAAAAAGCAAAATATAAAGGAGACGTATATAAAGAAACCAGTGTGGCTGCCGAATAAACCCTTTGCTGAACTCTAATTTTATAGGGAATCCACTGATGTTAAAAGGAGACTCACATAACAAAAATTATAGAGGATGATGGAAAAAATAAAAATCCAACTACTATAGGATATATGAATATTAGTATAAATGCTAAAGAAACTGAAAGTACTGTAGCTGGGCTGAACCTGTGTGGGGTGGTGGTCTCAATGTTTAACATCATTCCCAGAGATAGATGAAAGGGCATTTCCTACCAATACACTATTCATTAGATGTCTAGGTCCTACCCCCTACCCCTCTGTTTGGGGTTGTAAATATGCCGCAGATTTGCAGGGGGGTAATTTGGACAGGGCCACAAAAAATATCAGGTCATAGATATGGTAGTTTCTCTCCCAATGATAACATCTTAAAAATTATAGGACAGTGATATCAGAACCAGGATATTGACATTGATACAGTCCATCAATCTTAATTCTAATTTATTCAGTTTTGCTTGTACTAATGTGCGTATGTGTTTAGTTACATATTATTATACTACAGTAGAGGCCCAGTGCATGAAAATTCATAAACTGGAGGGGAGATTGCCTCAGTCTGGCCTGACCCCTCTCACAGTCTGAGAGCCCTCAGGGGTGGGGGGCAACCCAGCCATCAGGAGAAGGCGATGCCCCTATCATTCCTCTGCTGCTGCCACTGCCAGCAGTGTAAGTCTCAGCTGGCCCTGGTTACCTGAGCGTTGGGCAGCCCTGGGTGGCTGGGCAGTCAACATCTGAGGCTTGCCTATGCCTCGGGCCTGCCCTGGGTGGCTGGGGGGCTCAGGGCAGGTCCAGCTGCACCTCCTACCTGCCAACCCCTAGTGGGGCTGAAAGGACTGGGGGACCTGAGGGGACTTGGCACCGCCACCTTGTGGCTATGGGTGCCACCATCTTTGTCACAGTATGACAGTCAATTTGCCTATTCCTTCTTTATTAGATAGGATGTAAATGTTCATGGAGTTATCACAACAGTTCCAACACCACAGAAACGTCCTCACATTGACCTTTATAACTGGACCCATTTTCCTCTAGTATGTCCTGCCCAATTCCTGGCAACATTTAATCTGTCTTCTATTTCTAAAATCTTACCTTTTCTTTTCTTCTCCCTCACAAATATTATACAAATTAAATCCTTTAATATGTAATCTTTTGGGATTGGCTCTTTTACCCCAGTAGTTTGGTATGTCTTAAGGTATAAGAAAAAAAAAAGATATAATCTCTATTTTATGGAAGAAATAAATGCACATTCAATTGTCATGTTTTCTAAGTAGTATTCAAAGTGGAAGGCCTAGAGTGGACCATATGCTGCCAAATGTGTATGACCAGTTCCAATCTTTATTTTAAGCTCCAAACCCAAATTTATACTTGCTTCTGGGAAGTTCCACATGGATCACTGAAGAAAACTCAAATGTAACATGTTCAAAATCAAATGTGTCACATGTCATTCTTTTCCCCTCCACTAAAGTATCCTCTGTTCCACCTGTACTTCCTGCCTTACCTAGAGGCACTTTAATCCCTAAAATCACCAGTCTTATCTTCATGTCATAATCAGCATTTCTGACCCCTGTCATCCACTCACTGCACCTCAGGATCTCATTGTCATTAGCACCTTCATTATTTTTCCTTCTGTAAACACCTCTGGCTAATGCTTCTCTGCATTCCCATTGCCCCTTTCTTAGTAGGGCCCTCAACATCTCTCTTCTAAACTATTGCTAAGCATCTTAGCTGCTCTCTTTAACTTCCTCTTCCTTAAATCTCTCATCAACCGCATCATTTTTCTAAAGCAATTGTCTTATCCTATTTGTTTCATGTTAATCATACTCATCCCATTTATTTGGAGCACGTTTTTCTTTTCCTTTAAAAAAAAATTCAGCCTTTTAATAAATACTCTTAATTCTGCTGTTCATACCCAGTTTTGAGCTTTCCTAGGAAGGATGATTCCACATCTCTGAGATATTAAGTGAACCCTCATAAAGTGCAACAAAGGAAGTTGATTTAATTTGAAAAAGGCTTGAACTTTATAGTTTCTAAATCTTTTTCAGATTTTAATCACTTAAATAGTGATTGTTCATTTGGAATAGTTGATTAAAGAGTTTAAATTAAGTGGACTACCTCCTGAAGACATTCAGCTCTCTGTAGTTTTTGTTTATTTGCAAACAGTGTGGTCTAATTTTTCCTATCAGTGCTCATTGAAAAAAAAATCTATTCAACTTTTAAAAAGTAATCTACTTCACCCTTTGTTATAGATCCATTATTTATTCTTTAGCAAGTAATCCTCTACTTCCTCCTATGGTATAAACCCATTAGGTAATCTTTAAAAAACTAAACCCATGTTATAGGTCAACTGATTAAGTAGGCATGTCTTCTAAATTCTTTTTGTTTCTTTACTAATTTCGAGTCTGTATTCTTTGGGCCAGTATTCTCCATGATAAACATCTGGGTTTTAGGTTTCATTCATCCAGTATTGACAATTTTTACTAACAATTTAACGTGTAATTTTGTGAATAAAAATACTTAAGATTGCCTGGCCAATGTGGCTTAGTGGTTGAACGTTGATCCAAGAACCAAAAAGTCACTGGTTCCCATTCAGTGCACCTGCTTGGGTTGCTGGCTCAAACCCTGGAGGGGGTTCTGCAGGAGGCAGCCAATCGATGTATCTCTCTTATTGATGTTTTTATCTCTCTCCCTCTCCCTTTCTCTCTCTAAAAAAATCAATAAAAAACTTACATTTTTTAAAAAAAGTATTTAATATTTTGAAGTATTTTATTGGCCTTTGACCCAGGGGTAGTTCCCAATTATGAACTCACTTTTACTTAAAGGAGCACAGTATAATATTTTGTCTTATTGCTGTACATTCTCTGTCACAAGCACTCAGATCTGTCATGGCAGCACAAAGCAGCATAAGTGAGACATAATCAAATGGGTGTGGCTAGGTTCCAATAAAAACTTTGTTTAAGCCTCTGGAATGTGTACTGTAGTTTTTTAACCCCTGCACTAAGCCAAAATCGATCTAAACTCCTCTTTACTGAGGTTCACAAAAGAACTACATTCTGAGACCTCCTCACAAATGAGTCATTTGATGCCATGCTCCCACGTGGTGATATGCCCATTGAAACTATGCTTGTGTGCAATGGGCATATGTTTTCCTGTTTGTTCTCTGGTATTGTGATGAGTGAAAGCTACCCCGGATGAAACAGATTTATGCTATTTAGAATAAAAAAGATAAACATTCTTCTTTATGACACTGCTATGGGTTTTCTGTCTCATGTTAGGTTTCAGACAATTGATTTTGCTACCAAATTGTCCTACAGGATGAATATGCATGATTTAAATATCTCAAATCCCAAGTGATCACTTTTGGCAGATGTCTTCCAACATTTAATTGGCTTATATCCAATGACCTTTTATCAAGTGATTTACGTTCACAGAGGTATAGTTTTAACCAGCCCATCTTTAAGAGATCTCTAAGAAATTACTTTTTTGAAAGGTGGGCATTCTGTGAATGTTATATATTATGAGAGGTCCTTTGCTGTTTGAAAAGTTTCCAAAACACTGATTTAAGACATGCCCTATATTATAAAGTTCTTGGATCTTTATTGCCCACTTGTCCTTGTAGTAGGACAGACCTGGAACTGTTTCCTCCAGAAACCAAGGCTTTCCCCCTCAGGTGTTATTTTGGCTCATTTCCTTCTGAAATAGATAGTCTTATATTCAAGAACATGCCCTGATTGAATTCTTTTATTTTCTTAGGACCCCAGGAGAACAGGAGGATGAAATTCTTTCTTCCAGGTAATTGATCAGTAACACATATGGAGTCTGTCTTTTCTCAATGTCAAATAACTTGAAATTGAGTTTTCTGCATTGAAATCCTGAGAGTGAAAATCAGAATGTTACAATTCATGGAACATTTCTGGATTAATATTAATATTTTCTCCATGTATCAATTTTGAAAATGTTTTTTAGTGGTAAAGGGTAGAAGACTATGCCACCCCAAAAGATGCCTTTTTGGCCTAAGGATGATTTTGGGTTGATTATTTTTGAGAAACAGCAAATACGTGAGACACTCTGAAAAAAGAGTAGAAATTTCCATTTTGTAAGGGATATTTACACTTATAAAGGAAACCATCTGTAAATGTGTCTTCCTCTCTGTCCCAGGACAAGAAGGGTGACTCTAAATCATGGGAAAGTCTTATGAATGGAGGAGGCACCTACTTATTTCTACATAACAAATCTTATCCTGTTTACTGTGCTGTCCTTGGTGACTTTCCACAATTGGCTTCTCCTCTTCCTTCAACATCTTTTTTTTGGTTTATATCTGAAGACTAGAGGCCGGTTGCATGAAGAGTCATGCGATAAGCCTTCCTTCCCCTGGCTGCCAGCGCCAATTTTCCTCCTGCACCCAGGACCCAGGCCTTCGCTCTGGCCACAGTGGAGAAGCCAAGCCTCTTCAGTTTTCAGTCTTCACTCCCTGCCTGTGAATGCAAATTAACCCGCCATATTTGTTTGGTTAATTTACATACTCACTCCTGATTGGCCGGTGGGCATCATGGAGGTACAGTCAATTTGAATATTTTTATTTTATTAGTGTAGATAGTGTTTAAGGTAATGATTTGGGAGATCTTTGGGAAGTTATTCATTTTCCCTGAGCATCACCCTTGTATATATAATGTACATATGTTAATAAAACTGCTTTTTTTTTTTTTTTCTCTTCTCTTATAATCTGCCTGTTATCACAGGGAGTCTCAGCCAAGGACTCAGAGGGTATAGGGGAATGATTTTTTCTTGCCTACAGAGGCCTGATATTCCATAGAGACTGCCATGTTGCAGAGAGAAAAAAAAGGTGCAAAGCACATGTTGGTAACTGGGCTCTCTGAGCTCTCCAGCCAAGAGTCAACCAGATCAGTTCCATGTACAGTTTCACTTGAACAAAGTTTTTACTGCCAGAAGGTTGAGAATTATTGCCTACAGACATTTTAATCCTTGGAATTTAACTGTCAGAGAGCTGTGCAACAGACCACAATCCAGTAGCTTTTCATAAAACTGCTCTTACAGAACTATGTTTGGTGTCATTGCTTTGGATATTTTGTTGAGCTTTATTAAAAGAAACAGTCCAATGAAGCTTATTAATACATGTTTGGTAAAGCTATCACTTAGGACATTGCCTTCTATTTCATATACACGGTCCTTCTATAAATATGCATTAAAGAATTTCCTTCTTGAATCAGAAACTTGGACACTCCTGTGAAATTGATTTTCTTTAATTTTATAAATATTATGAATTCCACAATTATTATTGTTAGTCATTTAGAAGGTCCTGAATTTGAACCTTTCCCCTGGAAACTAATTACATGCAGTTTGGCATACTTTTTTATATGTGACTTTGTCTAATTTTCTTTTATTTATTGACTAGAGGCCCGATGCATGAAAATTTGTGCAAGAATGGGCCTTCCTTCCCCTGACTGGCAGCACCACCTTCACTCAGACCAGAGCCACTTTTCCACTCTGGCCTGGAGATGCCTTTTTACCTTTCCATGCTGCCCATAGGCCTGATGCCTGTGTATGCAAATCAACCAACCATCTTTGTTGGGTTAATTTGCATACTAACTGCTGATTGGCTAGTGGGTGTTGCAAAGATACAGTCAATTTGCATCGTACTCTTTTATTAGTGTAGACTAGATGCCCCTTGCAGAAAAATTCCTGCAATAGGGCTTCCTGCTGCGGTCACTGCCCTGCCTGCTTTCATCCCTTCTCCCCCGCCCCACTTGCTTGCTTCTCCACAGTGCTTGGCTTCTTTCTACGCATCTTCAGTCTTCGCTCTGGCCTGGATATGCAAATTAACAGCCATCTTGGTTGGGCTAATTTGAATACTAGCCCTGATTGGCTGGTGGGTGGGGCTTGTTGGTGTAGCAAAATTGTAGTCAATTTGCATGCTTCTCTTTTATTAGGTAGAATTGTGTGCCTCCATGTCCTTATTTACTTTTATCTGCATGATTGTGTGTATTTCTCTCAGTTTATTTAAATCCAATTTGGATGAAATGAACTTGTCAAATATATTCTCTGTTACCAGGGAAACAAATCCCCTTTAAACAAAGGAGAAACTTATTCTATTATTTAACAAAAAATCCAGGGATAGAATTGGTTTCAAAATTGCTTAATCAATGGTTCAAGTAAATGCCAAAAGAATACGGTTTCTTTCTCTCCATCGCTTCTGTGTTGGCTTTATTTTCAGAAAAATTATCACCTTGTTTGGCAATAACAATAGGTCTATAAAAGGTATAGCTTGGATAGTTGGCTTATTAGTCAGAATTCTCCAGAGAAATAAATCCAATAAATATATATATCTCCAATGTCATATACAAATTAGCTGGCATGATAAGAGATAGCCAAATCCCAAGATCTGCAGAGTATGCAGGCAAGAAAGCTGATGGTTTAGTTATCATCCAAATGCCAGCAAGCTTTAGAATGAGGAAGAGCTGATATTTCAGTTTGAGTCTGAAGGCAGGAAAAAAATCAATATCCCAATTCAAAGGCTGCCAGAAAGAAAGAATTCTTTCTTACTAGGGGAGGGTCAATATTTTTCTTCGACTCAGGTCTTCCACTGATTGGAAGACCTGATTGGAAGGCCCATCCACATGAGGGAGAACAATCTGCTTTACTTAGTTTACCAATTCAAATGTTAATTTCATCTGGAATATCCTCACACACACACCCAAATATTGTTTGACCAAATATCAGCACCACAAGCCCAGGCGGGTTGACACAATAAAATCCCCAAAGCATCTATAATTAAATCTCATTTGGTGAGAGTCTGATTTTGGTAATGTGTTCATGGCAGGCCAATATTTGAGGCTGGGAACGGAAGGTACTGTTTCCTAGGCCTAAATTACACAATCTATCCTGGTCATGGGGATGATGTCAGGAGAAATAAAGGCTGAAGGTGCAGAGGGATGATTTTCTGAAATCTAAAGCAGAACACACCTAATACCAAAAAAAATAAGTGATCGTTGGAGCAAAATAAGAAAACAAATGAACATTTATTGAAATGTAACTAAAAAATGTAATGACATGGAGTTGTTTTTTCAGTACTCTAAAAATGGAAGCATTCAATTATCTTTTATGGTCTCTGGAATGGTAATTTGTACAGGGTGACCATAAAATAATGGGACTGCTTTTTAAAAAAACAAAACAAAACAAAACAAAACAAACTTATATAGTCAAATGAGAATATATTCCAGGTTATTACCTTGGGGACTTACAACATAATGAAAACAACTATCACTAATTGAATGTCTCCTCTTCCAGGAATTTAGGAATGTAGCTAAGAGAAAACATTATTTTATTTATTTATTTATTTATTTATTTATTTATTTATTTTTATTTTCAAAACAACATGATTTTAAATGCTAGCCAGCAAAGTGTTCTCCAAATCAGTCTCTTTGGGCATAACGAGAATGTCCTTGGGTATAAGAATAAAAGGTAACTCCACTGATTTAAAAAACACAACAAACACACACACAAAACTCCAGAAATTTGGGGGGTTGGGAGTGGAGAAGGAGATAGAAGGAACATGTTGGGAATAATAGGGAGTAACTCTAGTAGGAAAGTTGGTTGGTAATAGGAAATAACCTATAACATTTCTAATATTCATTTTTAAGTCTGTTACTGTTAATATTCTGTTAAAGTCTCCTAGGCACAAGTGCCTTGTGTGGTGGTAGGTCAGAAAAACCAGAGAAAAGGGGCTGTGCTTCCTATAGGGTGGCAGTTTGAGAAAAGTGGAAGGTGCAGGAGGCAAAATGTGAAAGTGATCCAAGTTTTAGCAGCAACAAGAATTTAGAAGGAAAATTGACCATGTAATGCAACCCTAAATTGGCACAGCTAGTATTCCAGCTCAGATCTGATTCTAAAGCCCAGGTTCTTAATTTACTTTATGGTATACTACTTAGCCTTATTTCATCCAATTTTCAACTGTTTTATGAGATTACCATTTATATTTGACTTTAGTTACTTGATATTTATAATGGTATATAGAATTGCCAGTGAATGGAGGAAACAGTATATTTGCATGATTGGTACACTGTCTTCCTAAAGGAGAATCAACATAGAAAGTCAATTGAAATCTAATAGAAAGGAGTGATGTCAGTGTCACTACAACTTGTTTTTATCTCTCTCCTCAACGTATCCTTCATTTTGTTTCCCCCCTACCAACAAAAACTTGTCATCTGTCCATGGAAAAAGTGCCTTTGAGGGAGCTGTGGGATTCAATATCATATGTCAAGGGATCCAAGAAGAATCCTGTCCAACATGGGTAATAGGCAGACAGACTTCAGCCCCAGCTGGGGATACTGCAGTGGCCTGTAAACCAGCTGTGGCCCCTGTTGTCCATGGTCTGCTTGTTCCTGGAAAACATTACTTAGACAATCACTCACATGGGGGAGACCCTTAGTGGAAGTCCAGATTTCCAGCACTTTACTGGAAATATCTCTCTCTATCTCTACCTCTACCTCTACCTCTACCATCTCTATCTCTATCTATCTCATCACCTATAATCTATATACATCTATCTATGTATCTAATCATATATGAGTTTGGAGTCATTGAAGTGAGTAAGAAGAATAGTTTGATTCTATCTGTGTTCCTTCTTCTCCCTCCCAAGGTGGCACAGCCCAGGGCCAAGTAAGATCATCCTCAGCTCATTAGGTCTCTTATGGCAGAAAGGGATAAAGCCTGTGAGCACTGGGCTTCCCTAGCTGGGTGGGATGCTGCCAAATGGCCTCATTCCTCAATTACCTCATCCAAGGTACTGAATTGTGAACTACATGACTGGAGTTCAAAAAGAGGTGAGGTAAGTGGCAGATGGAACTCTTGGAGGACATGAAATGACAAGGAGTCAACACATGAGCCATTGGGAACGCTTCACCTGTGGATTTCCCCAATGGCACCTGGGTAACCCTATTGAACTGCACAGTACACCCAACCCTCTCCTGCCTCTGAGGCCAGGCAAAGGAGTACAAAGAAAAAATAATGAAAAAGAGTAAAGAAAGTCCATGTGATTTATGAGGTACCACAAAAAGGACAAAACAGAGCTTGTGTGTTTATCAGTTTACAAAGAGTTGCAAAAGAGCTTAAATAAAATGAATGGCTAGACTTTGATAACCCAGAAGGATGCACTGTATCTGTATGTAGATATGCAAAGTTTACATTTAAACACTCCCCCCCCCCCCCCCCCGCCCCTTATTATAGACCTGAAGTACTTAAAGGTTTGGCTGAAGCTCTCTCTGAGGGGCATGTTGGGCACACTGTTTGTATTACTCTAATCTATACTTTTCTGGCTGACCATCCATCCTCCCATCTACACATTTTTAACATAAGTTAATATGCCAAGTCAGGTGTTTTTTTTTTCTTTCTTCTTGCTAAATCAGATTTTAATCAAGTCACCCAGGCCTCATGTGTCATTTTGTCTTTGCTATATGGCTTATAATTTTGGTCTAATCTCTCTCAACATCCTAATCTATTTGGTTCTTAGGTTTGAATGACAAGGGCTACTCTTGAACCTATTTCATTCTCAAGTTCTGCATGATGAGTAGTGAGAATTTAGAAAGGGAGGGATACCAACCCCAACTCAAAATTTTATCTGAATGCATTCAGATAGTATGTATTTGGAAAGAGAGGACTAACATATTTCCCTTACAGTGTGATGTCAAAATAATAATCTTAATTCCCTTATTTTCAAGCTCTTTTTATCATTCAAGTAATTTCAATAGGAGTCTCAGTTGATGGTCCATTGTTAATGGTGTGATTTGGTTAGGGATGTTTGTGAGGGTCATTTGCCGAGAACCAATTCCAGTATGGAATAATCATGAAAGTTTTACCAAAAGGTTGGTGAAGCTTGGGGAGCTCAACAGGGTTGAGACACATGTAGATTACCTGTAGGAAATGGCTACAAAGCATCTCCCCCAAACCTGAATGGTTTTGCTAACTGCCAGACAGCTCAGGGCATTTTATTGCCTCCTGTTGGCCAAACACCTGAACAGCTGTAGGCTATTCTGGAAACTGACAATCTCTGTAAACTCTTTGATACCATACCCTTTGAAGTGTATATTTCCACCTTGCCTTGGGACAAATTGTGTTTAATAAAAGCACAGGCCCCTGGGCAAGGAGGAGTCTTCTACACTGAAGTATCTAAAATCATACATATATATGTACACACACACTGAGTGGCCAGATTATTATTATCTCTGAATGCATAATAATCTGGCCACTCAAAAAAAAAAATATATATATCTATATATATATTAGAGGCCCAGTACATGAATTAGTGCATGGGTTGAGTCCAGCCAGCCTAGCCAGGAGGAGGGGACTTGGGCAGTTGGCTGGCCTACCTCCTGAACTCCTGGTTAGAGGATAATTTGCATATTAGCCTTTTATTATATAGGATATGCACTGAGTGGACAGATTATTATGTGTTCAGAGATCATAATAATCTGGCCTCTCATGTTATATATATATATATATATATATATATATATATATATATATATATATGTATATATATTACTGTATATTTAAATGTAAAACTCAGCCACATTATTTTAATGCTTTATATTATTTTATACATTATTGTTTCTTTATTCATAGCATATTGGATTCTATTTATGATGGTTTGCCTTAAAAATGGATTAACACATCATTGTGCTTGTCATAAATTCATCCTTTGTCAAAAGGTTCCTTTGTGAAATAACATCTATCTTATTATAATGTAGTTTTAAAAAGTACTATAACTAAAAAGAAACCATTTCTCAAATCCCTCTTATCATTTTAAAACAAAGCTTGAAACCTAAGCCATTGACCTACTCTTGTAAAGACTGCCTTGGGGAATCGGGGTACCTGATTCATAGAATTGACTACAATAGCTTATCCAATGCCATTGTGTCCTGTCAGACATCTACTTCTTTAGGGACTTCTCAGAAAGCACATGGCAGATTCAATTGTTAAAAACCAGGCTTAGTGAGTTTCAGATGCTTTTGTTTGATTGGAGATTGTGTGTGCCCTACATCAAATCTTGTGTAATATGTTATCAATGTCCAGTAAGAATTTATCATGAAATTACATAGTTTTCTGGGTACTTATAGTCTTCTGTGACAGAGAAGTCCCAAATCGGGGTATGAAAGAACAATGCTTTACATAGTCTCTTTGCAGATTCATCTTGTACAGTAAAATAAGTTGCTTTGAGATTTTTCAACTAAAACAAACATATTAAATTTATATTTCTTATTCTCTAACAAAGTCTTGAAGTGCTAGTTTGGTGGCTCAATGATTGCTATCAAGGTCACAAGATTAATCTACTATTCTTACCCATTGGCATAGCTGTAGGCATCACAACCTTATACCAATATTACAAGCAGTAAGTAAAGGACAGGGTCTAATATTTTGTCCTGATGAGGCTTTGCCATTTTATCCAGAAATGGAAGCTCCCTGGTGACTTTTCCTTAAAGGTCATTGGCCGGAATTGAACAATGAGTCTACCCCTAACCCATTGGCTAATTTAGATGAATCATGGAGCAGAGAAGAAGCCATCCTTTGTAAGAGTGTAGGCTCTCTCTTGCCTTTAGAATAAAAAGTCCAGGGCCCTGCTAGCAGGGATAGGCAACGCACAATGTGTGCCATACACTGATATATCGATAGGTGCGTGAGAAGGAGGTCGAGGGCAAAACAAGGCTGAAGGAAGCCGTGAAAGAGTAAGGCCAATGCACATGGTCGAGAGATAATTTAGGGTCATTGAGTGGGACCAGAGAGCTGGAAGGGAAAGATTAGATTGATAAGGGCAAAGTCCTGTGTGTCAATATTAGGCTGTGGTGGTTGACATCAAGAAAAGGAAGTAATTCAATCTTTTGAAAGAGGAAATGATAACACCCTGTGAGGAAATCAATAAAAGGATTAAGAAAGGGTGACAGAGGAGTGAAAGATGTCTCCAAGGGGACTAGAAGATAATTGCAGTCACTAACAACCTGTGGTCAATGAGATGGGGAGTTGATTTGGAGGAAAGGAATGAATCTAGGCTTAAAACTCAATAAGACATGGCATCATTCACTGAGGACTTCTCATGTGAAAGCACTGTCAGGCAGATATGGGAAGAAGAGTGAATAGTTATGCTTTTCTCATTGGAGAAGAGATTAATCAGTCAATGCCTAGTGTTTAAGAAAATTTTTATCATCTGATTGTGGACTAAGAAGGGTAGGCTTTAGGTAGGGGCAATAGTGGCCGTGTGGTTTCTTAATATCATGGGATCTGAGGGGATCTGCAAAGGACTTTAGAGTAAAGAAAAACAAAAAAGTCTATTTTTAAGGATCTAGTCTTTGGTGATACATATCTTTTTATGCCTATTTTAAAATAAAAATATACTATGGAGGAGACATACTGAAATATGAAGTAACTAACAACTTGGGGAAGTAGGTGAGAATTGGAAAGATCGTGAATAGCAGGTAGTGAGAACTTCCCAGCCATGCTGCCGCCAGCCCCACATGCAGGCCCCATTGTGCCCTTCTCACATCTCAATTATGTGCTTCAACTATCTGAATTTAGCAAACTCACCAAATAATTTACAGCTGTATATTATATAATATAGGTCCTGCTAAGGGAGAAGGTGCTTGAACAATTTAAAAGGAAAAAAACCTTGATGAAAACAAGTATTTTTAAAGACATAGGGGGGAAAAAAAACCCCAACACAAAACCCTGATATTGCAATCGGATTTAGTGAAATGAAACTGGAACCTCAGGGGAAAACTGGAGATGAGCTTGGGGTAAAGTCAGAAATAGCGTTTTTTCTATTGGTGTGATGCATTTGGTAAACAGCCTCCCTGCATCACTGTGAGGAAAATCTACACGGAAAGAAATCTGTTTTGATTTCAGACATTTTTTTAGAAGGTTATTTTAATTTAATTAATGAGAAATCATAGGTTAATTGCCTCCAGCTTTAATGTGAGAGTATTATGCATGCAGGCATATTTTATTTATATCTCGACTGTTTGATGTACACAATCAATTCAAAAGGGGATAATGAAGAGGTGTTCTGTCCTGTGTGGAATAATAATCAGGGACTCTGGGACAGAATATTTTTTTTTTTTATTAATTGTGCAGCTCAGTAAACATGTTTGACATAATACTGAGAGGCATTTGTCAATTTTTATCAATATTATTTTCTCCAGTCATTCCTTTTGCCTTTTCCCCAGAATTGTTTTTATACTGACTCTATTTTTCTAAGCTAACCTTCCCTCCTTACCCTCCCTAAAGCCCTAATGGTTTATTTAGAGACTTAAGCCACCTGCTAAGTTTGTTGTATTATCAAATTCAGAAAATCCTATTGGACATCTGGTTGCTGTTTCAAAAAAGTTCACCTATGTTGTTAGGGAAATGGGAGTCTGTTTTTTTATTTTTTATTTTTAGTTTTTATAGATAAGTAGAGACCCTGCCAGGCCATAATGCAGGATAGATCACAGGAGTGGAATCTCTATGGTATTTTGGCTATTACTGTATGATTTTCTAGGCACTTTTACTCATGATCTCTACTAGCTCCCTGGACAATGTTATTTTCTTTACTAAGGATTTGGTCCTGATGTCTCAGGTCCCTTCCTCCCCATGAAACACAACCCTGGATTCCTCCTTGTCTGAAATTCAGACCATGTTTCCAGAATTGTTTGCTCAGTTTTATTTTATTTTTATTTTAAAAAAATATTTGATTGATTTTTCATAGAGAGGAAGGGAGAAGGATAGAGAGCTAGAAAAGTTGATTAGAGAGAAACATTGACCAGCTGCCACCTGCACACCCCCCATGGGGGATGTGCCCACAACCAAGGCACATGCCCTTGACCGGAATCGAACCTGGGACCCTTCAGTCCCCAGACCGACGCTCTATCCACTGAGCCAAACCGGTTTCGGCTCAGTTTTTTTTATAACGATTCTGCTGTGTGTGGGGCATCAGCAATCCAACAGAATATTTTCCTCCACTTTGGGAAGTGATGCCAACTCTTGAAGGTTCTCTTGCCTCCGAGTGCATATTTATAATAGTGATAGATTTGTATTTATTGTAGCATGTTTACAAGTTTACAGTTTATTTTTTTTAATATTTTTATAGCCAGGAGCAAATATGTTTAGGAGTTGAGATATGTAGCCCCAAATGTGCCCCTCTTGCAGCTTTGACACTTACTTTTCATGACAACCGTGTTTTGCTTTTTCCCAGTCCCCAATTCCACCACCTCGCTTGCGTCTTTTCCGATAGCCTATTTTCCTACAGTTCTCTTCTCCAAGCTTTCCATAAGGGCCTCCCAGCAGGTCCAGTATGCCTTGGTTACGCCCATTGCTTCTAATTGCCACGTGACGCAGAACTCTGCTGCACCACCCATGCCCAGGAATGATTCTTCGGCCACAAGAAAGTCATACGTATGAGATTTATAGAGAACCATATTGTTCTAAAAATCAAATACAAATTTTACAGCTTTTTCTCCCACTGTCCAGTTCAAATAGAGCCGAGGTGAAAGTGACTATGATAATAACATTCAAATGTTGTCACCATCTGGTGCCCGTTTGGTGGCCTATGTTATATGAGCAGGTGGTCCTTGTGTATCTTTGAGGGGCCAGCTGTCCACGTCACAAAAGCCACTGTCACATTTAGTGTTAATTGGCATCTTGGTTGTAATGATCTGTGAGAAGCCAAAGCTTGAATAGACCTTAGTATATTATTCTTCTTTGTCCCAAGAGCTCTGGGTCAAGGCTGGCAAATATTTCTCTTGCTGTCCTCTTTTCCTAATTTCCTATACAGAAGTCTAAAAGGGTCCAGAAAAAAACATTACCTGCCATTTAATTTATAGAAAATCAAATATGCATATTATTATACTATCTCTTCTTAGCAGAGGTAAGAGATCTACAAAGAAACCTCAAGGAACTTCATGGAAATTAGCAAAGTCATTTGCCTATTTTGAATGCTCTGATTTAAATATTAAGATTTTAGAAATAAAAGTAACCTTTCCTTTTACTGTTTAATTTTTTTTTTTTTTTTTTGGTGGAGGGAGGCAAATCTAATTTATAGGTAGTGGCTACCAGGAGAACTCAGGGAAAGGGAGACTCATACTCTATGCTGAATCATGTAAAATTACGATATTTTGACCTGCACAACTGTCAATTTTATATGGTTTAATGTAATTCTGACTTTCTGTTTTTAGGGTTTTCTCAAAATATCTATTTTACAAAGTGAAATAATCTTATATCATATTATAATTCTTAGTCACAGGGTTGGTGTTTAAAATGTATACTCAGATGGTCTTGAGTGTTGACTACCCCACTGCATTAAGGCTGGTCTTAGGATACTACTGATGCACCTTCAACTAAAATGTCACTCCTCTGAGTTCATTACTTGCAAAGAGTAAGCGGTCTTACTTGTATGGTTTTAGTTAGAATGATAGGCCCTACTCAAAGTCATGCACACACATAAATGTTGATATTTAGAGTCAACTTTCAAAAACAAACATGAATCTTTTAATTGAATACCCGTCATGCGGTGAGAAAGAAAACATACCCAAGACTTTAAAGAATGTTCCAGACACAATGAAAAAACTTGTGCTTCACCGTCAATCAATTGGTTTGAAGTGTTTGCATCCCAATAACCCACAGGTAACCTCACAATGTAGCTTCTTGAGTATTAACTGTTTTCAATATTTTGTTTGTTTGTTTCATATTGACATTTTTTTTGTGTGTCTCTATCTGTATTTTCAGGTACATGGAGTGAGGTATTGGTATTTCAATTATTTTGATTCCTCCAAGAACCTAGCTCTGTGCTTGGTAAATAGAAGAAAGCTATAAATACTAAACATTCAGTAAATGTTCACTGAGCAAAAGTAAGAGGGAGGACAGAGGACTCTGTAAACAAAGTAAATTTTCTAGATCATATTTTTAAAATTGGAAATGGGTAAAACAAGCCATTTGCACATCAAATATCTTTAAGATATTGATCTCTGCATAAACGGGTTAGGATTTGGTATAAATTGGACCATTGTAAGAGAAGGAAAAGTGAGACTGCCATCTTTTATGCATTCCTTTAATTCTGAGACCTTCTGAGTCAGAACTAACTGCACTAACAAATTATGTAAGCTGGACCGGTCACATTTCTCAAGCCCTATTCTTCTTATTTGAGGAATATTTGTCACATAGATGTTTAAATGGAAGCAGGGCTGCATATAACTATGACACGGCACTTTGTCAAACAGAGGAGAAAGTTAATCAGGTTGGTGAGTAATCATACACCTCCTTGCCTATCCCATCTTACAGGCTCACAGGAAGGAGACTTGAGAAAAATAGGTCATTATTTTACCTTGGTAAAATAGAATGAAATCTTAGTCATTAGTTCATGCGTGATATTTTACCTCTCTCTGACAATTAGGCAGTCTTTATTATAAAGAAGTGGTTCTATTTAGAGTCTGTCAAATAATCCTGAAAAGAAAAATAAAGGACAATATTTCAAAATGAAACTGAATGAATCACAACTGGCATGAGTTAAATAACTAAATTAAAATCAAGTTTTGAATTGCCTTATTTGAATCATCAGTTTAGGGAACTTCTCGAAAAGACAGATTACTGCTCTGGAGGCATGCAAAAGAGGAGCACAGAATGTGGGATTTTGACTTTTCTCATTAGTTCCTTTCCTCAAGAAGCCCAAGCCCTCAGGCTGCAGAGTGTCTCATGGTAGTAGCTGGAGGGGCCAGTTGCCTATGCTTTCCCTCTAGTCAAAGGGCCCAATAAGGAGGTGGAGATATAACCAGGACAGCCAGGAAGGGAAGAAGTTTAGGAAGAGAATTGTGTTAGCAAGTAATACTGCAGCAGCAAATGGAAGCTCTGGGAAGGAGAAGACGATGGAAAACATGACCTCAACTTGCAGAAGAAAAATGAAAATATTAGAAAAACGTCTTGAGCTCTTAACATTTTGAAACGTTAAACAATGGAAAGAAAATAAAACACTAGGAGCTCTAGGAAAAATTAAAAGTTCTATAAGAAATAAAATATAACCATATGCTATTTAGATAGAGTAAACAATTTTATGGTAATAAGTAAGCACTGCCTTAAAATTTCAATGTCTAGGATAGGTCTTTTAGGGTAAAATATGGCTTACGTAGTTAGGGTTGAAAACAGAATGTAAACGTTATCACCATGGCAATGTAAAACATAGATAACAGTTTGGAGGACCAAAGGTGAAGAGAGAGCTAAGAGGAGAGCAGAGATAGGAATGTTCTCAGAATACAATGTGAAAAGTCAAGAGATACTGTATCAATTCGTGGAATAAGAAATAAAGAAGAAAATAGATTATTTACAGTTGTGAATACAACAAATGCAAAACCTAACCAAATAGTGATGTAACTATTTTAAGTGGATGGTGGGAGGAGGTGGGGACTGATGTAAGTGAGCTAAACCTTGGTCCATCGCAGCAGGGAGTGCAATTCTTGAATGTGTAAATAACTTTATAAACATAACATTTGTCAACATAGACTTAATCATGGGAAGAAAATACTAAACATGGCTTCCTCAGTGGATCCATCATAGGTGGACAGATGTTAGATACAGTACCATTTCTTTTCAGTATATGTCCTATATAAGATTATTTAAATTAACATCCATATATATAAAAGCCTAAGCCACCTTTATGACTGAACAACGGGAATGACCGGTTGACCAGTTGCTATGATGTGCACTGACCACCAGGGGGCAGATGCTCAATGCAGGAACTGCCCCCTGGTGGTCAGTGTGCTCCCACAGCCAACCTCCCACAACCAGCCAACCTCCTCCAGTCCCCCCCCTTCCCTTCCCCCCCCCCCCACCACTTCCCTATCCGGCAGGCCCCAGCAAGCCCAGCCCCAATCAGGACTGGGCAAGATGGACCCGATAGGCCCTGATCACTGGCCAGGCCTAGGGATCCTACTCAGGCATGAATTTCATGCACCGGGCCTGTAGTTTATGTATAATTCTAGTCAGCATTTTGCAAATGAGGTTACCATTCTCTAATAAGACAACCATTGTACCCTTCCTCACATCTGTGTGTAGATTTAAGCTGTCCAAACTGGTCAGGGTCAGTTCAGCGCCATGTTTCCCTGGAAAAGTCTTTCTGTAGAGTTAGATCTGCATAAATTCTCCTTCCTCTCTATTCAACTTTAAGAGGTCAGCAGTTTCAGCAGGGGACTTATAAATACTATTTAATAATAAATAATGTGTTTATATGACAAATTCAAAAGGCACAAAAGGAAATATAACAAAGTCTGCATACTTTTCACTTTCCTCATTAAGTCAATGTTAATTTTTTTGTTTTTCTTTTAAAACCTTCCAGATTTACTTAACTCACATAGAAGCTAATATGCATGTGCATACCCTTATACATTTATGAAAACCTGTTCAATTACAAATTTTGAGATAGTCTGAACTTATAGTTCACTTCTTTAGAGGAAAAAAAAAAATATGTTCCCCTGGAATTAGAAACTCCAGTTTGCTGTATATTAATTCACCAAGAATGTCTGCATATCAAAATTCCAATAACCTAAATATATAACACTTAGTGAATTCATTAATGAGTATACTGTAGGGTACAATGGTTGTCTCATTAGAGAATGGTAACCTCGTTTGCAAAATGCTGATTAGAATTATACATAAACTACAGGCCCGGTGCATGAAATTCATGCCTGGGTGGGATCCCTAGGCCTGGCCAGTCATCAGGGGCTATCGGGTCCATCTTGCCCAGTTCTGATTGGGGCTGGGCTTGCTGGGGCCTGCCGGATAGGGGAGGGGGGGGAGGAGGCGGGACTCGGGGAGATTGGCTGTGGGAGCGCACTGACCACCAGGGGGCAGTTCCTGCATTGAGCATCAGTGCACAGCGTTTGCTACCACTACACTTTCCCACTGACCTCCTGTAGGAGGAGAAAATGTTTCCTTTCTTTCCTTCTAGGTTCTTTGATGGCTCTAATAACTAAATTGATATAAGACAGATGGACAGGGGGGGAAATCAAGTTAAAATTTTAATCTACAGGAACCTCAAAGATACGAGGTTCAAATAAGTTACCAAAAACAAGTATCTTTTCTATCTTTCAGACAAAGCAAGTAAATTTGTAAAGCATTGACAAGACAAAAAAGTTTGGGCTTGGGGTAGTAAATTAGTTCCAAGAGATGGCAGAGAGGTATCAAATGGGACAGGGAAAGGATGCTGAAGATAAACTGCAGGCCTTGCCGGTTTGGCTCAGTGGATAGAGAGTCAGCCTGCAGACTGAAGGGTCCCAGGTCCAATTCCGGTCAAGGGCACATGTCCTGGTTGTGGGCTCAATCCCCAGTAGGAGGCATGCAGGAGGCAACCAATCACTGTTTCTCTCTCATCATTGATGTTTCTCTCTCCCTCTCCCTTCCTCTCTGAAATCAATAAAAATATATTTTAAAAATATAAACTTCATATTTAAATGCCTGTGTTCTCTGTCTCGAAGGGAAAGTAGAACATGGCTCCATTGTGAGGGAGATAATTGCTTCTTCACCAGCGGACACAGTGCAGAACATACATACACCAGGCTTTTCAGAGTAAAGTGCTGATGCTCCCTGTGCTTTTTATTTTTAAATGGTGTACTCCTCAAGACCTTGACCTTTCTCCACATGTAACATCATATTACCGAGAGGCTTTTTAATGCCACCATTCCAAGGACTTGTTTAGGTGTTCTGCAGGAAGCTATGCTTCCCATTTTCTTAAAAGAAAAAGAATGAAATCTTGCTAATTCATAATTCACAGCCTAGGCTATTTGCTAAGATTTTGGATGCTATAAACAAGGGCTTATCTTGGCTTTCCAGCTTATATTTAGAAGAAAGCCTTTTGTCGAAACTGGTTTGGCTCAGTGGATAGAGCATCGGCCTGCAGACTGAAAGGTCCCAGGTTCGATTCTGGTCCAGGGCACGTACCTTGGTTGTGGGCACATCCCCAGTGGGAGGCGTGCAAGAGGCAGCTGATCCATATTTCTCTCCCATTGATGTTTCTAACTCTCTACCTCTCTCCCTTCCTTTCTGTAAGAAATCAATAAAATATATTTTTTAAAAAATAGAAGAAAGCCTTTAAAGTGTTTTGCAAACAGTACCTGGGCTTAAAGAGCAGTGTAATTTGAGTCACTCATGGCAGGCCATTGCCTTGTCCTGAGGATAAATCCTGCATTGTGTGCTGTGTAAACATTTATATTACATAATTGCAAGCATTTACTAGTAACTGGCCGAAGTGCTTCCTGATTTCAAAAGATGACTACTCATTAGACCTATATCTCATTATGGACCCCCTCTGAGAAGCATAATCAGGATTGAGGTTAAAATAGAGCTTCTGGATCAAGCCCTTTGCTATGCTTGGTGCAGAGGGGGGGAAGCTGGGGTGTGATTTCTGACAGGCTCCTTTCACTGGGCTCCAGGCATGGAGTGAGTGGCCATGACTGGGATATGGCTGCAGGGGTCTCCCTCCCAATCCTCTTCTTCACTCTGGTACAGCTGATCCTCTCTGAGTCTTTCCTTCTCACTTCCGTCCCCTTTGGCGTCTGAGTCAGTACTGAGGCCTTGGCCATCCTGTTTCCCACAGCCAGTGTAGGTGGGGGCTTTCCCTTCATGTTGCTCTATTACCCTCAGTCTGCCATAAAGATTGAGGGAAACTGAGCCTCCTGAGGTCCTGGGAATGGTGGGTCACAGTATCAGGCACTGATAGAAACTGCATGTTTTACCTTGGCATTTTTTACTTTGCTCCAAGGCTAATGTCATGTATGAAGCTGGCACAATGCAGCCACTCAAATGTTAAATAATCCTATCTAATAAAAGAGTAATATGCAAACTGACCATCACTCCAACACACAAGATGGCTGCCCCCTTGTGGACACAAGATGGCCAGCAGGGAAGGGCAGTTGGGAGGGACCAGGCTTGCAGGAGAAGGCAGTTGGGAGTAACTAGGCTGGCAAAGGAGGGAAGTTGGGGGTGACTGGGCCTGCAGGGAAAGGCAGTTGGGGGGAACCCAGGCCTGCAGAGGAGGGCAGTTAGGGGTGATCAGGCCTGCAGGGGAGGGCAATTAGGGGCAATTTGGCTGGCAGGAGAGCAGTTAGGCATCAATCAGGTTGGCAGGGGAGTAGTTAGGGGGTGATCAGGCTGGCAGGCAGAAGCAGTTAAAGGCAATCAGGAAGGCAGGCAGGCAAGCAGTTGGGAGCCAGCAGTCCTGGACTGTGAGAGGGATGTTCAACTGCCAGTTTAGGCCCGATCCTGTTGTGGGATCGGGCCTAAACTGGTGGACATCCCTTGAGGGGTCCCAGATTGGAGAGGGTGCAGGCTGGGCTGAGGGACCCCCGCTTCCCCCATCCTCATGCACGAATATTGTGCACTGGGCCTCTAGTAAAGTGATAAACAGAAGAGAAAATCCATTTAGAAGCAAAATCATATCCGAATGTGAGACAATTTTTATAAGACCCCCTCTTTAATAATCTCTTCTCCTATTCACATGACCCCTTTCTGCAATTAGTGTATACATTTTCACCATTATGAGGATAAGGGTTTCTTTTTTTAAATTTTGTCTCCTGCCCTTCACATGCAGCCCAAAGGACAAAAAATTCCCAGTAAATGTCTGTTCAAAGAATAAGTGAAAACTGACCTGGCCTATTTATTTTCTGAATTAGGAAGTCTGACTCTTGTCATGTGCTAGAAGTTTCTTGACATTCCCTGTAGGATAGTTGAGAAAACTAACAAAATGCAGTCTGGAGAAGCCTGTCCATCAATCCTAACAGCTCACGTTGTCACTATGTCTTGGGGATATACCATGGGCATCACTTGGCCTAGGCATATACCGTATTTTTTGGACCATAAGACGCACCAGTTTTTAGAGAAGGGAAATGAAGAAAAAAAGATTCTGAAACAAATAGTGTCCTAAAATATTTTATGTGCATTAAAACCCAACATCACAGTCATAAACACATGTAATCAACCCTGTAAAGTAAACAGCAGCATTTAGAACCATTTTAGAGCCGGGCAAGCACACAGAGACCACACAGAGCAGGGCAAGTAAAAAAACTTTTTTTTTACAGTATATGTGTAGGCTATATTTGGACCATAAGACGCAGGGACTTTTTCCCCCCACTTCTGGGGGGGGAAAAAGTGCGTCTTATGGTCCGAAAAGTACGGTATATATCATTTCATTTAAGCCTGACAACAACCTCAGGAAGAGTCTTCTCCCTATTTCACAGAGGGTAAAACTGAGACCTAGAGAATTATGTAATTGTTATTAATAGGCCCAAAGGTTACGTAATTGTTCAGGGACAGATTTAGAATTCAAACGTGGGGACCAAGAAGTGGAAAGAACTGATTCTTCCTTTGACGCCTGCGTGAGTTTCTAAGAGCCGCCAAAGGCTTTTCTCCCTGAAGGCCAAGGAAGGGGGAAGGGATGATGGGAGGAGATGGGTGAGGGGCTCACAGTGACCTCCAATGAATTGCGGTCCTGGGTTTTACAGTTGCGCCTCTCATGGTCTCTTCCTAGCTGATAGTTTGTGGCTTTCAAGATATCACTTAAGGGGAGCACAGTTGAGAAATGATTTGTGGGTGATAATCTGGAGACGGTGATGTAATTACGGCTCACAGCAGGGCTGCCCTAGGAGTAACGAGGGCCCGCATTGAAGGCGATCGTGAAGAGGACTTGAACGCCCCACCAGCTGCACTTCCCTGGCGTCCTCCCAAGTCTCCTGATGGGATATTCTCCGTGATTTCTAAGACTACCTGGAGTTATTAGTCCCTGGAGGACCCCAGAAGACCCACCATTACCCTTTCCTTTGCTCCCCAGGTGCCTTAACTAGATCCTCATTCAGTGTGAGGTTGGAAACACACGCATGTGCAGGTCTCCTCTTAGGCAGCAATAAAATGCTATTACTCCGGACGCCTAAATGGAAATGACACGGGAAAGCACTTACTTAAGTCAGTAAATCTGGTGTCTGTGTAATCAGGAACCAGACATGGGCTGCTCTATCTTTTGTCTAATTCAAATTCTGTATCATCCCGTAATTAGAACCTGGTGTTTGTGCTTTGTCTTATTTTGATAAATACTGTCAATAGTTTTAAGATTTTAATTATTATAGCTTTTCTTTCTTAAAAAAAAATATATTTTATTGATTTTTTTACAGAGAGGAAGGGAGAGGGATAGAGAGTTAGAAACATCCATCAGCTGCCTCCTGCACACCCCTTACTGGGGATGTACCTGCAACCAAGGTACATGCCTTTGACTGGATTCAAACCTGGGACCCTTCAGTCCACAGTCTGATGCTCTATCCACTGAGCCTCACTGGTCATGGTTAGCTTTTCTCTTCTGATTTGAGTTTTGAAACAACTTTACAAGTCTGTTTCTGAAGGTACGAGTGAGGTTTCAAAGAAATGAGGCCTTCAGTCATGGGTGCTCTTCTAAATGTATCATTCCCAATACCGGATGTCAGAAATAAATTTGAAAGTGCTTTTGTCATAAAGGTATATTTCTGAAAAATAAATGCACTGATGGGAAAGATATAAACTTATGTGGAAAGAATTTTATAATGAATGTACAAAACTTTTCACTCAGGACACATACATAAAATAACTGGCTGAAAATTTGGACATTTTCAGTGATTTCACACGAACAATGTCTAACTTACTATTTCCATAGATACTTTAAATTTTGATTAACATGAATTCAGTATAGAAACAAATAACTGTACTTAAAACATCAAAAGCTGACTATATTTACCAATTTGTCTGTCTATTTATACCCATTTTAACTGAAATTTCAAGAAAACAGTTGTACAAATATCATAATTTACATCTAACAAAAAACGTTGGCAAGCCAATAAAAATCAGGGTTTGGGTCCCTGCAAGGAAGATAAATGAGAGAACATCTGAATTAGGTATAACCTTGAATTTTAGGGTCTGTGGTCATTTGGTTTAAATGCAAGTGCTTTTAGTAATCTTTTCAATCTGATCTAAAATCTAATGAAAATCCATGGACATATTTGGATTAAAAAAAACACGCTTTTTTAAATTTTTTTTAATTTTTATCCAAATGGACATATTTGGATTAAAAAAAAAAAAAAACTTTTCTGGAGTGTGTCAGTGACTTCCTATAATCTACCCCTTCCTTTTCCTGGGGTCCTTGGGTCAATATGAAAAACTTCTTTAAGTGTTATCACAGATGCCATTCCTTAAAATATTTGCTGACCTTTATTGCTTGGAATTTCACAAGGCCTGGGGATGAAAATAAGCCTTCCTTTGATACTCTGATATAACAGGGTCCATATTCAGGGAAATGTACAACTGGATGACTAGAAATGCATGTTGGATCAGGGCTACAGCAATCGCTAACACGTAATGCTTATAGATGCTTTTTGAGAATTACAGGGGTTTTTTGTCTTTTTTTTTTTTTTTAAATAACCATCACAACCTCACCAGGAAGGGACATTCTGAGAAGATTATCAAGCTGTCATGTCTTTACAGCCTGAGAAGGGAGAAAAGCTCAGATTTGGACCCAAGGAGGCTGACACCGGAAGCTATGTTCACTCTGTCATCATAGACTTCTCTAGGCTATGTTTTGATCCATAAATAATGCATTTACTTAAAAATTTTTTTTTTATTGTTTTCAAGGAGGAAGGGAGAGGGAGCTGGAGACATTAATGATGAGAGAGAATCATTAATCGGCTGTCTCCTAAATGCCCCCTCCTGGGGATTGAGCCCGCACGGGCCTTTGATTGGAATCAAACCTGGGACCCTTCAGTCCACAGGCCAAGGCTCTATCCACTGAGCCAGACCAGCTAGGGCAGCAATACATTCTCTAAATCATCTGCTAATAGATGGTTGGAATTTGGCCCTTGCGTTCCAAGAAAGTGTTATATGTAAATAAAATTGAAAATCCAGTCACCTGAAATTTTAAAATATCAAGATGTTTGGCTGCATATTTGATAAAATGACCAGATTTATTAGATTCCTATGAGGTGTTGGGCTTTGAGTGGCATAGGTGACATTATGTAAAGGGTATAGAATTCCCAGGTCAACCAATTTGTGGACCAGGTGGTGCTCTCTTTAGAAGCCTCCATATGCTCCTCTGTCTTTGCATAAATAGCACTAGGATGGCATTACGAAATTTAAAAATGACAGATCATTTTAACAGAACACTAACAGGTTTTTAAGTTCAGAATGATGTCCCTTAGTAAAAAACAAATGTTTTATAAATATTTCTAGACTCAGAGCTAGAACCTGAAAGCAAAGTCCTCATTTTAGCACTGGTGTTGGGGATGAGGGGTTCAATATATGAAGCAGTTTTCCTACCTCACAACCCTTTGAGCTTATCGCTAAGAACATATTATCTGCAAGGTCCTTAGAAGGACAGGCTATTTGTAAACTCCTTTCGACTTAGTCCGTAATACAGAAAAAGTCCTTTTCCCATGGCTAAATGATACTTGAGAAAAGGAAAAAAAAGTGTGGTGATGCTTGATATATCTAGTCGAAATAAAAATGACTTCCTTATTTCTGCATAAGCAAAATATAACACTTACAGGGGAAAGGGAATATATGAATAGAAAGAGAATCAGGTCACAGTGCATTTCCTCATTCCCTGCTGGAAGTGGATACTCAAGCACCGTGTTTCTACCTCTTTTATAATATCTGTCATTCTTCCTGTACTCAGATAGCAGTTCATCAGCCCCTGCTATCTTCTTAGCATCTTTTTAGGGTGCTTATTCTGTCTTTATTTATCTCTGAACACACTTCAGTGCCCTTCCCCTTTCCCTGCACCAGTTTCTGCTCCACTTGATACTTTGTACTCAGAGGTGTGCCATGCATATTTATGAGATTAAGTTGAGTGGTCCAATACCAACTCAGGAAGTTTCTGGCCCATTTGTACAAATTATTTAAGACATTCCCTTTCCCACTGAAGTAGGTACCTCTAGATTACTGCTCTCATTTGCCCTCTAAGCACTCGGTATCAATTCGACATTAATTTCTTTTAAGCTGAAGCCATTGCCTCTTTTTAATTCAGTGTCTGTCCTTAATGATCACTGTCAGTGTGATCTCTCTCAGTTTATTCCTGTTAACACACCCATTTTGGTGGCCTTGTCTGTTGATCTCCAAATTTTGTTTAAATGGGTATTAATGGAAATAAGGACGTGTTTATTCCTCTAATAAGCATAGAGAGTGATGATGAACTAAGTCATAAGAAGAATCTCACAATTAGGGTATCTCCTTTCAAACCAACTTGCCTTCCAAGCCCTAGTTTTTATTTATTTATTTATTTTTTATAAAGTTTGTTTTGTCGGCCCCCTTTCTCCATTCTCTCTTCTATTTCCTCCCTTTCCTCCCCCACCCCCCTTTTTTTCTTTTCTTCATTTAAAAAGCCATTCCAAATCCTCAAGTTGTGGTTGATTTTATTATTTATTTATTTTTTCTTTTTATTAAAAATTTTAAATTTTATTTTATTGTTTGAAGTATTACAAATAGTAGTACATACGTCTAATTTCCCCCCCCATTGACCTTCCCTTGGCCTCCCCTGTCCCCCAGCACATGACCTCACTCCCCCTTAATGTCTGTGTCCATTTGTTATGCTTATATGCATGTGTACAAGTCCTTTGGTTGATTTCTTACTTCCCCAACCCTCTTCTGTCTTCCTGCTGTCCTGCTGTCCTGACAGTCTGTTCGATGTTTCTTTGCCTCTGTATCTATTTTTGTTAATCATTTTATAATGTTCTTTATATTCTACAGATGAGTGTATTTATCTTTCACTGACTGGGTTATTTCACTTAGCACAATGCTCTCTAGATCCAACCATGCTGTTGCAAATGGTAAGAATTCCTTCTTTTTTACTGCAGCATTTACAACAGTATTCCATTGTGTAGCTGTACCACAGTTTTTTACTCCACTCTTCTGCTCATGGGCATTTAGACTGTTTTCAAATCTTAGCTATAATAAATTGTGCTGCTATGAACATAGGGGTGCATATATCCTTTTTGATTGATGTTTCTGTTTTCTTAAATGTAAGATAGGAAACCATAAAAATCTTAGAAGCCATAGGCACCAAAATAGCAGACATTGGTCATAGCAATATCTTTACCAATACAGCTCCTAGGGCAATGGTAACTAAGGAGAAAATAAACAAACGGGACTACAACAAAATAAAAAGCTTCTGCACAGCAAAAGAAACTATCAACAAAACAACAAGAAAGCCCACTGCATGAGAGAACATATTTGCCAATGTTATCTCTGATAAGGGTTTAATCTCCAAAATTTACAGGGAACTCATACAATTTAACAAAAGGAAGATAAATAACCCAATAAAAAAAAAAATGGGCAAATGACCTAACTAGACATATTTTGAAAGAGGACATTCAGAAAGCCAAGAGACCTATGAAAACACTGGGAGCCCAATGCACCTTGAAAGGAACTGTGGGCCGTGAGGCTGTGGTAGGCACAGGGGTGGGTCTTGGCCCATCCTCTGTGCCCCCACCTGGCCCCTCCTGCCATGGCCCCCCCACCCCCTAATGATGGTTTTTTTGCCACCATTCTTTTACCTCCCAATGGTGGCCCTGCTCCCACCACCACCACTCCCCCATGCTGACAGCGCTCGCCCCACTCGCACCCCCTAATGGTGCGGAGCCATTGGGTTCAGCACCAGCAGTGGGTGCAAACCAGGCTGGCACCATCAGTGGGTGTGAGAGGCGACTGCTGGCCCCTATCGCTCCTCAGGAGCAGGGGGGAGGTGGAGAAGCCCTCAAGAGCAATCGAGGCCGGCAGCTGCCGCTCACATCTGCTGATGGTGACGAGTGATCAGGACCAGTGCTGGGCACCAGCAGCAGGTGTGAGCGGTGGCTTCAGTGCCAGCTGCAGGTATGAGCACCAGGCGGGACTGTGGCACACAGGAGCAAAGAATTTTCAGTAATCACCAGAGGCTCACCCCAATGACAGTAACCAGCACCCTTCCTTGGTCTGGTGCCCCAGCTTACCTGCTTCATGGCTATCCTGCTGTGGCCAATGCCCGTCATGTTCTGTACACGCCCCTTGGTGGTCAGCGCATGTCATAGTGATTGGTTGTTCAGTTGTTCCGGTTGTTCCACCATTCGGTCTATTTGCATATTAGCCTTTTACTGTATAGGATGCTCAAAGTCATTAAGAGATGCAAATCAAAATGATAATGAGGTACCATCTCACACTGGCCAGAATAGCTATCATCAACAAATCAACAAAGTGCTGGAGAGGATGCAGAGAAAAAGGAACCCTCCTATACTGCTGGTAGGAATGCCGACTGGTGCAGCCACTGTGGAAAACAGTATGGTGTTTCCTCAAAAAATTAAAAATGGAACTCCCATTTGACCCAGTGATCCCACTTCTAGGAATATATTTCAAGTTGTGGTTGATTTTAGAGTCTTTTTGATTTATATTTTGAAGTGCTAAAGGGTATAGCAATCAAATCCTTTTTTTTTTTTAAAGTTTTAAAATGTTTATATTAATTTGTTATTTTCATATTATTTTTATGTTAAAAGAGTCCTAGATAGCTCCAAAATAGAATGCAAAACTTTAAAGAAACTTTAAAGAAATTTTCTTCTAAGTTATCTTTAGACTACATATCCGAGAAAGACTGAAGGCAGAGCATACCCTTCACTGTCCGCCCCTTCCCCTGATCCCCCTCATTCCCTTTTATTTTATTTTATCTTATTTTATTTTTTACTGCTGTTAGGGAGATTTCTGTGACATTCTTGAGAAGCATTTGAAATCTCACTACTAAGACAAGCATTTCTTTGCAATTTACCGTCTCTGTCTTATATATTTTTTTTTTCAGGCTTTCAGTGGAATCCCACAATTCCCTATTCAAAACCCAGCTGGTCTGGGAGGTGAGGTTGGGGTGAGGGTGAGTGGGCAGATCTAGGGCTGTGCAAGAGCACCATTATAAGAGCTTTTGTTAAATTTTAGCATCCCCTCCCCCCCTCAATTTCTCCATGGATGTAATCAAGTTGGTGCCTTGAAGTTGTCATGGTGGGGATTATTTGCACTGCAGAAAATGCTAAGGGCTACATATCAGTCTTTTTTTTTTTTTTTTTTTTTTTTTAAACCGGCTGTTATGTATGTACTAGCACAGCCTGTATATCTGATGCCTGGAGTAGGTGTCTTTTTTATGTTTTGTATGTTACTGCTGCAGCTTCACCAGCTATTATGCGTTAGTCCCTGGGGATCAGGGAAGCAATCAAACCTGCCCCAGGTCTCACAAAGGGCTTGGTTATTAATCAAGTGGTCATTTGGCCTAGCTCTTTGTTCAGTCCATCGCTTATAAGACTGGAAGTGCTAACTCCTGACAGAACCCTAGATAAGGGAGCTAAAGCCGAGAGTGACTAATGACTTACAAGGTCACAATTCTAATTAGAAGCAAAGCTGGGACAAGAATTCAGGTTTCTTGAATTCCAGGTAGATTTGGTTACTATTATAAAATTCTGACTTTCATCACTTAGAAAAATAAATCCTAACTCATCAATGTCCCATTGTAACGAGCTTCAGAAAGCATTGTAGGCTACAGAAGAAAATACTGGGCCTAATAATATTAATCCATGTTAATCTTTTTCACATCTAAAGAATAGGACACTTGAAGAGAAATAGAAAATGTATTGGTAAAAATAACCCAAAGCTCTAAACAAATTAATATATATTAAGAGACACACACTTTTATTTAATTAATTTATTTTTTAATATATTTTTTATTGATTTTTTTACAAAGAGGAAAGGAGAGGGATAGAGAGCTAGAAGCATTGATGAGAGAGAATCATCGACCAGCAGCCTCCTGCACACCCCCTACAGAGGATGTACCCGCAACCAATGTACATGCCCTTGACCGAAATCGAACCTGGGACCTTTCAGTCCGCAGGCAGACACTCTATCCATGGAGCCAAACCTGTTTTTAGCAAGAGACACACACTTTTAGACAATTTAACATCTTTATCTGTCCACACTTCAAGGGATGTCTGGCTCTTGCTCTCATGACTTGAACCTACAGGACACAATTTTTCCTCGCGATTTCAATGGTCTCTCCCACATCACTTGATAAAGGAAAGTGCAAGGTCTTGAGCAAGAGAGTGGAAGACAGAGGGCAGCACGGAACCAGAGAGCCAGCTGCCCTGCAGGAGACCGGTGCCACTTGCCATTAGCAGAGGTAGCCGAGAAGATGGAGAGAGGAGGGCGATGTGCCCTGGTCCTCTCCCCCTCCTCCCCACCTCTCCACAAAGAAACACAGCTCCATGTCCTCATCCTTTAAGGAGAAAGGGGGTGGGGGTCTCGGAGACAAAGCCAATGCAGGACAAGCCAGTGCTCTGCTAGGTCAAAGTCAACGCGCAGACTTGGACAGGGAAATCGCAGAGCTCAGGAGGAATTATTTTTAGAGGCTGCAAACAGGGGATCTTGCCTGGCAGGAAGGTTTTCCCCTTCGCAAGTCCCCCCCCCAGCTCCAGTAATTGGAGAGGCTTGGCAGCCCAAGGAGGGGCTCAGTGGCTCCTGATGAATGCCTCCCCTGCACACGGGGAGGGCGGGTGGGCTTTCTCCTGCTGCTGAATAAACACAACCAACCGGGCGGGCCGGGGAAGGTGAGAACCCGCAGCCTCAGCAGAAAGGGAGAGCGAGCCTATAAATATGCCAGCGAGTCAATAGGAGTGATTTCACTCCGCCTGCGCAGGACTGCTGATGCGGCCTGACAGGCCCACTGCACCCAGGCTGTCTGGCCATGGGGATGGGGGCCTGGAGGGCGGCGGAGCGGCTGCAGGCGGCTGTCACCTGGGCCTCAGGAGGGCCAGCCCGGGAGAAAGGCGACAATAGACCAGCCAGGACATCCTGGGCTGGCCGCCTGCTTCCTGCTGGAAGTGGCTTTGTTCTTCTCTCTCTCTCTCTCTCTCTCTCTCTCTCTCTCTCTCTCTCTCTCTCTCTCTCTCTCTCTCTCTCTCTCTCCTCTCCCTCCCTCCCTCCCTCCCTCCCTCTACTTCTATCCCTTTGCTATTTCTTGAAGAAACCCTTTCTCTCACCAGAGCATTTGTGACAAAGGGAAGATAGGAGACTCAGATGCCCAAGCAAGTGGGGCCCGAACCCCCTGATGAGGCAGACATGGAGAAGGCCAGGGGGAGAAGGCCTGCAGACTGTTCAGAGCGGGGAGGAAAGTCTTTCTAGGGAAATATCACCCATCAAACAATGCAGCAGCTGAAAGGCAGCTATGCTCCTGCAGCCAGGCTCCCTTGGATGGCAGGAAATAAGACATGGATTTCCCCAGGCACCTCCTGGCTCCCCCATTGTTCCTGCTCTTGCCTCAGGGGCAGGCACCTCTTCTTTCCTTCCTGCTCCCCGACATCCATTTGCCCCTAAAAAGGATATCGCTTGTCCGGGGGGACAGAGCCCTGCCCTGCAGCCTCTAGCCTCTGCGGGCTGAGGGGGGCTGAGGGGGACAAAGGGGATGGGAGCCCCGCCACCCGGAGGGCTCAGCCATCTCACCCCTGGTTCTGATTGCAGCATTATCGATCCGCCTGTGGACTGTCCAGAGAAATGAAAAGGCCGAGTGATGGTGACATAAATTTAGTCGTCCTCCTCCCGCACCTTCCTCTTTCCCTGCACTCAGTGCAACGCTTCAGCTATTTATCCTGTCTTGGCAATTTTCAGGGAAGCGAGGAGGTCAAGAAGGGATTTGAAGGCAAGCTGTCTTATGTTTCCCTGGCTGGCCTACCTGCACAGCGGCATCCATCTGAGGCCTATACATCATTGTCCTGTTTTTATGAACAAGTAACTGTAATATTTGTTAGGGACCACCATTCTTTCAGCCATTTTGCAAACAGAAAGAGATAAGCAAATACACAAGTATTACCTATTTTCCAGAATCAGAACCTTTTGGGGTATACGATGTTCATTTTTCTTGGCTTGGCTGAATTGTACCAGTTTTCTAAGTTTCACAGGGTATTGCAGTCCTAGTAAATGTTCTGTTTGCTTGTTTGTTGGCATACCAAATGTTGGTGTATGGTTACAGAGTTTATTTGCAACACTGCTACGAAAGCTAAAACTTCAAAAACAGTGAAAATACACCCACATGCATGATTTCATGAGTCCAGGCCAGATTTCTGCCCCAATTAATGTTGAGTTGATTTAGACCATTTTTTAAAAATAACTTGCACTGTTTTTTTTTCTTTTTTTTTCTTTTCCATATTTAAATACACAATTCAGAAGAATATGCACTGATAAGGAAACTACTTACCATTGTTTGGCTGGGATTTGTTTAGTTTCATCTTGTCTCACTGCCTCTAGGTGACGGGCTTCCCCTGGGAGGTGTCAATGCCATTCATTCTTTTACCTCCTACCAGGCCCAGTGTGGTGTTTGTGCATAATAGTGTAGAATAACTGTTATTTGAATAAAATCTAAAGCCTATTTTAAGTATTGCATCTTCAGTAAAAACACATGTCATCGGAGTTGTGGAGCAGGGAGGAAACTCCTAAAAATATGCTTAGCCCAATAATAAATGTAATTTCAAATTTTTTACCAGCAGTTCCTTTTTATTTATTAGTATTTAGGACAGAAAACAAATGACAAAATAGGCAAAATCAAGCTAGGAAACAAAGACTCTTATAGTAAAACGAATGAATAAGGATACTACTCATCAGGCAAATCACGAAAGAATCAGCATTAAAAATAATTTCTTTATTGTTTAAAATATGAACAAAAATAGAACCAGAGACATAGAAGCATCGAACAGTCTGTCAAGCTTCAGAGGGAAGGCAGGGGAGTGAAGGGATGGGAGGTAAGAGATCAACCAAAGGACTTGTACGCATGCATATGACCATAACCAATGGACACAGACACGGGGGTGGGGGGATGGGGTGGGGTGTGTGTGTGAGGGCATGTGCTGGGGTTGGGGGTGGCTGGGGAGAGATCAATGGGGGAAAAAGGAGACATGTAATACTATATGTAATACTTTAAACAATAAAAAATCATCATTTTTGAGTGTGGGAATGATGAGTGCAGAGGGAATACCTGGAATTCCTACTTCACAAGCACAAAGAAGAGCAAAAAAAGAAAGATAATGGATAAACCCCTTTGTCTTACAAGCTTTGGAAGTGATACATATCCAACTCCCCAGGATATATTTTTTTAGAACAAGAGAACACCCAGTGACCAAAAAGGCAGTAAAAATAATTTGCCACACTAAAAACAACAACAACAAAAAAAAAATCCCACACTGATTAAGACAATAATGGCAAAACTGAAAATTAAGGAGGAAGACTGAAGAAACTGCACAATTCTGAACTAAAAATTTAGGCTGTGGCCTTTGGTATTAGCTTCAGGCTTAGTGTGGTTGGTCAAGACCATTGTCCTCAGAGGCATGGTCTTGGTGAACTCAGCTAAGTACATGCAGAATTAATATACACTGAGTAGCCAGATTATTATGCCTTCAGAGATCGTAATAATCTGGCCACTTAGTGTATTTCAGTAAAGATTCTATGTTAGCATCTCTGTGCTCATGCTTCGGTAGTATTTCTCCTTCTGTTTCCAACTTGATCTGTTTCTGACCCATTGTGAATGAACCCACTGCAAACTTGCTATACAATGAAGGAGAAATTTGACAAATGCTCTATGCTTTAGTTTTCTTATCTTTAGCAATTTGATTATGATGTGCCTCAATGTGGTTTTATTTATGTTTCTTAATATGAGTTTCATTCAGCTTCTTGCAACCAGGGCTTTGCAGTTTTTATCAAGTCTGGAAAAAATGTGGTCATTATCTCTTCAGATATTTTTTTTCTGTCCTCTGCTCTCTCTCCTCTCCTGTGAGAAATCAAATTACACATATATTAGGCACTTGAAAGTTTCCAAAGCTCACTTGGTGCTCTGTCTATAATTTTGTCAGTTTCTTTTCTCTCTGGATTTCATTTGGGTTATTTCTACTGGTAAGTTTTCAAATCCACTGTTTTGTTTTGTTTTTATTTCCTTCATCTTCAGTTACTCCCATCTAGCATATTTTTCAGTCATGGTAGTTTTAATCTTTAGACATTTGATTTGGATCTTTTTTATTCTTCCATAGCTCTATTTTTCTAGCTTTTTGATCATATGGAATACAAATATTGTAGTAACTGATTTCATGCCCTTGTCCTAATTCTAATGTGCCAATTCTGGGTCCCTTTAGGTTTTGTGCCTCATTATGAGTTGTGTTTTCTAACTTATTTGCATGCCTGGTGATTTTTGAAGAATGTAAATGTTGTCTTTTTGAGCCATAGGAGTTTATTTAGACACAATTTGATCCCCTCCTCCTCCTTTTTTTTCTTTAAATTTCTGCTATTTATTTATTTATTTTTTCACCCAAGGATATTTTTCCATTGCTTTTTTTTTTTTTTTAGGGAATGAAAGACAGAAATATCCATGTGAGAGAAACACATCAATTGGTTGCACCCTGACCAGGGCCTGGGCAGGGGAGGTGTCTGCAACCAAGGTACATGCCCTTGATCAGAACAGAATCTGGAACCCTTTGGTCTGTAGTCTGATGCTCTATCCACTGAGCCAAATCAGCTAGTTTGATCCTTTTAGTCTTACTTTTAGGCTTTGCTTGTTGAGCCCAGAGTTGCATTTTTCAGTTAACTTTACCCCAGTGTTGAGGCAAGACCTTTTGAGTACTCTGCCCAATGCCTTGTGCATCGAGAGGATTTTCAGTCGGGGGCCTTGTGGAGGATGCAGGCATTACTCTCTGCTGTGGGAGTCTACCCTTTAATCCTCTCCAATGGTTCTTTCCTGGTCTAGAGTAGTTTCCTCTCTGTCTGTCTCTTTCACACACACACACACACACACACACACACACTCACACGCGCACACACACACTCAACAGGAACTGATCAGTACTCTGCTGAATACTCAGGGTGATCCTTCTGCAAGTCATTGGAGTTCTCTCTGTGCAGCTGTCTCCTATCCTGGGCTATGTTCTTGGAATTCTAACCATTTTTTTCTTTAGACTTTCATCTTCATATATCAACTTGGGGAGTTTGCTGGGCTCGACCTGATTCCCTTTCCTGTTTCCATGGCCTGGAAATATCTCTCAAGGAAGTAATCTTGAGCAATGGGAGAGCTCATCTCATTAATTTCCAATCTTCCAGAGGTCACCATCCTTCTCTGCTTGATGTCTAGTATTTCATGTACTTCCTACAGGACTTTTGGTGTTTTAGGTAAGAGGAATTTCTAGTAAATCTGGTCCTTGTTACACCTTCTTGCCAAGAATCACAAGTCCTTAATTTTCTTATCTTTAAAATAACACTTTAACTTTTGATGTGTTTTGTGAATGTATTTTCTTATCTTATTTCTTTTAGCTTATCTCTGCAAAGATTTATAGAGATAAAAGTAAAAACACCAGATAATAAAATGTGGAAAGTTAAGATGAAACCAAGGTGAATATTCCAAAAGTTTATCTTAATATTTAACTCAACAAAAGTTGTCAAGTGCCCGCTCTGTGCCAAGCCCTGGGCAAGGTAGTGAACAAACCGTGTCATTAGCATTGGGTACTGATTACAGCGAGGATGCACCTTTTATCATGTCCCCAGGATGACATCAACCGATTGTTCAGGAGAGACGTAACTGTCTCATAGACAGACTGAAATTCTCCCCGAGGGTTCTCACAAAAGGGAACCTTGTGATGCAGTGAATGGTTTGCTCTTCATTTCTTACCTCCCCATTTACACCCATTTTGGCACTTTAAAAAATATATATTTTATTGATTTCTTACAGAGAGGAAGAGAGAGGAATAGAGAGTTAGAAACATCGGTGGGAGAGAATCATTGATCAGTTGCCTCTTGCTCACCCGCTACTGGGGATGTGCCGGCAACCAAGGTACATGCCTTTGACCGGAATCGAACCCGGACCTTTCAGTCCGAAGGCTTGATGCTGTATCCACTGAGCCAAATGGGTTTCGGCCATTTTGGCATTTTTTTAGTCCCGAGCTGCTTTATACTTTCCCAGGGTTGTATACTTTCACTTCTGCTTTCTTCTGTCTGGCTTTCCTCTAGGAAGCCTTCCTTGATCTCATCAAGGCTCGGTACCTGTCTTAAGAGATTCCAGAAATCACAGGACCTAACTCTGGCGTAGCTCTTGTGACATTTGGTTATAATGGTTTGTTTGTCTGTCTTTACTCCAAACTATAAGCTCCTTAACGGGAGGGATGATGACTTTAATATTCTGTTCCCACAGCCTTGGGTATGATGTCTGGCACATAATCAATGTCAACAATGTTGAATATATGCATGGAATGAACAAGTTAATCCCAAAATAAATAGAAGAACCAGAATCAAAGGCCCAGTTCTCATAAATTCTCTCAATATTTGTTCACAGAATAATGTCAAAGCACAGTTTAGGCGAGGCATATAGTAGTTCAGACATTCACTTAACTAATGGTCTGGCCAAAGATTATATATTTGAAATGTAGTACATTATTATTATATTACTTGCAAGAATATACAATTAGTGAAATATTAATAATTAATAACATCAGTAACATTAATAATTAATATAATAAATAATAAGGAATAGATTTTAATTTAAATATTAATTGAAATTTAACTTTAAATAATATGAAAATAAAATAATATCAAATAATAAATTGCATAGGACTTATTAACTTAACCATCTGAGGATATTTTTTTTCATTGATTTTTAGACAAAAATCAATGGAAGGGGAAGAGACAGAAACATTGATGTGAGAGAGTCACATTGATTGATTGTCTTCTGCTCACACCTGGACCAGGGCCAGGGATTGAGCCTGCAATTTAGATACATGCCCTTGACTGGAATAGAATGTGGGGCCCTTCAGTCCATAGGCTGACACCAACACTTTAGCCACTGAGTCAAACTGGCTATGGCTATATGTTTTTTTTAAAAATAAATTTTATTGCTTTTTTACAGAGAGGGAGGGAGAAGAATAGAGAGTTAGAAACATCGACGAGAGAGAAATATCAATTCAGATGCCTCCTGCAACCTATTAGGGATGTGCCTGCAACCAAGGTACATGCCCTTGACCGGAAATGAACCAGGGACCTTCCAGTCCGCAGGATAGGCCAACCCCCTATCCACTGAGCCAAACTGGTTAGGGCTATATGTTTTTATAAAGTAATTTTTTATAATTATCTTGTTACTAATAAAATGGAATTAAACTTACTGGGGGCTTAATATTTGTGCTTACCCCCTCCCCCCCCAGGGCATTTCCCCCTCCACAATGCCCCCAGTTTACATGTTGAAGCCTAAATCCCCAATATGATGGAAGTGAAGCCATTGGGATGTATTGTAATTAGAACATGAAGTGGAGCCCTCATGAGTGGCTTTGGAGCACTTATAGAGACAATAGAGATGATTTCTCTATGAGAATCCAAAGAGAAGACAGCTGTTTGCAAACCAGGAAGAATTTTCTCACCAGACACCAGATCTGCCAGAGTGTTCATCTCAGATTTCCAGCCTCCAGAAGCACGAGAAAGACACTTCTGTTGTTTAAACCACCCAGTCTATGGTGTCTGTTATGGGGACCCGAACCAACTAAGACAACACTGACATAACTTCTACTAACAATAATAATGGTCTCCTTGATAAGCAGTTCCCTGAAGTAGCTTCTCCCCAACGAGTACCCAATCTTTCTAGTATCTAACTATGATACAAAAGTCATTAAGACAATTGATAAACATTTTAAACTTTATAGAGCCCTGTGATCCTGGCTTTATCTTACATTCTGCCATACATGCAAGCTTTTATTATCTGGTATGATGATAATTCTTGTGATGGGAAGATTTAGGGATTATTTTACACAAATGACTAAGTTATTATTTCTTGGCATAATGTTTAAAGAAAACACTATGGATGTCAGAAAAAGACCAATTTTACCTTAAAACAGAGATGAAAGGAATTTTGGTTTGCTATCAAGGGAGCTGCATCTTTTTTCTCTCCATATAATTAAAAGCAGTGGGAATGAAAGGGAAACACTCTGACATCTTCTGGGTGTATAATTGTTTCCTCTCCAATTTAGAGAAAGGAATGATGGGCCGCCCTGGGTGATGTAGGAATTTTGCCGAACACTGGCACACAATCCAGTGAGCTGGGCCAGGCCAGTGCCTGCTTCTCCTGTTCCTTCTGAATCAAATTATGGTGATGTTGCTGACATTCAATAAAACCTGGGTACAGGCCATGTGCTAAGAGCACTTAGGTAACAAGACATGACCTCCACATTCAAGGAGAGGAAGGTAGAATCACTGGGTCCCTGTCCCCACTGCCTTCAACTGTGCCATATCTAGGGTCCATATTTACCAGATTAATGAATAAATGCTGTTATAATATGGCCATAGGAAAAGGTAAAAGAAGTGAATTAGTATGATTAGAATTTCTCAATGGAGCGTCCACATTGCTTTTGAATAGACATAGAACGTCGGGACTGAAAGGGCCTTTAATGATAATGACTCTAATTACTAATATTTATTGAGAGCTTAATACATGTTAGGAACTCCATTTTGAATGTTAATGAATTTTTCATTTAACCTTCATAACAACTTTTTTTATTTAATCTTTACAACAACCAATTATTATTTTTATTTCCAATGTAGAGATGAGAAAACTGATACTCAGAGGTGTTATACAACTTAAAAAGGCTAGGAAACCATATTGGTTTCCAATGACAACTACGAAGCTAGGCTGAACATGAGTTTTAAGACATGATTATCCAAGGGCCAGTCCAGGAGATAGTTGCCTGAGACAACACTTTCTTCAGCGATACGCTCTTTTTCAGGCTCCTGGTTGTACCTGCCTAGTTGCTTGCTGGGCCCACAAGTAATAGCAGATCTCGATGCATAGTCACATAATCAAATTCCTCTGCTTGATGTCCTAAATTCATCAACCAAAAGGAAAGTTTTCAATAATAACTGAGTTAGGAATAGGTGGTGACTGATGAATCAGCCAACTCATGTCCCTCGGCATGAGAAAGTCAAGATCAGTGACACGCTGGGTTTTCAGGCACGAGCTCACAATGTCAGTGCCAGGTATCTGTGCTCCTAGCTGTGACCAAACTCATGTTTCCAGAGAGCAAAAGGTCAGAGCACTAAAATGAATGCATTAGAATTAAGCTGACTTCCATCATAAAGCTTCCTATAAATATTACACCCAGCTCTAAAAGACACTCAATGTTTGGTTTCTGAACCTATTAATATATAATGAGGCTATGAGGTAATTAATATCATTTGTTGATTTTCCATGAAATCCGCTTTAGTAATAAGAATGCCAGGTAATTATTCAGAAAACCTTTTCAACTATTGTCCATTTTCATTGATTAAAAAGCAAGCCAGTGCTTCATTTGAAATGATATTTACAAGTATGCTTTAAGGTGAAATGAATAGCTACTAGGTTATTGAACTGCAAGTTATCTGCAAAGAATTTTTTATTTTTTTGCACTAAGGCTTGATCTCAAATAATAATGGAGGAAAAATCAGATGGTTTTGAGAAGAAACACTATGCTTTTGCTTTCAGGTATTTAACTTTCTTTTTTTTTTTTTTAAAAAAAAATATATTTTATTGACTTTTTACAGAGAGGAAAGGAGAGGAATAGAGAATCAGAAACATCGATGACAGAGAAACATCGATTCAGCTGCCTCTTGCACACTCCTTACTAGGGATGTGCCTGCAACCAAGATACATGCCCTTGACTGGAATCGAACCTGGGTCCCTTGAATCCACAGGCCAACACTCTATCCACTGAGCCAAACCAGTTAGGGCTTAACTTTTTTTATGTAGTGTTAAAGCCAGTTTCCCTCTTTTACTGGTTATGGAATCTCCAAAAAAGGAACTTTTGGGAGAGAGCAGACCTTTTTGCTTGGGAGAGACTTGAAGCTGTTTATCAGACAGTGACCTGAATGAACTGTCTCTTTTCTTCAGTCTTGCTGCACCGAATGGTGGTTGTGCTGAGCCAACTCAAGCATATCTTCTCACTCTGAAATAGCCATTTCTCCTTTTATTTCTCTTTCAATCTTTCACATTCAACAACAGGAAAGTAGTCTGACATCTGAAATACAGAGTCATGCTGAAGGTAATGTGAATTCGGAGTCATTTGTTTTTTTCCAGGGACTAAAGCATGTGCACAAAAACAGCCCCAACAATTTAGACTGCAGTATATTCATATTTACTAATAGACATGTTCATATAAATCAAGTCACCAAAAGTTTGCACTGCATGAATTTTAAAATAATGTTCTTCGTATGACTAACTATTATATGAAGTGTTTCAAAAAATGACAAAAACCAATTTTCATTCACTCATTATCCTTTGTACCAAACACTCTTAATATATATATATATATATATATATATATATATATATATATATATATATTCCTTTGTACAAACACTCTTAAAATATATATATATATATATATATATATATATATATATATATATATATATTATTTATTACAGAGAGGAAGGGAGAGGGATAGAAAGTCAGAAACATCAATGAGAGAGAAACATCGATCAGCTGCCTCCTGCACACCCCCATCAAGGATGTGCCTGCAACCAAGGTACATGCCCTTGACCGGAATCGAACCTGGGACCTTTCAGTCTGCAGGCCAACACTCTATCCACTGAGCCAAACCGCTTTCGGCCCAAACACTTTTGTAGGTGCTTGGGACATGGCAACAAAAAAAGCTGCTCTGCCTATCTGGCATGGCTCAGTCATTGAGTCCCAGTTGGGCATATGCCCGGGGTTGCCGGCTTAATCCCTAGTAAGGGGCTTGCAGGAGACAGCCAATCAATGATTCTCTCTCATAATTGATGTTTCTCTCTCTCTCTCTCTCTCTCTCCCTCCCTCCCTCCCTCCCTTCTTCCCTGAAATCAACTATATATATATATATATATATATATATATATATATATATATATATATATATGTTACCCTAAGCCCATACCTTTGGACCTGACATTTGGAAACTGACAATAATGCACAGACATGTGAAGTTTGGAGTGTGTCAGATAGTGATAGACACCATTCAGGAAGACGGAACCAGGAAGTTGACGGGGGAGCTGGCCAGGGAAAGCTTCAGTTTGCAATGAGGTGATCAGAAAACTGTTTCTGAAAAGGTGATAGTTGAGCAAAGCCTTGAAGAACCTGACAGAGTGAGCCATGTGGGAATCTGGGAGGAGAACACTCATAGAACAGAACATGCATAGGCCCTATTGGGGTGTCTGGCTGGCTGGATGTGGAAGCATAAAAAGGAGGCTGGTGTAGCTGGCACAACATTTAAGAGAAGGCCACTAGAGAGGCAGCAGATTTAATTGAGGAGTTATAGGAGGAAATACCTAGTTACTGACAGCTCACATCTGCCATACAGAGAAGTGTCACAACAACTTGAGGGTAGGAGGCTGTTGATCTCATGTCCTTTCCATCTTTCTCTCTGACCACTAGTAACTGAGTTATTTAATTAATAGTCACTGCAATCTACATTGCGTCTCTGGGTTCTGAGCAGGTTAGAATTGATCCCGGGCATGTCAACTAGACCCACATGGATTGCTGATTTTTATTTTTTAAAGAGAAATCAATGGGGAAATTCTGAGTTTTCTTCTAAATGAAGATATTTTTGTCATTGTCTTCATATGAACAATGGAAACAGTAGACTAAATTTTTAAATGCCACATTCTTGATGCCTGGCATTCAGCATATTCAATCTTTCCCATTAGCTTTTACTTAAGTGGCAGGAGAAAGCCAAATACCATGTTTGGTTGAATTGGTTGAATGATTAGATTAAAGTGGTGGGGTGGGAAAGAGGAAGGAAACTAGGATTATTTGGCATTTACTTTGGCTAGGCACTGTACTAGGGCTTTGCATATCTCCTGTGGGCTTCACGACTCTCTTTGAGGTAGGTATTTGGAAAAAAAAACAAAACAAAAGCACTCCAAACAGTCCTCTCTCTGTCTCTGACTCCATAACAGATCAAATGAAGGAGGATTTCATTAAACCATAAGGTGGAAAGGGTGAAGGTATCTAAGTCAAGATCCACATACTAGTATATTATTGGTTGCCTAGGAGAAAAACCAATTCAAAATATTTCCTCATCACACCAGAGACAACACAGTCTTCAAGTTTCTTCAGAGAATGGAGCCATCGTCTCTGTCCAATGTCAGGGAGCACTGTTTCTCATGTTATTCATTGTAGTCCACCAGAAATACAAATCTTGGAAATACCCAAGGACCCCACCAGTAAGTGATCAAAAAGTTTGCAAGTAGAGTGGATAGAAATGTAGAAAATGTGAAGACCCTTAGTAATTCTATGGCATCAGAAAATTAAATTTCTGTAATAACAAATTACAATATAATGAGGTCACATTAGTGGGATAAGAAGCCCAGCTGCCTCAGTGATTTAATCTCTCTCTTCACATAAGCTTGTATCGAATTTTAATGAGTATTTTGATTGATAACATATTTAGTTCAAAATAGGTCTTTGAAGACAGCTGTAAGAGTATTAACATTTCAAAGATGCTATGATAGAAATCCATTTCATTAAGTAGCTGATAAGAAAAAAAAAATTATTGTATAAACCGGCTAGTATCAGACATGCTGTTAAGACCTGTCTACTCCCATTGGTAAAGTGACAGTGAAATATCTTTACTGGACTTTTTTTCCCACCACTTTAGGAACTTAGTTTTCTTTCATAAGAAAATACCAAGTGACACCAATGAAACACGTACAGTAAATGCACTACATTCAAGACAAGAGAATTACAAGTAAGTTTCCCAAATATAAAATAGCTTTGGTGTCTCAGTTCTTGGTAAAATTGCAGTGGCATTGAGGGATGAAGGATCATCTCAGTGGGGCTGAAACCTTATACCAGTGCTGTCCAATAGTAACGTAACATGAGCCTCCAATGCAGGCTTTCTACAATATATAGATTTAAAATTTCTAGTGGCCAAATTAGAACAGTAAAAAGAATCAGGGGAACTTAATACATGTTATTTAGCCCCAACTATCTAAAATACTATCATTTGAACATGTGATATTCAAATGATTTATACATTTTTTTTTACACTGTCTTCAAACCATATTCTGGACCTTTTTTCTGAATAATCCATATGGCGACCCTTTTTAAGTTTTGAAAAAGGTCTTATTTCCTCTACCAGTCACCTCTGGTATACTAAATAGCCAAGTTCTAATGACTATTCTTTCTAGTCTTCCAATCTTCCTGGTCACTGTCCTCTGGACACCCTCCAGTTTAAACATATAGCCTTCTAAAGTTTGATTCTCAGAATTGGTCTCAGAGTGCCATGGGACTGTCACTCCTCCTTGTTCTGAATGTATGCCACTAGTAGTGCAACAAGCTAGTAGATAAAGCTGGTTGTTTACTAACTGGGACAGTAAACTCAGTTAGAGGGTTCAGTATGAAACTGCCAATGTTTTTCTGCCTGGAAATGCCTTGAAGCCAGAGGTGTGTTTACTGTGAAGCTAATGAAACTTTAGCATCAAGGCCATCTTTTGCATGGCCCCTTAAAGCCTCGGCAGTACATTCATATAGTCACAACTTTGTAAATTTTACAAAAGTAAGGTATTTTACTATCTCTACGATCCTGACATCACCTTTGCTTTCTTCTCCATGTTTGGAATGACTGTGACATTTTAAGGATTGAGCTAAGGAGAAGCTGAGGTGGGAATATATGTAATTTTGATTCTGTGGGCAGTGTGGTTCCTTCAAGTTAGGGCCTATGGTTTCACTTGAATCTTCCTAGAAAACTGTTGAGCATGTGGTAAATACTTGGCATTTGGAAAAAACAAAACAAAAGCACAATGGTTTCTAGACATCTCCCATTTCATGGATACTCCAATGTTTGTCATTGCCTTTTTGAAAATGTGGCTCCCAGAAGTCAACAGCTCTGCTGGGTGGCTATGCAAAGTCTTGCTTCTGTAGCTGCAGCAGCTTTGCTTTATAAATGCTGAAACTGTGTCATCTTGCTTGATGACAGCTATGAATATTGTTGGTTTAATGCTTGTAGTCAACTAAGACTTCTTTGTTTTCCATAAGGTCTACAAAAATTCTCCTAGGATCTGGCTAGAATTTACCCCTAGCCATGTCAACTAGACCCACATGGATTGCTGATTTTTTTAAAAAATAAATAAGTTAACATGGGGAACCAATGAAAGCAGGTGGGAGCTAAGGGGCAGGAGGAGAGAGACAGTTGGGTTAGTCTGCTACTTTGGGGTTTTGAAATTGCTCTCATGGCATAGGCTTCCTTTAAAACTAGGTCTCCATTCAAGAATGCTATCTTCCATAGCTCCAGTTCTTACCTGATTTTGCTAAAATCATTTGTCCATTTTGCTGCTTTGGGCCTAGGTAATGCCTTCCTCCTGTGACTTGTCCTTGGGTATCTAAGCATATCTCCTGTTAGTTTCTTTAATTTTGTCCCAACCACTATAAATAGTCTCTTCATGACATTTTCCTAATTCCCTCCTGAGTTTGCTTCCTGTCTTCTACCAGACCTGGATCTCCCACACTGAGAACCAGCGGGCTCCTCTGGCTCCTGTGGCTTATGTTGCTTCAACAGAAATTTGCTGCTCCAGCCTCAACCCTTGGGAATCCAACTCTGACTTCAATCCTTTGATAGCCTCCTACCTTGGGTCCCCCACTTCTAAGGAAGGATTCAGGCATTTTAAAATGTGTAAACCTCTAATTGAAAAGGGAGCCTAGAATTTGAAGCCATGTCTCAGCGAGCTGCCCCTCCCCCTGCCTATCAAATTTTCGTTCACTCTCCCATTCATTTATTCTCGATGAATTCCACAAAATGAGGAACTCATTCTGCCTGTTTGCTCAGTCTATGTCCAGAGCCTGATGAAATTCTCATTACAGTGTAAGAACTTGAAACGTGTTTGTTAAATGGGTGAACAAATAAATGGATGAATAAATGAAACTTCCCCAAATAGATTTGATTACTGTATGTATTTTAGGGCTGTGTTGGTGACATACATTGTTTGTAAAGATGGATGCCTGCCTATTGCGAGGACTTTGCCAGTTCTCCTCCCACAAGGTGGCATCTAGTTCCCCGCATCCACGCATGGACTGTGACCTGGGAGGGTAGGCAGTAAGAGGCCTGCAGCTTTGCCCTGTGGCAGCACCTAAAGAAGCCCGTGGAGCCCACTGGAGGGTGAGAAGCCATGTGAAGAGGACCAGGAAGCTCCGCTGCAGCCAGAACCCTCCAGGTGGGCCGGCCCTTCTTATGAATGTAGCCACGGGAGTGAGCCCAGGTGAAGGCATGCAAGGAACCACCCAGCCAACATAAACTGTTGCTTTTTCAGGCGCATGACTTAAGAGATATTATCACTTTAAAGATGAACAATTAATGTCTTTTCTTTTAAGGAGTTTATACTCTACGGCAGTGTTTCCCAAACTTCTCTCATGATGAGAATCACCTGGTAGAGTTGTTAAAATACAGATACCAAACCAAGAAATGCTAAATTAGAATTTTTGGGAACATATAGGCAAAATTGTATAGTGCTCTAAGCTTAGAGCACTATTTAAGTATACAATTTTACCTATATGTTTAGCACTTCTTAGTTGGGATTCAGGAATCTGTAGTTTAACAACTCCACCAGGTGATTCCCATCATGAGAGAAGTTTGGGAAACACTGCTATACGGGGAAAGACATGTCGCATTCATTAACTCCTGGTTCTCGTTGGAGTTGATTACAGGTACAATTGTAAAATCTTTCTCCTGAACTGGCGAATAATTCTTGGCAGCTGGGAATTATTTGGCCTAATACACGTGAAATACTGGAAACGGGGGAAATACCCATGCCTAAAGCTGGGGAATTGGAGGCAGGTATTTTATGCTTTATTTGGGAAAGAGGTATGAATTTAGAAATGTCCTCACCATCTCAACTTTTCTCCATGCAGAGAGAAAAATATTTACACCGGGTGCTATACAGATATTACATATATTTTACCTATAGGCTGTGACAGACTCCATGAGGAGCAAAGAGTCATCTTTCAGTTACTTTTCATTGCATTTATAGTATAAACTCCATTTGGTGGGCGAATATCGCTGCAAGCCTCGGCATTCATATGCTAATGCTATAAGTTGGAGTTGTCAAGAGAATTATGCGCAGCCCTGAGTACATGTGTGTGTGAGTGAGTGATATTTGTGTTTGCCAAAGCAGCATGTGCTCCTGAAGGGAGAGTGTGTCTTATCTTACTAGCTGTCTGGTCTCAGTTTCTCTTTCGAACGTGCCAGGAAGAAAATGTCTTTATCACTGAATATTTTGGTGATGCACAGATTCCAGGATGCCCTCCAGTGGTATGAGACTTCGTGTGTGTGTGTGTGTGTGTGTGTGTGTGTGTGTGTGTGTGTGTGTTTGTGCATGTACATGTCTTTATTAGGGAAGTAAGATTAGGCTGCTATTTGCCCTGGGTTCTTATTGTTTCATGGGGTATTTTCTAACATTCAGAATTTTGAACTCCTTTGGTTTAGCTATAATTTATGGGACAATTTGACATTCTGCAGACAAAGGAGAGTGCTCTGGCATTTCACTCTGAGCATTTAAATTGATCCTATGCTTCTATATGAACAATGAACAATAACCTGTTTAATTGGATATCCTCAGTCTGAAACCCTTTCTATATGTTTTAAAGTTTAATAACTTCAGAACAATTACAAAGCAGCAGCAGAAGGCACAGAATTTAACAAAATCGTTAGGTACAGTTTGAGTGGTGAGACCAGAGGCAAGGCCAGGGAGGAAGGTGAGCTCCTGTGAGAAATTCTTCTCTGAGCAGTGGGGCATCACTGCAGGGTTATAAATGGAGAGGTAACATGACTGGATTCAGATTCTGGAAGACTCACTTAGGTAGGGTGTGGACCTTCCACGTGAACGTGAATTTTCTCTCTGAGGCATTTTGTCCACTAGCAAATATAATATTTCTGAGCAAGTCCTTCAGGAACTAGGATGTGGAGAGATGTTTCTCAGAGTAAAGTTCTGGATCCTCCTGTATCAGAATTACCCAGGAGATGCTTGCTAAAGAAGCAAATTCCCAGGCCCTATCTCATACTTACTGATTAGTATCTTTGCACATTGTTGATATTTCATCCTGACTCTATTCAAACTGCTCCCTTTGTCCATAACATTCTTCTTTTCTCTTTCTCCATCTTACTCTATCCTCCCCCAACTCAAAACCCAGCTTCCTTGAGGAAGTCCATCGTCAATCAGGATTGAATTGGCCACAATCTCCATTGTGCTCCCACTGTTCTCTTTAATTATTTCTACACAGAATGTAGTGGCATATTAATGCACTTTTTGGTTCAGACCTGTATTCTTCCTGCTGGATTTTTAGAGGATCGTGTTTATGACATGTGTGTCTTTGTTCCCCTTTGCCTACCAAAGGAGTGTAGATGCTTTATATACATGGTTGAATAAGTATATGAATGAATGAAAGTTTCTTAGGCATGTCCACATTTCTAATTCTTCTGGGGCCTTTGTGTTTAATCTGACATGTATTTGTTGAATGTCTATTTTGTGCCTAATTCTGTGCTTACTGCTTAGTAGAAGGTCAAAAGTTTCCAGTTGGGGCAGTGTAACACATCTAGTTGAAAATGCTATGTTTTGGCTCATGGTGTGGACAGTCCCCACAAAAAGATGTTAGCATTGGTTAGTAACATCTCAGGCAGCTAGGTGAATGATTTGGGATTTGGATTGTATCTTGAGGATTCAGTAAAATGTGGGAAAGTGAGGAGATACGATTCTCTTCATAGTCAATGTTCAAGTACAAATACATATGTAAGAATCCAAGTTCATCATAAGAAATGAGGGTGAAAAAAAGATGAGTACATTGAAAAGAGTGGCAATGTAGCCTGGCCTGGGTGGCTAAGTTGGTAGGAAGATGTCCTGTATACCAAAAGATTCCAGGTCAGGTCTCAAATTCAATCCCTGGTCTTTCGAAAGGTCCCCTCAGAGGCCCCTGACCTTTGGGAAGAATCCTCCTTACCGACATTCCAACCACATCCTGTGCTTCCCCACACTTAGGTGAAGATTAAAAAAAAAAAAAAAAGAGTGGCAACGTTTAAGTGTGGAAAAATAAATAGACAATTCTCGGAGGAAAATAAATGAAACCCCTGGCAACATCTGAGAAAATGAACTTACTATCCAATAAATAAATAAATAAATAAATAAATAAATAAACAAACAAACAACAAAAAAAAAATAAAGGATGTAAACAGTGGGAAGCAAAAAAGAGCAAATAACAGTATTCAAAATCTGAGTCTAAATGATCTTAGAGCATCTTGTCTAAAGAAAGAAGCTATGGGAGACCTCTGTGCCCATTATGACTTTTCCCATGCTTGACTGTGACTAATGATGGGTCTGGGATCCACAGCCTGGCCCCACCTTTGACATATGGGGTCTTCCCTTCAGGCGGTGCCAGAGTTTTCAGTCTCAGAGGTTTCTCCAGAAGAACAACTCTGTGACAAGGCTTGTCTACGTGATGGAGAGTGGGTGACTCCAGGAGTTGTCAAAAGGTAAAGAATGATGCCTGGTGGAGGTCCTAACCACAGCTCATCAGGCATGGCTGAACCACCCAACCTATAGTTTCCTGACAATATAGTGTTTTCACTACTTGTGTTTACACTTTAGGATCTGTGAGCAACATTTGCTTAATAACCTTCCATGTAGCCTTTGCTGATGAGAACGGTCACTCAGAGAATCAGGTATATTATTTTTTCCTGTTTCTCCCCCGCCCCCCCCCCCCCCCCCCGGTTTGTTTTGATAAAGCCATTTCTAAGCAGGAAGCAACCCTTTACATGAAGTCTAGGGCTTTCTACTGAGTACTTTTGAAGAGGAGACATGAAGTCAATAGATACCAAAGGGCTAGAGGGTTGACAGGGAAGAAAACATTGAGGCAGGTGTGCTTGGATAGTCAATGCCTAAAATCCAAAGAAAGTTGAAGTTTGCTTGACTAAGATGTCACAACAGAAATGACATCCATCAACTTTGAGAAAGGAGCATTGGACAAACAGGGTTTGTGGTTTGTGAATTATGGGACTCGATAAATGAGAACTAAATCGTCAGGACAACTTGGAGGGTTTCTGCCTCGTGAAAGTTCCCAAAGATTCATTCATATTTCATTCCTCTGTGATGTATGGCTCCATCAATTTTGGTCAAAGGCAGGATGAGTAGAAAGACTCACACTTGCCCACCTTGTAGAGTGCTGATTCTGCCAGTTATAACATGGAAGCTGTTTCATATATATATATATATATATATATATATATATATATATATATATATGCATTAGGAAGGTGATTCTAACCCATGTCCAGATTTTGGGAGTTGGGGTGCGATTCAGCCTGACACTATACCATCTGTGGTGGGGACTCCTTCAGATGCCCTTAGTTAATATTCCTTCTTTTCTAAAACTGGGATTTGGCTGACAAACTGCATGAGTTACTGCATCTTTTTATTTGTGTGAAGCGGAGACTGAAAATTTATGGAACAGGAAGTGATAAATCAAAGAGATGGGACGACTAAGAAATGGCTCCGTTAAACTTTTGTGTTTGTTGATGTGCTGGCAAAAAAATAAACAGCCTGGAAAGTGAAGACAGTGAAATACTTTTGAGTTCCTCCTAGATGCGCATGATATAAATGCAATGCATAATATTCATTTATGCTTCTTGAAGGCACAATTTTTTTTGAGTGCTCGAAAGAGAGGATGATTTGATACACGGAGGGGAAGTGCTAAAGGAAACTTTTAGAACACTTGCCACTGGAACATTATTTCAAACCTGTCAGAGTGTGGGCAGGAAATAGAAAAAACTTCTGCCTTGACAATGTTTTGGGGAAAATGGGCCAACTAAACAAATATCATCTGAAGGCAGTAAAGAGTAAAATGCTCAGAAACACAATTTTCTTTCCTTTTACAAACTCTGCCTCTAGAGCTTTTAGTCACTCACAAAACAGATGTCATTTTTGAAAATGCAGAATTGCAGAACACCAAAAAAAAAAAATAAAAAAAAAATCAGCATCCTTCAAGAATACTGTTGTGCTTTCTTCTTATTTGCTGGTAGAAAACATGTGTGTCTTGAATGCCAACTATCTTTCACTTCAGCATTTGCTTTGGAGGACAAAAACTTTCTGGTACAGCTGCAGAGCTCAAGCAAAATGGTGTTGCAGAAGAGCAACTAGCACCTTGGACAGCTGTGCCTGTTATTTTGTCAGCTTCTTCTTAACCCTCTGAATCCTGAATGAAAGTGGGGGAACATTCTGGAATATGATTAGGTCTCTCTGTGTGTGCATGTGCTTAAGGCTTCCTCTGCTTGTGCTGGAAGGAGGTGTGAAGCTGGCAAATCCTGGACTATTCTGGTCTCAGCACTGCCACTTATTAGTTCTGTGACTTTTGGAAATCGATTTCACTTTCTAAACTTCCTTTTCCTAATCTGCAAAATAGCTCCAGTAATATTTACCTCCTAGAGGAGTTATGAGAATGAAGTAAGACAATATAGTTTAAAATTCCTAGCATAGCATGTGCACACAATAGGTGCTTGGTAGATGGTGGCCATTAGGTTGCAATCAACTTATGGTCAGAGTCTTGTTTTTGAGCCTTGCTCTACTGACCTATTATGGTGATAGATACAAAAATAGTTGATAGTCAGGTTCTGCTGTAACACTGCATAAATGTCTGAGCACTACTGAGTGTCAGCACTTTCTGTTCTGTGCGAGTTCTCCCATAAACTCATATACTAGTATTGTGTCATTATTGCCATTTTCTATTTAGGAAACTCCCATGCAGAGAAGCTCAGAAAATTGCTCAAGTTTAAGACAATTAGTGGATGAACTGGGGTTCAAATGCAAGTCTTCACATTTTAAGTCCAACATTCTTTCCAGGGAGGCTTCCTAAAACAAAACAACAAAACAACAAAACAACAAAACAACAAAACAAAACAAAACAAAACAAAAACCAACAACTACAACACTAAACTAATCCAGTAGGGGTGAGCATATGTTGGCATATCACATCCTGTGCTGAGTGAAAATTCTGCAGAAGCAGGGCAAAGCAGGGGAGGGCTGGGGTAGGCAGAGAAGGCAGGAAAGGCAGGAGCCTCTGGGTTTTTAATTCAATCAAGAAGCCTCAGAGGTGCAAATGTTCAAATGGGAGATTTACTATGGTCTGAGGATATGGAGCCAGAGGATGCTTCCAATCGAAATTATAATTTCATCTTTCCAATCCAGAGCATGTGCATAAGCCATAATTTATGTTATTTCAAGTCAGGCTCACCCACACCTTTGGTGTTCTGCAGGCTCCCACTGACTCTCAGAAAAAAGGGAATTTAAAGGAAACTGCACTTTTATTGATGCATTAAGGCCAGGAACTACCTACTTTTCTAAGAAAAGCAACTCTTGTATAAAAGCTTGGATTCCATACCCTTTAGCTTCAGGTGAACTAAAAGTAAAAACAACAACAGTAAAAAAAAAAAAAAAAAAGAAGAAGAAGATATAGTGTTTTTTTATGTCAATAGTATTGATTTAAAACTATATATGTGTTTTTCACAAACTCTTTCAGAATAAAATCAAAAGGGAAGGGAGGACAAGGAAAAGCAAAACCTATCCATTTCCCCGGAGGAGGAGGGTTTTCAGACCAGATGGTGAGTCCAAGGGCAAGGACAGCATCCACTCCCCTCATTGTCTGTCTTCTCTGGAAGCTAGTTCTTTTGAACGAAGTCAGGGCACCTTGTAAATCCTTGACACCTTCCATGCGCGGCTTGGAAGTGGCTGCTCAGGTCCTCGGGGTTGCCTGTGCTGTGCTCTCAGGGCTGGTCTCTGAAGGATGCGATGACTTTGAGGAAGAAGACACTGGCTGCCAGGAGACATGCCTATCTATATGACTCGTGAGGAAAGGCACGGCCAGGCCCAAGATGAGTACCCAGAAGACCTTTGGGGTGGAACTCATAGTCCTTTGCTGGAGGGCCACGTGTTTGTGAGTGACACAGGCCTTCCTTCGAGATGTTATCTGCGCCTTTTCCCCCAAAGAAGGCAAATTGGTCTGGAAGTTTTCTTTCCATTCTGCTCCCAAGGAATATTCAAGAGGGCTTACTTTGTGCTTCTGAAGGACTTGAGAGGCAAGCAGATAGATTAATTTCTCCATATGGAACTCACTCTGTCTTTGCCTTTTGGAATATTTTTTTCTACATTATAACTGGCCTTGGGAAAAGGAAATCTGCAAACTTCACCAGTGATCTGGTCACCTTAATATGATAGGAGCAGGGCAAGGGGATTTGAAGCATAATCTGGGACTCATGGCAGTGTTCCAGGCACCAGTGTGATTGGAAAATGAAGAGTTTCTTACTCCTCCCACCGACTAGAATGACATCACTCCTTATGGAAAAGGCTACTCTTTATTTTGGAGTTGTGTTGGCCAACCTATTGCATAGTGAATTTTTGCCATGATGAGCCATGAAAATTGCTTTTTTGATGATTATGGGAATATCAATCATAATTCATATCTCTGTTAATTCATAACCATTGTTGTTAGCCTCGTACTGAGGGGTTTCTTGGGATATAAAATTATTTATTTTAAAACCAGCATAGCCCCAGACAAATAGGGACATTTGATCATCCTCTCAACAGCAGGAGAGCAGGGTGTAGAGCACTGAACTAAGAATTGGAAACCCTGATGTTAAGTACTGGCACTTTAGCTGACCCCTGTGTGGCCCTGGGTGACCTTTCTGAGCTGCAGTTCTCTGAGCAGTAAAGTGACAGTTCTGGCTGTGTGGCCTATGGGGTTCTGTCCTGCTCCAATAGCCCATGACTCCAGGATGATTTACAGCAACAGAATGGGAGCAAGACTATAAAGAATTTATAAAGTGTCTTCCAAAGACTCCATTGGCAGTTTGAAAAGAGACTCTTCCCACCCTGGAAATCTGGGAATGCCTCCATTTCTGTTCCCATCAGCCTATGCTACTGTGTCTCCCTGCAGTCACCCTCTAGGATTCAAAACAAGCATACTAACCTCCTGCACCCCACACTGCTCTGTTTATTAACGCTGTCTTTTGCACTTGGCCCTCCCTGCCACTGTCATGACCTTTATTCAGGCTGTCATCACCTCCCACTTGGACTTACTTGACTTCTGCTGTTTTATTTTATTTAAAAAAAATTTTTTTTACCACTATATTATTTATATATTCTGTAGTTTAATCTTCTTTCATTAAATTAGCTTTTCTCCACAACTCCCAATTAATTTGACCTACTGAGGCTTTACTATGCCTAACAATACATCAAAAACTGTAGCTATATACTGAGTTTGGGCAAACACTCTCACGGTGGTAGAAAAATTAACATCTTAACCACAGACTCATTTGTACTTTCATCATCAACTTTCATTTGTAAGTTGAAAATTAACCCTTCTGCCATTATTAGGATCACAAATGCCATATGGAGTTCCTACTCATTTTAAATATTTTAATTTGAACGAATAGTTTGCCTATTTTGAGGTGGCTTAAACAAATAAAATAGGAAAATTAAGTTTCAAATTAGAACAGAAACCATCTATAACAACAGATGAAGGAGATGCCACCTGGCATTTAAAATAAAATACAATTATTAATAATTGCTAATAATGGGAACTAAATATAATGGAGTATCTACTATGCCCAACACAGGTACTTTTCATAAATTATATTATTGTTTTTCAACAATAAAGACACATATGGAATCACTTGAGACACATAGCTCTTATTGTCTGATAAGAAAATTATAGACGTTGATTTATAGAGGGCAACTTTTCTAAAACTAAATTGAAAAGATTGTTTTATTATGTGTGTACTTTTGGGAGGCATTGTGAATAATATGCAGAAAGCTTTTTTTCAATTATGATTTTGCAAAAGCCACAACACTTTTCAAAACAGTGCTTAGGTGCCAACATAAAACTAACTTAGCAGAATATTGAATTCATCATCAAGGGCTGAGTAATATTTTTGGGATAATCTGTGTTGGTAGAGGGGTAGAATTTAGGTATTGTGAAGTAGAAAGTAGAAAGTTAGCATTCTCTTTAATACTAGAGGACTTGGATAAGCTATTGTGAAGTTCCAGCTTAGTTAGGTCATGTAGAATTTCTTTACATATAGAACTGTGTTCTGTGCTTCTGTGTTTAACTTAGGATCATATAGTTTACTAGAGGCCTGGTGCACAGATTTGTGCACTGGTGGGGTCCTTCAGCCTGGTCTGTGGGAATCATGCTAAAACAGGCCCTCCAAAATTCCTTGAGGGGTCCCAGATTGTGAGAGGGCGGTTCTTGGATGGCGCAACCTGGAATCTCGCTCTCTCCTCTCTGGTTCTGGGTGCATCACCTGAGAACCACAGCTGCCAAGTTATCACAGCTCCTTCATTGAGTGTCTGCCCCCTGGTGGTCAGTGTGTGTCATAGCTAATAGTCAGATGGTTGAATGATCAGATGGTTGCTTAGGATTTTATACACATAATGTGTACTAGCAAAATGGATATTCTCTTTTGGTTGCTTAAGAACCCAATTCTTATTTTCACTTCAACATGGGCAGGGGCACCCGCAGGAAAGAGATTTAATCTTCTCAAGCCCTTGCACGACCACTTGGCAGAGATCCTAGAGTTCTATACCACATAGCACAAAGGAATTCATGTTGGCATGAATGATATTAAAAGCATTTGTGACCGACAAGCCAACTTGTCTGAGAAGGAAGTACATCCTGATGAGCTGGCCAGAATAAAATTAACTGTAAAAGACATTTCCTTACCGTAGAAAGAATGAATGCATTGTGTGGAGTTATTTAAAATTGATGGAGTTAATCAAAATGTAATTAATGTTGGGAAATGCCTTTCAATTCAATGAGTTTGCTTTTATGCTTGATGTCTGATACTGATTTGCATTTCCTGAAAATAACTAGGAAGTGAATCAATTTTATATGATAATTAAAACATATCACCAGAATTTAAAAAAAGAAGTATATCTTCCCTCAGTGTATGTGCGTGTTTGGAGGGATGTCATGTATTCAGTTATCTGTGAGGTATATCAAGTTGTCTGATGCAAATTAAGAAGACAGGAAAGGAATTAGGACATAACCACGATTAACATGTATATTAACATGTATTATGAAAGTTTCTTTGTTAATTCTGATTTTAGCTTTAGTATCAAGATACAGTAGTTTCTTATATTACAACTGTTCCAGATTTTGTATTCATTGGTATTATTGTTCATAGTAATAATAACAATGAACTCTGAATAGCACCTATAATTTTCCAGGCATTATGTTAAGGGCTTTATATATATAAACCCATTGATCTATGTACTTAAATCTAGAAGGCTTATCCTCATTTTACAGATGGGAAACTGAAAAACAGATATTAGCACAGTTAGCAACTGGAGAATCCTGAATTCAAACTAGGGCACTTTGGCCCCTGAGTCTCTGGTCATAACTACTGGGTAATATTGATGCTGTCATAGACTGGTGAATTTAATAAATAGCCTTAAATTGCTTTTATGTGATAGTTCATGGAGATAAAATACTTTATAAAACTGATCACAGTGAGAAAATTAGGCACACAATCCTCTTGCTTCTCATAAAGTTACTCCTTTTGGGAAAAAAAAATTGTGGTCCTAAAATTTGTTTAGAATTAATCTGCCATGTTATTTGAAAAAAAAAATGTCCAGGAGTCTAATAGGCCTACTGTTTTGAACAGCTAAAGCATTTTTATTTTGGAAGACACAGAAACTTATTTTATATTCTTCCTAAGGCACTTATTAGAGCTAATTAGAGTACACAAGTTTAAAAAATTGGGTTTACTTAAGATAAATTCTTACAAGATTCCTTGGTAACAGACCTTCTTCTGGGTCATCTTTTGTAATAGGAAGTGATTGATCAGATGTTTTAGAGAGGATAGAGTTCTAGACTCCCAGCTAGGCCATTTCCTGGAACTTACAAAACGCAGAGGCCATGGTGGCTAAGTGGAGTGACCTGCCCGGGCATCGACAGAGACAGGCTTCCACATGCCTTTCCCTAAAGTCAGGCCATGTCTCAGAACCTGCACTTAAGTGCGCCTTACAGCTGAGCCCAAAACTTTCCACAGGGGTCCATTGTAATTATTGGATTTTAGGATTTTTTTTTTAACTGAAAGAAATCATTGGTTAAAAGCTCTTTTGGTGATATCAAATACAATCTTTATTTTCTAAGTTGTAGACTTAGAAAATCATTATTTATTAAATCAAGACATATATTGGCAAATTCTCCCCCCCCCCCCCCAGTTCCAAGTAATGGTATAATATAGCTGATTTAAGCTTATCGATGATCAAGATTATTTATAAAGAAGAAACTTCTCCCAAAAGACAGGCTGAGCTAAATACTACCAAATCAAGTAGGTTAATTAAAGAATTGGAAAATTCTCACTGGATTTAACCATTATATTTTTTGTAACAAATAATAATACAATTTACAATGAAAAATTTTAGAAATGTATTATGCCATCAATAATTTCAAAATCAAAAGCACTTTTTTCCCTCCTATCTGCCCTCAACTCTTAGATAATCAAAAACATATTGCAAATTCTTGGAGACAGGTAAGGTATTCTGATAGCCCAAGGGGGTCTAAATTATAATTTTGAAACAAAAAGGAAGGATGTCTCAATCAAGTGTTGGGAACCAAGAGGAAGCTGGATGCCTCCTTCCATGATTTTCTTGGAACAAGATTCACTCCTTTATTGTTTCAGCAATATATATTGAGTTCCTACTGTGTGGGCCAGGCACTTCATATAAGATTGATTATTTCAAAACCATGGGTAGGAGCGATTAATAATGGTAAGATAATTAAAAATGTAAATTATTAGATAGTTCTTCTGACATTAATTTACATAATGCATTTTATTTCCTGACTGTATTCAATCACACACACACACACACACACACACACACACACACACACACACTAATTACACACAGAAAAAGAGAATAAAACATAGTTAGCTACCTAGCTTTTTTTCCCTCCCCCATAATTCTCAGCATATTAGTGGAAAAGTCCAAGGCATAAAAATTTTGTGACTCAGTTTTTAAAATTCATCACTGAAGACATAAAGTGGCACGCCTGGAAAATTTGTAGATGTTATTTTATTATCTATTGTGGAAGTATCCAGATAAATATACAAATCTGTCCTTTTTTCAGTTTTAGTTTTGCACATCAAGGCAATCTTGTGACATGTCTCCCAAGGTCTCTTAGACCTTTATAAAATAAATGCCAAAAGATTATGGAATATAAAATAACTTGTTTTGTATTTATGCCATAAAAATGTATCGTGCGTTCATTTCATGTCAACATTATCTTAGGTACAGAGCATGAGATGATGAAAAGGTACATTTTGATTTTCAAGGGATTCACAATTCATCTAGGAAAAATCAAGTAGAGAGGCAGACATGGAAATGAACAACCATGCTTTGCAGTGATGAAGTGCTATAGTAATAGGAGTAATAGTGATATGTCGCAGCATCTTAGAGGAAGAAAGCATCTACATTTAAAATTATTGCTATAGTACAGAAGAAACCCCTCGCATTTCCAATGAGGGAGCCCAAACACTGGGGATAACTTATTTGTGCCACAGCACAAGGAAGTTTTGTTTTTATTAAAATTTATGATCCTAAAGTTTCACTTAGGGTAAGAAAAAAGCAAGAAAGTAATCTGCTATTGGTTCTCTGTTTTGGTCTCCGACATCAAGGACTTGATGGGGAGGGTGTGTGAATGTGCAATGCAATGTCCATGTATTATGCTTTTCAATTTTTGAAATCAAAGTACTCAATCAGCATTAATTAGGAGATATTGTGCTGTAATTTCCAAGTGCACATACAATGGGCACTTGTAAATTGTGAGCAATTTTCCTTTTCTTTCCAATTTCCACATGGAGCCCTTTCTATTATATATTAAATTGAGAGGCAGTTAGTTTCACATTCTGGGCTCCAAACATGAGTTTTTTATATTTCCACTAGAGGCCCGATGCATGAAATTCATGCCAGGGGCTCGGCACTTGCAGCCCTGGCTTCATCTGGAAGGTTGTCCAGAAGGACTTCTGGTCTAATTAGCATATTAGGCTTTTATTGTTATAGATGTGTCACATGCAAACCATGCCTACTTCTGGAAAACTTGATACTTTCACTGCCCCCATCGCCCCTACTTTACGAACCTCTGGTAACAAACTTGGAACTGTTCCTTTTGGTTTTATAAATCATGTCTAAGGGATTCCAAGCCACATTTAATTACACATGACAGAAAAGCTCCATGTGCTAATGGTCTTCTGGTTGACCCACCGTGAATTCCTGCTAAAATTTTCATAAGCCTCAGAGACAATTCTCCAGGGTGTTCCCCCAGAGCATTTCCTGGACACCGATGACTCGAGAGTTTACCATCCCATTGATGGCTGTCCCAGAGCACCCAGGATGGATGCTTCCACCCCCTGAAAGCCGCTCGTGGGCCACGATGCTATTAGACGTGGCTGAAATGTGATGCAGCTTCCCCTGCAACTTCCTCCAACTCAGCCTAATGGAGATTAAGATCCATTAAGAGCTCTTTGCTGCGTGTGCAATTTCTATTGATCAGATTGACTCATTTCATTTCAGCCAATGATCCTATTACCAAAGCTGCCTCCCTCCAGTATTTTACCGGCACAGGGAAGCCTACAAATGCTCTGTACTGTAACAGGCAGGACAGTGAAGGGCATGGCTGGGTGGTGTTCTCCCGCTCCTGCTAGACATCATTGGCAGCACATAATTCTTCCAAGTTTGGGGAAGTGGTTGTCATTCATGCTTTTATTTGGAATTGACTTAGAGGCTAGAAGTCTGCAATTCCGTTTAAAAATAAACATTTGGTTGTAAAACTCTGTTAACCACAATATAGAGGTCTGAGCAACCCTGTGGCTTGGAAATGAGGTTTCCCTGAATTGGAAACCTGTGAGGGAAGCAGCTAGAAAAGGGAAACACTTGCTTATAAAGGCAGCCTGTACTAAATTAATAGTCATCTTTGTTTGTAGACGGAGGTGTTAAGTTAGTGGCAGACGTTATTGTTTTAGTGGTCAACACTAAGTGGAATCATGGATTTTTAAAAGATGTAAGAAGTGTACCTTCTGGAATGTGTTTGTGGGAAAGGATAAGAGTGGAAGTTCATGGAGCAGTGCAGCTGTCCTGAATGAAGTTCTTCTTTGCCTACTTACATGACTTTAAGATATGGTATTATTGACCTGCATATGCAAATCCCTTCATATTCTCCAAATGTTTTCACATAGACGAGTAATAAATTCAACTGCCATTTACTGAGCACCTATTATGTACTATATCTTTAACATATGTGGTGATGTTTAGTCCCTCAAAGGAACCTGTAAACTTTAGATTACTTCCAGCTCCATGTTCTAGAAGAGGAGACAGACATAGGGAAGTCAAATGACTTGCCCAAGGTCTTGATCTGGATGTAGCACAGCCTGGTTTCCAACGCAATCTGACTGGTCCCAAGGGTAGATTTTGTTCTTGTTTTGCTTTGAAATCACCCTCCACTTTCTTAACTCACTGGATTCTCTCAGCAGCTTTGCTCAGTGGGTAAGGTAACTCTAAAACTCAGTAGAGATGAATTGTCCATTGTATGTATCACAAGTGAATGATGGCAGCAACCAGATTAGCCAAGTTGCCTGGCATTATTTTCTCATGTAATGTTACAATCAAATTTTAGCTAGAGCTGTGAGATATTTATACCGTAATTATGGAAGTAAATTTCTGGAGGTGAAATTTATTATCAGTGACTAGAATTCTAGTGTTAGTTCTATTACTTTTATCTTTTCCAGACACCTCTTACTCTTGGAGACAATTCTCCAGTTCTTAATAATGTAAGAGACTGTGATATTTACTGAGTTATATAAAACATTTTATTAGGCTCAAGTTAAGGAAAAAGGGATGAATCACACCTTTAAAAAAATGGTTCTTATTTTGAGGCAGTAGGCATTCCTTGCATTTTTTTTCATGGTCATGTAAGATAAGTCCTGGTATAGAGTTGAGATATGCCCAAGTCACCTACTGAGTTTGAGAATCACTGTGTTTGTTTGTGAATCTCATTGGATTTTAGAAGTCCAATGAACTGCTTTAATTGGGAAAACAATTATTTCAAGTATGAAGCTAGGCAAACATATGCTTTGTACAAATGTGTCTTAGTTTGGAGGTAAATTAGAGCTACCGTGAATTCTTTTTGGTTAAAAACATTAAATATAATTTGATTTTAAATAAAAGTTGCCTGCGAAACAAATGAAGAAACACAGTTCAGAATGTTCTCAACAGGAACACCGTGGGAGCAATCAGGTCCCAAGAACACGCTCACTGCAAATGTTCGTAGTGCCCGAGCCCTCGCTCCCTACAGCTTAATCCCTCAGGCTACACCTACGCTCTGTCACACGTGGCCATGAAGAGTGATTTAAAAGCATAAGGAGAATATCAATCTTTTGTTCATATATTGAAAAGTTCAGATGTTTTCTGGTAGATGTGCTTCTTTTAGGATTGAGAATAGAAACAAGTAATGATTTGGGCTGGAAAACAAATCGACAGCAGCAAGCATTTTTTTTTTGAAAGCAGGAGTTAACCTGGATTATGTTAAGTTTCTTAGAGTTTCTAAAAAGGTGCCTTTTATATTTACTATAATTATATAACTATAATTTATATAACTATAAAACATATTTTGCTTATCTTCTCATGTCTGCATACTATTTCAAATGTATTTTTGAATGTTAAAAATGTCTTTTTATTTTTTTAAAAATGTATCTTTATTATTGAAAATATTACAGATGACTCTCTGCTTTTTCTTCCCATTGACTCCCCTCCTCTCACTCCTAAAATACTATATTTGGGTTTCTGAGAGCTGTTTCAATGATCATGTGTCTTTCTCTTGAAAGTGGCATTGAATAAAGATAGTCCCTCATGTGGGGTATGTTAAGAGGAAGAAAAATCTCAGAACCAAGAGATATGCTTGGATGACATGGGATGTATAGAAGTATGCAGGTACACGGTATTTCAAAACTTAAGGAGCACAAACATGCTTTCAGATGAAATTCATTTCAGGTCCATTATTTTTCTGGATTATTTATTATAGGAAGTCTTCTGATACTTCTCTAGAGCCTGGATTGGAAACCCTAAGACCCTGGTGAGGCACCAGGCAGGAGTCCTCTGGAGTTCTCTAGACCTGGCATGATGAAGAGGGTGGCAATGAGAAGAAAGAAATGGTTTGTATTACTTTTAATCCATTGAAATTTGACCTATCTCTCATGTTCACCAGACCAAATTAGAATTCTGGCTCTTATTTGATTTCTGAACGTCAGAAATCTACTTTGTTGATCTACAAAGTAGATTGCCAATTCCCTAGTTAGTCAGACGTGGCTTTTTTGCTCAAGAAGCAGTCACAAATTCAACATGGGGCTGGATTTCCAGGCAATCCGAGGGGAAAGTAAACAAATTATCTTTGAATTAGTTGGGCTACATATTTAAACAAGGATATGTTCAGTGTCAATCCCAGAGAGAATGAAATAATCTGAGTTTAAAAGTAAAATGACAGCATATACCACCCAGTAGTAGGTCCTAGTCTTAAAGGGTAAGTTCCCTTCAATGGTCAAGGTTGGCACAAATAATTCCCGCCATTGGTACTGTGTGTTGTTTGAATCACAGCAACACCTCCTCTAAGATTGCAAATTTTCACTCTGTTGCTGAACTGTATTGTCTTTTTTTGGATGTTCATCAAGAATCCTGATTGATCTAGTGTAGGGAATGCCCTACAATCATACTAATTTATTTATTTTATTTTTGTAAATATATATTTTTTTATTTATTTCAAAGAAGAAAATAGAGGGAGAGAAACATCACTGATGTGAATTATTGATCTGTTGTTTCCTGAACGCCCCCTACTGGGGATTGAGCCTGCTATCCAAGCATGTGCCCTTGACCAGAATCGAACTTGAGAACTTTCAGTCTGCAGGCCAATACTCTATCCACTGAGCCAAACTGGGTAGGGCAATCACACTCATTTATAAGAGTCCTGAAGCTTCTAAACAAATAAGTGGTGACATAAGGATGGGGGATTTGCTGTTTATCTTTTTGTCCTATAGTTTGTAATCTGAGGAGATAGAGTGAAGAGAAAACAAAAGTGGTTTGTTATAAAACTATAGAAAAACTCATATTTATCAGAATCAATTCAGCAAAGTCTCCATATGAGGAGAGATTTTTTATTTGTTGTTTTTGTTTTTTCTGTACCCTACAGTTTTAGTATCAAAACAAGAGGCAAAATTCCATTAAAAAACTTATAAAGAATCCTAACTGGTTTGGCTCAGTGGATAGAGCGTCAGCCTTTGGACTGAAGGGTCCCAGTTTGATTCCAGTCAAGGGCATGTGCCTCAGTTGCAGACACATCCCCAGTAGGGGGTGTGCAGGAGGCAGCTGATCTATGTTTCTCTCTTATTGATGTTTCTCTCTATTCCTCTTCCTTCCTCTCTGTAAAAAAAATAAATAAAATATATTTTTAAAAAACTGGTAAAAAGAGCTAATTCTCAAAAGCAAGTTTAGTGTATATTCTGGAATCAAGATAAAATCAATCCTAGTTTTATTTATTGTGCTGCACAATAGAAGCCAATATTCAAGATGGCAATATTCAGGCACTGTCAAGTTTTCACATACAAAAGATTTTGTTCTATCAACAGCATAATTTCCTAAAGGAAATTATGAACTCAAATTCAAATTGGGAAGATCTCAATACAGCTTGAAATGAACAATTCTCCCTGTTTAATAACTAAGAAAATCTTCTTTTTGTGACATTCTATGCCATGAACATTTAAGTTAATAGAAGCTCCCTTTTTACTTCCAATTACCACTAAGTACCAAATCATATCATGTATACATTACTGAATAAAAACAGATATAAATATTATATATAACATTTACCAAACAGATTGGTGATCGGTGTTCTTGCTTTGGAAACCCTGAATTTCAGCAGACTTGCAATGGTACATATCCAACACCCTTTGTAGGTAGATGTGCCAATGGCACTAAAGCAGTGTTAATTAATTGGTTTGGGAGAGTTTTATTGCCTCCTCTGTGCCAGGCACTATGCTGGAAGCTGGAGACACAGCAGTGAACAAAACACGGAACATGTAGTCTAGTGCCTATGCATTTGGTTGCTTGATAAGCCCAACAGGAATACTGCTACATTCGAGCAAGCTTCATCAGGATAATGTTCCCTCTCCCAAGCCTATGCTTTGTTTCACATTTACAGCTCAAAGTTGATCTTGCAAAACTTGTGAAGAAACATTGAGCAATGTTCACCCAGGGTGTGAAGAATGGGGCTGTGGATAAATTATCACATGTAGAGACTTGCAGACAAAAAGCACTTCCTAATGTGCCTTTTAAAAAGCAACAGCAATGGGCTGGCCTGAGTGGCTCAGTTGGTTGGGAATCACTCTGACCACCAAATGGTTGCTGGCTGGATTCTGGGTCAGGGCACATGCCTGGGTTGTGGGCTCCATCTCCTGTAGGGGGAGTGCAGGAGGCAGCTGATGGATGTTCCACTCTCACATTAATGTTTCTCTTTCCTCTCTCTTTAACAACAACAAAAAATCTTTTAAAAAAGCAACAGCACTGTAACAATTGCAAATAGTTGCCAACAGGCACAAAAATACCTCTTAAATATGCTCCTCCATTAATAGCACTTTTATTGTTTAAAAAGGGCTTTCGGACACATTTCTCATTTTGTGAAGCAGGAAGGGAAGATGTCTTCCATTTGCAAATCGGGATCCTGGGGGGTCAGTGGGTTTTCAAAGATCACACAATAATGAAGTTGTAGAACTAAAAGGAGAACTCAAATTTTAGAGCAATTAATCCAAGTTGATTGGCTGGGCACCTATATATTACTCCTTCCACAGGCTTTGCTGGTCTAGCATGGGACTGTGTTCCCTGGAGATTTTCCTTTCTAAATGATTATAGTTGAGTGATGTGTGCTGATTTGGTAGATGTTCTTATGTCCCATGCTGACAATTCTAGAAGCAAAATCCTGATCAATAACATTAAGAACATGCTGTGTTCCTGGAAGTCCTGGCATTTGAATTGGAGCTGTTGCCCACGTTCTGACCTAGTTTATTTATTAACAAAACGGTGGCAGGTTTCACCAGAGCAGGATGATGAACACTGTTGTCCTGGAAATGCCAAAGTGAGCAATCATCAACGGCAATCTCCAAATGCACTAAGTTAATTCCTTGGAAAATAAAATCAATATCTGGGCGGAACTTTCTTTGGGTGTCAAAACACTTGGGTGGGTGGGTGGTTCCATTCACCTGGTGTGGGCTGTATATTGGGCACCATTATGGGCCAATGCAACATGAAGTTTTACCTGAAAGTATTGTGGCAGACGTTCATGTTCAATTAGAGACAACAACGGTCAACAGCATCAATGTCTACACACACACACACACACACACACACACACACACGCCTTTGAATTTCCAAGAATGTACTCAGGAAAGGATCTAGATTAAATATTTTCAACAATACGGTCAGCTAGAGTTGTTGTGTGTGAGGACTTAACCCAGATTTAAAGGAGTGCATATGCAGTACATGTCTAAGTTGGTTATTTGTAAAGCCGCTCTAACCTCTCACATAATTTTACAGGATATCATTTATAAAACGCCCTCAGGAAATACGATTGAACCACCCCTGATGGGTTCTCCTTCTAGGAGGAGATCCGTTTCAATCAAATGCCAGCGCAATTCTAGTCTGCAGTCTGCAAGTGCTAGAGGCACCATTGCTTTTCAAGAACTGCTTCATATGCCATTTCTTGCTTTTCCAAATGCTTTACTCTTCAGAACACTTCCACAATTTTTCACAAACATTCTTTGTGTGTATTGGAGGAATCAATCTCGTTTATAAGAGGAAACATAAACTCATAAGAGATAAATATCAGACCCAAGATCAGGATCAGCTGAAATTCAGGTCTTTGTAGGTCAAATTCAGTTCTCATCTCTTTCAGGCCTATTTTCTTTAGATACAGACATCTCCCCTCCCCTCCAGATTTGGTGCTACCTCTTCAAGCTGGGCTAGCACTTTACATTGCCTCTGGGAAAGCCAACAGTTGCAAAGCAGGAAGTGTGAGAATGTGACAACTCTGACCTCAACATTAATTATGCATCACAAATAGGAAAAAGTGGGTCAATGGAAGAGAGAAAGGTATATTTGTCCGTGATGCGCCACTCACTGAAACAGCTGACTTCCGGTCCTGGGAGAGACCTCTAATTAAGAAATGATCTTCATGGGGGATTTCCTCCTCAATTTGATGCCTCCTCCAGGAAGATGGAAGTCTGTGTGGTTTCCAGAAGGCTGACCTAGGATGTTATGTGCTCCGTGATTCGCACTTACATCTGGCGGCAGAAGCTCGGTGGTCCCAAGGAATCCAGAGCTATGTGATAGAAACACACACTGTTAATTCCCAAGTAATGGCCTTGGGGGAGCTACCGTTCAAGTAAACGTGTCAGATGCACAATTCGATAAGCAGCTTGTCCCTTTGAATATAAATCAAGGCCAAGATGTTTCCAGTTGGGCTGTACGAGCAAACATTTATAAAATATACTGAATTCTATTAGCCATAACTTTCCCCTGCAGTTATATTTGTCTATACAGAATCAAAGAAAATATTTAAAAAGGCAAAATACAATGGTTCAGGGAGAGTTCCTTCGGTTTAGAAGATCTTTCTCAATATGGCAGAAGCAAACACTTTGAAGCAGAGATGAACAAGATAAAGGGGGAAAAATGATTCTCTGCTACCCATCATGAAAGCAAATGCTTAATCTTTTAGACTAAATTTAAGCGAAGACATTTTATATATTTTTTTCAACTTGTCAAGATATGCTAAACACATTACATAAACCCAGTTCTCTTGCTCGAAATGTATGAAATTTCTTTTCCATTTTTAGGGTATCTGCACACACAATTGACATAGCTGGTTTGAACTGAAAAACTTTATTTTTATTTTTTTATTTCTGTATTTTATTCTGAGCCAAGATGTCCATTTTGTATTGTAAGTGTATTGTGTCCATATCACACATGGCACATACTATAAATGAACAAGATATTGATGGATTTAATTATGTTTATCTGAACATTTTATAAAACAAAACAAAAAGGTTTTGTTTTTTTAAGGTTTTTCTTTTAAGGTTTTTCCAAATTAATTGGAACTAAATCCCATTAATCTTATGGCCTGATGTGAGAGTGATGTGATTTATACAACGTGTGCTGTTTTGAAGTGTATATTTCTACATTTGAAAGTTCAGGACAGGGATATCAATGGGCTGATTCTGGAATCCTGACCCCTTAACATATATTCATGTACCAGATGGTATCAGTTTCTCTCTCAGGAGTGACTTCTTATCTGCTTCCCCATTTCTCACAGCTGTTTCATTGTCTCCTTTGGAGTGCGTCTAAGAGCTTCCTTCTTTGGGGCCTCTGCACCCCTAAGATCACTTCACTGCAGTGCTTCACCTTGCTGTGAGGGTTATCTTTTTGAAAGATAATTATAGTTGTGTTTCATTTCAGCAAAAAGCTCTACTGAACCTCTTTTGTCTTTGGAATAAGCGTAGAATGATAAAATAGCAGGAGCCAAGTATTCCACACAGTCATGTAACAAATCTGCAAGACAGTTATTTGCCATTCTAGAGGATACACAGAGGTATCTCATTTTTGTATTAATTTACATTTTTGATGACTTGTGATGCCCATAAACTTTTTCATATGCTTATTTGCCATCCATATATCTTCTCTAGTTAAATATTTAGTCAATTCTGACCGTTTTAAAATTCTGTTAACAGACATAACTTTTTATGACACAATATTGAAAAAACACATCCCTTTTAAAATCAGTAAGTAGGCAAAGGAGATACTCACTGTCACATCACTGCTTCTATTCAAATTGCAGTAGAGGAGCCAGCCAGTGCTAGGTACATCCATGGATCCTCCGAGGTCACAAGGACTTGTGGCAAAGTGTACAAACAGAAAATTCGGGCCATTTAATAAATGGTGTGACATAATCAGTTATCTGTTGGGGGGGAAAAAAATTGAATTGCTGCCTTGCAATGCACACTAAAATCAATTCTAGATTGATTAAATATTTAACATGGAAGGTAAAACTTTAAAACTTTTAGGAGAAAATATTATAGACTATCTTTATGACTTTGGGGCAGAGAAATATTTCAAAAGCAGTCACAAATGGTACTAACCTCAAATGAAAAAAAAAATTTGACACATTAATTACACTGAAATACTACACTGATCATTAAAAGACACCATAAAGGAAGTGACCTATTTTGGCAAAAATCTGGTAGACATAGAGAAATAAAAGAAAATGTATTAACCTTACTTATAAATATTGATAGGGAAGTCTAATATAAAATATTGGCAAATAGAATCCAGCAGCATATTAAGAGCCGGACAACCACTCTCTCTGCTTTCATTTAAAAATTTTTTATGAAGCACCAACTTACACTATTTGAAGAGGTGAAAAAAATGAGCTGTACAAAAAATTGCAAATGAAGAGGAGAAATTATAATTATCCAAAGATGATTTTATTGTATTTCTGTACAGCCTGAGTTAATCCTTTAAAATTCAGTTAGAAAAAAAGAGGGAAATTATTGGTGACTGGATACTTTTTTATCACGGGAATTGATGGCTTTCCAGAGCCCAACTACCCAGTGAGACAATATAAAGAAAGCACTACACTTGCATATCATGCACAAAGATAAATACCTAGTCATAAGCTTAAAGAGAAATATGCAGGACATATATAATTAAAAAAAAACCACCTCTACTTGAATAGACAAAAAGCTGTAATCTTTTCTTGAATAAGAAGACTCTGTATTATAAAGATGTAAATTTTCCCTAAATTAATTTACAAATTTAGTAGAATCACATGAATAAAACTTATTAATTTTGAGTTATTTTTAGAACTAATAAAGCTAGTTCTAAAATCCATTAAAGAAACAAAAAGGAAATATAATTTTTAAATGAAAAATAAAAAGTTATGGGGCTACCCTAAGTCTGCCACATATCATAAAGTATTAAGATATTTTTTTTGTACTGACATACAGAATAGTCAGAACCATGGAACAGTGCTGAGGCTCATGATAGATAAAAATGCACAAAGTAATTTAGAATCTGATACAATTGGAATTTCAATCAGTTGCCATTGAGGGGAAATGTCAGGATGTTTAGTTTATTCTTATTCTTAAAATGAATTCCTTAGTTGTCAACAATTCAATTTTTCACCAGGCATCATCTAAAAACAATTTTGGAAAAATAGAAGAAGAAAGTGGAAGGATGTTAATGTAATAAAGGATGGGAAATATTTTTCTTTCTAAACAAGATAAAAAACTTAAAAGCCATTAGTTTAGAATATAAAATTACAATTACATAAGACTTAAAAAAAATTGTTGAACAAATCCTGGAGACAAAGTCAGACTAGGAATTATATTTGTGATAGGTATGAGGTAGGACTTTTAAGCTTAACCTCATGAATATGTGATACTTCCTTCAAAACAGGAATAAAAAAATCTAATTTTAAAATGTGCAGAAAACAGTTCAGAGAGAATAGTCTGAGTGTCTTATAAACATATGAAAGAGGCTCAAACTCACTCATAATGGAAAAGGTGAAGGGCCCCATCGGTGTGGCTCAGTGATTAAGTGCCAACCTATAATCCAGGCAGCCACAGTTCCTGCCTCTAGAATAATGTCCCATACCATCTACCTTCTTTTACTCCTCATTTTTGTGATCCGCTGGCTTTCTGCCTGACCTTGCCTCTCTCGTGACCTCTTGATTCCAGGTGCTCCTTAGTTTCCTTGCCTGCCTAGCTCTTTCTTGGTTTGTTGCTGAGCCACCCAAATAGAGTACTACTTTCCAAGATCTCTGACAGCCTGTCCAGCTCTTGGGTCTTTTCTCTTGAGTGAATCGATAGTGGAACATATGCCAGTGCTTTTTTTTTTTTTTTTTCTCCCTTTGTCTCTCACTCTACTCAGGTTCCTTATCTTCTTGGGCATTTACATTCTATCTCCTAGGGATGAGCACAGATGGAGTGGAATAATAAAAGGAAGCCTTTTATAAAGAAAGCTCCTTTCTTCCTTACCTCTGAGAAGGTTGTGGAGCTCAAGATTGCAGAGTTTATTTCCCCTGTTGCAATAGTCCCCCAACCTCTCCCACACCACTGTTCTCCTTACCTAAGTCCCAATTTGCTTTTATTTGACACCATACATAGCCATCGCAACATTAGTGACTACATTCTCTATTCTGTACTTTTTATCTCTCTCACTATTGTGTAACTACAATACCAATTTGTATTTTTTAATCCTTTCACCTTTTTCACCTACTTCCCCAATGTTCCTCCCCTCTGGCAACCAACAATCCCCTCTCTGTGTCTATAAGTCTGTTTCCTCAAAAATTACCAGTTAAAAGTAAGAAGGTGTTTTCAATAGATGAGTGGATAGAAAAGTTGTGATACAATTACACAATGGAATATTACTCAGCCGTAAAAGAAAATCTTACCATATTCAATAATATGGATGTGAGTCATATGGCATCCACATTGCACTGATTGCTTCTCGTTGCCTCTGCTCTAGCTCTCTCTCAGTCAGAATGTGTCCTTTCTACTCCCATTGTCCATGCAAGTGACTGACTTGGTCATTTCTGGAGCTTTTATGTTCTTACATGAGATTGTGCATGAATCGCAGAGGTGTGGGATGTCTTTTTTTTTTTTTTTTCCCCTTTTCTTTTGTTTCTATGTCCCAAATCATCTAAGCTCATTTACGTCCTGAGCTGATTAAGTTCAAAAAGAGCTGGCGGCACTTTCTGAAAAATCAGCAAATCCCTTTCCTCTGCTGTGAACTTGGAAGTTTCCAGCCAAAACAGAGCTAGTGAGTGACCTTTGCAGCATCAGTTCTAATCTCCTTATTCCACAGCTGAGGAAATTAGACCAAAAGAAATTCTGCACTTGTCTGGCATCCTATGCTATTCTAGTGACAAAGCAAGGCCCCAGGCCCCTCGGGTCACAGCCATGGGCCACCTGATTGCAATGCCTCAGCATTAAGCCAAATAGAAGTCAGGTACCTTGCATAAAAACTCAATCATCAATCTTTATAATTTGCACATGTTACGTGAGAGAGATATAGACTTTTAGTTAGCTATTTGGACTCTCTTGATAGTTACAGACTCTGAGACTATCATAGGTTGGTGTCCTTTAGGCAGGTGGTACCTACCCAAATATAAATAGATGAGGGCTATTAGGTCTTTTACCCAAAACAGACTCATTTTCCACTGTGTTTTCTTTTTCATGGCTGGGCCATCTGATTACACTTTCTTAACTTGAAACACATCATCCTGATTGGCTCTCATCACCTTAGTGGCTTCATGATGTCAGGTGGACAGAATAGACCAAGAAGGAACACTTTGGTGGCCAAATTACACAAAACCAGCTTTCAAAATTACAAAGCATAATTATCAGAAATGGTAGCATTGCAAATTGGACTTGTGTAGGTGTGTTTTTCAGAGAAGTAGGGGTTTAAGTAATTAAATAAATAAAAAAACACCAAACTTTTCCTTTGCTTATGAAAGTTGAGTGGTCAAAGAGGAAGCTGGGAGAAAGCAGGGCTCTGAAAAGCAGGATGGCATGGGGGTGGGATGATTAGGGAGCTATGTTGCTGTCTCCTCTTCATCTCTGGGGATTGGTGGGTAGTGGGAGTACCCAACCATCTCAGGACTCTGTTTGCCTCTTTTATTAAAAAAATGTTTTTATTGATTTCAGAGAGGAAGGGAGAGGGAAAGAGAGCAAGAGAAACATCAATGATGAGAGAGAATCATTGCTGCACTCCCCTCAGTGGGCTTTGAGCCTGCAACCTGTGCATGTACCTTGACCAGAATCAAACCTGGTTCATAGGTCGATGCTCAACCACTGAGCCAAGTCAGTCAGGCTATGTGCTTCTTTTGTAAAAACAAAACAAAAACATGAGTGCTCTTTAGAATATTTCCAACAATGAAATTAGATTCCAAAATTCTGTTTAATTGTCAAAACTATTATTTTAACTTTTTTTTTTTTTTGCCCCTAGGTTTGCCCATGGCTTGAAAAAAGTAGAGTAACCATACTATATATTTATATTCCCAAGCAATCTTATTACTTTATATCTGGTAAAATTCCAGCAGCAGAAAATTCCAAAAAAATGTCATAGGTAGTTAACAGTTACCTTAAATATCTCCGAGTTCAGAAGCCTCATGTCCAGACAGTGCTGGAGCTCATGAAATCTGTCTGTTTGCTCACTTCTGCAGGAGACCCTTTCTGTTCCCGCATCTGAGTCAGCGTGTTGTGATAAATAATGCAGTGCCATACGAGGGGGACATTTGAAAAAAGAGAACAAGCAGACACAGAAATGGAAATTAACCCCAGGCCTGCCAGCCTCCGCCAGGGATAATGGCGTCACATAATTCCAGGGTTAAATGAGAAGTAGGCGCCTTTTTACTGGGTCCGGCTCTTTGTCCTTGCTTTAGTGTGTCATTGTAGCAACTGTCATGTAAGGTTAATGACAGCCCCTCATTACCCTTGTCAAATATGTAATAATGTGGCCCAACAACGGGCCTGAATGGCTTCTGCTTGTCAGACCCCTATGTTTTGCCTAGCAGATGGTCACTGTGTTTGGAGGGGCCCTCGCTCAGCTCCATCACACTGATATCCTGAACACGTGTGTGTGGTGTGTGCGGGAAGCGTTTTCCCTTGATGGGACAGTGTGTGGCTAGAATACCAATTGAGCACAGCAAGACGACTGCAGACTTCCCCCTCCCTCCCCTTCTCTCCTCCCCCAAATCCCTGCTCGCTTTCTGTCGGGCTTGGGGGTGGGGAAAGAGGGAAGATGGGACCTTTCTTGTCTCTCTCCCATTATTTCTGGCGACACACAACACTTTTCAGCTGTGATATGCACCCGTTTTCCAACCCTTTATTTGGATCACTTAGGATGCAGCACCCATGAAATTTAGACGTTCTATTCTCAGAGACATGAAGACAAAGGGGAAGCAGCCTCAGGGAGGGAAGTGGCAGGGGGCAGGGTTGACTGGGGGAGAGCTACAGTCCAGGTGGCAGGAAGTGGGAACTCTAGGTGGTGACCTTGAGCACAGCCATTGCTCTGCTCTGTTTGTTCCCCCAGGAAGGTCCCCTGGCTGCAGGAGGTGAGACACCCACGTGAGGCCAGACACAAGGATTCTGAGTCCTGCCCCAGGGCTTCGCAGTGGGCCCTTGTTCATCTCCTTCTCTGTGGCTTTTCACACAATGCCACTTCCTGTCTCAGAAACGAACAGTGGCTCCTAACTGCTTCAAACATCAACTTGAACTCTAAATCACATCTGCAGAATGAGGGACTAGGAAAGCCATTGTTTTTCCCTTACTCATCTGTTCCCACAATGTTACAGGCTGCTGTAACATCTATCTACTTTTCCTGTGAAGGGGTTTTCTTGGCTTCTGTCTTTGCTAGTGCCTGCCCTGCCCTATGAATCTCTCTGGCGCTCCCTCTACTCAGCTCCTAGTCTTCAAAATCATTTCCCATAGACTTCCACTAACTCCACATGGCTCTGGCAACCGCTACATCTTTAAACAGTCCCAATAAATAAGAAAGTGCTTTCCTAGTCAATATACATTCAAAAAATTTTAGAACTGGAAGAGAACTTACACATCATTCCATGCAACCACTTCATTCTGAAGATGAAATAGTCCAGTCTGCATTGGTCAAGACCAAGTTCAAAGAGCTGATACCAAAGCAGGAGCAAACCTAGGTCTTTGGATTCTGAGTTTTGTCTCTTGCTTCCCCCTGTAGCAGAAAGCCCACTCCTTTCACTTCACTGTATCAGAGCCTGCCATTGTCGTCTGTTCTCTCCCACAGGGATGGCAACGCCTCGGGAGGAGATGCAGCCTTCCTTCCTTTGTAGGTGCCCACAGACCCCGCACAGTCCTGTGGGCGCAGGGATGTGGCTGCAGGTCTCAGTGCTAATGCCAATCCCTTTTGTAATCTCCATGACTTTTACCACTTTGCCAAATTACCTGTTGGCGCTCATGTCTTGGTATTAACCTAACAAGTGACATTTTCCTTTTTATCTTTTGTGTAACTATCCCTGAGGCCAGCCAGTCACTGTGAAGCAATCCCTTCTGAGCAAAATGGCATGTTAGGTCTTCTGGGGAGAGAAGCCTCCGGCCTAAGACAGGGAGCCTTCACCTTCCAATCATCTGAGAAGTGATGCTGAACTAAACCAGAATGATTGGCAGCCAGCCTTTCCAGGGTGGAAAAGGAAATAAACCCTGAGTCCTTTCTAGCCCGGTTCCCCTGGAGGAGGGATGTTAGACTTGGCATTTACTATCTTCTCTTTTTCCATCCTTTAGTAGTCATTCCTCACTCTCTCAACTAACATTTACTGAGCACCCAGTGTTTCAAAAATTATTCTGAAATATACAAAGAAGTAAGATAAAACTCTGGGTCTGTAAACACTGTCCTCTGGTAGAAGAGATATATACACTGACATACCTCCTCCTCCTTCTCCCTACAGCCTCTGACATGATGCATCCTCTCCCCCACTGATCCCCGAGCCTCACCATCTGCCATGTGTCAGGGAGTTTGTATCCATACTCAGCAATCTTCCCTACCTCCCCAAACTCTTCTCTGAATGCTGTTCTTACCTCCTGCATCCTTACTTGATGCCTAGCTGGTCCATAAGGACTTGGTTTTCTTAATACAGGTTCATTGCTTATTTTCTCAAATCACGATAACTCAGGGCAGAGTTCTGGAGTCAGAGCCCTCCTCAATCCTTATTGGCAATCTTGGTCGATATTTGTGCTCCACTTTATAAAAAAATACAACTCCATCCTACTCCTCTGAACCTTACACCATCTGGTAAAGCCACCTGTTCTCCTTTTTGAGCGGCCTGCCCGTGATCTCTTGGTAACCAACATCCTCTATGTCATGAGTTCTGAATCAATGGACAGCCACGGAGATGCCCTCTCAGTTCCTTGACCACCTATCTTTAGTGGCTGATTCTTTCAAGCTCTTCCTCTCAGCCTTCTTCTCTCACATTCTAGATGTCTCCATAAGTGGGAACTGTAACACATTTAAAATAGCAAAATAAAATGGCAGATTCCCTCCCATGGACCTCCTAATTCACTTGTTGAAATATAGCCTGGAAGCATCATCCCGTAGATGTCTATCATCTATTTTCCTCCTGGCTCCACTTGCCTTCTTATCAGTGAAGAGTCAGTGGTAACTAGTGATAATCACTTCCTTGCAAAAGCCTTTCGCTGCCTTGCTCCTGTTTACATCCACCATACTTTCCATCCACAATATTTCTTGGCAAAATCCCAAACTGGGATAAATCCAACCATCTGTCTCCCCCATGGATACATCTGAGCAGTTGATTGTCACTGGTGAGACCTAGAAACTGGCCAGACAGGATTTCCTTCAAATGTACCAATACCATGTCAAATGAGTATTTAACCTGGCTCATAAAGCTGTCTAGTATGCTCGCCCTATGAGACCGCTCTTCTATCTTTTCCTCTGTCTTCAACCTTGTCTCCATCTCCTTCCCCAAACATTTCTTGCCCTGTTTTCCTGCTCCCTCTCTGGATCCCTCCAATTTCTTGGTCACACATCATCCAGAGTGAGTTTTTTAATGATGCAGAATAGATTACATTCATTCCCTACTGAAACCACTACTGTGATGACCCAATGTACCAGATCCAAGGGCAAACCCCTTCACTTGGTCTGACTCCCCTGGAACAGGCAAGAAAACAGATTCCCACCTGGAGCCTGCAGAAGGGAAGGCAGCCCTGCGGACACCTTGTTGTTAGTCCCATGAGACCCATTCCAGACTTCTGGGCAAGGTCATACATTTGTGTGGTTTTAAGCCATGAAGTCTGTGGTAATTTGTTACAGAAGCAGTGGGAAGGGAATGCAGGAATGAAGTTGTGGATGTAAACTGAAATGGGGGTGAGGAGGCCTACTGCAAAGGTCAGCAGTTGGCCCTCACACAGCAGGAAGTGGGGAAGAGCAGGCATTTTAAATCTAGGGGGCAGCGTGGTCAGCTTTGTTCATGGGACCATCTCTCTGCATTAGTGTGGAAGCGTGCTGCTGTGGAGGCAAACTGACAGCACAGGGACCGCTGTGGAGCTTGAAACATCCCCTGTGAGTGATTAGGAAAACTGGGAAGAAGGTTCTAGAGGCATTTTCCTTTTTTGGTCTCACACTGCTATTTAGCTCTGAAGTTTCCATAAATTTATGCTTATTTCTTTTTTAAGAAATATATTTTCATTGATTCCAGAGAGGAAGGAAGAAAGAGAGAGAGAGATAGAAACATTAATCATGAGAGAGAATCATTGATGGGTTGCCTCCTGGGTGCCCCCCACTGGGGATCGAGCCCACAACCCTGACATGTGCACAGATCAGGAATCGAACCGTGACCTCCTGGTTCATAGATCAATGCTCAACTGCTGAGCCATGCCAGTGGAGCTATGCTTTATTTCTTAATCTGGAATAAAAGTGTCTGAGAGGTAGTGGCTTTTTAAAATTCTGGTTTGTGTCTTTCTGAATCCTTAGCAGTAGCTGCTCAATAAGTATTGATTGGCCTGATAGTGGATGATGAGACTGGGAAGCTGGCCTCCCGTCTCTGGGTCTGAGCCAGTTTCTCAGACAAAACAGGAAGGGTGTGAGCCAGACCAATGGCAACCGTGGTTCTTCCACGAACGGGCTGCTCCTTCTAGGACCAAGAGTTTCTCGTCTATAGAACAGGCTTTAAAGTAATTCCGCCTCTCCCAAATTCAAAAACGAATGAGATCAACTTGAAAAGAACATCGATTATTGGGAGAGGCTGCCCTCGTTCTGAGGCTCTGAATTCAAAGCAGAATCCTCAAAACACCATTGATTATGCAACATCTGCTGATCCAACGGCTCAACTGAAATCACTGGGACCTTAATTTCTCCTGCTTTTGAAGAGAGTGTGACAGAGGATTATAAAAAGCTGTGTGTGGTTCAGTGTGTGGCTGCCTCCCCTCACCCCCCTCGTCTGAACTACTTAAAAAAAAAAAAATAAAGAGGACAGCTGTGGAATGAGCCAGTTCAGCAATCTGCTTCTTGCCTGTCGTCCTGCCCTACTCTCTGTGTGTTCCTCTGGGAGGGAATCTGGGGAATAGATGGCAGGAAATCACAGGCAAATTCTCGAACTCCTTGGAGGTGGGGCCAGGCAGGGAAAGCACAGTAGAAACTATAAAATGCAACAGTGGAGCCGGCTCCTCCCTCGGGGCCGATCGGAGAAAGCTGGTCTTCCTCCTCGGGGACTGAGGCATTTGAAATGAATTGTTTCCATGTTACACAAATACTTCATCTGAAATGAGGGAAATAAAACACCCTAATGCAACCGCAGGCCTCCTTATAAGTATGAATTTGAATTCACGCACACATATACACACGCATGTGCCAGAGAAATCAAGCAGCGTTTGTTAGCATAAATGATCAGGTGTCTTCACGCCAGTAGTTTTCCAGGCAGCAGCACTGGCTGGCCTTATGAGCGAGCGAGCGAGCAGTGAGATTTGTGTTTGCCCAGCTCCCGAGTTCTGCAGTGTCTTTGCTGCAGCCTGAGGGCACAGCCTGCCTGCGGGCACTGGACAAGCTGGCAAGATGAGTGACCGTTTGCTGTTGGTGACTCCTCTCTAGACAGGAATGAATTCCTGGTGCCTCTTGTCCAGAGTAGAGGAATTTAGCTTTTTCAATGCAGACCCATGTGTGTGTTATCCACTCCACTGATCAGAAACCTCTATACTAATGTCTTACGCTGGCTCTCTCTTTGGGGCCTATCTTTTCTGGCCTTCATTGCCTTCTTCCTTCTTGCCCCCATTGCAGATCCAATGGTTCTACTCCCTGTTTTAGGGACATAAGCTGCTCTTCCACACATCTGTGCCACCACTTATCTTGTTCCTCAACCTGGCCTTCTTCCCTATCCCCTTTACCACCTAAGAAACCTACTCATCCTTCAATTCCCTGCTGAAATGTCATCTTTTCTGGGAAGCCAGAAACATGTTTGAAGGCCCATTCTTACCGACCCAGGCAGATCAAATGACCATTCCTGAGCCTCCACACTGCATTTACACTTTTATTTTCAGCACCGATCCCACATGCTGACTTGCATAATTTGTGTTTTTGTCCATCTCTCCCACTAGAGTCTGTGATTCCCTTGGGGCCTGGAGTTCTATTAACTTCATTCTTGCAAATTCCATAGAGACTAACATGTTGCCATATTTATAGTCAGTGTTCAGTGAATATGTGGGCAATGAAATGGACCCACGTCAATCCCTGGACCCACATCAATCCCGGGACCCACCAGGCCAACCCTCTCCTCTCCTCTGAGCATCTCTCTTTGGAATACGTTGACAAAAGAAAGGCAGGTGTGTCCATCTTGTAGGATACCAACATATGAAAGGCACTCCGATAGGGTGCTAAGTGGGACTCCCATGAAGCCAGGAGGTAAGGGGCTGCTCGTGTCTTGATACTCAGTTGTTAAAATGCCGCTCGAAGAGAGAACAATGCAGAGGTCAGTCCGCATAAGAGAATGCAGCTTTTGCCAAAAGCAGAAACGACAAGGACACTGCTTCTCATATTCCCAAAATTATATCAGCTTTTGAATTTACAAATGGATGCCAAGTTCTTTCCAGCCTCAATGTGGAGGCATTCGTTTTCATCCACTTTATGTTATCCAGAGAGCAGGAAGCATTATGTCAAAGTCATGTGTGTCTACTGGGTTTTGTCTTCCTCCTAAAGAGAGGAGCACTTATCAATTTGGGGACGAGGGTTAAAAAGAGCAAGATAATAACAACAAGCAACAATTGCAGAGCAATTTGCAGCCTACAGCCCCTTCAATCTGCAATTTTATTTAACCCCCCCAGACAATCTTTCGAGGCTGGTCCCATTGCCCCCACTTTGCAGAGGAGGAAACTCGGGCTAATGATGTTTAAGTGACTTGTCTAAGACTGTGTAAAAGCAACAAGACTGACAGAATGCTATTTATTCAGAGTAACATGGAGTGAATTGAACTCCGGGATGATTATACTGGAATTTTCGCTATAATCATGCAACCCTTACTGACTGCCTCTGATGGAGCAGGCACTGTTCTAAATGCTTTACATGTATTAACTCATTTAATCCTCCAACCACTGCATGAGGTAGAAACAATTATTATTACCCTTATTTTTAGATGGGAAAACTGAATTCCAGAGAGGTTAATTATCCTGGTCCTGCTCATGTAACCGGTGAATGACAGAGTGAAGATTTGAACGGAGGCAATCTGGCTCCCGAGTCCATATTCATAACCACTGTAGTTGACTGCCTCTTGGGAGATGTGGTGCCAATGTGAGGCAGTGACTCTAATGAATAGTAATGGAATGCTTTCATCCTTATATAAATGTTTAATGTTTTTATTTTAAGACTTTCAGAACCAACAAAAACGTTTGAGAGACAGAATCTGCTACTTCTTGAATCCCTCCTCGTTTTTCTCTGCACACCCAATGCCCAGGACAGTGCCCCGTACAAAGGAGGATTCAGAAAGCTATCTAGGGAATGAATGAAAATGATGCATTCAATGTTCAGTTATCAGTAGTTGGGGGGAATAATCCTATTGACCCAGTTGAAACACCAGACCATAAATCTATTTCACACTCCTCTGTATTCAAGTTGAAAGGGACAATCTTTTCTTTTTCTCTATTTCCATTCACCTTTTGGAGCTCAGTTTATATGTCACTTGCTTTAAGAAGTCTTTCCTATCCTTCTGTGCTACCCCAGTATCACCATTAACTCTGCAGTAGGTGCTCCTTGGGGAAGTATATAGTTTTCATTTATATAGGAATATTGTAATATTTGTGTCAATTTCCTTTCTATGATACCGTGGCATACACACACACACACACACAAACACACACATTGTGACTTCCATAGATGGTGTTTCATTCATTCACTTATCCATTCATGTTGTTTTTCTGCAGATTAGAAATCTAAATGTTCAAATTGTAGGTATCTATTGGAGGAATAAATGAGGGAGTGAATCTACTTTAGCAGCAGACACCCAGAAGTGTTCAACGATTAATACAAACATATAAACAAAGTGCATTATCCAAGCTGGGAAGTCAGTTATTGGTCTCCTCAGCCAGTTATCCTAGTGTTTGAAGAACTGATACTAACACAGAGTCCCTGAGTACTTTTTTCTCTCACTCGAAGGACTCAGAGTGGTTACTGTGGCTCCTGATTCTGGCTTGTTAGCTCCCAGGGCTTTTGTAGGATATTGACCTGCCCTTCTCCCATTTGGCTTGACTTGGATGATCCTGATGCTACTGTGGACTTGCTTTTTCCACTTTGAAGTATAAAAATTAAAATTCATCAGATATGCATGCACAAACACACACAGACATACACAGACAGTATTAACATTTCAGCCATATTAATATCTTATTGTTTATTTATGTTAGGTTATGTGTATTTTTAAACTCTGCATTTGAGAACAGAACAAGGTGGGCAAAATTAATTGTCTTATAAACCATCAACATTGTGTTCTATCGCTCATATATCATATGCCATAAAGATTTTGCTCAAGTGGTTTACTTCTGAAGAGACCTTTTTTTTTTTTTTTTTTTTTTTTTTTTTTTTTTTTAAATAAATGAAAGCCAAACTGTAAGGCTGAAAGAATTATAATTTTTAGTTACTGTTTAAACACAGTGTCACCATCTGCCTCAAATCTTAAATTTTTCTCCAAACAGATAAAATCTAAATCTACTTATTTCCACAGAAATGTAATTTCTAACATTAAGTAATAATTCAATAAAGAATTTGAAGAAATTTCTTGTTCACAGTCATAGGATCAGTTGTGTTGGGTCTTTTCTAATTTACACTAATAGAGAAACATGCAGATTGACTGTACCTCTGCTATGCCCACAAGCCATGCCCACCAGCCAATCAGGAGAAGTATGCAAATTATCCAAACAAAGATGGCTGTGGCCACGGAGCAAGCAGAAGGCTTGGGTTGCCCCAGCAATGGAGGAAGCCAAGCTCCCCACCCACTCTGGCCAGCCTTGGCCTCCGCTCAAGGCTACAAAGATTCAATTATAGAAGATAAATAAATCCCAGATACCAGGGCCTCTGCTTTGGGCGGGGGGGGGGGGGGGGGGGGGGGGATTGTGTGTGTATGGCTGGCCTGCAAACCACCACAAGCCCCTTGCTCAGGCCACCCCCCAACCCAAGGGAATCCCCACTCTGATCCGGGACACCCTTCAGGGCAAACCAGCCAGCCCCTACCTTTGCAGTAGGCCTCCATCCTATCTAATAAGGAGTAATATGCAATTCGATAGTCACTCCAACACACAAGATGGTTGCCCCAATGTGGACACAAGATGGCTGCCACAAGATGGCCAACAGGGGAGGGTAGTTGTGAGGGACCAGGCCTGCAAGGGAGGGCAGTTGGGGGTGATCAGGCCAGGAGGGGAGGGCAGTTAGGGGTGATCAAGTCAGCAAGGAGAGAAGTTGGGGGTGACTGGACCTTCAAGGGAGGGCAGTTGAGGGGAACCCAGGCCTGCAGGGGAGGGCAGTAGGGATCGGGCGTAACTGGGCAGTTGGACATCTCTCCAGGGGTCCCAGATTGGAAAGGGTGCAGGCTGGGCTGAGGGACACATGCCCTCATGCACAAATTTCATGCACTGGGCCTCTAGTTAAACCTAACTATGTAAAGAGCATGGCTGGATTTAAGGAGACTTTCATAGGTGGGTTTCAAAGTTCTTGTTTTGTGAAATGATTTATTCTCATGGAAATTTGGAAGATGATTCATGGATGACTATGACTCTTACCCTGAGACTTACCTGAGCTCTGGGGATCCAGTGTGCATTTTCAGCAGTGGTAGGTGTTGGCAGGTGCTCACCAAGGGTACACTGGGTACTGGCCAACCAGGTATGTCAGCTGCCTATGAATGGTAGGTAGTGTCAGCTCTGGCAAGAACAGTGAGATTGTTTCAAGGGAGAAATTACTTGCAGATTTCTAGCCATCAACATTTGATATTCACATTTTGAGTTAAAATATGTCTCTGTCTAACCTCAAAGAAAAGATTAACCTTTCCTCATATCCCAATAATTATCTAAGAACATTCAAGTATTCTTAAACACTTAGGTACATTATTAAAATTTAGTGGAGGTTTGAAAATGATTCTGAAGGCATTGGTTTTAGAAGAGGATTTGAAAATGTTTAGAAAGAAAGCTTATTAACATGGTTGAACAATTTTATGAGAATTACTTAAAGGACTTTAATTCTATCTTTGATGGGAATATGTTGTACTACGCCTTTAAATCTAATGGATTCCTTTTAATTTGCTTTTTATATCTATATATTCTATTCCAAAGAATAAAGTGAGGTAAATAAGCAAAAAAGGTCTGGAAAATAGTACTGGGACTAAGACTATGCTGTATTAAATCAGCCTATAAAATACAGGTGACATTAAATAGTGATATTTATATGGCTTCTATAGTTTAAAGGGTAAAAACATATTTTCTGAATTTGTGTGAGTGTATTTCTCATACATAGATAAAATTCTTGAAGTTCTAGCCTAAATAATTTTCTTGGTTACTGAGAATTTCTCAGTTTTTGATAGTGCAACCATGTGAAAAGAGTTGCATGATGTATTGGTTTCTGGTATAAATGAATATTTTATACACACAAATGCCCCTGGACTTATGATGGGTTATGCCTTGATAAACCCATTATAAATTGAAAATATAAAGTAAAAAATGAATTCAATACACCCAACTTATAGAACATCATAATTTAGCCTAGCATACCTTAAACATGCTCAGAACACTTATATTTAGCAAAATTATCTAACACAATGAATACAATGTGCAGTATGGTTTATTGGTCTTCATGATCATATGATCACCCTAGAAATAAATTGACTCTTTCTGGTAATTTTTATGTTGTGATTGGAAGGAGGAGTTGGGAGCTTAAGGGGTGCTTGCCTTTGAAAGTCAGCTGAATCCGTTTAAAGATCTCTTTTCTATTGTATTAGAAAATAGATGTGGCAAAAGAGGGACCCAGTAAATGACTCCTTTTCACAACCATGAAACCACCACACACACACGACTCTTTACAATGCTAATCTTTAAGCATTGACAATTATAACATATTATCATTAAACATTTTAGAGATATGTATATCTCTAGGTTCCTTTAATGTGCCTAACTCTTGAAGGCTATAGCAAACTACAGCAATTATTGATAAAATTTAATTGTATTCTGATTGTCCACTTGGACAATTTAGTTAGTATTACAGAGTTGGGGTGAGAATGAGTTCGTGTAAAATTTTCAAACCCTGAACAACTATTTTTTTATGTTATTTTATTTGATGGGAAGGCATAGGCAAGAGCATATTATTAAATTCCCTCTAAATAATAAAATGAAGGCTCATAGTCTGGATTAGAGGGCTATTTTCAGAGACTCACAGAGGATCTGGGTGTTTTCCCCCCAGAGGGAAGTTATTTCCTGAATTACTTGAATACTTGAGTTTGTATGAATTACCTATGTTCTTTTCTGATTCTTTGTTTCTATCTAGCCAACATCAAATGTTAAAGATTTTTTTTTGTTTTATAAGCCAGTTTTGTTTCTTATGCCTGCAGGGTAGATAGCAACATTTATCTTATTTTAAAGTTAATTGTACATGTATCTTAATATTCTTTAGGAGAATAGCATAAATGACTGGTAGGTTTGAATGGATGTAGAAGCTTGAAGAGAGGCTTTTGAAGGAATGGGACCCCATCATCCCCTTATAGTTTTAAGTTATGTTTTTTATATTGTTCCCTATTTGACCTAAATTCTGATTGAGAAAGATAAATATTGAGAAAATGGAGATGTAATCACCTGGACACAAAGCAGTGTATTTTAATTTAAAGACTTTCTGGTAAAAAATGCATGTTCTTTTCAATGTGTATAGAACCTTTCATGCTTCAGAGATGCTGGAATCCAAACTTTGGGAACAACATCTTTTCCTCATCTAAGACTCAAATTCCCTTTTGGCAATTGCAAACATCACCTCTCCCTTACCTTTCCTGGTAGCTCAAGTCGTATCACCTGTCTGTCTCTGACCATTTCTCACTCTCTCCATATGGCGTTTGTGTATTGTGCTCAAAATCTCAGGCTTAAGGCTTCTGGGGGAGATATTACCTTTGGGAAATCTGGAATCACATACTTAAAACCCCTAGACCCAAAGGATAGAAGTGCTGCTTGAGAGTTTATAAATCCACTCTGTGTCTGGGTGTGGGAGAAGGTGCTGTGATATGCAGCCTACTAGGACATGCAGTGGCAGGGGGTCAGTTACCCAATGGGAGGTAAAGAGGTACAACGTCCAGTGGGAGCAAAGGGATGGTGGAGAGATAGAAATAACAGATGTCTACTCCAAGTACCAGAAATCCCTCATACATATGACTATGCCCATGTCTTTGTGTTTACACTTATATCTGCATCTACATATCTATAAGTATGTCTATATCTATACCAATATCTGCATCTGCAATACTCTGGGAGAAGATATGTCTATATCCATATCTATGTCTACAGCTTTTTCTCATATCTGTACTTTTATCCATGTATATATGATTTATTCATTCTATAGCACTTTGGAGTATGTTTTGGTTAAAGATGATCTATTATATATATGTAGCTACTAGATATGTATTTATAGAACACTGTCAGTATAAACAGTTCTAGAAATATAAAAAAAAATCAAGTTTAAATAAGTCTTGTCTTATTCTTCTTTCAGCCATTAGAACATATGCCAATTCAAAGCAGGTGAGATATTTCTACATTTGCACACAGTATGCACATATTATTTATTTGCTTTTTCTTTAAATGAGATTGACAGGAGGAATACTCCTGGGAGAAGATATGTGACCCTACATAATTTAGTGTTTTTGTACTGAATATATAAAATTCCTAACCAAGAATCTTAACTTTTTAATTTTTAAAATTTGTTTTCTTAGTCATTATTATGATATTATTGGATAAGATACAGATTATAAAACTAATTTTTAGAGCATGAGTCTGGAAAATAAGCTTAAGATTAATGTAGAAAATTATGACTAGTCAATAAAGGTGTTTATATAATGAACAGTTAGTTTATCACTTTGGGCAGTGTGCTCTGAATTTTTTTAATCCCAGAGAATACAATATAGTTTTATTTAAAACATTACCTAGAAGAGTTTGAATCTCTGGTTGAAAAAATGATTTGCAATGATGAGCTGAAAAATGTATCCATTAGCAATAGCAGTTTGATAGTAGGCCATATATTGACTGTTAATTAATTTTCACTTTTTCATCTTAAAATGGATTAACCATCTTGATGTTTTCCTCTAGGGGTTACTGTGTGAAATCATGAGTCAAAATGATTATAGTACAGATGGAAAGCATAGAGCTATGTACTTTCCAAATACACTAGTTTCTCAACTAGGATTATGAATTCTACTTCTGAAATGTTTCTTCATATCATGATACCCCACACATTATAAATTCCATGGTTCAACTCAGGATTTATTCACTTCCAATCAATATTGGTGGCAAGTGAGTACAATATTCTTTAAAATGTCTTGAGAAAAACAAACACAAAACTGGGTTATTTACTGACTTAAATAACCAAGCTATACAAAGGGTGGGGTAGAGCTAGTCTCAGGGCAGATAAAACCAGAGCCTGAAGGAGCTTCTGACCTCAGGGTCTCTAGCTCTTGGTCTATTCTGTCTACTTTTGTATTTGTCAACCTCTTTACTTGACTTAGGTGTGGTGCTTATAGTTTCAGATTGCAGGCTTCTCCATGTGGTGGAGACATTACCTTTGGAAAATCTGGGATCACATCTTTACATCCTTCAGACTCAAGGTTAAGAGGTGCTGGTTGAGAGTTTCAGTCAACCCTAAACCTGGTGTGGGAGGAGGTGCTGAGATTGGCAGTTGACCACAATGTGTAGTGTGTGTGTGTGTGTGTGTGTGTGTGTGTGTGTGAGTGTGTGTGTGTGGGGGGGGGGTAGGAGGTGGTGGGGGGTGGTGGTCAACTCCTCAGTGGAAGGGAAAGGGGTGTTCTTTTCATTGGGAGAAGAGTTAAAGATGTCTACTTTCAAAAAGAAAATCTTTTGGACATTTTTACCAGTTTAGAGCCTCATGTAGAATATTGGTGTTCAAAGTTACTCATGAATCTTTAAATGTAAAGCAGCATGACAATGAACAGAACACCTACTGGCATCAGAAAAACCTGCATTAGAATACCAGCCATAGCTCTCAGTAATTTTGTGACCTTTGTTGTGAATTGAATTATGTCGCTCCAAATTCACATGTTGCAGTGTAGCCCCTAAGTCAGAATGTGACTTTATTTGGAGATTGGGTCCTTACAGAGGTAACACATTTAAAGTGAGGTGCTTTGGGTGAGCCCTAATCTAATATGAATGGTGTCCTGACACAAGGGGAAATGTAAACACAGAGAGACGCACACAGAGGAGAGACTATGAGAAAAGGCAGAGGGAGAAGACAGCCATCTCCAGGCCCAGGAGAGAGTGGGAACAGATTCTCCCTGGAGCCCTCAGAAGGGACTGATGCAGCTGACACCTTGATTTTAGACTTCTAGCCTCCAAAGCTCTGAGACCATACTTTTTTTTTGTTTGTTTAAGCCACTAAGTTTGAAAATGGATAAAAAAGATGGAAATGGGCAGAATATTTGCAGAAAAGGGGAGGAAAGTAGATGGAAGATTTTAAATAATGATTATAAAAATAACAATATTTTGAGCATCTGATGTGTAACAACTACTATGATTAGAACTTCACATTCATTACTTCATTTAACCCTTATATATAATTAAAGTGATAGTATGCCAATTTTATACATGACATAAAATTTAGGGAAGATAAATAATTTAGCACAGTGTAAGTAAATAGTAGTCAGAATTCAAATCTAAGTTAGATTTATTGCAAAGACCATGCTCTTAAAAAAGTCTTTATTGTTTGAAAGTATTACATATATCCTCCTTCTTCCCCCCTTTGACCTTTTCTAACCTGCCCCTGCCCCCTGCCCCAGGCCCTCACCACCCTATTGTCTGTGTCCATGGGTTATGCATATATGCATACAAGTTCTTTTGGTTGATCTCTTCCCATCCCACCCCTTTCCTTTGAGATTTGATCCTATGCTCTTAATTATTGTGTTAACCTATGGTAGAAATTTAGCTCTAAGGTTAGCAACTAGAGAAGTCTGGCATGGAATGGAGTAAGTCCCCACAGTTGAAAAAAAAAGTAAGTCAAAGATAAACAAGGCAAATGCAACAGCCAATAGTCCAAGAAGATCAGCAGCATTGGGCGTTCCTCCGCTGGCACTAACTCCCTCTGCCAGACATGGTTACTGACTGGACTCCAACCCTCTGCAAGTTGTTCACTGAGGAGACTGTTAGGGCGGTCCCAGGAGATTAACGCAGCTCTGGACATCTTACTTCAATTTGTGTATTTACTCAATCAATATTAGTACCTTTACATGCTCTTCTTCCTCCCCCTAGTTCACCCATTGTTCTGCAGTCTGGGTGACAATTTTTGTGTCCTTCAACCCTTTTCACATGTAAAATAGGCTTTTAATATTATTGACAGAGACAGGTGAGAGATCCCATGGAGAAGGAGGAGGGGTACAATGGTTAATTCAAGGAGGAAATAATAGATGAACATATTGGGTTTTAATTGAAACTTTATTTGTTCAGAAGGGAGGAAACTCTTCTTTAGAGTATATTTGCTAAGAAGGTAAGTGGTAGAGTTAGACTGCCTGTGTTTTAAATCTTATCTCTGTGTGATTCTGGGTCACTTACATACTCTTGAGGTATCTCAGTTTCCTTGTCTGAAAAATGGGAGATAATATAGCTGCATTAGAGGTAAATGAGTTAATAAATACAGAGTGCTCAGAACATCATGGACCACAGTAAGCCTTCACCTCAGGCTGGCTTTTGTAATAATTAAATACCCCTTGCTCACTTGCTCACTTGAAACTATGGTGAATGAGCCAGGCTTGTGTTATGGATCATTCTGCTGCACAACAACCACCACCACATAGATATATTTTGAAATAACATCAGTACTTTGCTGCCTTGGGGAATCAGCATTCTAAAGCACTCTCTTACATATAAAAAGAGGCAGAACCTCCATGAGGCTGCCCATTGTCTCTCAAAGGCAAAGAAACATAATGATCTATTTATCTTTTCGGTAAAACTTCTCTACCTCAGGAATTAATGGTAGGATTACCCAGGAAGTACAGTAAAATCATCTTCTTCCTGCCTCATTTATCCACGCAGCTCTGACTGTAATTTGGGTCCTTTATCGTTAGTGCCTGGGCACCAGTAGAACGAAGGCCCTTTGTACAGGAACACACCTGGGACATGCTGCCGTGGGCTCCCTAATGAAAGCGGTGCTTAGAACAAAAGGCAGGTGATGGGCCTGCACAGGAACACCAGAGAAGCACCGGCTGTGCTTGTGATGATAATCCAAGAAGGCCGCTCATACCGGAGCATGCCTTTTTACAACCTGCACCAGCACACACATTTCTCTGCCTAGACCTCTGCTTGCTCTGTGGGACAATGCTTGAACAGTCACCTTGCAGAGGACAGACTGACTCAGTGATATAATTGTCTGTGACATAACTGATGGCTTAGGGACTGGTGCAAACCAGGCTACAGGGGTTTATTGTCCTTGGAAACCTGGCCTCGTGTCCTAGCATAATGGAGATCTGTGTGGTCTGTTTTCAGAAGTTTGCAATTATTCCTATGTTTGATCTGTAAAGAAGTTGCAAATAAAATGTATTCACTTGCAAGGTTTTTACGACTTATCTCAAATCTCTATGCAATTTTGTGTGGGGATGCATTTTTAATTTTAAACTTGTTTTAGAACTAGCCTTTGCCACAGACCTAACCCCACCCCCACCACCTTCCCAAATAGATCTGTGGATCAAGCAAATTTGTACAGTAGCTTAAAGAAATGATTTCACTTAGCAAGTGTCTGGTTTCTCCCTAAAGTTGTTGGTATTGAGCTACATATAACGGTACACAATTTTTTTACGTATGGATTCTGATGGGGTCTTCTCTGAAATCTAACTCCATGGGGAGACCAAATGATCAAGGCTGAAAAATCAGTCCCAGGTATGCCAGAAAAAGAGAAGAGATTTTTGTCATTGTGCAATTTATTCGTTCAATTCTACGTGATATTGTATATGTTTACATATTACATAGGCTAATGAAGAGCAAATGGTTCTTAAAAGTTACTCACACTTCTTATAATTCCACCTTAAATGTAGCATTTCTTAAGGCTTTGTCACTCATAACTTGTTTTCTTAAAATTTTCATGTTCCCTTACACGTGCATTTTTCACTTACACATAAATGCTATACGATTTCTATCTTGGCTTCAGCTCTGCCTCTCCACCTGCTTCTTAAACAATCCACGTACCAAACATCCAACAAAATCAATACCATTTTTGCTCCTCCTCTGAGCCAAGCCCTCTGCTCGGCCCTGCTGGGTTACAATGTGAGAAGGTGAGCATGGCTTCTGTCTTTTTGAATCTCTACTAATCACATGTAAATAGCTTTAATAAGGCATAGTGTAATAAATGATGAGTAATTCAATTAAGCACCCAGAGACTTGGGAGCAAGAGAACTTGACTTTCACTCAGGGTTTTGGGAAGTATTATGAGACATTAGGATGGAATAGGGTCAGACTTTGACTGATACAGGAAAGAGGGGGAGGGAAACAGGTGGAGGAGGAGGTTTAGTGTAGGAATGAGGCTGAAAAACTAGCCCTGTCCAAGGAACAGGGGCAAACAAGAGCTGCATCTGCTGTGGAGAGGTGGGTGTGTCAGGTGGGGTGGAAGGAGGTAGAGGGGGTGTGGCATCAGGGGAGCTGGGAAAAACCAGACAGGCTCACCCTACCTCAGGAGGCTGCCTGGTGGAAGAGTGTGGGCTTCCTTCAGGATGCAACAGAAAGGCATGGGAGGTTCAGTAGGTGTGTGTGTGTGTGTGTGTGTGTGTGTGTGTGTGTGTGTGTGTGTGTAAGACACCTCTGAGGACAGAGGAATGAATTTGACACAGATGGCAGAGCGACAGATCACCAGCTCATAATGGTGACCTTTGAAAACATTTGAGAGTCTGAGAGATTTGCATTGAAGCTGCAGCTCTTACCAGCCGTGTGAACACAAGCAGATCGTCAACCCCTCTAAGTACCATCCTTCAATCTGGAACATGGGACCAAGAGAACAGGCGTGGGTTTTAAAGGACAACATATACAAAGTAGTCATTATGGCGTCTGGCACACACTTAGTAAATATTCCAAAATTTTAGCTAATATTTTTTTCTTTTTCTGGGTATGCTAAAGATTGTGACAGATTCAATTCATTACAGGAAATACTTACCCAGCCATCTATTCTTTCAACAACTCATTCAGCACCGGCTTTGGCCAGTTACCTTCTAGGCACTGGGAATGTAATCATGAACAGAAGTCTGTGACTAGTTGGAAGCACAGTGGTGATTAGGTATCATGGACCATATATCCTGCTTTGCTTGGAAAAGCCCTGATTTATGTGGCACCTGTAGTAGTCATCAATAATGCCTCATTGTTTCTTTGGCTAGTAAATTAGGTGGTCACCCCAGATATAGAGAATAACTGAGCAGAGCAGGGGGAGAGGAAATGCTGGCACAGGTCAGAAGTAGGAGTTACCAACTTACAGTAATTATTCAGTGAAGGTCTCATTGTTAGTGAGTGTCCTTTGAGCAGGGAACTGAAAGGAGGAAGGGAAGCTTGTATTTATCTGAGAAAAGAAATTTCCAGGCTGAGAACATGCTCGGCATGACGAAGTACTAGTAAGGAGGCTGGCGTGGCTGGAGGTGAGGGAATGAGGTGAAGAATAACAGAGAGGCCCTGTCACCTAAGTCCTTGTAACATAGTCAGTACAGCCAATAAGGACTTTGGCTTCACTATGAATGCATTGGAAGCCAATGAAAAATTTGAGCGGAAGAATGACATGAGCTAACACACTTTTAAAGAATCACCCTGTAATGTACAGGATGTCAGAGTGGGAGCAGAGAGATGAATTAGGACCATGTTGCAATAATGGAGATAAGGGATGATGGTGGCTGGAAGCAGGTGGTAGCAGTGGGCAGGATTAAATGATGCACATCTTTTGAACTATAACTATTTGCTATGGATTGGGTGTGGAGTGGGGAGGAAGAGAAGATCCCAAGATCTTGGGCCTGAGCAACTAGGAGAATTGAGCTGCCATTGAGAGACATGGCAAAGATGATGGGAAGGGCAGATTTTGTGGTAAAGAAAGAGGGAAATTGGGAGCTTGATTTTATTAGATCTCTCTCATTAGAGAACCCAAGGGCAGGTATAGAGTCAGCAGTTCGATATATGAGTTTGGAGTTCAGGCGGAGTATGGGTTGGAGATGTAAATGTAGGGATCTTCAAAATGTAAGTGGTATTTAAAAGCACACAACAAGATGAGATTGTCCAAAGAAAGAGAGAGGTCTGTCCAAGGACCGAGCCTCAGTAAGTCCACATTTGGAAGCTGGTGTGATAACTAAGATGGTGATAACTAAATGTTTCAGAGGCCAAGAGAAGGCAGACTTCAAAAGGAGGGAATGAAAAGCTGTGTCAAATGCAGTCCAAGGACCTCAGTGATAATACTCACAGGGTTTGTTTTGGTGGTATTACATGAGTGCCAAATACTGCATTGTAAGTGCTGTAGATATGGTAATGTAGTTTACCATAGCATTTAGTTTCCGCATCCCATTTTTATTTGTCAACTATTAACATATAATAATGATACATGCTCTTTGGACAGGATCTTCCAGGCAGGTGTAGTTCTGGATACCAGGAAGCTATTTTGTCTGAAGAGCTCCGGCGATGAACTCTCCACACCCCCTGCCCGCCACTTCTGCGTTTGATCAACCTGAAGTGGAATTCATTTTTCTTTATGTTGAACTGAACTCTGTCTTCAGGCCCATTTCTTCCTGTCAGGTCCTCTGTCGATACGGAGAGCGATCAATCACCATCACCTTTATAGAATGCCCTCTGTGTACTTGAGACTAGTAATCAGATCACCTCCTCACCTGCTCTTCTTCAGGATAAACAACACTGCAGCCCTTCATTTTCACTGAAAGCCCTCTTCTACCCTCTCCATGTGTATGAAGATAGCATATTAAGTAAGAATGATCTTCTCTAGGCCTTCATGCACCCTAGTCCTGTAGACTTGATTTTTTGTGATGTTTATAATCCATGAGCGTTTTTTTTTTTTGTTTGTTTGTTTTTTTCTTAAAAGAGGCACAGAATTGCCGAAACCGGTTTGGCTCAGTGGTAGAGCGTCGGTCTGCGGACTGAAAGGTCCCAGGTTCGATTCTGGTCAAGGGCATGTACATTGGTTGCGGACACATCCCCAGTAGGGGGTGTGCAGGAGGCAGCTGGTCGATATTTCTCTCTCATTGACGTTTCTACCTCTCTATCCTTCTCTCCTCCTCTCTGTAAAAAATAAATAAAATATATTTAAAAAAAAAGAGGCACAGAATGAATTTCTCTAGATCCTAGATTTTACCATAGATCTGACCTCAGTAGTTTGCACAACCTGAGGCAGAGAGAGTGAGAGGGGAGAGAGAGAGAGAGAAAAAGAGAGAGAGAGAGAGAAAGAGAGAGAGAAAGTGTGTGTTTGTCAGTGACAGAACCTGACAAATAGTTCAGCTGAAAGAGAATCACGAATCACTTCACCTCTAGTGGCTGCTTGCCAGCCAGTTGGTTGGCCGGCTGCTAACATTTATTAGCAAGAGTCCATATTTCTGTTTATCTCTGTGCCCTTGAAATGTCTGAAGGATTTTTTTCTTGCTTGTAAAACAGATCAACTGGAACTTAATTCAAGTTGGCTTCCTATACCTGCTATTCATTTTTGTCCTACTTCCACCCTATCCCATGTCCATGCTCCAAAAGTCTGAACATTTGGACCATTGGAAAGAGTGACAAATGGGCAAGAAACCAACATTAGGAGGGAAGTACCGGTATTCCAGAACATAGATGCTCCAGAACACCATGGTCCTTCGTAGAGATATTGCAGCATTATGCATGAACAGCAGTCTCTAACTCACGACGCTTTTGTCAACTGCTGAGGGTAGTTTACTGTTTGAGATTTTACAGATTCTACATCTTTGGACATTACTAATACCTCATGCCTTTAAGTCAGATTTGGCCACTCCTTTTGGCTAAACCACTAATAGGTTAAACGACATGTAGGGTTTATCAATAATCTGATTTTCGTTTTTGTCATATGTAAAATGGAATATTCCATAATGGGGAACTGGAAATGCACTTGGATGTATGTGAAGACAAAAGAGAAACTCTGTACAGTGAGATGCTTTATTGTGTGGCTACCTACGCAGGGAAGGAAACAAAGGCCCTTTCACAAAGAAGAGTGTAATCGTGCGGCTGCACCTAGATGCCTTCATTGGATCTCTGTCTGCAATCACTAACCTGCTGATCCAGTTCGTTAGTCCGAAGCCTTGATTTTCTCAAAGGTTAAAGCTGGAAATAAAAGCAACACTGCTTTGTAATGCCTATTGATCCCGAGTTTATAATAATGTCTTTGGAATGTGGCGGGATCATTGCTTGTCCTGACAACCACAGTTTGCTTTTCGTCCTAGCTAAGGAGGCCGCTAAACGGGCGGGTCAAAATTCTGTGGAATATTCTTCCAAATGTTTCACATTTAACTGCACAAAACATGGTAACATGATAGGCCTCCCTAGCATAAACCCACACTAGCAAGAGGGAGAAAATCTCACGCCTCGGTTCTTATCTCACTCATGCTGGCATTGTGGGTCTCCGAACAGTAGGGAGGCATAAATGAAATTTATCACTAGATAAGCTTCCAAAAGACGAGGCGGCTGAAGAAAGTGTCTTGCTCTGGTGGATGGTATTTCCTCAGGACAAGGTGATGGGGTGGGGGGCCTTCAAGGCCCTAGACCCACCACATGTCTTCCGTCCTGAGCCTGGAGCATGCAGTGGTGCACAAATGTGCAGTGAAATTTTAAAAAAATGTGCACTGACCTTTCAGAAGCTTTCATGCCGCTTAAGAATCTACTGACCTACAGGCAATTACTGCACATAAAAGCCTAACTTCTGCTGGGAATTCAACTCGGGGTTTCTGTCTGCCGCTTCTCTCCTTCTTCCTTTCTCCAAGCAACCATGTCCAGCAGCAAGACCCCAACTGCTTCAGCCCTCAGGGAAAGCAGGAGGCCTGCCTCTCTGCCCCGGCTGGCTCCGGACTGCTGTTTGCTTGCAAACATTCAGTTACCAGGAAATGTGGAGTCAGCACTGCTCCTGTTCCACTTAATTTTCTTCACCCCATGCACCGGGTTTTTCTCTTCTGCTGCCCCAGCTGCTCTTGCTTTTCCCAGGATGGCGGAGTCTGCTGCAGCTGCAATCTGTGCTGCCTGCAAAGTCCCTGCTGCCTGCTTGACCTCAGCTGCCCTGCCCAGAGATCTCATTTCCCGAGCCGTCCAAACCAACAGGACAATCCAGTGGTAGCGGCACCAGTGAAGAGTGACAATAGCATTCCTTGAGGTGGTGGCTGGCCATTGACTTGGGGGTCAAGCCTGGGTTCACATTTTGCTTACAATACTGTTACCGTATGCAAGCTGTGTAACCCTCTGAATCTCAGTGTATTCCATTGTAAAGCAGAGATAATGCCAGTCTGAAATAAAATAACATGTAAAACTTCCAGCACATAGTAGGACGCTCCTACATCTGTTTTCACCTTGGCTTCCCTTGGAAAAGGTACAGTCTGCTGGAAGCAAAATTCTGGGGTTAGAATGCAAAGGTAGAACAGAATCAACAACCCTACCTCCTGGGGCCTACCAACTATGAGGCTGTGGGTCCAAGTAGCAGAAAAGTTAGAACCTCCTCCAGGTTTCAAATCACATTTGTAAACAAACAATAGGAGATAAACCACAAGGCAGAGAAAATTGATGAATTAATGTTATGGGATTTCACTCCGGAACAATCAAGAAAGATTTGATGGAAAGGATGTAGTTTGAACAGAGCCTTCAGGATGAGTGGACAGTGGGGAAAGGTGGGCAAGTTGGACAGAAGCAACAATGAATAAACCCGTGCCATCGGGGAAGTGCAAGCATGTGGGAACATGGAGACCTGTTTGGGCAGGAGGAGCAGAGGGTTGGTTCTCCAATGTGGGAAAATGAACTGAGGAAGTGTTGAGACAATGGGTCTTTCCCTGATTTGCAAATAAAAATTTAGGATGTGCCCTTAAATGTGAATTTCAGATAAACAATGGATATTTTTTCAGTATAAGCATACTGCATACTTAGAGTATGAAATGTACTAGTTTTTTCTCTGAAATTCAAAGTTATCTAGGCATCCTGCATTTTATCTGGCAACTCAACCTTAAATGCCATGCCAAGGATTCTGCCCTTGACTTCACATCACTGAAAGAGGAATGAATGGATGAATAAAGGATTTTAACACAGATCACTTGATAAAATGCCAGTATGGTTTGGGGGTGGGGGGGAGAGAGAGTGTATTTAGATGTAAGAAGATTGGCCTTTGCATATTCTCCCCAGTTAAACCCTTGTCCTCATATATATATATATAGGCAGAATTCTCCTAACAGCTTATGACTCAAAGATATATTTGTGTGTGTGTGTGTGTGTGTGTGTGTGTGTGTGTGTTTCTGGCTATTAAAGAAATACAGAATGTGAGGATGCTGGATAAGTTTAATGACCAAAAAGATGATGTTTCTAATGAACATTAATCCAGGCTCCTAGGACTACCTCATGCCACATGTCACTAGTGGAGGAGGACCATCTTCAGAACTTTCTAGAATTCTGTGGGTGAATCTAGTGATGAGCATGTTTCCTGGAAAACTTGCTTTCTTTTTATGTAGAGTCTACAAAGACAAGAAAGAAGTTTGTGTAGTATTATTTTTCCTTGGTTATTTCTTTAGCTATACTTAGGAAAACATTAGGACATGCTTTTTATTCATTTTTATCTGGTTGCCATTTAAAATTAGGTTTTCATATTGAATGTCTGTTTACTCTCTCAGTCAAAGATAACAAACATCTAGGTTTCTTTTTCTGATAAAGCAATTTCTAAGGCCATGGTTTTAAGACAATTTTCAAAATGGATATTTCTTTTTTAATCTAATTTTACCAAATTTGATTTAATTTGTTAAAACTCAGCTAGTTTAAAGCTGATAGTATTATGCATCTTTATTTCCTTTATGATAGTTTATTTCCTCAAGCAATTTCACTAAATATTTTTACTGAAATAGGCAACATTTCCAATCTTGAAATTGATTTTTGAAGATGGTGAAAATATGTATGTGCATGAAAATATTTTCCCCATTAATTGAATAAGGAGTTAAAATGTGTATTTGCAAAATTCTATTAATAATACAGACACCCCATGTGCTCATCCATGTCACCTGGTACAAGGACAGATAGAAATTAATGTCAGATGCTCTGCTACTATGGTCAGTTGAGATCTTATCTCAAAAGGTTTGTTGAGGAACCTAGGTGCATGTACCTGGCAACTACTTTCTTTAGAAGCTCTGTGACTCTTATTTTAATAATTGATGAGCAGTCTTTGCCCCCTCATATCAGGAGTTTGGGTGGTAGTAAGCAAGCTGCTTGTAGCATCTGATGCTTTCTGACATATAAGCTCCTAATGTGTGTCATAGAGACACTTGAGTTTTAAACTACTTTATTTTCAAAGGCGATGTTGGTTCTTGAAATAAGGACTTTCAGGTGCAAAGATGCAAATGATAGGAAGGCAACCCTGTTTTATTTTTGAGCTAAAAGTCAAACCAGGAAACCCAAGTAGTAAAAAATTCCATGTAGAACATGGTGAGACTCAATCTAGAGAAGTAATCCAGAGGGGCCGCCTATTCAGAATGTGAGATCTAGGTCACAGATGTCTCCCAGGTCTGTCAAGAGGAAGCAAGTCAAATTGCTGCAATGACTTGCCTGTGCAGAATGCTGGCCATAGACATGCCTCTCTCTTCACCAAGAAGACCGCAGAGGCAAATCTGCTCACCAGGGAAACACACCTTTCCTATTTCTGTGCTGTGAGCACAGGATTTTGAAACCATGTGCCCAGAATCAGCTGATAGATATATACCAAGCCCTAGAGTTTAATTTTGTTTGAGACTTTGCTCCTTAATTTGGTTTGAATTTTGAGTACCATTCTCTATATAGCTGGAATCCTTACAATTATTAAAGAAAATTCTTCAGGATCATGCAAATGAATTCAAGGTTAGGAAAACTGGCCTTCCCTCCTAATCCCATTTCAAATTCTATAGATTAGTTTTAGAATTATTTTTAAAATGACACTCATTCTTTTGACCTTTTCACATCAATTTCATTGTCTCAAACACCTTGGTTTTGCCCATATCTACCAATGTCAAATCCTATTCCGAGTACCTACTCTCCCTTTTTTTTGTACAGAATGTGATAATATATATAAAAGCCTGTAGTGAATGAACTGCAGCACAGATTCTCATGAAAGCTAACCCAAGAGGGATTTTTTAATTTCTTCCAAAATTTTGACTTATGAGCTATTGCTTATTTTCATGACTACCTAAGTTTTGTTCCCCTAATTTATGCTTTTAAAGATAAATTGGCATGTATTATATAAACTTGCTTAGATAAATTCTAAAGAAAGCTTTAGTTTGGCTTAGGGGTAAGATCTAAATTTCCTTTCATATTTAGAGGAGGGTTCTGTGGTCTACTTTCTAATATCTTCTTAAATTATGTGGGATAATTGAATTTTTTTTTTAAGACCTTGTGCCCTTGCCTGGGGCTAGCAACAACAACAAAAAACACTTTTTTTGAGGTACATTAGTTTGACTTAAAAATATGTCGTATAAGCCAAGAGTCTTTGGGAGAAGAAAAGCTGAAGTGTACATACCATTTTTTTTTTTTTTAATAAATGACTCACCAAGATTTTCCAAAAATATGATTGAAATGTGCATTTCATATGATTGAGAATTTTGTGAATTGTTGAGCAACTTTTAAGGTTTTCTATCTGGAAATCTACCACATGCACATAGAGGGAGCTTCCATGAAGACAAGGCATGCACATTATCTATTCAGTGCCAGCTAAGATGCTTCTTGACCCTGCCAAGGAGTCAGCCACATTCTCTACAACAGTCATTCCATTAGCATGGAGAGCCACATGACTTTTTATAAAAGATGAAGTTACATGTGTCATTTTCCGGTGAGAGGAAGTGGGCTGGAGAAGCCCAGGGGAGCAGCCATAAGGACGGTGGGAAGTGATGAGAAGCCTACCACTGTGGAAACCGGACAGGAAGTCTGGAGAAGTTGAGGAAACCTACAGGAGACCAGAGGGATGTTTGCGGCATATGGGAGCCTCGAGCTGTCCAAGAAAGTCTTCTCCCTGGTATGCCAACAGTCTTTCCCCTCAATTTGATATTTAAAAATGTGCCAAACAGGAAGCTTCATACTGAAAAAAAAAATAATCCTTAAGGGTTCAGGGATCTTTCCTATGGATGACATCTTTTTTTTTTTTGAGTATAAGAAAATGTTGTTGCAAATGAATGTATAAATATTTTAACACTTAAAAAGCTTCTGGAACCCATTTTAAATGATTACTTGTCCAATGAGTGTATCTCTCCTCTCTAGATCACTCTTACAGGCTCAACCAAAGGGTGCCTGTATTATAACTCCCTTTTGCAAAAAATAGCATCCGAGTGTTTCACGGATTGAAGAATGCAGTGCAGGAGGATCTGCCAGTTTAATATCCTTCCCCGAGCTGCTGCTGCAGAGAGGAGTTTCGGGAACAAAGGTATCACGAGCTGACGTATTTCATTTTGGGGGCCACAAAACGCTTTCTGTCGCGTTGGGAAGCTACATGTAACCTGGTGTCCTTTGCCTTCTAAAATAAAAATTGTTACCATAAAGTAAGAAACATGCATTCCAAACACGTTCTGTGCTCCACAGGGTCAGTGCGATGCAATGTGAAGTCAGTCCAACAGAGGGCTCTATGGGTTTGACTTAGAGCAAGCAAGAAAGTGAGAGAACGCTGTTCCTTGGGTTGAGGTTGCTATAGTAAATTCTGCATTATCTTTAAAAATAGAACGGATAAAAATGGAGTCAGTTGAGTTGAACTGGAAGAATCATTCAAAGATTAAATGGAAGGTCTACTCTTATAAGACAGGATTTCATAATTCTTTGAATTGATGTTCTTTCCACAAGACAAAACACATTTCACCATCTCTAAATACGAAAGTAGGCAAATTAGAAATATTGCAGGCATTGAAGCATTATCAGTATTACTTCACTCAGTTCCATTTTATAAGAAAAAAGGAGCTGCTGTATTCATTCTCTCTTGGAGACTTTTTATCTTTGCTGTTGGCAAATAATTTAGTGTTGGTATTGGAGATGTATTATGTACATAAAATGCATCATACATATTTAATACACACAATACATATCTGTATGCATGCACAGGGCAACATGTCACTAAAATATTTTACAAAAACAAGTGATACTTCTTATAAAGGTAAAGCACAAAGGCATAAAGACAGGCTTTAGTGAAGTTTACTGTTCTACCTACGCACACTGCGCAATGCACACTTTCATGTAAGGCCTAGCTGTTTATTTTCTTTTCAGATCAGAGAAGCTTATAATTTATGCATTAAAGCAAAACAACAAATAAACTAAAACCATAAGTTACTTTTGGACTATAGGTCGTAGTCTTTGGATTTTAAAGAATGGCTTATTTTATATGATCTTTTTCAGTGTTTTTTTTGAAATGCATGGATTCATTATATTCTATGAGAAGGCAGATTTTAAAAATTTTAACCCATCTTATTATGGCTAACTGAAAATATTTATTTTATTTTAAGTAGAGGTGCTATGATGACATAACTAATATTCAATTTAAATAAAAAACATTTTGAAGTTTAGATATATTTTCTAAAGTATATTTACCAAAATTCCAAGATTGCCCTTTTAAACATTCTCTGAATGTCATTGAGAAATACGGGCATCTTAATAAATGCCTATCTTCACTATCCAAAATGTTTCCTTCTAGATCTTCTTGAATACAAATGCAGATTATAATTTAATACTCTGGAAAAACTATTATTATGTAAAATTCATATAATGAATTCATTTTATATATCTTTTTCATGTAATACCATATTAAAATATTTTGTTTTTATAATATATATTTCTTCAAAAGGCATTCAGTTATTTTTATTATAATGGTTTTGATCTTTTAAGGTTTTCCTTTGATCTGATAACATTAATAAATAAGTCCTTGTTTATTTTGAATAATATGTTCATGACATGTTTTTAATGTAATCTGTTATTCAGCAAATAAAATTTGGTTTGATTATCTATAAAAGCATTTTCAGTGTTTTTTATTTACAAAACATTTTGCTAAAACAGAATACTTTAAGCACGGTCACAACTGGGTGTTCATACAGAGGAGTTTGATTACCAATTATTTTCCCACTTGGTTTTTGTTTTCTTTGTCTATAAATTGGGGGAGAGAGACTTCTAATACAATCAAAGGGAAATCCAAATCAAGTTACCTATAGCCCTTTCAGGGTTTTTTGTTTTTGTTTGTTTTTTTGTTTTTTGTTTTTTTAAATAAAGGTTCCTTTTGCTATAATTTTTATGGTAGATAAATGTTTTCTAATTTTTGTTTTGTTTTGTGTGAAATGAAACTACCTGGAACATGATGACTTTTCACAGATATAATATAGATTCAGCAGCTAACAACTTGCCTTCATAGGGCTACTATTTAATATTGCAAGATTTTACCGATCGTCTCAGAAGTCTTTCTTATGTGTAAAACCTGCTAGAATGTTTCCCCTTTCAGATACAGGGAAAATGATGTTGTTTGGCTCATGTTCACTTGCCAATGATGAACTGAAAGTCATAGGCACCCTGCCCTGAGGTGCAAGGACAGTGCATATGGAGCTCTCCACAGAATCCTTGGCTAAAATCATTGTCCTTTTCCATCATGGGATCTAGGTTTTTACATAGTTTTTCCAGGTAATGGTCAACCTGTACTAATATTCCAATGCATTTATTCAAACGATGATTACATTTCAAAACATGTGAAACTCTGAATCAGGACAACGTGCTACATTTTAGGGTCCGTTTCAATGAAAGATAATAACCACCTATATCTAAGCATACTTTGATATTTATATATCTGACATTATATAAATATATATGTAAATTTTTAAACGGAAGTTGTAGCATAGTGTACCCACCAGGTTTAAGCAAGGCAGAGATCAGCATTATTTGCATCAGTGAGTATTGCTTTGTATGGCTATGTGGAAAAAAAAACACAACAACAGCAAATAACAATAATATTTTCTAAAACTAGCACACAAAGCTAATGCCTTGCTTTGTGCTCCTGCCAGTTTGGGCTGCCATTAAAGCCACCCTGGAAATTCTCCTTTCTTTGTGCAATATTTTATGCTTTTCTTTTCTTCAGGGCAGGTTGGTCTATCCGCACTTTATTCCTGGACCCACGTTCACTCAAAATGGATTGGCAGACTTAAATGCTCTATCTAGTGAGGCTGCTGCTGACTAATAATGCCCCTCCCTCTCCCGCTCCCACCCCTCCATGCTGGGGCTATGACTCTCTCTCTCTCTCTCTCTCTCTCTCTCTCTCTCTCTCTCTCTCTCTCTCACACACACACACACACACACACACACACACACACACACACACACACTCACAGGCACAAGTGGCCCTTTTGTCAACAAAGAATGCATAATGGTGATGTACTCAGCAGTAATTTTGGTGATGTTTTGCTTTGCATGTTTTGAAAGTATTTCTGAAAAAATAAAATAAATGGGACCTACACTTGCCCACCTCCCCCTTCTCTATGATGGTATTTGGAGCTAAACTCGCCTCATAACCACAGTGGCTAGAATGCTTTCAGGGAACAAATATGTGGCCCAATGGCTTCCTCTCCTTGCAATAATATTAATGCCATATTGATTTAATAATAGGGTGACTGAAAACATTTTGATGATGGGGCAGTTTCTCTGATTTGCAAAGGACAGCATCTGATTTGTTCATGTGCTAATTAATTATGGAAGCAACAGAAAATACAGACTACTGTGTTTCCTTTCTGCAAAGAGGAGGCAGTGTGTGTGTGTATGTGTGTGTGTGTGTGTGTGTGTGTGTGTGTTGTGTTTTGTGACCTATTGTCTGTGCTTTTGGGCTCATGTTTATACATATGTGTGTATCACTTAAAAGATAAACTTGGCCACAGATTTCTTCATTCTGACCTTGACAATTATTGGGAGATTTTCTGTGTGTGTGTGTATCAGGTAGGGTAGAATTTTGATGTAATAGGCACAATCCTTTTTCTTTTCTCCTTTAATATGTTCTTCCTCCACACCACCTAAAAGGGCCTCACAGCCAAACATCACCTTTAATTTTAGTTTCTATTTTGAGTCTGTATTTTATTAGCACCTTTTCTGTTTTACATTCTATTCGCTGATATGACACCAGATCTGTTGTAAGCAAACAATATGGTTTTGTTTCATGTTCCAATGAACACTATTTTACTGCGTAGTGCATACTCTATACTTTGTACCTTATTTCATTTGCTTAGGTTTGGGGGACTACTTCATGCTATTCAGACTTGAGTTCATCTTATTTTTCAGGGGTCCATCAAATTTTAAGGTAAAAAGAGAGCATATTCTTGAGTTATTGTAAAATTTGTTGCTTTGTATTGTGACAATAGTGTTCATATGCCTGACATCCTCATAATAATATTAAGCTCTATTTTTTAGTGTGATGTACTGTATACATTTGTATAAATGTCACAGCCTGTAATCACTTCCTTTGTCATCGACGATTAATCTAAAAAAATCGAATAATTCACTGCCCCTTGCCATTTACATATCGTCTGCTGCCATCTGCTCTTCTCAGCAGCAGTAAATGATGGGTAATTAACTCAGTGCCTTTGTCTTTCCCTTGCTGAATGTCTGACACATATAGATTTTCCTCTCTGTGCGTTTGCATGCACTTGTGTGTATGTGCAAGTAAGGGGAACAGGAAAGAGATGAGAGTGAAATAGAATCAATGGTAGTGCAAATATGGGAGTCAGCACGAGGTAATTTCAAGAGAAAAAAAGCGAAAGATATTGGGTCAGAGAAGGGGCCATATCTCATGACCTTAAGTATTCGCAAGCCAACAAGAACTGTTAGAACAATGGCTGCTTTGCACAAGGAAGAAGTGCTTTTCTAACACCTCAGTGGTCAAGGTCAAGATGCAAAAATCAAGCAAGGGCTCCAGAATCTATTTGTATCTACCAGAGTGCAAAGAGATCATAGAAATGAGTGTAAGGTACCTAAAACCCACATAAATGTTCTAATTGACTTCTGAACCAGGAGCCAGAATCCGTGTTTTGAGAAATGGTTTATAGACAGGAAATCTCAGTTGATGTTGACATGTTTTTAAAAATAAAAAGTATTGAGGGAAATTTTAAGGGCTTATATGATGGGAATTTATAGATATGCGTGTTTTAAAGGGAAACAACATCACTAGCTCAGATTTCCCCAAACTTCCTGTTAAATTATTCAGATCCTCCTGATGTAGCCCAGGAGTGCTCTAGAAAAGGAATCCTGGCTATTCTGAAGACTTTATATATCACAGTGCTCTAAAAATTCTTTTTGAAACATTTATAATCCATAAAACTTATTTGAAAGGTAGTTAATTTTAATAATGTTAAAAGAAAAAATAATTAAAAGGAAAACATTTAAGAAAGGTATGAATCTGTTTTACTCCACATGGTTTTTATGCTAAGTCAAGTCAGCCTACAGGCTAAGGACCAGAAGTTTGCCATAATCATTTTCACATGGAATTGGTAAAGTGTGCTTCAATTAGAGATGATCACTTTTTGCTGTCTGTCATTTAAGAAAGCTAAATACAGCAGGTTCTTGGATAAGGTTATTTCGTTCAACATGGTTTCATTATAACCTTGAGGAGGGGAAAAATTGTTTCTTGGCCAGGACCACCGTGTGTGTGTGAGTGTGTGTGTGTGTGTGTGTGTGTGTGTGTGTGTGTGTGTAGTTTGCTCATTCTCCTCATGTTTCTCCTGTGTGTTTTCCCTGGGTCCTCTGGTTTTTTTCCACAGCCTAAAGATATGATTGTGAGATGAATTGGCAGTCTATTTTGTGCTGGTCTGAATAAATATGGGTGGGTATGATTGGTCCTTTGATGGAATGAGTGGGTTGGGAAATAATTCTTACTTATTTTTAATTCATCCTTCTTAAATGTATATATAGCTCACATTTATATTAATGTTTGATATTAGAAGTGTTTTGAGTCTTTATTTAGAGGTTGGTGATGTTTTAGTGGCCAGAAATATTCTATTGAAACCCTTGTTTACTCTTGTCACTTAGTCTATGGTAAAATTGGTTTCATTATATGTCGTTTCCATTAAAGTCACAGTTTCCAATTGACAATGTTGAGTGAGGACTTACTATGGTAAAATTCTTGTTCTCAAGGAGTTTATCATTTATATATGTATTAGAGGCCTGGTACACGAATTCGTACACCAGTAGGGTCCCTTGGCTTGGCTTGCAGGATCAGGCTGAAACTGGCTCTCTGACATCTTCTGAGGGACCCTGGATTGTGACAGAGTACAGGCCAGGCCAAAGGATCACACCAGTGCATGATTGTGGTTGGGAGGTTGACCAGTCAGGGAGGGACTGCAGGAGGGCTCCAGGGCATGTCCAGCCTGTCTCGCTCAGTCTCAATCAGCTGGACCCCAGCAGCAAGCTAACCTACCAGTCGAAGCATCTGACCCTGGTGTTCAGTGCATGTCATAGTGAGTGGTTGAGCAGCCTTAGCATATCATTAGCATATTATGCTTTGATTGGTTGAATGGCTTACTGGATGACTGGACACTTAGCATATTAGGTTTTTATAATATAGGATATTTATATAACTACTTACAAAGATTACTAAATCAATCAATCAAAGGAATAAGATATCTATATATATAAAAGCCTAAGTGACCGTTTGAATATTTGACTGGACCACCAGGGGGCAAGATACTCAATGCCTAAACATAAAAATATGGAACAGACTGATGAACCTTGGAGGAAAGGAGTGAGGGGGGAGGGCAGGAAGAGATTAATCAAAGATCTTATATAGATATACTAGAATTCCAGTGCATGGATTCGTGCATCAGTGGGGTTCCTTGGGTTGGCCTGCTGGAACTAGGCTGAAACCAGCAGTCTGACATCCCCAAGGGGTTCTGGATTGTGAGAGGGCATAGGCCAGGCTGAAGGACCCCACTGGTGTATGGATCTGTGCAATGGGCCTCTAGTAGGTATATAAGATTCTGATCTTAAATTCCTTTAGATTTTTGTCACTACATGTTCTCAAGGTTTGAATAAACTTAGAACTCTCTACTGAAGGGGAGAGATCAATGGAGTCTGAAGAAGTTCTTAGAGCCCATTTCAGTCTGTGTGACAATTTCTATGTGATAATTCCTTCATGCAATCCTAGCTCGGTATCTCTCCTTTTCTATCTAAAACAACAATTTAATAAAAATCAATTGTTGTATAAATTTAAGCACTGCATTCCTAATGAAACTTCAATGCATATGGTAGTGCTCAATTCTGATATTTCAATAAAACAATTAATATTTCAATGAGTCATGGATGCTTGAAAACAGTTATTTCTTTGCTTAATTTTGATATTTGTGGTTAATCTTTGCTTCAACATATACCACAACTCATCATCTGAAGGTTAAAAGATTTGTCTATAATCATAATACAACTTGACATCACTGGAAATCCATTGAATTTTTGAGTTACATTTTCTATATTAGTTTCAAATGGCAGACAACTTAATGCATAATTAAGTGATGATATAACTAAAAAAATACATAATTACTAAATCACTTAAATATAAGAAAGGAACATAAATATATAAAAATGGACTCCATATCTTAGCTATTGTGTTAACTGTGTGAAGTACATGCACTTTAGGAAACTATTTAAATTTCATAAAATTTTTATGACTTACAGGTAAATTTGTCAGCATCTAATTGAGTAAGAGATTCTTGAAAGCTTTCACTGCAATTGTAAATTCAGCATCATTGTTCTCTCAGGCTGTTACATGACCCAGCAGGCTGGGAGAACAATATTGCTGAATATAATTGGCATATGTCAGCAAAATATAATTAGTATCAAGGCTTTTTCTGAAATGCTCTTTTTGTTGCTTTAAAAAGTTGAAGATTTCCTCTTGGATTAAATTATAGCTTGGATTTCTCTCTCATTTGATTTTGGTAGGACTTTAAGAAAAAGCAAGTTAATTAAAACATTTTTAAAATACTCACCCAAGGATATGTTTATTGAAGAAAGGGTGGAGGGAGACAAAAGGGGGGCATCAATTGGTTACTTCCAATGCTCCAACTGGGATCAAACCTGCAATCTAAGTATGTGCCCTGGCAGGAAATCGAACCCGCAACCTTTATGATGTATGGGCCAACACTCCAACAACCAATCAATCCATATGGTATATACTGACATCTTGGGCTGTGCAAACACTGACATGTTGCCATTCCTTCAGTGGGTCCTCTTGAGGTTTGGAATAGGTGTAATGGCCAAAATTTGACAGAATAGGGGAGATAAGAGACACATATTAAAAATTATATTTTAGGAAGAAAATCTTGGTAGGGTTGTGCAGCATTGGTGTGAAAGAATAGAATCTGGAAGCAGGGAAAAATTGGAACATTTTTGAAATAGTTTGGATATGAAATAATGAGCTGGATTCAGGCAATAGCTATAGAGATTGAATTGGGTGTGTATATTTAAGAAACATGTGGGAGTTAGAGTCTGTAGGAATGAGTACTGTTGTGGTTTAGGGGATGAGGAGGTAGTCTACAAGGACTGTGTTTTTCTGGTGACATGGACTGAAGGGGAAATTCCAGGAGAGGAGCACTTTCTGGGAACATATGATAACTTCACATCTGCACATAGAGTGATTGAAAGGTCAATCGGATCTATTTACTCAGGTCTGGAGTATAGAAACAAGAGACTGTGATATAGGAAGAAATGGAAATTTTATTATGTATGAAAATACAGAAATTAGAAACCCAGTAAAAAAAAAAAAAAGACCTTTTTAAGGGGGAAGGATCTGTAAGAAAATTAATCCTGAATGCCCTCAGGCATCCATTGTGTGTAATGAATTAATTTCACTTCTCTGCATCTAGAATGGCATTAGTTATATAAAACCTGTATTAGTCAGTTTCTCCAGAGAAACAGAACCAACAGTATGCATGTACAGGAAGAAATTTATCATAAGGAATTGGCTCACATTATGATGGATGCTGAGAAGTCCAATCACTTGCTATCTACATGCTGGAGACCCAGAAAAGCCAGTGGTGTAGTTCAGTTTGAGTCCAAAGGCCTGAGAACCAAGAGTGTGAAGCAGGCGAAGATGGGTGTACCAATTCAAGCAATCAGGCAGGAAGGCATGGATTCTTTCTCCTGCCTTTTGCTCTATTTGGGACCCAACAGATTGGCTGATGCCCACCAGCACTGAGGGGGGAAAACTGTTTATTGCATCTACTGATTCAAGTGCTAGTTTCATTACAAATCATTCTCAGAGATACACCCAGAAGTAATGTTTAGCCAAATATCTGGACATCCCATGATCCAGTCTAGTTGAGATATAAAATTAAATACTACACTATCCTTGGGGGAATTGAAAAAATAGTCATCAAATCATAGTGTGTGTGTGTGTGTGTGTGTGTGTGTGTGTGTGTGTGTGTTGTGGTTTATACAAGGAACCCTAGTTGATAAAAGTGTTAAAAGAAAACCAAATTTAAAACCCCAATGAGCATCAGTGATACTCTTGGGGAACTCACAGTGCTGTGCATAATATGCACCTGATAACAAGTAACATTAACAATGATATCGTAGTAGGTAAACATTCCAGAATCATTCTACTAAGTATCATGTCTACTAGTAAACATTCTACTAAGCAAGTCAGTTTCTGCAACCTGCCTCTCTCTGCCTCAGTTTGTTTTCCTTTGTCTTAGCTTCTTTGTCCAGCTGGCATTCTTCATCATCCCAGCAGCTTGAGGATGTCGTCATCCTCAATTTAGTAATCCCATTGGAAAACACATATCTTTTCCATCAGTTCCAACGAAAGTTCCTGAAATGATTCATGTTGGCCAGATTTAGATCTTGTGCCCCTTTCTGAACCAAGCACTGGGGCCCTGGGAATGTAACACACTGATTACTTGGGCCTGTGTCACAAACTGCCGAAGGAATGTGATGGGTCCCAGCAAGACTCCATAGACTGGAAGGAGGGGGAGGAAGAGGCTTACCCAGGAGGCAGTCATCCTGAGAGAGAAGCAGGCATATTAAGATGGCCAAACTGACAAATGAGCTCCTTGACAGTATGAGGAATCAATGACTGACATACCCTTCATGGTGAGCTGGACCATTAAGGTTGAATAGGATTTCACTAAGATCATACAGCAGTATTTAGAATTATGAGCATTCCTGGTGATGGTAGTATAATTAAACTGAAAATCTATCATGTTACACTAACTATGGAAAAGTCTCAGGGCTAGAAAACTTGAGAAGATGCAATTATTAGGAGAAAACTGAAGGCCAACCATTAAAATAAACAACAAATAAATAAAATTTTCACCTTTTGAGGACATGATGAAGAAACACAATTTTATTGTACACAGCATTAATTCATATAAAAATTCAGATCCTAGGAAACAAAGTCCTGTTCATTTCACAGCACCATATTTAACTGGCACATTGATAAGTTCCATGGCATACAGAAGGATAAAAATAATGAAACTCTTAAGTTTTCTTCCATTTCTAACTGTTGGACTATAAATTAATTTAGGATTTGTCCCGTAAGTTAACTATGGCCCCCAAGTAAAAGAGAAAAAAGAAATACCTTCTTCTCCACCCACTCCCCCTCCCCTTTATGTAAAGGATAAATGCAATACATCTTATAAAGACCCATCTGTGTGAGTTTGTACCTCAATGCCATCCTGGAGGAATTATCACTATGTGAAGATTTAAGTCAGCAGACAGAAGGTTGAAGATCTAGAATTGGATAGAACAGGAAGGAGTCTTCAGGAATATGGAGACAATTACCTTTCTTTTGAAGCATATTTTTTCCCCAGCAAAAGTAGGCACATTGCCTTGAACAGTGTGCATATTTGGCTAGGGTATTCTATTTTAAGAATTGTATAATGAAAGATTTACACAGATCTTTCTATAAGTGTTCATCTCATGTTATGGATAATAGTGAAAAAACGCATACCAGAAATAATCTACATGCCAAATGCTGAAGAATGGACTAAATAAATTATCCACACAATTCAACGTATAATGAATAGTTGAGATGGAAAGCTATTCATATTTCATTGTTAAGTAAAATAATTTAGATTAAAATTTGTATACATATTATTATTATTTGTAATATTTATCCAAAAGTCTAGAAAGAAAGGATTGAAAGAATAAAATGATAATTGTGGCTCTGTGTTTGGCTGAGGAGATTTTAGGTCTTTAATTTTAATTTTCTTTTTCTGGCTTGTTTTCTAATTTTCCCTCAGTGAATTTGTATTGCCTTTGTCATAATACAAGTGCATTTTAAATTTAAAGTTATTCTATATAATAAAAGTGCAGTATGCAAATTGTTCCCTCGAACTGGGAGTTCAACCAGGGGGCAAGGCTAGCTGGGAGAAGGGAAGGGGTACTAGCCTAGCAGCCGGCAGCCATTAGGGACCTTACCAGTGCACATATTTCATGCACTGGGCCTATAATTTACACATATATATTAGTATAATATAGTTTTTAGGATGTAAATTATACACATATTTGTCTTAAGAAGTAATATATATATATATATATATATATGTTATGCATTATATAAAGATATATATGTGATATAAAGGCAAAGCCTATCTTTTTTTCATGCCCCACATATGTGGTCAGTTCTATGTTCCAACTAAATTGATCTTCTTTGGTTTTTTGAACATATCATGCTTATTCCCATCTTAATATCATTGCTTAAGTTAATCCTTCTTTCTTAAATGTTTTCCAATATCTAAGTAGTTGACCCATTCTCATCTTTTAGAATTTGGCTTTCATGTCACCTTCACAAAGAGGGATTCTCCAGTCACCTTCCTTCAAGTGGCTTTCTCAAATTTCTCTCCATCTCTGTTTATTTTCCTCAGAACATTGATCACAATCTTTAGTTCTCTTGCTTATTATTTGTGTGCTTGAAAAATGCTGCTCTTCTTCTCCAGAACATAAGCTTCATGAAGGCAGAAACCTTGTCAGTGATGGTTGTATCTTCAGAACCTAGCACAGGCATGGCATAGAGTGAATGCAGAGTGAATTAACTCATGGACATTTCAGTGAGAATGGCAGATATTAAGATTTTCATTAAAAAAAAAAGCTGGAGAACCAGTATTCAGTGTTGGGTAGAGATAAACTTTCTTCATGGTCTTATTAATATGAATACATGTTATATACATTTAAATTTATATACCCAGGTAAGTATATACACATGAAAATGTACCTATGTATACAGGTACATATCTATTTATAATTTATATATATTTGAAATATATGAGTAAATATATTTATATACAAATACATATACATAAAATCAAGCATAATATAAAAGTAAGAAAAGTATAATGAAGCTCCTCTATGGGTCTATCAATCACTTTTAGCAGTTATCAACTCCTGGTTAATCTTAATTCATAGATAGAATCCCTCACTTCTCCCTGTCTGGATGCACTGAAGGCAAATTCCAGACATATTTTGCTTCCTGAAACTATAACTTGTACTCAAAAATAAAACCAAACATAGTTTAATTATTGCACCTAAATCTCTCTATATAAAACCCTAATATACAAATAGACTGACTGGCGGAACAACTGAACAACTGATTGATATGATGTGTGCTGAACCACCAGGGTGTGTGTGCAGAACATGGTGGGCATAGGCTGTGGCAAAATGGTGGAGCATGTGAGCAGAGGTGCCAGATCAAGACAGGATGCTGGTCGCTGTCATTGGGGTGAGCCTCTGGTGGTTACTGAAAATTCTTTGCTCTCGTGAGCCATGGTCCCGCCTAGTGCTTACATCTGCTGCTGGTGCCAGCCCTGCTCACACCCACTGCTGGTGCCTGGCACTGACCCCAATTGCTCAGTGCTATCAGTGGATGCAAGTAGTGGCTGCCAGCCATGATCACCCCTCAGGGCTTCTCCCCCTTCCCCTGATCCTGAGGGGTGATCAGGGCCAGCAGCTGCCTCTGGCACCTGCTGCCAGCAATGGCTCCACTTGCACTCATTGCCAGTGCTGGAGTTACCACTTCTACTTGCTGATGGCACTGGTCCCGCTCATTTCTGCTGTTGGTGCCTGGCACTGGCCCCAACTGCTCAGTGCTGTCAGTGGGTGGGAGTGGCAGTGGGGGTGGGAGGGGCTGGGTGGGGGTGTGGAGGATGGGCAGAGACCTGTCCCTGTGCCCACTGCAACCTCTCGGCCCACAGTTCTATCAGGGTGCATGAATTCGTGCACTGGGCCCCTAGTATTATAATAATTCTTTAATATTTTAACTATATATTTAGGATGAAAAAGATATACATAATTGTTTTAGGAAGAAACATATATAGTGTTTTCAAAAATGTATCTTAAAACATTTTTAATCTAAAATATTTTTCTATAATACTCTTTCACATCCCATCTTTTAAAAAATCAATCTTAATACTTAGTTTTTATGTAATTAAAAAGAGTGGCTATTTTTTTTTAACTTGGATAATTTAATTAGCTTTCAAAAGTGAACTCCTTTTCAAGTTGCCTAATGGACAAGATAGCCAAACAGTCTTGTCTTTTACATTCTCTCTCTCTCTCTCTCGCTCTCTCTCTCTCTCTCTCTCTCTCTCTCTGTCTTTTGTGTTTGCCATGATTTTTTAAATCAGTCTTCTCATTTTGTTAATCTACCATCAGATGATAAATTGCCTTCAAAGAGTAAATGATCCTTAAACTCCATTCTAATGAATAGTCTGAATTTGTTGATGGTCAATAAGTATTTGTTGATTTAATTTTATTCTGACATTTGGATATTAGGGATAGCATAGTTTTGATAGTAATTTATGAATTGCTATATAGAAATAATCTTAATTTAGCTACATACGAATAATCTTGCCTTTTTAAAAAATAAGCTTCAGTTTTTCCCCCCTCTATAACCTTAGGCTGGTCCAATGTCTTAAGGCAATTCTAGATAATTTTATGTAATTGAGTTCATCATGACTTGTTAATAAAAACAAAAACATAATCTTCACAAGTCTGCAATATCCTGGCACAAAGGCACAATTTGATGGCAAAGCAGAAAATCCTAGTTAGTTGCTGTAAATATGGCATGATTGTTCCAGATTTGAAATTGTTAATAAATTACATTTTTGGTCTTCAAGTCAGGATGCTAAGCTGAAACATCAGTGTGAGCACTCCCATCTGTGGTTCATTTACTTGGTGAGTAAGAGCATGCTAACTAATCCTTTCCAGCGGCTGCCAACAATATATGCTAGATATCAGCCAGTCAATCCCTAAGGCAGGTCTTTTTTTCTCCCTTCCATTCCATCTATCTCACACTGTCACGTATTCATCAGCTCGCCTCAGAATGGTGGATAAAGGAGTGATGGAAACGTCCCTGGAGACTTGGAGATTTGCCTCTGGTCTTGATGGAATATTATTCTCAGTATTCGCACATTTATTGACCTCAATACTACTGAGGTCAACATGACAATGCAGGGTGTATTGATTTGGTTTAATTCAGGAATTGCTCATTTATTGTTTATATTTATGTAAATAAAGCACCAGTCTTTCATCTTCCAATTACATGTTACTGAATTAATGTGATTAAAGATGAAACTGGACTAATGTTAACAGGGTCTTCTTTTTTGTCATAAAGTGCAAAGAAACAATCATGTAAAATTAATATATTTCTAAGGAGATGAATATGCATTCCAGTGTCAGTTATTATAAACTCCCTCCTCTTTTTTTTTTTTTTTTATTTCTTGTTCAAGCCAATGTCATGCTAAAACACCTTGACATAGCTTCGTTTTGTTCCTGGCTTTCCTCTCTGCCTATGCCTGCATCTCCAAATTACATTATCTGGTAGATTTTTCTATAAACAGGACTATAATATCTTTGAGATGAACAAGGTTGGCAGGAATTTAGCATCTGAAGAGTTTTGAATAGGCATGTCTGTTATTTTTATTGAAATGTTTTCAGCTACCTATTTTTCTTAACACACACACACACACACCAAAAAAGACAGTGTGTGCAGTAGGAATTACAAGTTCATACATTTGGCAACTGAACTGCTTTTTCCTAGGTCATTGCTTTGTTGTCTAAGCTTGAAATCACATTTTTGGAACCTATAATATAGAAGACACACAGCTAAGACCCAATAGATTAATCTTTTCTTTCTGATGGGGGAGGGGAAATTAAGGTTAGGAATGTGAAGGATTATACGGTGCTTGCTCGTAATTTCTGTAACAGAACAGCTCTGGCCACTGAAGTATAAACAAACACATATGCTCTATTTATAATTGGCTTGATATCTTGACTTTTCATAGTGTTTGGTATGGAAATCATTTCACTGAAAGGAGGCAATAAAAAGGGGCCTTTGATATCTGTTTCACCTCATCACTTATCCATTCAGTATAAAAATAAATTGAGAAGTACATTCTGTAGGGAATAATTTTAATGGAAAGTACAGTGTGGTGGATATTGTGGTCTATTGCTTAAACTTATCAAACTATATCACCACCAGGATACATTTACTGTGGGGATAAGATATTCATTCCTAAGCACTCCCTTTGGCTGCTAGGTAAGGGGTATTCAAGAACTGACAGCAGCCTAGCATTTAAGGACATCAGTCTGGTACAAAAAAAAATGAATATAGAAGAGATGGAATCACTGGGAATTGAGCAACGGGGAAGGAAATGATTTGTGCTGCCTGCTGATACATAAAGGTATATTATGTGCAATAAGAACAGCTTAGCTCCTTCCGCACCGTGGCTTCCCACACTCTAGAATTGAAGGGATGTAACGTACACGGTCAGTTTATCTTTCCAGCGTGGCCTGGGCAATTATTTGGTATTGATTTTTCTGAAAGTTTGGTTTTACATGTCAGCATTTTGTTGGCAAACTTCGCAACATAATCCAATCAAACCGGTGCAGAGATGAGTGCGGGTAGAGATAAACCCTCAGGAGCCAGTCCTTTGCATGCTCTGTAGGTCGCTCCCGTACATTAAGGACGCTTCTACCACGGTGCTGTCAGGGGAATTGTAAGCTCAGGGAATCCCTGGGCCTGTTTGCAGCTCTCCTCCCAATGGTGCACTTTTGACCTCTGTATTGATTCTGTCCTCTCATCAAAAGCGCTGATGTAATTCCATGCGCTAGGATCACGCAGTGATTTGCATTTAAGAGCTGCAACTGTGCGCTGACCCCAAACCATTTCATCAGAATGAAAGTAAACCAAATGGCAGATGCGTTTCCCATAATATTAAAGTCTATTGTGCCATTTGGTAAGTTTCTTTATCATCTATAGAGAAAGAGCATACACCACTGGGTCCAGATTTTTATTTAATTCCAACCAGAAATTGAGAAATTCTTTGAAACATAACAGGGACCCAAAGGGATTTTATTGCTTTCCACATTCAGGCCAATAAATAGCACCCCTGTTTGTTCAAGCTTAACACAAAGTAAGAAAAGTATCTGAATATATTTTCAGAAATTCTAGCACTTTACAAAATTATTTTATCTTTTCCAGCAATTTATTATTAATGTATCCTAATGAAGTCTCAATTCATTGACTGTCTACCTACATATACTAAATAGAAATACCATTTAAGAATTATCTAAGCGAAATAGTAGGCATTTCATTAAAAATACAATGCAATCTAAATATTGAATTATTTTTGTTTCTCCTTCCCTCCAGTTCATCTTTCCTCTCTTTTACTTTTTTTTCTTCTTCTTTCTTTAAGTAGTATGAAAAATGGGGAGAAAACCACTTCTGAAGCATAGACACCTCAAGGCAACTTCACTGGAACTCAATGCAGATCTAGTTACTTGCATTGTATTCTGATTTCCTCTTACATTTAGACCCTATTCATTCTCATTTATTAATTTCAATGAATAAATATTTATTGAGAATTTATGTATAAGTGCTAGAAATTTAGTGATAAAAACAAAAACAAAAACAGATATGGTCCCTCATAGAATGGAGAGTCCAAATGGGGAGACAATCACAAATAATTGTACAAATAAATATAACAAGGAGGGGAAAGTTTATATTAGCCGTTGATAGCTGAAATTACTCTATGAATGGAATCATAATTATCTGAAAAAATAGTGAAGTGAGCTTGGTTAGGGGTAGAGTGCAGATACTGAAGGCCCTGGAACCTGATGGAACCATTCACTGGCACCAAGGTGGGGTGGGGGGTGGGGCGGGAAGGTTGGGTGGCTTTACTATTGGTTGTAGTATGTAGGGGGGAGAGAGAAGAGACTTAGTGGAGGTAGAACCAAAACAATAGGAAGAAAGCTGTTAGGTACTCTGGGATCCTTCAAACTTATGAAAAGCTTGACACAATGGGTCATCTGTGAAAAAACTGTAAAAGAGCTGCTTTTTGTGCCCAGATGGATGAGTTTAAATCAAGGTGACATGGGAGGTGAGAAGGGGAAGGTGGAAAGGGGTGGAAGAGCTCTGGGATTAGCAGGAAATATGATAATACTATGGATCCTTAGACTAGAAATTTGGAAGCTTAAGGCAATAGTCTGTAATTCTCTCTTCTCTCTCTCTCTCTCTCTCTCTCTCTCTCTCTCTCTCTCTCTCTCTCTCTCTCTCTCTCTCTCTCTCTGCCAATCTTCACCCAAAGGTATTTTTTCCTCCACTGATTTTCTAGAGAGTGGAAGGGAGGGAGTGAGGAAGGGGGACAGAGAAACATCTACCTGAGAGAGACACATGGATTGGTTGCTCCAACACATACAGGGGATCAAATTGCAACCCAGTACATGCCCTTGACTGGGACTTGAACCTGGGACCCTGAGATTTGAGGGCCAATGCTCCAACCATTGAGCCATATTTCTTTTAATGAGTCTTCAGTAAAGTGCTGTGAATAACTGAATTAAAAGTGTAATAGGGGTTTTATGTTAGATTGGGATTGAGAGTGGGTTTAGACAAGACCTCTTGTTTTTTTTCAGACCTTGAGGATACTTGAATTCATTTCAAAAGAAGAAAATAATAGTGAAAACATCTGCATTTATAAAAATGTTAAATTAGAATCCATTGATTATAATTTATATTCCATAGTAAATTTATAGTTTATATTTTGCTTTAATGCAAATTGTGTTAATAAACTCGTAAAACAATCCTGTGAAAAAATATACATGAAATTATTGATATTCAGACAGTCACTTGCTAAAGGCTGGTCAACAGTAAGTGGAAAGGCAGACCTTGAACCCACGTCTTCACCCTATAAACTCTGTGCTCTTTTCATTAACTCTGTAATACAGTGCTTGAAATTGCGAGAAAGCATTCAGCAGTGGTTTTTCTTTAAATAGCTATTTATTTCAATAAATATAAAACAGGACTCAATTTTTCCTTTTAAGAAAAGCACATTTTATTCAAATTTCTAGGAATGAATGTAGTGAATACATTGAAGTTTGCTTCTAAAGGCTCTGTATGTGTGGCTTCTAGAGGATCGAAAAGGGTTCCAGATGGGCTGCCCCATGTGCTTCTCATTGACCTGGAAACAGCAAGAGATGGGATAGACCTCTATTGGGGGCATAGGGTCCTCTAAATTCCTACCTTTAGAGGCCAGCTTTAGGGGAGAGGGTGGGTGACAATAGCCCTGTCTCTGAGATAAAGCATCTACAGAGAAATAGGAGGGTGTCATTAAGTAATCGCCATGCTGTTGACTTTTGTCTTGGGGGAGAAAGCCTTTGACTAATCCCCTGTGTCTTCCATCATATTCCTGTGATTAATATGTTATGGCACGGGGCTCACTTCTATGAATCATAATCCACAGCATGATTGTACTTATTAATTATTATTTAAATCAATTATTAGATAAATAAAACCAAGTGGACTATCCTGTATATAAGTAAGGATGCTGATTTACCAAGTTTTGACATATTCATTGCTCCTTCATTATCATTTGTTATCTGTAATTTAGTTAGGGAACAAGTCACTGAACTTGGATTCTAAAGCTCAAGGTTTAAAAGCCAGCTTCACCACTCATCTAACCCGAAGTAAGTTATTTAAACTTTCTAGGGTTCAGGTTTCTCGTCAAGAAAATGAGGTTCATGATATTTAATTTACATAATTCTTTTTCAGGGTGAAATTAGATTTCAAACATGAAATAAACTAATGCAGGGCTTTGGGCTCTTTTTTTTTTTTAAATATATTTTATTGATTTTTCACAGAGAGGGATAGAGAGTTAGAAACATCGATGAGAGAGAATCATCGATCAGCTGCCTCTTGCACACCCCCTACTGGGGATGTGCCCGCAACCAAGGTACATGCCCTTGACTAGAATCGAACCCGGGACCTTTCAGTCCGCAGGCCGACGCTCTATCCACTGAGCTAAACCGGTGCCGGCAAGGGCTCTTTGTTTTATTCATCTGGGAGTATACAGCCTAAATGAGTGGTGCTGTCCATGGTCAGAGAACAGTAACATTGGGTAGATCAAGAAAGCATATTATCCGTGGTCTTCTGTTAGCATCAAGGGCTTTAGACCCAGATCCTGGGATGAAGCTCACCTGCTTATGGAGGCCGTGGTCTTTGCCTCATTGGTGAGCTTTCCTGTTGCTACTTGATTACATCCTCTTTTGCAAGAGTTACTAGTTTGGATCAGAAAGGACAGGTAGAACCCAGGCCCCAGGTCTTCTTAATTTATTTGATGGCATGTGTTCCTAACCTTCTTACTCATTAAATTCACCCAGAGTGTTCTTCAGAAAATCAAAGTCCATGAGTGTAAGTTTGCAAGTGAGGGGATGGAGCATAATCTAACAGCTTCATCCTGGTAAGAAACACTTGCCAGAAAAATGTGGCTGTTTTTATTCAGAAGCGCAGATTTCAACTCCTCCCCAGAGAGCCCTCTAGGATGCTTTGAAGCTTCTCTTGCTATATGTAAACGAGATATATGTATTCATTATTCCCAAGGATGATAACTTTGGGAAATGTTAAATGGCATTCCCCCTCAGATTGTCCCATCTCAAATATTGATTGTAGCAGATAACAATAGTGATAGGTTGTAAGTAGTCCAGGGGTTGAAATCAAGGACATTTAGACCAAGAAAGATGGACCTTTATGAGTGTTCATGATCTTACTTTTCCTGTCTCTTTTTGTAACATCTAATTTGTTTTATTTTCAATTAGACCTTTCTAACATGTTGATTTCACTTGTCTTTTCTAGATTCGTTTACAAGAAAGAGAAAATGTTCCTAAAATTATTTTGCACATTGAAAAGCATTACCTTTGACAACCAGGTGTCTGATGAGTACATTTTTGATGTTGTTATTTAGAAGAAGGGGCCATGTCTACTTAGATTAGTTCATGCTGAGGCTGGATGTATGTCAGCATTTCATGCATTAATTCTTACCAGGAAGAAATAAAAAAGATTTCAGAACACATGAAAGATTGCAACTTTTCTCCAAGATTAAAATATTTCAGATACTTTAAAATGGGAAAAGCATTAGGAGGCAAATTTAGCATTTAAAATGGCATATGGCGCCTGACTGGCATGGCTTAGCGGTTGGGCATTAACCTATGAAGCAGGAGATTACAGTTAGATTCCCAGTCAGGGCACATGCCCGGATTGTGGGCTCAATTCCCAGTAGGAGGCGTGTGGGAGGCAGAAACATCTTATCATTGATGTTTCTGCCTTTCTCTCCCTCTTCCTTTCTTTCTCTGAAATCAATAAAGATACACACACACACACACACACACACACACAACAAACAAACAAAACAGCATATGGCCATTGCAACATGTGGCTTGCATTTGTTTATGGTATCAAAGCCTTATTTGCCAGGGTTGCTGTTATGTATTGTTAATTTGCATATATATATGTGTGTGTGTGTATATATATATATATATATATATATATATATATATATATATGAAGGAGTTATATATTGTGATTAACTCTGGAGACTTAAGAATATATGTATAAAATATAACATAAAACAAGAATATGTAGGGGTTCCAAAAATGTATACACACACTTTGAATAACTATGAAGGCAGTTTTAAAAATATATTTTATTGATTGTTTTACAGAGAAGAAGGGAAAAGGATAGAGAGTTAGAAACATCGTTGAGAGAGAAATACTGATCAGCTGCCTCCTGCACACTCCCTACTGGGGATGTGCCCGCAACCAAAGTACATGCCCTTGACTGGAATCAAACCTGGGACCCCTTCAGTCCGCAGGCTGATGCTCTATCCACTGAGCCAAACCACTGTTAGAGCAAGGCAGTGTTTTTAAAAAATACATTTTGTTTTCAAAAATGAGCTGTCAGCTTTAAAGTGTATACATTTTTTGGAGATTCCCTGCACTTGCAGTAATAATTGGCTTTGTTTTTGATAACATAAACTAATACCATTTTGTTTCCTAAAAAACTTATTTAACAATTTCACAGGGCCATCAGAATCGTCTGTTTGGTTAGAGTAGTCAGAAAAAAGGCCCATGATATGTTGCAGTGCTATGTCCCTGTCACAGGTGTGGGAAATGTGGTCCGCAGATGGTGAGAAAGCAGTTGTGCTATAGCAGTGGTCGGCAAACTCATTAGTCCACAGAGTCAAATATCAACAGTACAACGATTGAAATTTCTTTTGTGAGCCAGATTTTTTAAACTTAAACTTCTTCTAACGCCCCTTCTTCAAAATAGACTCGCCCAGGCCCTGGTATTTTGTGGAAGAGCCACACTCACGGGGCCAAAGAGCCGCATGTGGCTCTCGAGAGCTTCAGTTTGCCGACCACGGTGCTATAAGAATCTAAAAGGTGACCAGTGAGGGCACCTACCAATGGGGCTCTCAAGAACAGTAAGAGGCCCTAGCTGGTTTGGCTTCATAGAGTGTCAGCCTGCAAACTGGAGGGTCCAGGGTTCAATTCCAGTCAAGGGCACATGCCTGGGTTGTGGGCTCCATCCCCAGTATGGGGCATGCAGGAGGCAGCTATTCAATGATACTCTCTCATCATTGATGCTTCTATCTCTCTCTCCCTCTCCCTGTCTGAAGTCAATTATGTATTACTAGAGGCCCGATGCATGAGATTCATGCAAGAGTAGGCCTTTTTCGTCCCCCGGCTGCCTGCACTGGCTTCCCTCTGGCACCTGGGACCTGGGCTTCCCTCCTAGCCTCGGCTTCGTCCAGAAGGTCATTCAGAAGGATGTCTGGTCTAATTAGCATATTTTGCTTTTATTATTATAGATAATGGTAGGGGGAGCTACCAAGTAGAAGTATGGAAACCTGCTTGATCCTCTCCCATCATGCTCAGAGCCTTTCTGAGGCTTAGCCACTGGAACCATAAACTTCTGGCTTTTATTCCCAAGCTTTTATTAAAACAGCTCCAGCCCAACTGGTGTTGCTCAGTGGTTAAGCATCAACCCCTGAACCAGAAGGTCATGGGTTCAATTCCTGTCAGGGCACATGCCCAGGTTTTGGGCTTGATCCCCAGTAAGGGTTGTGCAGGAGGCAGTTGATCAATGATTCTCTCTTGTCATTGATTTTTCTATTTCTCTCTCCCATTTTCTCCCTCTCTAAAATCAATAAACACACACACAGACACACACACACACACATACACACACAAAAAAATCTTGAAAACCCCCCAGCTCCACTCCATGCTTACCTGAGAGGAGGTGAGCATCACTAACCCTGTATTTCTCAAGCAAATTGACAAAAAATATATTAAAACAGGGTGTCTTCCAAAATGTATACACACTTTAACAACTAAGAGCTCAACTTCAAAAGTGAAATGTATTTTATTAAACACTGCCTTTATAATTTTTTCATGTGTATGCATACATATTTCGGGATACCCTATAGAAGCACTCTAACCACCTCTGACTGTTATTAATAAGTATTTCCCCCAGTTTTACTAATCAGGTCTGCAGAGCTTTTAATCCTGGCCCACGTTGCACTTTGGGTACATGCCCAAATGGCAATTTTTCTAGTGGTTGCTTTCCGCTACATCAGTGCAGGGAGGCGCTGAGCGTTTCCACCCTCCCCTAGTGACAGGTGATGCTGTTTGCTCCTGGTGACTCGGAATATTGATGCTTTAGAGAAAGAACTGCATCGAGCAGGCAATCTGCTCGGCTCACCGACGACACAAAGAGCATTTGATATAAATAAAGTGTCAACCGGGTGCTGCTGCTTTGTGCAGACTCATTTTCGAATTTTCCTTTTTGAATTATTAAATAGACCATGTCAGAACAACGCTGATTATTATCCAATCCATATGCTTCAGCACCAACCTTTTATGTAATAGCAAGTGACTGCGGTGATCAATTGGACCAATCACGGCCGCTCCCTAGTTCTGGAAAGGATTCAAGCACTCAGCCCTGCAGCGTCCTATGGGGACACCTGCTGCATGGCTGCCAGGGGGCCGGCGGCTCCGCCTTCAGGAATGTGTGCGGCTGCGAAACACATTCAGGCCCTTTCCAGGGACTGTGAGCGCCAGTCCATCTTTCTGCCCTTTCAAAGCCTGCTTCTGGCGGATCAGAGAGCTGCCTATTATCCAGCGGTAACCTCTCCATGGCAGAATTAGTCACATAACCTGCACTGTAAATACAACGTGATCCATGCCTATTTCTGAGAACCGCGGTCTCCACAAGAAAATGCCGTTTTTTGGTTTTGGAAAATAGACAAAAGAAACGCACATACGTATACATATTATCATATTATCTCATTTACCCATTTGAATAGCATCTTTTCCATGTGGAGACGTGGCACTGATGCCATGTGATGCAAGGGCCATCTCTCACCTGCCTTCACATGCAGTTCATCCAGACAAAGGACCCTTAGAACGAACACTGCGGGTGCCTTCAGGGTTTTAGGTCCTTCATTAAAATGGAACAAAACATATGAACTGCCAGCTTTGGGATTTTAGCAGCCTCTCTTGAAAAAGGGTCTCCTTTCGCGGGCGAACAGATTTGTGACAGTCACAGGGGACACATGTGAGGGATGCTTTTCTCGTCCTCGTGGAAAAGAGGCTGCACATGCAGGTGGGGAAACCCTAAGAGGAACTGGCTCCGGAGGCCTCCGCTGGTCCTGGCGGCTCCCTCGCAGGGCCTGGCACCCAGGGCACCTCCCTCGCAGGGCCTGGCACCCAGGGCGGCGTCAGGGGGGGGGGGGGTAATTGCCAGTGTTGGGGGCGGCATTCTCTCTGGGGCACTTCGCCTCCGTCCCGTGTGCTGCCATCACTCACAGTGCCGGCTGCAGCACGAGCTTTCTTTCCCTGGCCTGTGTGTGATTTTGACGTTGGACACAGGGAGGCAGGGCGAAGCAGCAGCAGAGCCCCAGGCTGGGGAAGAACGGGGCGGGGGTGGGGGTTGGAGGGTGGGGATGGGGGTTGGGGTGTTGGGGGTGGGGGGGCAGCTGCTCTCCAGAACGCACAGACGCACAGATTACAGGCGGCTGGAATCGGACCACCTGACCCTACATGCGTCCCAAGCTGCAGCTCCAGAGACACATTCAGTCGTGACTCCTCTGAGTCATTGCATTGTCTCCTGAAAATGAATTTGGGTTTTCTTTGAGTCACTTTCTCCCCCGCTAGAAAAACACTGGTACCTTTTTGTGACAAACTCTGCCTCTTTAAATACATAGATGATGCTGTATATATTATACATATGTGTGTTTCTTTTGTCTATTTTTTCCCCTCTACATTATAGGATTTGGAATACAAAGAAAGGAAAGGAAAGCCTTATATGGCAATGCAGTGATAGCTTATTGTTGGACAAATTAATCGGGATACTTGTCCATAATTGTGATGATAGATGACATGCTGACAAGGCATGAAATTATTGCTATAAATGAATGGGGTGAGATTTTTTTTTTTTTTTTTTAACAACACAGTAGAGTTAATGTACATATAGCATGGTTTAAAAGGCTCTATTGCATGTTTGCAGGTTTTCAATCCTCTTGGGAGAGGTAAGAAATGGTCTCAAAACTTGAGAAAAATGAGTAAGGAGTTAGATTTTTAAAAATCACTTTTAGTTTTTGTTTTAAATAATAAACTGCGATTTCACTTTTTGATCTGGAAAATGGGATGTTTTCTCATAAAACAGTGATTGTGATGGGACTTAATTGATATAGTTTGTGAATAATTTAATGGGTCTGGAACAAAGATGCTATTCAAATGGGTAAACATGAGATAATATGCAAATAAATAGATAATAAACTAAGGACAGTAGGTGAGGGTCTGTGTATGTGTGTGTGTGTGTATGTGTGTGTGTGTATCTCTTTTTTCATCATACTTGAAGACTTATATAATACTCATAATGAAAATCAAAATATAACCCTTTTAATTTTTAGCAGAAAAGAAATTTAGCCAGTCAATTATTAATAATCCAGGTTAATAATGACATTGTTTATTTTTTTCTTCAGGTGCATTTTAGCCATCAGTGCTGACAAACACTACCCAAAAGGGGGTATTTCAACATTTTAAAATTATTGTCAGAAGAAAAAGGATTGAGTGTATTATGCTATATATTTTCCTCGTGGGCAATGAAATATGCTCTTACAATTCCATAGTGTCTTAGTCTCTCTCCCTTCCCCCCTTCATCTGATCACATTATTCACACAAAGAACCAATGAGCCATTTGCCATTACCTTAAAATCCTATATTAATGAGACAGCTACAGTTTTTAATCATTTGAGTTAAGCCTTGCATATTTTGTTTGCTAATGTCTTGCATTCAATTAAAATGAGAACAAGCGTTTTATTATGTTTTATTTGCAAATAGTAAATAAAATAGAGATTTCCTTTCTTTGTAAAGTTGTCAAACATTCTGAAGAAGGCATCTTATTTCTAATGGGCTATTCTTATATCTAAAAGCATGGGCTAAAAAACAAAAACAAAACAAAACAAAACAAAAAACCCTAAAGAATGTGTCCTAAGAGTCTGCTGGGGAATTAAGAGTGCTGGCACTCGGCTTTTCTTGCAAAATTTTTGAGTAGAAAATAAATACATATAAATACTGTGTGGTAAGCCAACTTCTATTATTTACTAAAAAGCAAAAACATTTGAGATCACTCTTAAGTAATGCCTGAATAACATATACTTAGTGTCTTCTGGAGTTATCACTGAATAAAAGAAATATATTTTTGTTTTTGCTTAATCTTGCTTTTTTATAGTAAATTTGCTATTGTTTATTGAAATAGCTTAGAAAAGCACTTTAAATAAAATTTATACAGCAACATGATTTAACCTTTTAAAAATTCTATTTAGCTGATAACTGTTCTTTAATTTAAAGCATGACATCCAGGCCACCTTGATTCCACAAATGTCAATATCACCTGAATTAAAAAATGATCTCACCTTTTAAAATTCCTATATAAAAGGGAAATAGCATATTTAACCTCTTGAAAGTTGCCAAGGAAATGATCTGTGGACTATTATTATTATTATTTTCTTGTTTGATGAAAAGTCTAGTGTTTGTTGGTATGCTAGTCAAGAAAGGGGTTAAGCTATTCAATTCTGCATGCCTTACTTAATGAATATAAAGGTTAATCTGTAAAATACTAATTTTAAATACGAGGAAAGGTGTTTTAAAATGCAATTTTACTGTTTCCCTAATGTAAATTACATTCACTAATTAAAATCATGAGCAAAATTTAGTAAAAATTAAAAGGGATTTACGTAAGTGGAGTTTTAATGGCTAATAAAAGATACCAGGCACTTTAATAAATTTATTGCACCCCTATCACTGAACATATACTTTAAAAATATATAGGAACATAAATGTGTATTTTCCTTGATTTGTGCTTCCCACTTCTCAGCATTAATCTTTTGTCTAAGATTTTTTCCCCAGGGTTGATATAGGGGCTTCTGTACTGGCATTTTCAAGATTTTGGGGGTCTGTCTAAAGCTAAAGCTTAGTATGTGGGTAAGGTGGCAATGCTGTTTCATTTTACAGACAGAATACTGGTAGAACGATGGAGCTGCTTGAAAACAGGCTCCCAAATGTGCTCTTCGCTTTCAAAATTGGGATAATCTCGTCAGTTTATTATCACCTGGAATGGAAACAGCTCCCATCTCTCTACACTCCTGTCTAGCCCAGTTCCCTTCACCACATACTGAAGCCCTCTTCCTTGAATCAACTCTTTAAAAAAAAATCATGATGATTTCTGTATAAATAATCACTCAGCAACCAAGCATTTGATCCTATTCACTGGTCAGGGCTGTCCACACCACAAAAATTTGCTAAACTCTGAGCTGATGCATTCTTCTATAGAAGCAACTGTATTTTCCTCAAAGTAGTTATTAGACATTTTATTTTAGTTCCTGACTTTTTTTTTTTTTTTTTTTTTTTTTTTAGCAACAGACTCTAACCAGCCTGATTGGAATTTCAAATGATCGTCACACTGAATTTGAAAGTCTGTCTTACACAGAATGTAGCATTTTCTTATGTTTTAACCAAGTAGAGGCAAGGAGAAGGTCCTTCCTATCTTTTTTCTAGCCAAACGTATTTCTATATTATTAATTCAAACAGAAAAAAAAAAACCCTCACATCTTAGATTATTTAATAAGATTTTTAGACTCTTATTAGGCTATCAGTTGGTCCCTCTCTCAGTATTAAGTGGAACACCCTTTCTGATTTCATTTTTTTTTCCTTAAGGGATGTGCAGTCATTGCTAGCACTCGCCAGAGCACACAAAAACCAGTGTGCTAGAAAACAAGGCGTTGCGTTATTTTGCTTGCTTGTTTATTTATTTATTTTTAAGCAAGAAAATGAGCTTGAGTTACTGCCTGGTTCCTCTTGTCTGTTTGCTTGCAGCCAGTTTCCCTTTCTTCACACATGAAGGAGCAAACACTGTCCCTGTCAGACGGTAAATGAGGCAGCATTGGTGACGTGTGTGTTTGTCAACATAAGCAAGATCAAATGATTGCTCAGCAGGAAGAAGCCACGGGAAATCCAATGATTTTTGGACTAATTAGCAAAATAATAATAATGTCTCCCTAATGATTACCTTGTACCGGGTTGTGGCCTTTTATCAGACAGACATTCCACCAGGGCAAACCAGAGTTTTGAAGACAAACTAGTGATTTCACTTGAAACCATGGCTGTGGGGCATTTCTGAGAAATCTTTTGAAGCCTCCTGTTCTTCTAGTATTATTTGAGTAACTGTGAAAACGAAGCCAGAGCTGTTGTTTCGCATTGCCGTATCACCCACGTGTGTGTTAAATAATGCTTGACGAGAAAAAGGCAATGCATATTTTTCAGGACCCTTTAAAGTTGAAGTTCATTCTGTCTGGCCAGGGAATTTCACCAGCGGTATTTCAAGGAGTACCTTAACTGAAAATAACAAGGTAAACAAGAATTTGTTTGAACATGCTAGCCAATGTTGTAGTGTTCATTACCATACAGAGTCATATTTTTGTTAACAATTTAGGAAACTTTCAGAAGATATTCAAGTAGACCTAAATTCTTAGTCCTGGCAAATGTCCAGAGATGAGCTGACATTTTCTGTGCGGTTCGGTAGTCAACCACTATTTGTGGGAAATTCAGCGAAGAAAGGAGCTTCTCTCAGGCCGCAGGGCTTGGGTGAGCTCGGTGGGTTATTTTGCCGGAGATACACTCACAGGGTTCTGGCTCCGGACAGAGCTTCGGGTTTCTCACTTTCCTGGGGGCCAGATTACCGCCTCACAAATAGAGATCAAGGATGAGTGAGCTGGGAAGCGAGGGAACACTGACTGGGGGAACTGAGCTTGCCACGTGGCCTTGGGTTGGGAAGAGCTACATGGACCTTGCTGATTTTGTGTTCAGGTTGCTGGAATGGTATTAACTCTCATTGAGAGAGCTGGTAACACTTCCAAATAATCAGATGCAAAAGCACCTCACCAAAATAAAAAAAAATAAAAAAAGCAAATATGCTCTGCAGTTATTGTTAAGGCTAGAAGGCTACTTGTTTTCTTGCTTTTTAAAATTGTTTACCCTTTAATATAATATCAACTGCTACTTTTAGTTTTCCTATTGTGATCCTTAGGGGACATACTGATCGCAATAACAAAAGAAACACAAAATACATTTTATATCTTTATATACAAACCACCGAGTTTTATTGTTGGGTAACTATTGTTTGTGCTTATCGCAGTTAATATAGAACCCATGATTATCTTTTTCTTTGGTGATGGTAGTGGGGGAGGACCCTAAGCCTATTCATAAAGTCATTCTGCCATACCTCTCTGCATCAAGGTCACTCTTAATTTCTTCCCCAGGAGCAGTGATTTCTATGCTCGTAACCTGTGCAAAGCCATAGTAGCATCTTTCCTTTGTCTAACCCAGGAGTGACCACTAACAGGGAGAGGCAGAGAATGAGGAGATGATAGCGATGACGGAGGCATGGTAATGAGGGGGAGCACAGGAGGGGTGGACAAGCAAAAGACAAGAGCAGTGTTGATAATATGTTGAGGCGGGGTCGGGGGTGAGAGGACAGAGATTACTTTAATGAGCCACATGGCTGCCACCACCAAACAGATGCTCAGAGGTTTCTCCTAAGTCTTCATCAGCCTCGGTGAATTTCTCTGTGGCTGTCCAGTTTTTGCATGTCCCACGGAGCAGCCACTAGCCACATATGGCCATTGAGCACTTGTAATGTACTGGTTAAAATGGATACACACTGAAAGTGTGAAATCCATACTGGTTTTAAAGGTTTAGTATTAAAAGGGATTAAAACATTATATTTCTCAAGAATGTTATATCCATTACATGCTGAAATTGTTATATTTAAGATTTTCAGTAGAATTCATGTATATATACTGAACCTTTAATATATATATATATATATATATATATATATATATATATATATATTTAATATATATTTCTTACTCTTTAAAAAATGTAAAATTACATCTGTGGCTTGCTTTAATAACCACATTTCTTAGTTTCTGTGTTTGATGCTTTGACATCTGGAGCCTTGCTGACTCTGAAGGGACAGCCTCTTCCAGGACTAGCCAGTTTCTAGAGCTAGTGAAGCACTTGTCCATGAACACCTTCCATGTGCAAAGCAACCAATGTAGAGCTCATAGCACCACCTCCCCCCTTTAGTGCGTTCCTACACTCCAGGTCACTATCCACCTGCTCTAACCGTCCCAGGGCCAGGTGTCAGACCACTAGAGCCTGCTGAAATTATTTATGCCAGCCAGTTTTCACCTCACTCATTCCTTCCTGTGGAAAACACAATGAAGGCTCTTGTACACTTGTCCCCACCCCTGTACCTGCCTCCTCCTGACTGACTGACCTTGGCACTTTCCCCATTGGCACCCCCTCCTGCCCCTGCATGGAATGGTGTGCCCCTCCTCTTGGGATCCATGAATATAACAAACTATATGTTCAATGGCAGTCAATTCCTGACTTTTGGCTTTTCCATACTTGAATAATAATATAAATGGCATTTTAAACCCTTGTATCATATGGGACAGTGCTGCTAGGATTCTGTTTCCCCAAATGCAATCCAGTATCTATCTGTGGTAGAGTCACCTAAAAAATTAAACATACAGATTTCTGGATCTCCTTAGAATTAGTACAGATTCTGAAACATGGTATAAGCTCAATAAATGTTAGTTATTGCTACTTCAACACCATACTAACAATGATCTTTATATATATAAAAGCCTTAGCGACCATTATGACCAAACGACCAGGATGACTGGTCAATCCATCACTATGATGCACACTGACCATCAGGGGGCAGATGCTTAATGCAGAAGCTGCCCCCTGATGGTCAGTGTGCTCCCATGGCCAACCTCCACCAGCCACCCAACTTCCCACCATTCTTCCCCCTGGGCTGCCAATGGGTGGGGCCAGCCGCCAATATCTCTTAGTTTCTCCTCCCCAGTTGGCCAACCTCCTGTGGTACCTCACCCAGCCCACCAAGCCCTGATAGGCCCTGATTGGGGGTGGGGCCAGCCAGGTTGGCCAAATTGAGGGACCCCACCCATACATGAATTTGTGCACTGAGCCTCTAGTAGTAATAATAATAATGATGATGATGATGATACTTGATTTACTTCTGGCTTGAGAAGACCATTCTTCCTTTTTTTAATTATTGTTTTTGTTGTTTTTTTGTTATATACTAAAAATACATATATATGTATATATTTTTATTTGTAAAAGCATTTACTGGATGTTTGCTAGTGGCCAAGCTCATATTAAATGTTTTTGACATCATTTCATTTAATCCTCATGACAACCAATGGTGTTACAAATAAGTAAAAAAAGTAACTTGCCCAGAGTCACACAACTTGCTAGTATTGGAGCATACATTATTTTATTCATTTAAAATATGTTTTTATTGATTTTAGAGAAAGAGAAAAAGTGAGAAGGAGAGAAAGAGAGAGAGAAACATTGATGAGAGAGAATCATTGATGGACTGCCTCCTACACACACCTACTGGGGATCATGCTAGTAGGCACATGCCTTGACCAGCAATGGAATCCATGACCTCTCAGTGTATGGTTCACACCAGCCAAGGCCATACTTTACTTTTGTATGATATGTAACTTAGGATTTTACTTAACACTGTTAGGCACAAAAGCCACTCAGAAGGATAATAAAATGTAAATGTACAATTTAACAATTACAATGAATCCAATAAAAAATTAAAAAAAAATAAAAGTAAAAAGGTAATTTTAAAAAATTACAATGAGACAAATACATGTGGGCACCATCAGGTGAAGAGCAGGCCTCTTCCCTGATTGCATTCCTACCTTCACCATAAGTAGCCCAACCTGACTTTTCTGATCGCCACCCCCCTTGCTTTTCTCTATGTATGTGTCACCCACCCATGCGTGTGTCAGTAAGCAATATTTTACTTAATTTTGTGGGCTCTCAGATTTTTGACAAATGGTCTCAAACTACTTATATTCTGTGATGGTCTGCTTCTTTTGTTCTATATATGTCTACGAGATCCATCTATGCTGATGAGTGTAGGTGCAGTTTACTCATTTTCACTACCACACTGAATTCTTGTGTAGAGATATATTTTTGGTTGACATTTTTCTGTTTGACATTTAGGTTGTTTTGTGGGTTTTCTGTTTTGTTTTGTTCTCCTATTGCTATTAAGAACAATGCTACTAGAAAGATTCTATTTCTTTTTTCTGTCCTTGAACATTTTCAATGATATGCATTCTTTTTTTCCAACAAAACAAGCAAACAAATATTCACTAGTGTTAGTTAACTGATGTTAACTAATATTTTAAATGAATATCGGGCTTACAGAAAAGTTGCAAATATCATGCAGAGAGTCCCAACAGACCACTCATCTTGCTTCTTCTAATGTTAACATCTTACATTACCAAAGTACAGTGATTAACTAGGAAATTAACATTGGTACAGTGTTAGTAACTAACTTATGGACCTCATGGACTTTTATCAGTTTTTTTTCACTGGTGTTTTTTTATGTTCCAGGATCTTATTTAGGATTTCACATTGCATTTAGTTTTGATTTGGGGGAGGGGAAGGGGGATACTTTGAGCCTATTTCTTACTCCAAAATTCACAAGAACAGTGTTTCAGGGAGATTAATTTTAAGGCAGCATGTGAAATAGATTTTAGGGCAGAGAGCTAAAAACTAGAATGTCATGAGACTTTTGCTATAGTGTAATTGCTTAAGGCAGAGAGAGGAAGGGGCATGGCAGTGAAGGGCCATCTAGGAATATATATACGCTGCTGTGCTCATCAGCCTCCCATAGAAGCCCAAAAGTTCCTTGAGGGCAGGGAGCACTAAAGCTAATTCATCTTTGTATCTTCTTCAGGTGCTCAGAGGGCTGTAGCAGCGATTTGGTGAAGTTTTGTCAAATAAATGAATATACATGAGAAAGGCGAGCTGAAGGGCAAGCAAATGACACATAGGAAGAGTGAGCAAAGGCAAAAGGAGAAGAGGGAGAGCAAAAATAGAAAAGGAGAGAGAGAGATCAGCTGAGGGGTTGGGGAGACAAGCACAGAAGGCAAGACAGTGATGGCAGAGGACAAAGAAACAAAGCCAGAGGAAGCAAGGAGACAGAAGGTACGGGAGCCTCCTGATTCCCCCCACTGTGTTGCTCACTTAGGCTCTGTATATCATCCTCCATCTCTTCACTTTTAAACCTTGCCTCCTTTATTTAGTGTTGTTCACAGCTCTCAGAACTGGATTATTCACTCCCGCCTCCCATTCCCAACCCTCCCTCACAAGGTGCTGCTGAGGACAGTCTCAGGCCGCAGCAGTGGGAGGTCATGTGATGCCCATGTGGGTTGTCGGTTGTCACGTGGCCATTTCCCTCTTAGCTTTCTGCCTCAAGGCCTTTGCACTCCTTGGCCCCTTATTCTATTATTCTCAGTTCCAAATTGTTGTCAGGTTGGATGCTTCTCCTCCTTGAAATTTTAGCCTCACTTGCTTTACTCTCCATTGTATTGTGTTGTTTTATTGTCTCCGAATGCTGAGGGTTCTGGGGGGAAGTTTCTTGTCTTTCTGCTCGCTTCTTTTTCGTTTGTTTTCACCCGCTAGAATATTAGCTTCACGAGAGAGGGGATTTTGTTTGTCTTATTCACCACAGAAATGTTAGCATCCTGAAGAGTGTGCAGGGATCGAGAGGATGAACAAAGTGCTCTGCACACTGGGTTTGTGGTTTTTTTTTAGTCATGGGCTGCATGGAAGTGTAGGCCATTCATCACTTAAAACTCCCACTGGTTGTTTTGCTTCCTTTCTCAATTGGGCAACTATTTTTGAGGGATGAAGGAGAGCAATTGTTACAGTTCCAGGATAAAATTAATTTTAAACCATTTATTGGGAACAATTTCTGAGCTAAGATAAAATTTCAAGTGAATCTAATACTCAGGCAATTCAGTGCTTCAATTAAACATTTTTTTTTTGAAAGCCTGTTAAGTACTAGATACTGTAGGAGAAACACGAATTTTGAGAACAACAAATTTCTGTCCTTTAGGACCTTTCTTTCAAATGGAACTGTTTGACAAGCAAATAACTGGTTGAAAACTAATTTAGTAAGAGCTATAATAAAAAGATGCTCAGAGGGCCTGGGAGGCAAAGGGGACAGAATAGGGCAGGCCTTCAAGGCAACTTAACATCCTCTTCAAATATACATATTTGCATTTCAAATAATGTTCTGAAATCACGATAACAGGTGTTACTGAGGGGGTTCCAGTATATGTGGCAACACTGGGTTAAAAGTAACCACTTGGTTTTTATGCGGGACCGAACAGAGCTTTTAGCTTGCTAATATGTGCCTTTCATCTATGTAGGAAGCTTGTTAAGAATTATTGCCCAAACTTATGTGACCACAGTGCCCTTTTAAAAGAAGATCTTATAGAACTAGCTCCTGCTAATCAAACTTTGGGGAATGATAATACAAATGACAGAACAAAAGCAAATGAAATTTATTTATAATTCATCTAGCCTAAGAGAGTTCTAGAAAAACAATTTCTTAATGTTCTGGGTGGAGAATTTCCCACTTGAAAATGTATGAATGGGACTCAGAAAACTCTTCATTTCTTTCCCATCTCCATCCTTCCTCCTCCCTTATCCTTCTATGACTCCTTCAAGACCCCATTAAAATTGTCCCATACAAGAAAGAGTTTATGTTCTAATTAAAACTCCTGATAGCTCTAACATTTTTTAGAAATTGTACCTTAAGGGATGATAAAATAGTAAAAATAAAGCATCTTGGCCTCTAATATTATCTCCTATAAAAAGGAATTAGGATTCCTTGAAGAAATGGCTGATTCCATGGCTGAAGCAAAGTAAATACAAGATGAATTGAGGACATCTGATTATGCCACAAGGTAAGAAAGTGCTAACAAAGGGGGTAATAATATAGCGATGGACATTATTCTTTTAACTTTTTTGTAAATTTAATATTATTTCCAAATAACAGAATTTTATAAATTAACGTAGCACCAGGTACTGTAGTTTCTCTATGGCTCAGGGATTAGCTTTGTGGGCTCTGGGTTTATAGAAATCCATTTGAAATCTTGGCCTGACCACTTATGACCTCTGGGGCTTTTGGATAGTCTCTTACCCTCTTTATATCTCTTTATCTGTGAAATGGTAATAATAAGGGTACCCTTCCTAAGGGTAATTGTGTATATTAAATGAGATAATCCAAGTTAAATTTAGCCCTGTACATGGCACAGAGCACTGTTCAATACATGTCATTGTAATACAATGAGTATTCAGTTGATTTTAGTTGATTGAAGGGGTTCATGGTTGAACCAGTTCAAAGACATTAACAGGAAACAGGGTTCAAAGACATAGGTTTAGATTAAACGTGCTTCTGAAGTCTCTTTCATTGTTATGATTCTTTGGCTCTTTAAAACGGGCCTTGTATCTGCAAAAACAAAGCAATTGAATTTTTAATGAACTTTACTCTAAAGCAGTCTGTATTTATTTTAAAAAATATAAGAAGCTGACAGTACGGTTCCATGAAAGATTATAGTTGATATTCAGAAGAGTCTTCAAATGAAACAGGATTGAACATCACATGCTCCTTCCTGCCAATCGAGACTTGGCATATGTGCTTTCCTGCTACTGCCACTCTCTCTAACACAGGTATTTTCTAACTTCTTACATCTATGTATGTTGATATAAACCTTAAGTTGAATAGCATTTTTTTTCACTCTTTTACTTGAGTCTCTCATTCAAGGAACTGAATCCTGATTCAATTGCATTAGAGAGTTCAATGTGATGAAATTCAGACTGCCTCCCGGGTCTGATAAGCTTTCTTTAGGTGTGTGAAGTCTTCCGCTTTAGTTTCTTACACCTAAAGAAGGGACTTGCAGGGCAGAACTGACCCCAAAACAGTTTATCAGCTTCATTTTTTTCTTTTCTTCTTCTTTTTTAAAATATACTTTATTTATTTATTTATTTATTTATTTATTTTATTATTTTTTTTTTTTTAAAGAGAGGAAGGGAGAGGGATAGAGAGTTAGAAGCATCAATGAGAGAGAAACATGGATCAGCTGCCTCCTGCACACCTCTCACTGGGAATGTGCCCGCAACCAAGGTACCAGAATAGAACCTGGGAGCTTTCAGTCCGCAGGCCAACGCTCCATCCACTGAGCCAAAGCAGTTAGGGCGAGCTTCATTTTTTTTCTTACCAAGACTTCCCAATTCTTTTATGCTTCAACTTCTGTTTTGGCAACTTTTGGAAAGAAGGATTGGAAAGAGGTGAGGCTTTGGCATAAAGCAGAGTTGGATACAAAATCTTGTCTTTATCACATTCTGATTTTTTTTTTCCAGCTGGAAGGCAAGATAATCTTAACAACAGGAGCAAGGTCTCTGGGGTCAGACCGCCAGGATTAGAATTGTGCTTAGTAGGACCCCTTGGCTGAGTAAGTACTTTTACTTCTTTCTTTGTCAGTTTTCTTATCTTTAAATGAGGACAATTATCTCTAAATGGGGACAATGGAGCTCACCCAACAGGATTTCAGTGTAGATCAAATAATAGAATTATGTGAAATACTTAAAATAGTACTTGCCACATAGCAAGTACCTTTCCAATTTTCAGTTTTCTTGTTAAAAAATTGAGAGTGGAGCCTATTTCATATGCTTAGTGCATGGATTAAATAATCTATTGCAAGTGAAAATATGAAACAAAACCCTGAGCCCTTTGCAGATCTGGTTTAGTAGTGAACATTCATTCATTCATAGGATAGGTGCACATTTCTCCTACTGTACATTCCCCATGTTTTAAGGGTTGGGGATTCAGAGAAGATTCCCACAAACAAGAGTCTTTGCTCTTCTGATCTGTGAAAAAAAATGTTACTTGTTGTTGTTTTAAAAGATAAGGACTAAGTGTAGGCCTGATGTAGAAATCTTAGTAATACATTCTGTTTTTTCTTATCTTGTATTCCCATTTTAAAAATAATTTTATTGATTAAAAAAAAAAGTATGGGGGAAAGAGAGAAACCTGGATATGAGAGAGAAACATAGACCAGCTGCCTCCCACACCTGTCACAAACAGAAATTGAACCCACAACCTGGGTGTGTGCCCTAACTGGGGAATCAAACCTGCCCTGGGTGTGTGCCCTAACTGGGAATCGAACCTGCCACCTTTTGCTTGACAGATGGTGCTCCAACCAACTGATCCACACCGGACAGGGCAGGGCCTCTGCCATCCCCACCTTTAAGGCTATCAAATTTCTCTTTGAGTCAAATTTTAGAATCTCACTTCCTTTCCCACGAACAGTATTAAAATGTAACTAATTTAGCAGTTGGCTAATAAAGAGAATTAACACTTTGGGGCATTTTGAGTTTTACAAAGGATTTTATGTATGTTTCCTCTTTTGGTCCTCCTCGGAGGCTGGGAGGGCAGAGGCAGCCCATTGTCTTCATGAAAGCTTCCTCTGATTAGCAAAATAAAAGATTTAGAAGCAAAAAGATTCCTTTTTTTTTTTCTTCCCAAAAAGCAAACAATTTCTGGAACAGACAGGCAGGGACAAGAACTGGAGGAGAAAAATTGACATTTTTTTCTGTGCATAATTTTTCTGACAAAACACAGAAACTTCAACGTCATTTTTATGACAAACTGTACCCATATCTTGGAAATTTTTGTAAATGTAGCATCAATCATGTACATCTTGCAGTTATTTGCATTGAAATTTCATTCTATTTATCTTGTTGGCAAAGTGAAAAGCAATTTTTGTTTGCTAACGCTGCCTTTTCCCTTGTTGCAGGAAAAATGGCAATGCTAGGAGGACTACCGGTAGTTTTTTTTTGTTTGTTTTTTTGTTTTTGTTTTTTTTTACTTTCCTTTCTTCTGTGGGAAGGCTCCAGTGTGCTTGTCTTTATGCATCATCTATCATATTATTTTAGCATGTGCTCATTTTATATACAGGTTTGAGTCATTTAGTATTTGCTTGCCAACATTTTCCCAAGAACTCTTTAATTGGTACAGATAGCAATTAAAACTTTATTACTTAAATTGTTTCTGGAACAGGAAAGAATAGGTATCCAAATCAGCATAATCAATTTAGCTCTGAAACACTATGTCTGACTTTTTATTTTATTTATAATAAGGATTTTGTTCTAATGCTATGTAAGTAGTATATAGCTGCTCTTTCTAGTTCTACATAAATGAGATTCATACCTAATGTGTCTCCAATTTTCAAAAACAATCTCTCAAATACAGTTTTAACTTGCCATTAAGGCTGTGTCTACTCATCAGAAAATGAATGTTTGGGAAGGGATTACTGGTGCATGCAGGGTATTAGTTTTTAAATATGAGAATCAGTTCTGCCCTGCAAGTCGCTTCACCAAAACTTTCTTTTAGAGAAATGGCTTTTGCTGTTCTGAGGGGATATTTCTAGACAAAAGTCACATCAAGTCTATTCCCCTTTGATTGAACGTTAGCAGTCTTTATTGTAGACACACTTCACAGATAAATGAAAAAAGATTTTTAATATAAGTGTACTGGTTTGGAGATGTTTATTCAGTGTAGGCAGAGCATCTGTTAGTACCTTATATCCCTTGCAAAGATTTCCAAGACTGTAACAAATAAAATGGAGAAACTTAGAAATTTATATAAATCACCAAATTATTCAAACAATGATGAAAATGACCTTGTAAAGTTCTGATGAGTAAACACACACACACACACATATATATATATGACCAAAAATGAGTCAAATATTGTATTAGGCACTTTCATCTACATTATCTAATTTGATCCCCATATAATTTTACTGAAAAAATGTTATTATTCTACTTTTATAGTTGAAAAATCCATGAAATAATGACAAAACTGATAAGTTAGATTAAATATGCAATAAGCTCAGAAAGAAGGAGGTTATAAAAGGGGTAGATCAACTACTTTAATGAGACTTGAAGATATCTGCAAAGAAATCTTAAGCCAGCATTGAAAGACACTGCACCCTCAGAACCTGCCCACCTTCTCCCTCACAGTAACTTAGTTCCCTCCCTCATCCCCAACCACTCAGTATCTGTTGTGATAGGCCTCCAACCTCCACAAGCTGTCAAGTACCTTGTGGAGGACCTTGAATTAAAACTTGGAAGGCTTTGCATTAATTCTTTATTTCAGTACAAAAAAAGAGCTTTTGTAATGTAAGCAATAAAATAGCTTCTTCACATAGTCAAGGCCAAGATTGAAGACCAACACTGACATCCCAAGGGGACACTGTTTCTCCTTAGCACTGGGTTGGATGCCATGATAAGCTACACTTTTTAAGAGTGAACAGTAGAGGCACACCAGGGTGTGTCCAGCATTCATCTACATAACTAATTCCATCCTAATGGCTGCTCGTGAGTTAGGGATGGTTGTGCGTGTGTGCAGATGAGAAAGATGAGGTAGAAGGAGAGCAAGAAACCTACCAACAATCAGGCAGCAAGTACTAAGAGGAGAAGCTTGGATACAAGCCCAGGTCTGTCTTATGCCAGGGTCTGTGGACTTTCCATTAAGCTCTGTCAACTTGATTAATTACCATGGGGCACCTTACGTCACCCCAAACAACCTGCTCCTCTTTGCCGTAGAGAGCCAATGTGGAGAAGATTGGAGCCTGAAGACTTAGAGAGGCTCACATGATGGTAGCAAAACAAATGATGGTAGCAAAACAAAGATATTTTATTTGTACTTCAGTGAAGCATTACTGTCGTGTGACATCAGTTCTGATGATAGATTTAGGAATTCTGTGGAAATCAGTAGGAAGTATGCTTCTTCCCATACCAAGATGATGTGCTTAACGATGGTCAATGTGGACCCGAGTAGTTCAAACTACTTGTATTGTCCAAGGGCCACTGTATTACATTAGGGAGATAATATTTGTGGTGATCTAAATGATCAGGTTACGCCAAAACCGGTTTGGCTCAATGGATAGAGTATCGGCCTGTGGACTGAAAGGTCCCAGGTTCGATTCCGGTCAAGGGCATGTACATTGGTTGCGGGCACGTCCCTGGTGGGGGGTGTGCAGGAGGCAGCTGATCGATGTTACTCTCTCATTGATGTTTCTAACTATCTATCCCACTCTCCTCCTCTCTGTAAAAATCAATAAAATATATTATAAAAAAATAAATTATCAGGTCACCCTTTCCCAAAAAACAATCTAAATTGGTTTAATATGGGTCACAGAGTAATAAAAATAGGTAAGTAAATGCAAATAAATCGATGCCAAGTAGGCGAGTGAAAGCTATTTACAAGTCTTGGGGAACTTATTTCAAAATTTCTTTTATTCTTAAAATAAAATATGCTCTGAGTGGGCCCAGTTTCTTCTCCTCTCTTTTTAATGCGGCATTCCATATATTAGATATATTATTTCATGCTAATTATCTGCAAGTAGGAAAGGCATGTGCCCATGGTGAAGTCAAGGCTTTATTTAGTCTCTCCTTGAGGGCTATGGCCCAAATTTCAATGTGGCCTAAGTGACACCTGACAGAGACATGCGGAGGTCACAGCTTTCTTGCTTATAAGAGTCACTCATCAAATGAGTGTCATTTGTCTAATTCAGGAGTTACATCAAAAATGTTATCTTAAAACTATAAAAAGGAAGATTCCATGAAAATAGATATACTACACTTAGCATAAAAAGGAAAATCTCTAGAGATCAGGGCAGCTAGATTATTATTTCAAACACTGTGCTTTAAGACTCACAGATCATTCTAACTTTTCCATTTCTCTTACACTGACATCTTTAGAAAGATTATCTTCTCAATATTGTCTGCTTTTGAAAATATCAATACTAATAGACTAGTAGTTCTAGCTTTTCCCAGGACTTGCTCAATACTTTGGAGAACACAAAACCATTTTGATAATTCTGAGAATACAAGCTTTTTTGCAGCTTGCAAGGGAAAATATCTTCAAATTGTTTGTTTCTGTTTTTCACTCAGAGAAAAAGGTTAATTAGAAAATTTGTTATGTTTCTTCTTCAAAAATTTTTATTTTTGTTAGTTTCTCTTCCCCTTTAAAGGTATAAATAATACTAATAAATATTAGTATTATTTATACCTTTATTATTTAAACATCACTAATAAATGATGTTTAGGAGTGAAGAAAAATAAAATTTGCAGAATCCAAAAGCTGATCCAGGTGGCTAGACAAACTACCTGAATATCTTCATATCATTTGAGTTCAGAAGATCAGTGAAAATCATCCACTTTTCTAAAAAATAGACTTCATAGGGGATGGGTTTGATTACTCAATTGTGAATTACTTGTTATAAAGCCACAATTTCTTTGCGTAAGTCCCTTGTTCATGCTAAGTCTTTTGTTCTCTATTCAAAAAGGAGAGGCACACAGACATTTCCCAAATTTTTCCTTAGAACATTTTCCCCCCCAGAAATTAGGTTGGAGTTTGATGAATTAATGAACAGAAAAGCATTTCCCAAGTTGCCCATTTATATATGGCAGCAGGTGCAGGGGTTCAAGCGAACATAAGCACGCATAGAAATCAGGTCAGGCAAACTCCCTTATTTGGCTAAAGGAATTATCCCTGGGATCACACGGTAAAACGACACAGAAAAAAGCACTCCTCTCTGTCTTTGATAGCCTCAAAGGAGTCAAAGATAGCTCCCCTTGTAAAAACACATTTGACACTTCTCTCAAGTCTTGGAGTCCCCGTGGCGAGGTTCTTACAGGTGGTTCACAGAGAATGAGATTACATAACTAAGTCCTTGGGAAGTGGGGTCATTTAACACCCACATAGGATGAACAAATAGAGGCTGGGGTTTGAGCAATGGGGAAACTCTGATTCTTTTCATTTAACTTTTTATTAAATCACAAAGGAGTTTAATTCTCACTTTTATATATCCTATAGCCTGTGGCATGAAAAAAGAGTTTATAGCATTTCTGAGGAAGATAAAAGTGTTTGTGTGTGTGTGTGCATGTATCTGTGCGCGCACACACACACATGTGTGTACCTGTGTGTGTGTGTGTGTGTGTGTGTGTATGCACATGCTTGCATTGTGGAGAGGGCTGCAAGCATCATCCATCTGCCCCTGACTAAAATATGTATCTATATGTGTTGAAGATTAAACACATTGTTTATTAATATAAAAGGCATTTCTGGAGTATTTATCTAACTTGATTGGCTCTGACAGTTACATTTGAATATGATTAAGTAAGTAATCAGACTAAAAATTTGTAAAAATATACTTAAGAGTGTCCTAATTACCCAAAAGCCATTTTTTTTTTTTGGGGGGGGGGACGAGTCTTGAAAATGGTACTGGACTGAAAGTGTTTGAAAACTCATTTTAGCTATTTTCCAGATAAAGAATACATTCAAGGATTCAGTGCTTACAGAAGAGCATATGGCATGTTCTGTGGGAGGATGGAGTAACCCTCAACGCACCAGCCACATTTTAGCTCGAGTTATTGCTGCCTCTTTATCTGAGGCTTCCTGTAGCGTGCACTTCCCAAGCGATGGGGCCAGATGAAGAGATGATTGTGCATAAAGTGGCTTTTGATCTTCCTCAGGGAGGAACTTGATGAAACGTGGGCTCTTCTTGGGATACAACAGATGCGCAGGGAACGGCAGAAGCCCTGCTTGCTCCAACACAGACAGCCATGAATCACACATTGTCACCTTCCGGCAAGCAGGGTGGCTTGGCCCGCAGGGGCCGGGCAGGCAGGAAGCAGACTGTGGCAGGAGAAGCCACGGCCTCTCCAGGTCCTTTATATCAGGCCTGGAGGTCAGCTGTGTTCTATCTAACCTTGGGGCTGGGGCCGAGGGGGAGCTCTCATCATGCAGGCATCCTCCCTGCTTTTTATCACTCACCCAAAATTCAAATAAAGAGGCGCAGGAGGAGAAGCCCCCTGCTTTTGACCTGGTAAACAGCATCCCGTTTGTGGCTGAGCCAGAGCCACGCAGGCAGCTCAGACCACGGCTGGAATTCATCCTTAGGACAAAGGAAACTTCAGTCAGAAAACAAAGACCAACCAGCACAGGGCGGCATGTACGGAGGGCTGTGCAGAGACACGCAGGGGGATGTTCTAAGCAATTCACAGAGAGGGAGAGAGGGAGCATGTCATCAGCCTTGGGGGCACATTTGGCTTTTTTCCCCTTCTAGGCAGAAGCGAAGTCAGCTCTTCTCCCTCTTCCCTGGGGACAGAGAGCTCCCTGACAGATTCTGGAAGTGATCTTTGAGAAGGCTTCTTCAAGGTCATTCATTCATTGCATTTGTTCATCCCAGCAAGTCCCTGTAGAGATCCTACTGTGTGCCAGGCACGGGCTTGCCCCGGGAGGAGCACATACACCTGCCCCACGGAGCTTACAGTTGAGGCAGAGTGAGCAGAGACACTGAGAGCAAGACTCTTTGAAGCAACGGGGAGCGAAAGGTGTGCCACGCCAAGGGCGCTGAAGGGCACACCTAGCAGGGCAGCTCCTGGACCTTGCCAGCTCCGTGCAAGCATTGCTTTGGTTCCTTGCAGCGCCGCAGCCTTCACGTCAGCATTTTTTGAGAGCTAAGCCGGAGCTTGGCAGCAGCCCACACATCTGCTGCATTGCAGGAATAGCTGGGGTTTTTTAAAGCTGTTTCTCTTCGGGAGATCACACAGCCCCTGACTTCCGATTTCCACCGTGGCTGGGAGAGAAGGCAGTTGGGAAATGGGCTGCCTTACGACTCCCCTGGTGCAGGAGCAACAACGCTTGGCGAGTCTCTGTGACCAAGAAATAAAAGGGGGGGGGGGGGGGCGGGAATCAAGATGGTGTTGTAGCTAAGGCACCATTCCGCTGTTTGAATGAGATTTGAAATATCCTCCAGGCCTGCCTGCCACAGTGTCCCACAGCCCATGAGAGATACACAGGATCATGAAACGCCAATGCTTTTTGGTGGTTGTCGTGTGTGTGTGTGTGTGTGTGTGTGTGTGTGTGTGTTTTAAATGTAATGAAATCTTATTAGCATTTGTCAGAGAATTTAGTTTTGTTTCTGTTTGGCATTGAATCCTGGAGCAAGTTCTCCTATCGGAGGTTGCTGTTACGGTGTTATCAGCTAATGCTGCGAGTGTACGCGTGTGCGCCTGTTTTAATGTATGTGATAGCGGTAATGAAAAAGAGGGACGGAATGCTAATACACACCAGCTCCCGAGAGAGCGAGGAAGCGCTGCGGATACACACAGTGGCATCAAAGCAACATTTCTTTTGAACTAAATAATGCAAATTAGGTTTGCCTCTCCCCATCTCCCTTTTCATGGAAATATAGGTTCAAAAGAAATGAGATATGGGTTTCCCTTGTTTTCTTGCTGCAAACTAGGCCTCCCTACACAAAACCAAGGGTTTGAGGCTGTCGACACTTCTTTCAAACGATGCATTTTTAAAGCGTGTTGGATTGGCATAGGTGTGGCAGCTGAAGCTTCTGCATGCTGCCCCCTTTCTTTGCCGTGAAGGTGAATGCATGCTGGCTGTCTTCCCTGCACTCTTGCACGGTCAGTTTTCATCATCACGTGAGCCCCAGGCCCCAAGCACACCCTCTCATTCTCTTTGTTGTGCTGTTTCCTGCAGGTTTGCCTTACTTCCCCTCCCCCGCTCCTGCCTCCCTGTCCATCTTCTCCCGGAGTTTGTTTTCCATTTGGAATCTATTGTATCCCCTCTCGGGGAGTATTGATCCACTGTCATATAGACCACCTGCTTCCTGGTGTCCCCTCTTCACTGTCACACAGGCTATTATTGCTTGTAGGTCATTTTTGATTATTTCAATGCTGGCTGCGGTTTTCCCAGCTGATGCCATAGAGCCTTCTCGTATATCATCGAGAGCATCCAGAAGGCCCCCTGGCCTTTTGCTCCGGCCGGATAATCCACTCAGAGGCTTATATTAAAAAATCAAAAAGCAGCCAAATTTTCTTATTAATGTTGACATAACTTTTGGGGGTGGGCGGTTAGAAAACAGATTAACAGTTAAACATGGTTTTGCACGTGACCGAGGAGAGAGAAAAACACCTATACATTTTTCAGGCTCTGACATAACAGAGATCCTTGTGGATGTGTCCATGGTGAGGACTTTGATGAATGGCTCTCTTCTCCACCCCGCATCCAGACTTGCCTGGTGCCAAGGAACGGGGTTGCTATAGCTGTTCTACTGGGTCAGGAGGCTGGATAACCACAGTTGTCGTTAAAAATGTAAAGTAATTTCAGGAAGATGTAAAGTATGCTAAATCCTGTGAGATATATTTTTAGGCAGACCTAATCTGGAGAGTGTTGCCTTTGACTAAGGGAACTTGGTAAAAAATCACCTTGCAATTGTTTTAGGTAAAATAAATCAAGAGTACTGATGCTTAATGGGTTTAATTCATCACTTGGAAGTGTGGGGAGCAGGTACCTAAACATACCTACCCACGTACAAAGGGAATAAGACATCTTCACATCCACTTTCTAGTCCAGAAAATGACCAACGGTGTTTCAATGCCAGGAGGCTCCTGACAGAATCAGGGAGAGTGAGCTAGAAATGTGAATGTGGGCCTGGTGACTCCTCCTTGGGCTTCCTTGGACCAAGTCTCCTCTCCTCCTAATGGCAGAGTGAAGGTATCAATGTGTCACAAAATATCTCGCTCCTGTGCAGTATCTCGTCATATCTTACAAGGAGCAGCAATCTAGTCTCTTTGGAAAAGCCTGAGTCTCCTTCCATGCCTTAACCCCGACAGACAGGGAGTGGGTGGAGAATTGTGCATGCTTTCCTTTCATCTGCCTTTTGGACGCTCAGCGTCTAATGATGCTGAGCTGCCAAGCCATAAACCCTTGATGTTTCTCTGGCCAGGAAAGTGCAGCATATGAAATATGGAATCGCTGATGGGGAGAAGGGTAGAAAAGCAACAAATATCTTTTCTCCAGAAACCCTGGGAGGAGCATCATCTGCCGATGTCAGCAGAACACACCTACCAGTATTTTCTGGCGTATAAGACGACCCCCTAATTTTACAGTTAAAACATAGGTTTAGGCTTATATTCGCTGTATAAGACTACCCCCCACTTCAAAGAAAAGACTTATTTTGCCGTCAAGATCTGCAGGTAATTTTTGTGCAGTTTTGGTCTTTTGCCCCCGATTTTCGGTTGACTTTTTTTTTGTTTCAAAAGTCGTCTTATACGCCGGGAAATACGGTATTTCTTAGCTTATGGCTAAGCGTTCTGAGGAGAACGAAGCAGCTCGGGCAGCTGTAGTATTAGCTTCTTCATTTTAGCCTTTCTGGAGTTGAAAATGTAAGAACTATACACCTTAATTTGTTTTTTAATGGGTAAGATGTTTCTGGACAATGGAGATAAAATAAAACTCTCCTGAAAAACAAATTGACAGCCACAAAATTTTGATTAAGATAGATCAGATACTGTGCCTTTAAGAGTCTCACAAATGCTTGCATTTAAAATATGCATATAAAGATGATCTATTATAGAATTGTACACCTGAAAACTATATAATTTTATTAACCAAAGTCATCCCAATAAATTCAATGGAAAGAAAATAAAAATAACTTAGAAAAATATAATAAAAGCCTTTAAAACCAAAGGTTTTATTCCAGTTTATGGTATCTTCTCAGTCATGAAAAATCATCTTAAAGCTCAAGTTAAATGGTTTGTACATAATACACTGTCCCTTAAATAACTCTGCTTGAATTAATTTCAACCAAGAGCATTGCCTGTTATAAACAGAACTGATGTTTTCAATATCAAAATTCTCTCAGAAATATAGGTTTTCTGATAAAGCAAGAAATTAGATGTCATTTCCCCTTTTAAAGGCTCACATAAATCCCACTTTCCTATTCGGCGGATTTTCTCTTTGTCTAACATACTTGTGGAAGCTCAGGCAATACTTGCAGTCATGGAGCATCATGATTGCAGTCTAGGGTCTAATAGGTATTTTCCTTTGTTCTGGTTACAAGCTCAGTCTCTGCCATGTTCCATGTTTTTATATTTAATCTTTGAGTTCGTTCCAGTGGAACCAACATATATGTCATTGGGGAAGGGCAAAAGGTGAAACACTATAGAATTTGAAGCTAAAGAGGAAAACAAAGTCTCGGATAGAACACTCTGAATGTTTTAAAGGGAAGTAAAGTGAACAGAAAGATAAGATTTGTTGTAGAGATTTTCCACCGTGGGGGCAGGGACAAGCCTGGTGTCAGGAAGAGGGTTAGGAAGGCCATGAAGAAGTGCCTGACTCCTTCTTACAGAGGAGATGATGGAGACCATTTCCATAGCCTGGACTAAAAGATTAAGGAGTAGATGAGGAGGACTTGATAGCTGATTGAATATGGAAAGCTAAGAAAAGAAAGGATTCAAAAAAGGTCCTTGTTCATTCATATGTGACAGACAGTCATTTACTGAACTGGAGATGCATAGTTTGAGGTATGTGGAATTCAAAATACCAATGGGACAGCCACATGTTTAAGAGGCCTGGGGTGGAGATAAATATTTGGAAACCAATACCTGAAAATGAAAAATAGTTACAGGTATGAAAAAGAATGAGGTCTTATATGGGAGGGCTACAGTAAAATGAGAAGAGAAGGATAGTCTGGGACAAGAAGAGAGGGACAACCTAGGACACAGAATCATGGGACCAGAATCCACGAGAGGAGACCGTTTTATAAAGGAGGAAGTGTGCCATGTGAAATACTGGTCAGAAGATAAGGACTGAAAAGAATGAATTTGAGGTTGGTTCAGGAAACATAGGTTCAGTGGAACAGAATGGATGGACATTTTCTTGGTTTGAGCAGGAGATAAGGAAATACAGACAAATTTCCCCCTTCTCCCACCTCCCCCAATATTGGCAGTCTATTGAAAGCCGTGAGTTATTTAAACAGATCTTTCAACTTTATCATAGATGAAAATGTTCTTTAGGTATAGAGGTCATAACTTTAATTCTTATGTTTGGCTTGATTTATTCCTGTGGCAGGAAGACCGGCTTGAAGAAATAGCATCTGTTATAAGAATAGTATCTAAAAAAGAATGGCCAGGTCAGGTGAAACCTTTGCTATTGTTATGGCTGCAAGGAATTTGTCTTTGTCTCCGTATGTGTTTTGGTTTGCAGCCATTAATAGCTTGGATTCCATGAGGCAGTGGCAAAGGGGAGTGTGTCGGAGCAGCAGGCCAAAATTAAATTACAGCAACCGCGCACTTTGCATTTAAACCTTCACTCAGAGATAGAGGTTGGTAATCACGTCCAGCTTTTCCTTAAAGACAATGGCCCTCCATGCAACTGGCCACACTCAGTTAATTCACGCTGTCAGCTGCCTTTATTGGCTGTGGGGAATGCAGTATTGATTCTTGAACTCAGCAGCAGCACAAAGAGCCACTAGTGCATGGTCAAAATGCTGCAATAAAGGGCTGGCAGCTTGAGAAAAGCAGCCATTCCATCGCACAAACAAGGTCAATTATAGGACAGTGCAGTGTAATATAAATAGCATTAGCATCCCTCTTCAGCCCCGATGATATCACGCTGGTAGAATGACAGTAAGGAAAATAAGGTTTAATGCCGAATAATATAAAGACATTTAGTGTAATTTAATTTCAAGCTCTCTATCATTTTAAAAGTGCTACGAGTAGCAAAATATTTAGTTCCATCACGGGCTGGAACATATGTCTACAAAAATGGTTTTCTGATCAAACTTCGTGTGCACTAGCCAATTAGTTATGTACAGTAAAACTGGTAATATTAATTTTATTGATAAACAATTTCTCCTTCACAGATTCAGTGGAGTGTGCCTACCTGCCATTTATTATCCTCTTTAGCAATAGACTTTCAAAATCTCTAGAGTGTCATGAAGAAGGAACAAAAGATATCTTGGTGTTTTTACCGTAGTTTAAAAGAGAGAGCAAATTGAGTTTTTTTTTTTCTTTTTCTAAGTGGCTGGAAATTACTAGGGCCTTTTGTTTCAATAGTTGCATTCATTACTTTTATTTATGGGAGAATTTTTCCTACCTTCTTTGTCAGTTCAAAATTAATTACAAATGTAAAACGCATCATGCTGTTAACACATACTCTACACGGGAAACAAATTATACTCTCAAAATAGATAATGGACAGCTTGGAGAGGTAATTGATAAACTTACACTGCCTACAATAACTGAATAGATTTTAGAAAAATATATAATTGTTAGAAATAGAAATAATGTGCTTGAATTCTCCTCAGTAATGAGTGTGTCCAAGGTTGACTAGAAGCAACTTATTAAAGTGCACAAGAGTTTAAAGAAAGTTTGAATCATGGTGCCTTTAAAATGTTCATTCACCTCTGAGAGTATATGTAGTCTCTTAGGTTAATGGTGTTCCATAATTTGGTCAAAACCATTTTCTGAAAGATAAATGTTCCAAGTAACCTAATGTATTTCCAACAAACCAGTCATGTTCATTATGAATTGGACCAAAGAGTCCCAAGTTGCTCTCATAAACCTCCTTGAGTCAATGAGTTAACATATCTCATTTTACCCTACACCTCCTCCTCCATCAGCTAAAAGATACTATTTATTACCTCTTAAAAGAGATATTGTGAGGCCAAATACACACATTTCTACAGATGTTAAAGTGGAAGGATTACTCAATCTTTAAGACAATAGACTATACAGAGATTTTCAACCTTATTATCTCATGGAACACATAAACTAATTACTAAAATCTTGCAGCATACCAAAATATATTTAATATACAGTTTATATTATATGTATATAGCCATAAATATCTACTTCTATCTCTCTATCTCTATTTGTATATAGCAACTTTCATTTTCTTTTTCACAATATACTATAGACAACTTTTTGCCAGTAGTTATAAGTCTAAAACACATGCTTTCTAATGGATACATAATATTCCATTTTATAGTGATAGCCTCATCTAATTATTTAATCTTTTCTACATTTGTTTTTTTCAATTACAATTGATGTGTAGTGAATATTCTTATATACATATTTTTATACTTGTTGCAATATTTCTATAGATTACATTTCTTAGAAATGGGTTTGCTGGTTAATTAAAATTCTTAACAAATTTTACATTTTGTAATTATTTTTGATTTACACCTTTCACAGATACCTCTAAAATTAACATCATATATTACCATACTAGTATAAATAAACCTTTTATTGTTTAGTTGTCAAAAACAAGAAATCAATACTGGTTTATAATTAGTAATACTAATACTAATGTATTTTGTTATTGTTCTAGAATTCAATGGAGGTTAGCAACTGCATTTAGTTATCACTTCTCTGTTTCTTATGATCTTCTGTTTCTTGGCAGGCATGTTGTAGAAAGAATTGATTGATATTTGCACTTAAAGTTTAATAGTTATTGCTAAATGACCACACACTATTTTAATAATCTTGTCACCTTGAGATAGGTACTACTGCTATTATCTTCTTTCTGTAGATGACGAAGTTGGCATGGAAGGATGGAGGTCCTCATCCAAGGTAATCTAGGTTCTGAACAAGGAAGATGGAATTTGAACCCAGCTGCTCTGGCTTAAATGCTCCTGCCATTAATCAATATGCTATCATGCCCTTGGCGTTATACCGCAGCTTATTGGTTTAGAGAATTACCTTGTATTCCTATCTGGTTTGCTGGTGTCTATTTTACTCCAGTGAAGAAACTGGAACTCATTCTCTGCCTTAACTTCCATATCAAATGAATGACCAAGTATCAAGGTCTTTACTTCCTACAGGTTTTCAATTCTCACTCTCTCCGCCAAACCATAGCTCTTATCTGAGATTTGGCCTTTATTGTTCTTTGCTTGGGCCACTGTAACAACCTCTAAACTGAAACACTGAATCTGGTTAGATGGATTACCAGTCATCTCTCTAAAGGGCAACTTTGACCATGACATTCCTCTGAATAAGTTGCTCAGCAGCTGGCTGTCCATCCTAGTTTGAGTTCTAAACTCTTTCATAAGCTATATCAGCAAGGTTCTCTGCACCCTGATACTTGCTTCCTCTGACCTCCATTGACTTTCACTCTCTGCCCCATGCCTACCTCAGACATTCCATTTTGCTCCAAACTGTTTTGCTTGGCTTTGTCACTCACTGTATAAAACTCCCATCATATAGCACCTCTTACAAGCAGTCACCTCTCCAGCCTCTGCTGCCAGAAGGCTGGGTCTGGGGCCCCTTTTCTATCACAACACTTGATTTCACACAGTACTGAAGTCAGCTGCTTGTTTGTCTCTCTGAGCTCCTTGAAAGCATCCTCTACTCTCTCTTATCTGCCTTTACTTCCATCGCACCTAATAGTGCCCGACACTGCATAGGACACTTGTTAAATGTTTGCTAATCTTATTATAATTCTAATGGCAATTTTATAATATCCTAAGTACTATGCCTGCCGCATTGTCACATCAGAAGGGGTTTTCTTGAGCTCTGGAACTACTTAAAGCAGGCATTCAGTCACGAAGGAATAATTGTACACAAGTCAACTATGGAAATCGTTGCTTTCAAATAGCAAGTAAAGGAACATTTCCTGGATGGATAGATGCTATGTTATTATAGTGTTTGGTACATGTAATTAACAAGCTGCTCTGGTAGACATTCCTTGACTTGCTATTAAATCTGTGCTCTGCATCTCTGCATCTGTTGAAGTATAACCGCAGCTGATCTGCATCCCACACCCACAATGTTTAGGGCAGTGGGGGAGCCACTATGCAGTGATGGGTCTTTCTGACCTTGGTTTGCAATGGGATTAGGAATTCGGGGCCCTTTAAGGAATCATGGGAATGAAGGAGAAGTCAGGATGACGGAGAATATATATTGATAGAAAAACAAACATAATTTATTTAGCATTTTCTATATGCCAGGCACTGTATTATTTCATTTAATATTTAGAACAACACTTTTAAGTCATCATTCACCACCCTCGTTTTTGGGGATTCTAACTTGAAGTGTAACATTATCCAGAAAGAGCAATACATTGAGGAAGCTGGTTTGTTTGAGAGCTCCAAGACTTACCAGATTAATGGCCACTAATTAATATTCTGTATTATTATTTTTTATTGAGGTGACTTGTGGTTATACTATAAACTTATTTAGACCCACATTTCATGACATTTTGAGGGGACTTGATGCATTGTGAGTTTGCTATTCTATGTCTCCCTGGGCCTTAAGAGAGAGCCATTTTCATTATTTGTGGTGGAGATAATTTTTTTCTCTTAACTTCCTCTCAAGAATTTTCAATAATTAAAGTGCCTTACTGCAGTCAAGCCTGGACCCACCATGGAACAGCACATTCTCTTATTGTTCCTGGCTGTTTCCTCCCCTGTATCACCTTAGTGTGTGGATTTACCTTCATGCTGTTACCACATGATCACACAATGGCTGCTTCTGCTCCACCTTCGCATCTGAGTGCCAGGCAGTCACAGAAGTGGGAAAATGAAGGGATGGTACTATCAAAAGTAAAGAAAAAAACATTTGTAACAATCCACAGAAGCCTTGTGCACATCTCTCATTGGCCAGAAGAGTGTCCAAGTGTGATCTAGGTTGGGTAAGCGAGGGTTTAGTTTTCAGGGCACATCACCAACCTAAACAAAATCTGGATTCTCTCCTTAGGGATGAGGAGAATGAATAATGGGGATAACAACTAGCAATATCGACTCCCTGGCCTATGCTTCACAAATGGACATAAATAAATGAATTGCATAAATATATTTTTAATATCTTCTCTGAGGCAGAGCAGGATTTCTGCTTTTTGGAGAAAAGGAGTCTTGGAAAAAAAGGGTGCAGTGATGTAGCATGTGGAACAAAACCCACCGCTATTGAAGTTTTAAGAGAAACAAAGTTCACCCCATTGGCAAGAAATCCCCCAGTTGTGTGATTTGCCCAGAGGATCAGACACTTTCTGAGCTCAGGATTATCATCCTGCGGTGTCATTATTATGGTTCATTATACTGTTTGTGACTCTCTTGGCCAACCTTGAAAATGGGTTCAAAAGAGTGTCTTATCCTGCACACACTTCTCCAGTACTGCCTACGCCACGTCAGCTAGGTTTAGCTCCAATCAGCAACTCATTGGGTGAGGCAGGTACTAAAAGTAATCCAGAACCAGGGAAATATAGGTAAGGATCCCTGGTGTGCCCGCTATGAATGCATCTGCCCGGCCCCGAAACCTCTCATCCAGGAGGTGCTTTTGTCCTTATTGCCAGTGAGCATCCCTAGGGTCTAGCAGGCTTTTAATCCCGAGTAAAGCTCTAGTGCAGTGTTTCTCAGATTTTTTTCCACTGGTGTACCCCTGATATATGAAACTAAACCTGGAAAGGGGTGTGTGCGCATGGAGTGAGGTGTGTGAGCAGTGTGTGTGTGTGTGTGTGTGTGTGTGTGTGTGTGTGTGTGTGTCTGTGTCTGAAGCATGTCACCTGGCATTATTCATTTTTATTCTGGAAATAACACACCGTGTTTCCCTAGTTGGGAGGGGATGCTCCTACTTTCAATGTTTAGATTTCTCTTGAAGTTCCAGGGTGGGCATGAGGAACATTCTGAAACCAGTGTTCTTTTCCTGGGACTTCTGGGAATGAGACTCTTGCTTTCTTCCCTGAGATTAAAACAGAGAGGATATCTGTTGGTTGGTTATAGGAATGAAGTCAATATGGAGGAGAAGATGATGAAATGGGAAGAAGAAAAAAAATGTCTAGAAGATACTTTTGAGCGGATGGATAAGCAACACCCACGTCCAGACCCTTTGGTGGACTTCTCATTTATAGCAGTACAAGCAAAGATGCTCCTTTTGTGCTTCAGCCCCTGGGCACTTCCGCCACTTGGAACAAGTAGAAATCTGCACTAACTCACTAACAAAAAATTCTACGTCTTTAAAATGTAAACCATGTTTAACGTTTTATTTAAATTACTTAACTTTCTGCCTCAAAATTTTCAAGTAAAATAAAATGTATTTTCCAGGAGGAGATGTCATATTTATTATAGATTCTCACTCCCTTGACACAATTCTGTCTGTGCCAGGTGGTACATCTCCTGAAATTTTAGAAACACAAACTTAAGGAGCTGTGAATACAAGTATAATAGGAACTTCTGAATGCAAAAAGTTTTCAGGATACAAAGACATGGAATTGTAATAGTAGCATAATAGATTTTGGCACAAGAAGGCCCACTTGGGACTCTACACTCACTCCATCCACAAATAAAGTTTCTTTGTAGAGGAATAGATAAACATAAAAATTTTATAAGTTCATGACTAGTGAGATGCACAATATGAATTTTAACAACTTTATTGAAATAGCTCTGTGTAAACAGAGATATCTCACTTTATAAATTATGACACTGAAGGAAACCAAGTAGGATGCTAATGTCTCTGGGGAGTGTGCTTTCTTTCTTTCTTTCTTTCTTTCTTTCTTTCTTTCTTTCTTTCTTTCTTTCTCTTTTTTATTTCTCAGAGTTCTTATTATTCTTCTACACCACAATATCTTTTAGATTATGAACTCCCAAGATCAGCTTTTTTACAAAATTAACTTAAATCCCTATTTTTCAAAGGATTCCAGTTTTAGGTGGGTTTGAAAATTAGTACAGAAACTTGATTCTGAGAAGACCCTGCATTACTATCTGTTGCTAAGTATGTGTATTCTGAAAGAGGTAAAAGATGCTCAAGATATCAAATCTCCTATCATATTTCTTTCAATGAAACTTCTTACGCAGGTGCCATCTCATCGCTTACTAAGAGTAGAATAAGTTTGATTCAAAGGGGTTATTTGAACATCTGCATGATTCCAGAAATCTTGAAGAAATGAGAAAAATTCAGGCAAGTACCCCGATGTCTTGTTCACCTGTTAGCTAATATTTCAGTAATTAAAGGCATATGGATTTTTGTCTTTATGTCTTTATTAATCAAATCATAAGGCTGCAGTAAACTCTGGATGTTGTGTAACCTCTTCTCTGGCCAATAGTCTAAGGAAGGGCTTCAAGATTTCCACCATTGTGTCCAGATTTTATTTGCATGAGCTTTCTTTACACATGAGACTCTAGAATGCTATGCAATAGTAAAAAAATATAACAAATAATTCAGTATCTCAACCTGCAAACCTTCTAAAATACCCAAATTTTTGCAAGAAAGGAGAATATCACTCTTGATCTTCTGCTATCATTCATCTCACCTAAAAGATGTTGGCTCCAAAATTTGCTGATTTTCTTTCTTCTTTTTTTTTTCCTTCCTTGGCTGAGCCTTACTTGGGTACTTTTAAATTTTTTTTTCAAGCAAATTAAAGGAAATTAAGATCACTTTACTACCAAAGGGATAAATGGACAAGTTAGGATATTTAGAATGGTTTATTAATTTTTGAATGATAAGATTTTTTTCTGCATACAATAAGAGCAACTTTAATTTTCAGTTCTTTTTTTTTTCTTGAATGTTCTAATATGATGATGGCAACTTTAATCCTTAATAGATGATAGTTATCTGTGGGCTTCTTAATCTTGATATCCACTTAAATACGCCTTAGAAACTATTGAATGTGCTTTCCAGAAACTTACATACTAAAACAATTCCAAAATACTAATGCTTTAAGGATATGCAGACGAAATGGAATATTTATTGTACATTAATGAAAATTCTGGAATAGCAGAATTGGGCTCTAGAAGTTAGAGGACATCATTTTTTTTTTAATGGCAGTGCTTCAATTTACAATAGCTAAGATTTGGAAACAGCCTAAGTGCCCATAAACAGATGAGTGGATTAAAAAACTATGATACATCTACACAATGAAATATTATGCTGCTATAAAAAAGAAGGAACTCTTATCATTTGCAGCAGCATGGATGGACCTGGATAGCATTATGCTGAGTAAAATAACCCAGTCAGAGAAAGATAAATATCACATGATGTCACTCATTTGTGGAATATAATTAACAACATAAACTGATGAATAAAAATGGATCCAGAGACATAGCAGCATTGAATAGACTGTCAAACCTCAGAGGGAAGGTGGGGGATTGGGGGGGGGGGCAAGGAGAGGTAAGGACTTGTATGATTGCATATAAGCATAACCCATGGACACAGATAGTAGGGGGTGAGGGCATGTGCTGGGGGTAGGAACAGCCGAAGAGCAGTCAATGGTCAATGGGGGGAAAAGGACACTTTACACAATAAATAGTTTAAAAAAATAAGATAAAAAAATTGCAGTGCTCAATTATAGGCCTACAAAATTCAATTTGATTATCTTTCCCCCCTTAAATTTTCCAGTGAGAAGGAGTGAGGAGTTGGAAGCCCAAGCTAAGATGTTCTAGATAATTTACATATATAAGGTTATTCATATTTATTATTATAAAAGAAAATGAGGGAACCCTGTGCATCAATCCCAATAATTCTAGTGATTCAAGAACCACAAGACAAAATAGGGAAAGGATATAACTTATGACAACTTGCTAATTTTTCTGGGGAAAACAAAAAAGAAGACAGATCTGGACACTGACCAACATGATCTTGTGATTATACTGGCTGGTCCCATGCTCACCCTTGCCCCAGCCTGGGTGCAGAAGGCAGCCTCGTAATGCGGAAGAAAATAAAGCCTAAACTGTCAGACACTTTTTGACCTATTCCTCTCCTTGAAAATATGTTATATCCCAACTGTTATCTTTACTTTTTAACCACACATTTCTCTTCTTCTGCTTTCCGTAAACTACACATTTTCATTTATCATTTGGTTATAGGTCAAAACAGTCAAAAGGCTTGCTTAAAAAGAACTTCTCCCACCCACCAGGTTTATTGTTACTCCCCAGATGCAATCTTTTTTGTGTGTATATGATCCGAGTTATTGGTTGTAGGTCCCTAATCTTAAATAATATTGTTATACTCTTGATTAAAAAAAAATTGATTTCTTGATTTTTCAATACTATGCTGTCCAAGGGTACCAGAATATGCAAGATACAGACTTAACTCACATAAACTATCTACACAGTAAGTGAGGTTGACAGGTAATATGCATTTCTCATACTGATATTAAGGTTACCTAAACTCATTAATGGGTGGGCAGCATTCCCCCAGTTTTTATCTTCAGGGAGAGCAAACATAATGTAAAAGATGTTCACCTTTAAACTTTGGTGGAATTAATCTATAAAATTGTCTGAACTTTTTCACATGAAGATTTTTAAACATCTATTTCAACTTCTTTTCAGGTTTTCTGATTCAGTTGTACATTATATGTCTAGAACTCTATTCATTTAATCAAAAATTTCAAATTTACAGGCAAACGAAAGCTCATGATTTTCTTATGCATTAGTATCTTTGCAATTTCTGTTATATCTAAACTACTTCAACCTCAATTTAGTGTTTTGTTTTTTTCTTTCTTATTTTCCTTTGAACAACCTAGCTAAAAGTTTTTCTACTTTTTTTATTACTCTTTTTTAAAATATGCTTTGGTTGAATTTTTCTATTGAATCTTTGTTTTCTTCTATTAATTGATTGATACATTTAACTTTACTTTTTTCTTTTTAATTTATCTTTTATTGTTATACTTTAAAACTTTTTTTTTTTTTTTTTTTTTTTTTCTGATGTTTCAGATTCTTTATTTATTTATTTTTTTTAATATATTTTATTGATTTTTTTTTACCCCCTCCCTCCCTCCCACACATCCCCTCCCTCCTCAGAGTTTTGTGTCCATTGGTTGCACTTATATGCATGTATACAAGTCCTTCGGTTGATCTATTATCTCCCCCAGATCTTCCTCCCGTCCCCACTGTAACTTGACAGTCTACTTGTTGATATACTGTCTCTATATCTATCTTATGGTTCACCAGTTTATAATGTTCTTTATTATCCACAAATGAGTGAGGTCATGTGGTGTTTCTCTTTCATTGATTGGCTTATTTCACTCAGCATGATGTTCTCCAATTCCATCCAGGATGCTGCAAATGATGAGAAATCCTTCTTTTTTATGGCAGCATAGTATTCCATTGTGTAGATGTACCATAGTTTTTGGATCCAATCATCTGCTGACGGACACTTAGGCTGTTTCCAAATTCTGGCTATTGTAGATTGTGCTGCTATGAACATAGGGGTGCATATATCCTTTCTGATTGGTGTTTCAAGTTTCTTGGGATATATTCCTAGAAGTGGGATTACTGGGTCAAATGGGAGTTCCATTTTCAGTTTTTTGAGGAAACTCCACACTGTTCTCCACAGTGGTTGCACCAGTCTACATTCCCACCAGCAGTGCGGGAGGGTTCCTTTTTCTCCGCAACCTCGCCAACACTTGTCGTTTGTTGATTTGTTGATGTTGGCCATTCTGACAGGTGTGAGATGGTACCGCATTGTTGTTTTGATTTGCATCTCTCGGATAATTAGTGACTTTGAGCATGTTTTCATGTGCTTTTTGGCCTTCCTTCTGTCTTCTTTTGAAAATATTCTATTTAGGTCCATTGCCCATTTTTTAATTGGATCATTCATCTTCCTTTTATTTAGTTGTATAAGCTGTTTGTAGATGTTGGAGATTAAACCTTTATCAGTGGTAACATTTGCAAATATGTTCTCCCACACAGTGGGCTTTCTTGTTGTTTTGTTGATGGTTTCTTTTGCTGTAAAAAAGCTTTTTATTTTGATGTAGTCCCATTTGTTTATTTTCTCTTTAGCTTCCATTGCACTAGGGGTAGTATCAGTGAAGAAGTTTTTTTGGCATACGTCTGAGATTTTGTTGCCTGTGGATGCTTCAAGTATTTTTATGGTTTCCCGTCTGATGTTTAAGTCCTGTATCCATTTTGAGTTTATTTTTGTGTATGGTGTAAGTTGGTGATCTAGTTTCATTCTTTTGCATGTATCTGTCCAATTTTCCCAACACCATTTATTGAAGAGACTGTCTTGACTCCATTGTATATTAGTGCCTCCTTTGTCAAATATTAATTGAGCATAGTGATTTGGGTTGATATCTGGGTTCTCGATTTGATTCCAGTGATCTATATGTCTGTTTTTGTGCCAGTACCAGGCTGTTTTGAGAACAGTGGCTTTGTAATACAGTTTGAAGTCTGGTATTGAGATACCTCCTACTTTACTCTTCTTTCTCAGGATTGCTGTGGCTATTCGGGGTCTTTTATTGTTCCAAATGAACTTTTGGAGAGTTCTTTCTAGGTCAGTGAAATATGCCGTTGGTATTTTAATGGGGAGTGCATTGAACTTATAGATTGCTTTAGGAAGTATGGACATTTTGATGATGTTGATTCTACCAATCCATGAACATGGTATGTTCTTCCATCTGTTTACATCTTCCTCTATTTCTTTTTTCAGTGTCGTGTAGTTTTCCGCAAATAGGTCCTTTACTTCCTTAGTTAAGTTTATTCCTAGGTATCTTAATTTTTTTGGTGCGATCGTAAATGGAATTGCTTTTTTAGTCTCTGTTTCTATAAACTCACTGTTCGTGTATAGAAATGCCATAGATTTCTTGGTGTTAATTTTGTATCCTGCTACATTGCCAAATTCATTTATTAAGCCAATTAGTTTTTTAATGGAGTCTTTTGGGTTTTTTATATACAATATCATGTCGTCTGCAAATAAGGATAACTTTACTTCTTCTTTTCCAATTTGGATGCCTTTTATTTCCTCCTCTTGTCTAATTGCAATGGCTAGTACTTCCAGTACTATGTCAAAGAGGAGTGGTGATAGTGGGCATCCCTGTCTTGTTCCTGTTCTTAGAGGGAATGGTTTTAGTTTTTGCCCATTGAGTATGATGTTTGCTGTGGGTTTATCATATATAGCTTTTATTACGTTGAGGTATGATCCTTGTACTCCCACCTTGTTAAGAGTTTTTATCAGGAAAGGGTGTTGGATTTTATCAAATGCTTTTTCTGCATCAATTGATATGACTATATGATTTTTATCTTTCAACTTGTTTATGTGATGTATCACGTTTATTGATTTGCGGATATTGTACCAACCTTGCATTCCTGGTATAAATCCTACTTGGTCATGGTGTATGATCTTTGTGATGCTCTGCTGGAACCGATTTGCTAGAATTTTGTTGAGGATTTTGGCATCTATGTTCATGAGGGATATTGGCCTGTAATTCTCTTTCATTGAGTTGTCTTTATCGGGTTTTGGTATTAGGGTAATGCTGGCTTCATAGAAGGAGTTTGGAAGTGTTCCTTCCTCTTGAATTTTTTGGAATAGTCTGAGGAGGATAGGTTTTAGTTCTTCCTTGAATGTTTGGTAAAACTCTCCTGTGAAGCCATCTGGCCCTGGGCTTTTGTTTGCTGGAAGCTTTTTGATGACTGTTTCAATTTCTTCCCAAGTCACTGGTCTATTGAGATTTTTAGATTCTTCCTGATTGAGTTTTGGAAGTTTGTATTTTTCTAGGAATATGTCCATTTCCTCCAGGTTGTTCAGTTTGTTGGAATAGAGTTGTTCGTAGTATTTTGTAACAATCCGTTGTATTTCGGTGGGGTCTGTTGTTATTTCACCTCTTTCATTTCTGATTTTGTTTATTTGGGTCCTCTCTCTTTGTTTCTTGGTTAGCCTGGCTAGAGGTCCATCTATCTTGTTTATTCTTTCAAAGAACCAGCTCTTGGTTTTGTTGATCTTATGTATTGTTTTTTTGGTCTCTATGTCGTTTATCTCTGCTCTGATTTTTGTTATTTCCTTCCTTCTGCTTACACTGGGTTTTTCTTGTTGCTCCTTTTCTAACTCTTTGAGTTGTAGAGTTAGATCATCTGTTACTATTTTTTCTAGTTTTTTGCAATAGGCTTGTAAGGATATGAACTTCCCTCTCAAAACTGCTTTTGCTGTGTCCCAAAGATTTTGGATTGTTGTGCTTTCATTGTCATTTGTTTCCAGGATGTTTTTAATTTCTTCCTTGATTTCTCTGGTAACCCAGTCCTTGTTTAATAGCAAGCTGTTTAGTCTCCATGTGTTTGATTTCTTTGGATTATTTTTATTGTAGTTAATTTCCAGTTTTATGCCATTATGGTCTGAGAAGATACTTGATATGATTTCTATCTTCTTGAATTTGAAGAGACTTTGCCTATGTCCCAAAATGTGATCTATCTTTGAGAATGTCCCATGTGCACTTGAGAAGAATGTATATTCTGTGGCTTTGGGGTGGAGTGTCCTGAAGATGTCAATTAATTCCATCTGGTCTAGTGAGTCATTTAGGATTGATATTTCTTTGCTGATTTTTTGTTTAGATGATTTGTCGAAGGGTGACAGTGGGGTATTAAAATCTCCTACTATGATTGTATTGCTATTAATCTCTCCCTTAATGTCCTCTAGCAGTTTTTTAATGTATTTGGTTGCTCCTGTATTGGGTGCATATATATTTACCAGGGTTATTTCTTCTTGTTGGATTGTTCCCTTTAGTATTATGAAGTGGCCTTCATTATCTCTTGTTATGTCCTTCACTCTGAGATCTAATTTGTCAGATATAAGTATTGCTACCCCAGCTTTTTTTTCATTTCCATTTGCCTGGAAAACTTTTTTCCATCCCTTCACCCTCAGTCTGTGTGCATCTCTTTTTCTGAGGTGGGTTTCTTGTAGACAACAGATGTATGGGTCTTGTTTTCTTATCCAATCTGTTACCCTATGTCTTTTGATTGGAGCATTTAATCCATTTACATTTAAGGTTATTATTGATAGGTACTCATTTGACGCCATTTTTATTCTATACCCGTGTTCCTTCTTCACTTCTTATTTCTTTATTTTTACAGTAGACCCTTTAGCATTTCTTGCATTGCTGGTTTGGTGGAGATAAATTCCTTCAGTCTTTTTTTGTCTGTGAAGCTCCTGATTTCCCCTTCAATTTTGATTGATAGCCTTGCTGGGTACAGTATTCTTGGATTCAGACCCTTCCTTTGCATGACTTTGTATATTTCATCCCATTCCCTTCTGGCCTGATAAGTTTCTGTTGAGAAATCAGTTGCTAGTCTGATGGGGGTTCCTTTGTATGTAACTTTCTGTCTCTCTCTGGCTGCTTTTAAGATTCTTACTTTGTCGTTGTTGTTTGCCAGTTTAATTATAATGTGCCTTGGAGTCTGTCTTCTGGGATTCATTTTGCTTGGGACTCTGCGGGCATCTTGGATTTGTGTGGGTTTTTTCTTTTCTATTTCAGGAAAGTTTTCTGTCATTATTTCTTGAAATACTTTTTCCATGTCTACCTCAGTTTCCTTTCCTTCTGGAACCCCTATTATTCGAATATTATTTTGTTTTGTTTTGTCCCAAAGCTCCCGTAGGCTCTCCTCCTGCTTTTTAATCTTTTTTTCTAGAAGTTGCTCTACTTGGGTATTTTTTTCCATCTTATCTTCTAGCTCACTGATGCGGTCCTCTGCTTCATCTAGTCTACTCTTGATGCTTTCTATTGAGTTCTTCATGGTAGCGATGTCACTTTTCATTTCTTCTTGGTTCTTCTTCAGTTCCTCATGGCTCTCCTTCATTTCCTCATGGTTCTTTCTCATTTCTTCTTGGCTTTTGTCAAATTTCTCTTCCATTCTTTTTAGCCATGCTATGATCATTACTCTGAATTCTTGCTCTGGTAGGCTGCTTACCTCTGGCTCGTTTACTTCCTTTTCTGGTGATGCCTGCTTTTCTTTCAAGTGCGGACTATGTTTTTGTCTCCCCATGGCCTCTCTTTTCAGGATGTCTGGTTATGTGGTATTCCTTCTCCTGCGTTGATTTTGAGGTACAAAATACAACACTACCAGGTACAACACAAGCGGCACTTAACAGGAATGTATTTACAATATTAATAACCTCTAATAAAGGTGACCACTAGAGAAAGGCAACTTAGGGGATAGGAGAGAAGGAATAAAGGTAAAAATAACATAAAGAAAAATTAAAAAAAAAATAAAATTAAAATTAAAAAAAAATTAAGTAAATTAAAAAAAAAGAGGGATAAAGAGATAGAAAAAGAAGAAGAAGAAAAAAGTAATGACAAAATGAAGTTGGAAAACAGGGAAAAAAAGAAGAGGGAGAGAGAGAGAGAGAAAGAGAGAGAAGAAGCAAACTAAAAGAGAAATGGGAAACAAACTATATATATGTGGAGAAAATTGCCATAGAAAAACCTCTGGACCCAGCCAATGCCAGTAACAATACTTGGAGATTAATACAAACTACAATATCCACTATTATTAAGTAAGGCTATGATATACAGAAGTAAAATAAACAAACAAAAACAGAGGATTAAAAAAAAATACAAAGCAACAATAACAATACAGGAATAAGCATAACAATTTCACTAAAAGGCATAAAAATTCACAATAATCAACCTTCACACATACAATGCGAAAAGGATAGAGGGGAGAATGGATTTTTTTTTTTTTTTTTTAACTAGTTAATATAGTGCAGAGATTGGTATTTATACACTTGGATCAGGGGTTGGAACTTAGGTCTATAAGTATAGTGAGAGCTTTAGCAGGGGGTATAGAGAGAGAATAGAGGAAAAACTAAAGCCGGAAAGGGATAGGATAAACTGTAGACTAAAGGGTAAAGTTTAGTAAGAGAGTGATAGTGTAAAGGTTGAGTTGAGATAGGGTTGAATGATGCTATAGTAGAGATTAAAATAGAATAAAGGTTACTCCCAATGTAAAATAAAGAAAAAATAAAATGGTACTAGAGAGAGAAAAAAAAGAAAAGAAAGAAAGAAAGAAAAAAAAAATAAAAATTTTTTTAAAAAAAATTGCAAAATAGCAGTAGTAATAGTGATAGAGATTGAAAAATGTAGTAATTGAAAAGGTAAAATCAAGTAAGGAAAAAAGAAAAAAATTGTTTCTTAAGTAAAAGATATGAAAAATGAAAATTAAATAAAAGATGTAAAAAATGAAAATAAAATAAAGTATAGCAAAATTAGCATAAAAATGACCAGTACTGGTCACTCACTTCCTCAGTTAATGTATTTGGCACTTCTGATTCTCGGACCAGACAGTCTTGCAGTTCCCAGCTTTCCACTGCACCTCAGTTTTGTAAGGTAATCCTTAATTTTTAGTAGACTATATCTTAGATATTTGTGTCCATTTATTTTTGATTAATTAAAAGACAAAAGAAAAGAAAGGAAAAAAAAAAAGAGAAAAAAAAAAAAAAAAAAAAAAAAAAGAAGGGCAGTTTGTAATTCAGCTCTTAGGTGTCAGTGTTTCCGGTTTGACCTCCCAGTCTTTTTGGTTGCTCCGGCCTTCTTTCTCTATGGCTCTAGCTGGCAGGGTGCCAGCTGGCTCCCAGACTATCTCTTCTGGCTCCGATCCCTTGTTTCCAGGGAGGCACTTTCTCCCTGCAAATTCCCCGGATATGCCCAACTAGGCTGATCTTCCCTAGTATTCCGAAGCTAGGGGGTGAAGGGGATCAGGCGCCGAGGTGTCCAGATGTTCCGCCCTTGGCGGGACAGCCGCGATTCTTAACACTCTGTCCCGTGTCCCCTGGCTTTTTAAAAAAAAAAAAAAAAAAAAAAAATTCCCGCTTCTGGGGAAGCTTATGCCAAACCCAGCACTAGATGTCGCTGCAGCCTTCTTAGGGCTCAGCTTTGCGGGCGCTGCATGGAGGCAGGGCCGGAACTCCCCGGCTACTGTGGCTGCCGGCACCGCGGGACCGCGATCTCTCAGGCTTTCCCCGCAAATTCTGACCTTTCCGTGGGTGACTAAAGAACTCCTTTGAATTCACGCGCCAGCGCCAACTCGGGCGTCTCAGCTACTGGATGGACCTCTCCGCTGTGGGCTTTCCAGGCCTCAGAGAAGCCACTCCTTTCTCACAGCACCCCCGCCGCTGCTTCTGCGGGCCGCCGCAGCCGCCGCGGCCGCCGCTGTGGCAGTGTTGGCCACCGGCTGGAAATCCTGTCCAGCGGATCGCTGCCTAGCTTCCTTGAAACCTCTGCTGCCCCTCAGCTGCCAATCAACCCTCCCTGAGCGACTCAGATGTTACTTTTATCTGTTCTGGGACCAGAGTCAGAACAAGTCCGACTGTTCGGTCGCCATCTTCAAGCTCCGCCCTACTTTAAAACTTTTAAAATTGTTTGCTTATTAGTTTTTATTCTTTTCTCTTTTGTAATATGAGAACTTTAAAACACTAAATTTTTTGTAGATACTGTTCTTATTATATGTTATTATCTTTTAGATGTAAAATTTAATGTCGGTTTAATTAATTTCATATATTTCCATCATTATTTCTTCTGAGACCCATGAGTTATTTAATAGTGTTTTTTAAAAATCTCTAAATGTATGTTTAAAATTTTTATCTTTTTGACTTAATAGAATTGTGATCAGAATATATGATTAGAATGCTACCAATTCTTTGAATTTTTCAATTTTTTAAATGTGTCAGCTTTCTTTGAGAAAATTTAAATTTTATGCTTGTTGAGTGTAGTTAGAACAAGATGGTTAATAATGTTGGCATTTCCTCACTACTCCAGGAAAACCAGGGTTAGTAGACATCCTACATGAAGAGAAAATAGGTAGAAGGTGGTTCATAGCAAAAGACCAATCAAGTTTTTTATTTATTTTATTTTTTAAAGTTTTTATTGATTTCAGAGAGGAAGCAGAGGGAGAGAGAGACAGAAACCTCACTGATGAGGGAGAATCATTGATCAACTGCCTCCTGCAAACCCCGTGCTGGGGATCGAGCCCGCACCAGGGCATATGCCCCATGGGGAATTCAAACATGACCTCCTATTTCATAGGCTGATGCCCAACCACTGAGCAACATAGGCTGGGCTGTTGTTGTTTTAAATACAGTAAAATAGAATTTCTAGTATTTTATTTTAAAAAATAAAATAGGATTCAGGTTGAGTTCTTTGCTCTACACATACGTATAGTACAAAAGTAAGTTACAATGCAAGACATAGACTTTAATAAAACAATAATAGTATCCTATTGTGCACCATATTCTATCATTTTAGGAATTCCTACAGATTATTTTGCTCATTTCTCTTAACAAATAAATTAGGTCAAAATTATTTTTCCTTTTACAGATGATACTTACTAGGTATGAATTTAGCAGCTTGTACAACTTAATCCAGCTAGTCAGGGATGAAGAGTTAGAATTGCCTCTGGCCCAACATCGAGGCCCTGCTCCAAACCATTACCCACTTCTGCCAAGTGCTCACTAGGCTCTGTGGATAACACAAAAGAGAGGTGAGATTTGTTCTTGCTGTCAGTGACCTTGTAATCTCATTAGGAACACATGTCTCATGTGCTAAGATAATTAGAAAATGGTACCAGTTAGTGAAATAATAAAATTCTAACATGAACTTTATATGGTGCAATGCAGGTCTTAAGAGATTGTCAGAGAGGAGAGGCCATTATTACTTGCAGTTGTTAGAAAAGGTGAGTTTCAGGGAAGGTGAGATTTGAAATGGAACTATAAATACTGATAAGATCATATAAGTGGAGGAAATACGTTTATCTGGACTGTTCAGCTGAATGAAGCATTGTTTATATATTTTATATAACTGCAGCAGGTAGACTGAAAAAGTGGTAGGATTTGATTTAGTAGAGAAAAGAGAAAAGGGTTATCTTGGTTAAGGGTGCAATGAATAGGAATAGCTATGGAGTCTGTGGAGGAGAAATAGGAGTGGAGGGGGTGATGAGAGCTGTGGGAGGCACATTTGAATGGGTTAGGTGGTGTCAAGGCTTTGATATGGACTTGGTCTGATGGAAAATGGAGAACGATTGTGATTTTATTTTGTTCATAGGGAAATGATACAGACAATAATCTCCCTCACTTCTAAATTCTAGTGGATTGGAAATAATATAGAGGGGGGGGGGGAAACACAAGTTCTACAATCTTCTATCTCTAATACATTCCATTGCTTCCTAATCCTCAAAGACTGGAAGATTTAATTTTGCTTTGACTTTAATCTCTTTTGTTGGCCTTTAAGTCCATGTCCTCTGTTGTCTTTCCTCCAGGAAAGTGGAAAATTAATTGCAATATTTTTCAATATAGTCACAGTTTGATTTTTAACCTATTGTTAATGGCATTATTAGAAACTGTAGTTTTATTTATCATAGTAATAGAAATCTGATAATTCTTATCACATGACCTATTTTTCCCATTTTGAAGAAGAGTTGAGTAATACACATACCACATATCATTTTTATGAAAACAACAACAACGATATGTCAAACTGACTTGGCTTCCTGTGGATTGATTCAGTTGACTGAATTTTATACATTTCAGAAAACCAGTTATTTTGGTGACATGCAGATGCAGCCTGAATTTTGGTATCAGAACTGCTGAGATGAGAAAAGACTTCTGAAAGCTGGGAGGCCTAGTCTAGCATCTGCTTCCAATGTTAAACTTATGAGGATCTGGTCCAGATGAAACTATGTGCTATTGTGTTGAGAGTATCCTGACACACATTAAGATGAAAAAATAATAGTCGACTTTATGATTCCTGGTATTAATCAGATTTAATTCTGGGCTTCTGATTGGTCAGCATCTAAAAGGGCCATGCCAAAGTGAATGGACATAAAAGGCCTTTTTCCAACTCCTGACTTCTTAACATAGAAGTGACCCTCAAGAACACAGTTCATATATAAGCTGGTTTGCATTCAGTAGGAATCGGAAAGCACATATATATTTCAGTCAGTTCTTTTGTACTGGAGAAACTCTGTCTTCCCAAACTTTGATGGGTTTTTAGAAGTAAACAACAACAAAAATTGCAAATTCTCAACTTGGAAATAGCATGTATAAAAGTGCTATTATCAGATCTTAAGTAGATTCTTTTAAAAAATATATATATATATATTTTATTGCCTTTTTACAGAGAGGAAGGGAGAGAAATAGAGAGTTAGAAACATCGATGAGAGAGTCATCAATCAGCTGCTTAATGCACACCCCCCACTGGGGATGTGCCCGCAACCAAGGTACATGCCCTTGACCTGAATCGAACCCGGGACCCTTCAATCCACAGGCCGATGCTCTATCCACTGAGCCAAACTGGACTATTTTCTGTCCAGATTCTACACCTGATGTCATCTGCAGGGGCCAGACTGAAATTAAACAAGCTTGAATGCCTTCCCACAATGCTGCAATAGCAAAGGAAGGTCACCATCATTATTTTTTTCTCTTTAAATGCTGATATTAAGCTTTTCTTGACATTGCACCTCATATTGTTGGGTATTTTAAGTTGTTTATCTGGAATCTGACACACTTTAACCTACATAATTCTGGTGATAATTGCTGAATTTCCAAATTAAAAGGAAAACTGGCACAATACTAGATAATATCGGAGTTTGTTATTTGTGAAGTGCCAATTTTCTGTAATTAAGGGAAATTGCTAATTATCACTGGAACTGTTCATTAATATTTAATATTAATGATAAAAATTAATATAAATGCTTTTTTAGTGGCTAAAATTTCTGACAGACTCCTGCTGTCATCCCTTTTTGCATCTTAACAAACAACTGGGCAGTTGTGAGGAAAGTGGAAGTAGCATTATTTTCCCAGAGGTTGTGATGGAAAGTTTAAAATGAAAGACTTAATACATCACTGAACTAGTACTTCTTCCGGTGTTCAAGTGCAAATTGAGAGATTCCCATAGTTAATCACTTACTCCCAGTGCCTTTTATGTAAGGTCAAAGTGGCCCTGGTTCGCTAAATAAGTGGCAGAGTCCTCTGTATTCATTAGTGTTATGAAAAGAGGCATTTATTTATGTGCTTTGTCTACAGCAATACTAATTATCACTATTATATCCCACAGTTTTAGGAATATGATAAGAGCAACAGCGTTTAAAAGGAGCTAGCATGTTCAAAGTTTAGAGAATGTTTATCACAGCCTTTTAAGTCTTATTTCTAAGCATGTTCTTTGACCCAGAATAAAAGTAAGAACAAATGTAAGTGATGTTTGAAAGCCCTGAAATCTAATAATTTTCTTTCCTTTTCCATAGGAGTTTAAAATATGTACTCATTAACAGGAAAATGTCAGAAAAAATTACAAACTTTTTTTTTCTTTTTGCTAATGGGTATAAAAAAAAGGCATTATGAGATAGTGAATTATTCATTTCTTCAAAAAATATTTTCCTGAGCCTTTACCCTGAGAAAGATCTTCAGACAACTGTAGGAGACTACTGGGTTGTTGGCCTAGATGCTTTGGAAGGAAAGGAAACAAAGTTAAAAAGGAAAGCTGGTGCTTTGGGGTCAGGATGCAGCTGAGATGAACTTGTCTGCAGGGGGTTGACCAAGAAGACTGAGTGATTAAAGCAATGCCCATGGACTTAGGGTCAGGAAGAAGCTGAAATGGTCAGGGAACCAGGGAGAAACTGGAAAAGATGTCCTTGATGGAATCAAGCCATGGACATCATTCAAATCAATTTAGTACAGAACTGATTGGGTTCTTACTAGGTGTTGAATAAAGTCCACCCATAATTTTGAAAACTTAAGAAAAATTGGTGAGTGCACATGATTTTACTGGTAATGTCAAATATTCTCTCTTCTTTATGTTGGATAATGGTGCTGATGATTAAAAGCTATAGCTAGTGGACATTAGTGCTTGCAATTTAGGTCTTCAAGAGCATGAGGAGATGCTATAGTGGGAAGGGGTCTTAGATATAACCCAATCTAACCTGTTACCTCAGGATGAAATTCCAAAGGCTTTTACTCTAGGATCCAAAATCCTTAAAAGGACCCCATTGGATTATTGAAGGAAAGACAGTTGGCAGTGACTCTGTCATTCTAGCCTGGAAGCTGCTGTCTGGAGAAACAGCCTTCAGGACCTTCCTTATCTGGTAGTTTCCAGCACTGTTGTCATAGCTTAGCCCCTTTGGGATCAAGTTCTAGTTTGACAATATCTTTTCTAATACCTGACACTCAGAAATTAATGAAATGTGCAGATGTGTCCTGATCAGGAAAAGTCCAGTGATTGTTGCTTAAGTTATTTCATTTCAACTCAAATTTTTCAGGACTTCTGAAAAGGTATCTAGCTCAAAAAACCCTATAGCTGTCACTCTATCAGTCAAACAGAGTTCTTAGCATAAGCAATAGAAATGTATTGTGGCTGACATTCGAAAAAAATTATTAAAAAAATATTGGGTAGCTCACAAAAACTCCATCAGGACCAGAGAACAAGGCTCAGAGGTTTAAAAAAAAAAAAAAAAATATATATATATATATATATATATATATATATATATACACATACATACACATACACACACACACACATATATATATATATACACACACACATATATATGTGTGTGTGTGTGTGTGTGTGTATATATATATATATATATATATATATATATATATATATATATATATATATATATATTATTGATTTCACAGAGGAAGGAGAGGGAGAGATAGATAGAAACCTCTATGAGGAGAGAGAATCATTGATTGGCTGCCTCCTGCAGGCCCCACACTGGGGATCTAGCTCACTACTTGGCATGTGGCCTGACTAGGAATTGGACCCTGACCTCCTGGTTCATAGGTTGCTGCTTAGCCACTGAGAGCAACACTGGCTGGGAAGGCTCAGAGTTTATGCACTCAGGAATGGAGCCTGAAGTCATGTTTCAGGATGGTGCCTGGCAGAGAGACCACTGCCCCTGGCACTGGGCCCTCGAGCTTTAGTTGGCACGCCACAGAACTTGAAGCCTGGTGCTGACCCTAGAATCAAAGCCGCCACCGCCTGGATGCTGCAGGATGGCTGGCTAATGCTTCCTGTTGAAGCTCTAGGTGTGGCCAGGATTCTTGGACCTGCCACTGTTGAGAGAATGGCCCACTGTGCTACATAAGGGGCGGCTTCTCCGAACCTACGCAGAAGGTTCTGAAGCTGAGCAGCCAAAGTCTAACAACATGGCCTTCCGGGCCCCTTACCAAGGCTGCCTCCAAACCTTTTCTAAGATGCCTTGTGGTAGGTTAGGAATTCAACGTTTTTGTTTCTAAGTAATACTTTTCCCTGCAAGGTTCCATCCAGACTGCCTGCAGGAGTATGAATATCAGGAACGCTGTTTATAAAAATAAATAGGTGATCATGACAACACAGTATCTAAGAGTTACTGGAGTTAGCCTCCGTGGGTAACCGGAGAGCACCTTTGCTTTGTGTGCTCAGATATCCCCGGCATTCTCCGAGGAGAATGTGGAAGTGTCATGGGTCGTACAGCCTTACATTGCAGGACTTTGTTTGAGAGATGAGAGTTGGAAGGTCTCCTCATCATCCCCTTCCCCCTTCCCCCCCACCCCCTGACACTGCATGCTTAGACCCATGGAACAAAACAGAATGGTAGGCAATATGGGATATGCTGAGTCCTGCAGCTTCTTTCCAGCTCCATCACAGATCAGTAAGGATAGCCATAGATAAGAGCCATACTATGGAATTCACTTGGCTCTCCCTGTGCTGTGAGGCAGCATACCGAGTGCTTTCCATGTATGCACGTATGCAATCTTCACAGCAGCCCCAGAAGGAAAGGCTGCTTTCATCCTGCCTTGCATGTGAGAACATGGACACAGGGAGAGGAAGTTACCCACCCGGCTTGTCTCTTGTAGGTGGCCAGGGCCAGGTTGGAAGCCAGGCAGGCTGACCCACTCTCTGTTAGAAAAACAAACACAGCGACCCTTCCAGGGCTCTCTGTGGTGGTCAGGAGTAGCATCCCTGCAGTAAGCAGGCTTTGCGCTGGTGGTTGGCACCTCTCAGCAGAAATGGGATGCCATGTTACTGCCACTGGCACAGAAAATTATGCTGAGGTGGTTTTTTTTGTGTTTTTTTTTTTTGTTTGTTTGTTTTTTTTTCTCATTCTAATCCCAAATGCAGGGAGCACCGTGACTACCTGGTGTGAAAAATATTCTCAGCATCTCAGCTGATAATTCTCATGAAGCTCTGATGCCTTTTGTGACTTTGTTTAGATTCCTTTACTGTGCCACGCATAAACTGCCGAAATCTTTCACATACAACCTTCCTATTGCCTATTAATTAGAACGGCCTCCTAATTGCACCGGCGCTTCAGAATTAAGTCAATATAGTTACAGGGTAGAATTCCCTGCGGGGGGAAATTTATTTATGGGAAGCAAGTGGTGTTCAAAACAACAGAAGCAGCAAACAATAAAACTCCCCATAACATCTACACCTCCCCCCTACCCCATCTCCCTAAATCATTTGAGGATAACACTCCATTTTCTAGCTGCAGATTAAAATGCTAAGCTTCCTTCCACATCCCTACAAGAGCTGTGAAGTCCTGGAATTTTTCACTCTGAGTCTGTAGCCCCCTGTTTTAAAAATGTATTTCTCCTTCCCCTGAAGGAGGTAGCCAGTACCCTCCTCCTCCAGTTTTCAGTCAAAACCGAAAAAGATCACACATCCGTCTTTTTCCATCTGATGGGTTGGTTCTATTTTTTATTTCACTGACTAACCATTACCTCATCCAAGCATTTGCATTTGAGGTCATCTCAGCTCTCAGTGTCTAAAGGAATGTCAGCGAGTAACAAAGGCTGGGGGATTTTGAGGCAAGGCAGGATGAACTGAAATCACTTTTTCGATCAGGAAGGTGGGCTTGATTTTACATTTTGGGTCACGTTGCAATTGGCCAGTGATAAGGTTCAGAACCTTTCTCCTTTAATTTCCAGGGGACAGAGCGACAGTCAGCAGAGATAGACAAAGGCATGGTCCTGGGCTGCTGGTGGATCTGGGGCCTTGGTTCCCGGTGCCCTCACCAGCCTCCCCGCAGGCCCATGCCCTTCACAGGGCCCATCTTCATGTCCTTGCCCGAGTCTGTCTCCTCATTTGCCCCTGCTCCCCCACCTCAGCCAGCCCTCTGATGCTTCCTCTCTTTCACCAGAAATAGCCCGAAGTATATATGCTGACTGCCATCAAAGGTTATTTTGGTTAATGGTAGGAAGTTCCAGACACATAATTCATTAGTGGATGCATAAATATATCCAATGCTGCTTATCTACAAACATCCTCATGCTGCAAGCTCTGGCCTATATTTCAAGTCTCGTTAGCTCCTTAACTCCCTGGAGTTCTGAGTCAGGCTTTTTGTAGTTCGCAGAACCTAGATTTGTGAGTCACCGTGTAGAATAAATAGCATTCCTGCTGCTACCAGGAGTCTTGGAGTCAGTGCCCATGGTCTTGGCTGTTGGTGCCATCACTTTCTGACGATAAGTGTTTTATGGGATTCACGTTCATCTGAGCCCTCAGTTTTCTCACCTCTAAAATGAGAGGGTTGGATGTGTTCCTAGTTTTTTTTTTTTTTTTTTAAATATTTATTTGTAATTAGTGGCATGTCTTTGGATCTTCTATTCCCAACGAGAGCTTTTAAAGAAGTTAAATCTTATCTTACAACCTCAAAGGAGATGTTTTGCTTTGCTATGCTTCCGGATGAAGCTCACGCTAAATGGGAAAAGAGGAAAGAGCAAAGGATACACAGCTGGGATCCCATGATCCATTTCATGGTTCCAGGTAGAGAGAAAAGGAGCTGAGCAAAGGGGCAAAGAAAGAAAGGCCTGCTGGCTCAGGTTGTGCTCTCATCCCCTGAAGCACATTGACAAAGCCCTGGGGACATCATTAGTTTGTCCCGCTGCAGTCCTCCAGCCTCAGTGGCCAGCCTTGAAGAGATGGGGCACTGTCCTACTACCTGAGTTTCCCCGAAAATAAGACATCCTCCGAAAATAAGACCTAGCACATGGAAAGATAAAACATCTCCTGAAAATAAGACCTAGCACAACTTTGGGAGAAAAAATTAATATAAGACACTGTCTTATTTTCGGGGAAACAGGGTACCAGTGCCCAGAGTGGCCTGGAAGAAATGGAGAGGGACGTTCACACGGAAGGAACAGAGGAAGTTGTCTGTCTGTGGCAGACTGTTCCCGCAGAGTGTGAGTGACCACGGGGACAGTGTGTGGTCCAGGGACAGGTAGGATGCCATGGAAAAGCCACCATTTCTCTGATTCTCTGAGAGTCAACACAGAGTCCACTGCTACTTTTTGTTGTTGGCTTTGTTTCACCTGGTCTCTCTTGCCTCTTCTTTTTCCCACATATCGACCTGGGTTTGAAGGGTCAATTTGTTAAATGCACCTTCCTTTTCACCTCTTCATTTGTTTCCTCATGTCTCTCTTTTCTTTTCTCCCAGCTGTTAAGGTGTCAGCCCCCACTGGCCCAGGCTCAGTTCATAGAATGCCTACTTTTACCCACTCCCTTGGAGATGGGGCCAGGTTTCCTTAAAAAAGAAAAGAGTCCCTTGACTGCCTGCTCCTATCTTTAAGGCTTAAGTAATTGCAAAATCTATTGTTTGATAAGAGGTGGAAAGGTCATTTCTAATGACAATTACTAGTACACAAGGGAGAAACTGATTTTTCCCAAGTGAAATTCCCGGCAACCCATTTGAACTCTATGGAAAGAGGCAGACGTCCTCTCTTTGGGCTGACGGAGGTCCCATGTCTGCAAACTCGCATCCCAGAAAAGATTTTGTGCGTAAATAAACTCTGTGTCAATAAAATAGTATTTATGATTCAGCCTTTCCCCCCTTTTAAGTATCAAGCTGCATCCTGGAGGAACAAAAAATAAAAGAAGTTGACGTCTACTATGTAACTATTGCGGGGAAATTTGCTGCACTGTTATTTGGGTGTAATTGGCACTGAGCACCACAATGCACTTGTAATTGGGTCTGTGCTTGTTCACTTCAAGGGTCCCATGCTATTTCTACTTGAACCCATTTTTTTGATACCGTTCAGCTCAGCAGTGCCAGCTCACTCTTGTTATGCAGTTGAAAAACTGTGGCCATTAAAAATCGGATACGGTGTGATTTTGTTTTGCGGCGCTGCATGGAAAATCAGCTGCTGTTCATAACAGCTCTGTGGTTGGTTGATTTAAAGCAGGGGGGTGACTTGGAATTGACAGGCAGACAGTTTGTGAAAAGGGATATTGTATCTTTAAGGCTTTCTGACTGATTGTGTTTAACTGCGCCACGCAGCAGGCAGTAATTAGGCTGTAGCTTCACTGAGAGGCTTAAAGCACCAGCTCCGGTTCTCCGTCCCACAGAATTTTTATTTTTAAGCACAAACATTTTTGGGGGGTTTGGAGGGGCCTCTGAATACAGGATAATTGTTTGACACTGTGAGTGAGTGTGTGAGTGAGTGAGCAAATGTAGGACGGACCCGAGAGGCTTTCTGTTCAGTGTCTCAGGGGACCACCCTGGGGCCCTGGGCCCTTGGGGAGACCAGGCGGTCGCCCCAGGAAGCAGTGAGAATCATGCTAGGGGCACAGGATGTGACTGCTGGAGAAGGTCAAGGTGCTGTTAAAGCAAAAGGAAGGCAGCTCTCCTAGTGTGACGTGGTTTCTTCTGGCCCATTTCACAATATTAATGAGGCCAGCGGAAGTATGCTTCTAAGATTAATAAACACAATGCCTAATAATTTTTTTAATCTAGGGAAAAGAGAAATGTTCCTTTAGCTAAGCTCTTAAGTAGAAAAGAGAATATGATGTAGAAGTCATTCAAACAAGTCATTAACTTAAGGAGTCGTTTCTATCCACCACTCTTCCTCCCTCACTAACTCCACCAACCCCTTACAATGCCCCATTGCTGTTTTGGGAAGTGGTGGACATTGCCAGTTTGTTATTATTTGATAAAGACCGAGTTTCAAGTTTTCCAGGCATTTGTTACCACAGAGAAGCAGTCGGGTAGATACTGACCTTATAATAAATGAATGTTCAGTTGCTGTTGGGTTGATCATAGTGCCCGTCTTTCTTCATTATTAACCAGGCAATGGTGGCTGAATCCCAACTGTATGCAAGATGCTGGGTTCTGGGAGAGATTGAAATTGTTCTGGAATGCAATTGTGATTGTTCCTAATACAATGTCCAAACTTTTCATCCTTTTGCTAATTAATTATATGAGTGAATTATTCCCTATAGATTTGGATACAACTCCATTCTTAAATTGGTATGTTTTTCTTTTTCCTAAGTAATTGCATTCTCCAGGTTTTTCTTAACTATAGATATCTTTACTTATCCATTCTGCCACTTCTGTAGGTTACAGCTGTATATGGATCATAGACATTTTTTTTTGGTTTTAAATAATTGCTCCTTATACTTGTGGATCACTTCAGGGTTTTTGACATGTTTTTGACATGATATTATGATGTCATTTGGGTCTCCCTCCACCATTCTCAGGGTACTATAATCACTCTTAGATGCGCAGGAGCTGGGCAGTGCAAGGGGCTGAGATTAGGAATCAGATTTGTTGGACTCTGCTCTTCTCACATAACAGGATCATATATTCAATCCCAGAATGACACATCTTCTAATCCAAGAGTAGTGGAAACATTGTGGTATAACTTTATGATGGTATAACATGGATAAAAAGTCAAATGTAGGCATACAGAAGGGGATTCTCAAAGTAAAAAAATTGCTTCTACTAGTCTTAAGCCAATCCTCATCTTTTTTCTATAAAGTTTCAAACATTCAGAAGCATGTTTTATCTTGGTGTTGAAGATACATTACTTTAATCTGTAGTCCAAGTTGCATTGATGTGTTTATCTTCCTGAACATGCTTTGTCCTAAGGTCAGTGCTTCTTTGAAAGATTTGTTCTAAATAAATTATAAATGTGTATCAGAGTTGATCTGCTATTAGCATAAACTTATTCAAACGATATCACATTATTGCTTTGAAGGAAGCCAAGATGAATTCCATTCTATATTCCAAATTTCAAATGTGTGTGTGTGTGTTTACTTCTATAAATAGATCTATGTCTAAATGTCGAGGTCAATATTTCTACAAATTTCTAAGGTTGGTTCATTTCGTAGTGTTGACAAATGCTCCCTGGAATTAGAATATACAGAAGATCAAAGATTAAATTGCAGCCTTTCTCCCCCCACCCCCACCCCCAAAGTGACAATGAGCCTAATTCACTGTCAGTTAATGCCAGGTGTTTCTCCCCCTAGTATTAAGTTCTTCAAAACATGGCTGTATAGGACACTATTCAGAGAGGCTTAGCGCTGAGGAGAAAATGATTACATTAACGCGGATGTTATGAATAATTCATGACATCACATTTTGTAATCCTAGTGTTAAGCGTAAAACCAGTGGTTTATTTTTCAGCAAAATGTTTTTGTATCATTTTAGATAGTGCATAATGCAAAACAATAACTGCATCCATAATGCAGAAGGATGGTAGTGAATAGGGTCCTTAATAGTGCTTGCAGCATCATCTGGGGCGTGATCATAATAAACACATTTTTGAACCAATGCCCATGGGTGCCCAGCACTTGCTGGAATCTTTTGAGTCCAATAGAGTGGCTGCCTTTTAATTTGTTTTTTGAATATTACATCTGACCTTTATGATGGATCTGAAAGTCAGTCCTTGTATATTGCTAAACCTACTAATGCTTTTGTCCCCTTTTCCATTCAGTTTACTTAGGAGGGTGATTCCATTGGGGGTAAATAGCTAATTTTGAAAATGACGTTTGCTTTTCCAAGATGGAGTGGGAGATACAAGGAAAACCCATGAAGTCTGAACTTACATTCATCCATAAAGGACTTAAATATTCTTGGATAAAATGCCATTTACTTAGCAATACAGCCAGGTACCTATTAGGAATGGCATGTATCGTATATCTCGGGATGAGATACACGATTCCTTGTTTTGTTTGAATCGTCTCCCTATTTTGTAGAGAAAATATCTTTTCTTTGTAATTATTATAGGGCATTGAAGGTGGCCTTGTAACTATCATGAAGTAGTTTCCAGGTCATACACAGTGTAGCAACACTCTAACATGAGTCTGATTTACTCTGATTTCAGGCTGAAGTAATTGTGTACCTGGACCATCCGTGGCTGCCTTTCCCAGCACCTTCCTGTGGACAGCTCCAGGGCACTCTCTGGAAGCCAGAATGGACTCCTGCTGATTTCACCCACATATTTGTCTTGAATGAAAGAATGGTGCATGCCAGTGGATTGCAAAGCTTTTCACAAAACATCTCCACATTGGAAGTCTCAAGAGTTTATGCCAAACGTTTGTATTACTCACAACCAAATAAACATACTACTCATGTTTTAAAACATGAACACATCTGCTGATAATGTTGTAACCTGTATTACTACTTATTTGAAACAATACATCAGCAATCAATGGCTGGTCAGTAATCTTGAAATCTTGACCTATTTATAGTAAATATTAATTATCATGCTTATAGAAAAGTGTGCTTTTAAACATTTCTTCCCAAAAGGATAATTTGGAAACAAGTTAGAATGCTTTGCTTCAATGTGTTTATTTACTCTGATACCAAGAATATTGTTTAAATTCCTATTTCGAAGGTTTTAAGCACATCTACAAATGGGTAGATTATGATAATGTTATTAGGAGAAAAAAAAAGAACAGATGTAGCATCTAGAAGTAAACTATAAAGTTTTGTTAAGAAAGTTTAATGGGGGGAAAAAAAAACAAAAAAACTTGACCCAATTAAAAGGAGTGGAAATCAGAATGCTGCATTGGATTTGAAAATAGAAATGCTGAGATGCATGATACACAGTATCTGCTTTTCTTCCGTGAAGGAGATATAAATTACCCAGATCGAACTGGAAGCCGAATTCAGCTTCATAAAGGGACTGATAGTCTTCTGGGGAGTGCGAATCCCATGTAATGATCCAAAAGTTTAATGCATTTAAAACTATGCCACGGTGGGATAGTGACAAAAGTTGGCATCCTTTTCCTGCTCCACAGTCCCCTATGACGTTACCGAGCTTTGATGACAATGTGATCACTCAGTCACTGGCATCCTGCCTTTGTCCCAATGTTCTAGAACAGCTGCCTCATGAGCGGCCGAGGATTTCATGTTCCCTTGCCCCCATTTCTTTCTGCTGGTATACGGAAACATAACCTTTTTTTTTGGGGGGGGGGGGGGGGTCCAGGGAGTATAGCCTATCAAAAACAAGGGAAGAACTGTGCCAGTATAACTCTAATTCAGAATACTTAGATGGGTGAAAACAATTGCTAAAATAAAAAATCTATTTATCCAATAGCAAATATTTCCATTTTAATTTACAAACTATTCTATACTGGATAAAACACAAGTTCCAGTGCCAACTTGGCCACTTATTGTCTGTGTGAATTTTGGAAAAATTAGTGGGTAAACTGAGGACCTCATTGGCCTGTGAAATGGGAATAGAGACATGGTCTTGGGTTTCCTATGGAAAAATCAATGAAATAATGCACAGGAGAATATTGTATAATGAGTCAGAATGGAAGTTATTTTTAGTTATTTAAAGAATGCCTTTTGTCAGTTAGTAGGTTATTAAAATATACTTTATATTTTATTATTTTTTAAAAAAATACATTTTTTTTATTTCAGAGAGGAAGGGAGAGGGAGAGAGAGAAAGAGAAACATCAATGATGAGAGAGAATCATTGATGGCTGCCTCCTGTACAACCCCTACTGGGGTTTGAGCCCACAACTCAGACATGTGCCCTTGACCAGAATCAAACCCTGGACCCTTCAGTTCTCAGGCCAATCCTCTATCCACTGAGCCAAACCAGCTAGGGCTAAAATATACTTGAAAAATTAAATTTATTCAAAAGGCAAAAAATAACCACCCCAAAATATTAGGAGGTGCATCTATATCTTTAAACAACCTTTTAAGCAATTCAAATCAGTGATGTGAGCTTTCATGTGTGTCTTGCTTTCTCACACTTAAATGCATAACCTTGAAAGTAATAAAATTTGCTGAATTGGCTATTTCCCTAGCTGCTCAGAACATATGTCAATGGAGCAATAGAGAATTAGCTGTAGCAAAGAAAGATAGGTTTGTGGAAGCCTGTTCAATAATTAATCTGCTGAGTAACTGTATGAATATTTGATAAATATTTAGTCAACTATGTGCATCATGCAGCATTGGTTGCATACTAAAGAATTTGCAAAGGCAAACTGCCAGTCACAGGCATCACAGACCTGGAGATTTCAAGCTTACAGACCGGAGATGTGCAAATTATTCCACATAATATCAATCCAGAACTATAAATTCATGACTATCCACATGCTGCTATTGTGGGAGGGTGATAGGAGGCCATTACCTTGTGCTTCACTATTCTTTTAAAGCAACATTTTAATTTAATAGGTGCTCACCTGCTCACCTGTGTGAGGTAAAATATTCTGATGCATACATGCAATGGAATTAACGACCCTGTGTCCTCCTGAAATTCATACTCTGGTGTTAGAACAGCACTGGTGAGTGATCCACTGCTATACGCAATGGAATCAGAACTTGCTGCAGCACCTGGGGACTGGGCATTTGAATCCAACTTACTAAACAGCTGTTAATTGCCTAGGATATTCAATGCTCTGTGCATAAAGAGGAGAGAATCTAACATATGTGAATCTTCTGAGTGCAGAAAATGTATAAAGTAAACCTGTGTAGTCAACATAAATAAAGAAAGAAAACAACAAGAGACTGCTCTCTGATCTCTGAAAATATATTTTGTCGTTAGAATTGGAAAGTTTCCATTTTCCTCTCTAGTTAATCACTTGTAAATTGTGTTCTGACATTAATTCTTAGAGAAATCCTCACAAATTCTAAAAAAAAACAACAAACCCACAAAAACCAAAAACCCTCTAGCGAGCTCATGATCTCCTTTTGTAGTGTCCACTGGCCACCTCTCAGGAAATGCCAGGTACTGGGCCTTCATAGGTCTGAGTAGTTAGAAACAGAAGGTGCGAGTGGCTGCTCTTCTTGGCACCCCCTGCTGGCCAGAGTACCATTAATGATGGCTCCAGAGAGGCCTCATCTTCTCTCTTCCAGCCCATATGAACCGTTGCCATGGCAGCCACAGCATTAAAAAGGAAGGGAGCCCAGGGGCTGCAGCTTGTGGAAGAAAGAGATGACCCCAAATGAGGCGCTGGAATGAAATGCCTCTAGTATTTGCCTCTAACAAAAGATTGATCTTGCAGCGAACTGTTCTACCTGGATATATTTACAGGAACCATGTTCTATTCCTTAATTACTCTCCCTCATTTATACCACTGTACTTCAATGCTATATTTCCCTATTATGCTCCGTTTTCACACATGACCAGTAAAATAAAAATACACTGAACAAAGGCAAACAAAGACACAGCACAAAATGTCTTTTTACACTAATAGAAGCAATTTATGGATTAATATTATTATGATGGTAATGCTTCTCAAATTGATCTGTAGATACAATGCAATCCCTATCAGAATCTCATCTGGTTTCTTTGTAGAAATTGACAAGCTGATTTCTAAAATTTGCTATATAGAAAATTATATAGAATTGCAATGGAATCATAATAGCCCAAACAATCTTTGGAAAAAGAAGACAAAACTAGTGAACTCACACCTCCTGATTTCAACACTTATCCACAAAATAATGTAATCAAGACTGTGGTATTGACACAAAGATAGACGATGGATTAGAATTAAGAGCCTAGAAATAAAACCATGTGTCCATGGTCAATTAACTTTCAACAAGGGAGGCAAACCATTAAATAGTCAAGAAATAGTCTTTTGAACAAATGATAGTCACATGAAAAAGAATAAAGTCGGACCCTTACCTCACACCATACATAAAAAGCAATTCATAATAAATCAAACACTCAAATGTAAGAGCTAAAACCTAACTCTTGGAATAAAATGTAGGAGTTAAAATTTATTACCTTGGGTTTGGCAATGAACTTTCATATAAGCAATAAAAGAAAATAAAAAGATAAATTGGACAACATCCAAATTAAAAACATTTGTACTTCAAAGAACACAATCAATAAAATGAAAAGATAACCCCCCAAATAGAAGAAAATATTAATAAATCATATGTGTAATATTAGACTTGTATAAGAATATGAAGACTTACAACTCAATAAAAAAAAAATGGCCTGCCCTAGCTCGTTTGTCTCAGTGGATAGAGCGTCAGCCTGTGGGGTACCAGGTTTGATTCCAGGCAAAGGCGCATGCCCAGGATGTGGGCTTGATCTCCATTAGGGGAATTCAGGAGGCAGCCAATCAATGATTCTCTCTCCTCATTCATGTTTCTATCTCTCTCTCCCTCTCCCTTCTTGTCTGAAATCAATAAAAATAAATTTAAAACACACAAACAAAAAAACAAATGACCCAATTAATACTGGCAAAGACAGACGTTTCTCTAATGGAGATATTAAAATGGCCAATAAGCACATGAGAACATGCTCAATAGCATTATATTCAAGGAAATGCAAATCAATACCACAATGAGAATTCACTTCTCATTGACTAGGCTGGCTAAGTACAAAATAATTAGATAAATATTGGTGAGGATGTATAAAATTCAGAACACTTGTACACTATATGTGGAAATGTAAAATGACTTAGTGACTTTGAAAACAATGTGGCGATTCCTTAAATGGTTAATATAGAGATACCATATGACCCAGAAAGTCTACTCCTAATACCAAGGAAAGTCTATGTCCACACAAAACTTATACAAGAATGCTTATGGCAACATATTTATAATAACTAAAGGTAGAGACAACCCAAATATGCATCAACAAATGAACGTATAAACAAAACGTAGTATATCTATATGGTGGAATATTATTCAGCCATAAAAAAGAATGGGATATTAATATATTCTACAGCATAAATGTTACCTTGAAAATGTAGCGCTAAATAAAAGAAGCCAGTCATAAAAGAATACATATTATATGATTCCCTTTACATAAAATGTTCAGAACAAGCAACTCTATGGAGATACAAAGATCAGTGGTTGCTGAGGGCTGGAGGGAATGAAGATAGACAGGTGATATTACAGTTTCTTCCGAGATGATAAAAATGCTCTAAAATTGTCTGTGGTGATGTTTGCACATATCTGTGAATATGCTAAAAACCAATTAAAGCACACATTTTAAATGTGTGAATTGTATGGTATTTAAATTATATCTCAATAAAACTGTTAAAAAACGAAGTGACTTTTACAATATTAGAGTCAGTTTACATGGAGAGAAGACAAACTCGCATCCAAACTGTTGCCACCCCTTCCTTGGAGCTCTTGTTTAGGAGCAGATGCCTCTTCTATTTTCCACCCCAGGGGCTGAACCCCTTATGTCTCTTTTGATGTTTCCAGATGCAAAGAGCCATCATTGGCATTTGACCCCTTCCTGTCTAAAGAACGCCTGGTTTCCTTGCCTTGGAGCTCTGTGCTTTCCCAGAAAACATTTGGTTTATTTAGCAAACTCATCTGAATGGAGCAGATGAGAAAAGGCTAAAGCTCCTTATGGTTTGCACCCCTCCAAAACACAGTACATTTTAAACAGGGCTTCTCTCGAGGCTGTGTGACTGGAGCCTAGACGTTGTCTCCTGTGCCTGTCTAAAGAGGCAAGAAAAGTTACAAACACGCTTTCAACGTCGATCCGTTGCAGCTAGGGATGAGGATGTGACATAGTTTCTAGGAGATGGGGTTCAGGCTATGGTTTTGCTGGTTTTGAACCAGGGACCTTTCCGTCATCAGGCCGATGCTCTATCCACTGAGCCAAACCAGTTAGGGCTATTTTTGCTTTCTTGATCAAAGGGTGGACACACACCACTGGCATGCACGGCCCTTTTTCTTTTCTCCTGCCTTGAATGTAGATGTGAGTGATGGCACTGTGCATCCACCTTGTGACTTTGCTCATGAGAATTACAGAGATACCGGCTCTCACATCTGAGAACCGCTGAAGCAATGTTAATAGCCACCTGTCTCCAGATTTCTGGGTAAGAAAGAACTGATTTGCTTAAGCTCCTCTTAATCAGGTGTTCTGTAACTGGCAGGTCATAACAATACTTATTGAGGACTCATCTTTTTTATATTTAATGTCCATTTCAAAAGAGCAGTGGGGATTTTAGGTTTTATGTTGGAAGGTGAATTAGAATAGACAATAGTCTAAATATGTTTGGGCAGATGGAGTTATATATAGAATACATATTGTAATATGCCTTAAGTATGCATAGGCAATCATTCTCTCTAATAAAAGAGAAACATGCAAATTGACTGTACCTTCGTTATACCACAAGCCATGCCCACCATCCAATCAGGGCAAGTATGCAAATTAACAAAACCAAGATGGCGGTTAATTTGCATATTCAGGCCAGAGCGAAGACTGAGGACAGTGTAGAAAGAAGCCAAGCACTGCAGAAGGAAACAAAACTGGAGAAGCAAGTAAGCAGGGTGGGGGAGAAGGGAGAGAAGCCGGTGTGGCAGAGGAGACTGCAGCAGGAAGCCCTATTGCAGGAATCTTCCTGCAAGGGGCATCTAGTGCAATTGTAATAGCTTTTCCCCTAATAATCTGAGCTATATAAATATACTCTATATGAGTGTAAGGAAGTAGAAAGAGGGCTGAACCTAGAGTTAAAAAGCTGGACCCAAATCCTGACTCTTTTCATTAGTCTCTATTACCTTTTCCTTACCATATCCCTAGCCCCTAAAATAGTGCTTGAAGAATAGTGGGTACTTGCTCATTTTCTAAGAATAATGAATATGTGTATAATAGATATAGATGATGAAATCCCATTTAGATTTAAAAGAAAAGACATGCTATACATGCTAATTGCAGAATCATAAACTCTCAGCGAATAAAGGACAATTACAGATTAAAAAAGACAGGGACTTGAAAGTAGAAGATATAGGTTTTGTCCTTCTTGTCTAGTATAAATGCTCATTCAAACGTAGACTGAGTTTGAGGAAGTCAGGGAGAAACACTGGGATGAAAGGTGACTGAATCCAGCAGCTGGATAGAGAAGAGCAGTTCTCCTTGGACTCACCCAGGAAGATTGTTTAACACGCAGATTCCGGTCCCATGCTCATTTAATTGGTCTGTGATGAGGCCCGGGCATTGCTATGTTTTGAAACTTCTTCCCATTATTCTAATACGCACCCAAGTTTGAGTGTCCCTGGCATAGAGGGAAAAAAATGACAGACTTTGGGAAAGATGCAGCTACGTTTGATAAAGGATGGTACTCCTTCTGACTTAGTCACCCTTGGGAGTGACTGTCTCTTCCCTGCAGCTTCCTCACCGGTAAGATGAGGATGATACCTGCTTCCTACACATGTGAAGCTTCAGTGAGATGGCCCAGGTAGCATTCTGAAAACAGTGGTTATTTAATGTGTGTTCGCTATTGTAGAACCTTCACTGTGGTCCCTTTGGATGCTTCACTGAAGGTCAAATGGAAAACTCCAGTCACTGGGAAGTCACCCAGGAAAGGGTTCCTAAGGCTGCTCTCTGTCTTTTGGTGGCACAACAGCATTATGAATTAGTAGCACATTCGTTTATGTAATCCTCGATTTTTAATTTTTTTTTTCATTTTCTTTGCTGGAAATACAGAGATCTCTTAATAAGCATAAATGGAAAAGGATAGATGGGTCATCTGAGGCCAGTTGCATGTCATCTTGAGTCATCTGGTTAGAGGATGCTTGTTTTTAGAGTTTTAGGAAACTAGCACACATTTTATTTTGATCTTCTGCAAACTTCAGATCCTAGAATTCCATTAAAATTTTCCTGCTGGTAGCTAATATGGTGCCTGGCATGTAATCAATGCTCAAGAAATATACTTTTAATTGAATTGAGTTTTAAGATGTTCCCTTCCCCCGTTTGTTTGCCTCACTATTTCCACTAGGGACTCTTCCAATATTTGCAGATAAAAGTTTTACTTGCTGTAAAAATCGAGGTGACTATTGATCATATTGTCAATATTAGGTCTGTGACCCTTCCCTCTTCAATATTAATTTTACTTTTTGGCCTCATTCAGTCGGTTTGTTAAAGCCTGCTTTGCCCACCCATTTTGTTCCTAGTTTGAGATAATCCGGCATGTATTCATTCTACCTTACTTATACTTTTGTATCTATATTATCGCTGAAGCTCAAAATATCTCTGGGGTTATCACCTATTTTATCTGATTCTGTTTTTAGAATAGAAAGGACCCCATTTCTAGGTCTGAAGTTATCTTGGGACTCTCCAAAACTCCCCTCTCCCCCAAGTCTTCACCTCTGGGAGTGTCAGCTCATTCTTCTCACAGTGAGAAATTTATCTGTCCTTTTTTAATGGTGTCATCTGCTGTGACTTCAAATGTGCTTAGTTTTCTCTTATTTTACACACAGCTTCTTTAGGCCTTGATGCCTACCTTGGACTATTCTATTTTTCTCTTCTTGACACCCTATTACCTTTGTTTTCATTTTATTTTTGTGTTTCCTCATAATTTCCCCTTATTTTACTTCTTTCTTTCCTCATATTTTCCCCTTATTTTACTTCTTTCTTTTTCCATAGATGGATAAAAATCACAAGATTGAATTCTTATTTATTTACTTTTCTCTCTCCACATCTTTTTATAAATTTATTCATTTTTATATACCAAATATCATATTACATGTAGAGTTCAATTCTTATTTGTTCATTCTCATTTACCTATTTTTCTTTTGAAGCACAATATAATCACCATGTGCATGACTATAAGAAAAAAAATTAATGACTTTTTTTCTTAAAATAATTTTCTGATCTTTAGTCCTACTATGACCTAATGGACTTCATCACAGCCTCCAATTATATGCCAACAATCAAGCTAGCTCTCTTATCCCCAAATCTATTTCTCCCAATACATCATTGTTCCCTTAGTGACTTTACCTTGGTGGTTTGGACTCACCCTTTATTTCTCCCTTTTATATAATGTGTTCATCTCATTTCTTTTTCATCATGCTCCTTTCTTTTCCCTCTCCATATGAACACTCTAGGGTAAAACTTCTGTTTGTAGTAATATAAGAGTTTCCAACTGATATTTTAGCCAAAGTCTTCCCTGATTTTGGTCTTTTGGCACATCATTTCCAACTGATTCCTCCTCAAAACACAAGCTACATCTTCTATTCAAAGTCTTATTAATGTCTTTCTATTACAATCTATACATATAAAACTCTAATATGCAAATATACTGAATGGTCAAACAACTGGTTGCTATGACATGCACTGACACCAGGGGGTATGCACGAACATGGCTGGCATTGGCCACGGTGGGATGGTAGAGCAAGTTAGCAAAAGTGTCAGATCAAGGCCGGGCACTGGTTGCTGTCATCAGGGTGAGCCTCTGGTGGTTACTGAAAATTCTTTGCTCCCACACACTGTGATCCTGCCCAGTGCTTGCACTTGCTGCTGGCACCCGACTCTGGTTTCAATTGCTCAGGGCTGTCAGTGAGTGTGAGTGGAGGCTGCTGGTCCTGATCACCCCTGAGGGCTTCTCCCCCTCCCCCTGCTCATGAGGGGCAACTGAGCAACAGCCACTGCTGGAGCTGGCCCCAATCAAAACTGTGGGCCGTGGCAAGAGGGGCTGGGCCTGGGCATGGAGCACAGGCCAACACCTGCCCCTGTGCCCACCACAGCTTCCCACAGCCTTGTGGCCCACAGTTCCTTTCAAGGTGCACGAATTCGTGCACTGGGCCCCTAGTACAATAATATTCAAACTCATAACCAACCAGTCAACACCCAGTAGTCAGCTCTTTAACCAATTCAAACTCCTTGACCAATCAGTCAACTCCCTGCTTTGTGTCCCTCTAATCAACTATCCACTTCAGGTGATCATAATTTTCAGATCTGTCAAATATATTTCTGCATCTCTCTTGTGTGAGCTAACTCTAACATTCTTTACAGTTCAGGTTGAAGTCCCTGGTAATCCCAGCTTTGTAAACACCCCACTTGCACATAAGTCACAGACCACTTGCTGGTTGGCACACTGGTTTTCAGTAAGCACCTTTTATAGTCAATGTTTAGCATATGTGCAGTGCCTCTAGAACCGACTGTCAGCCACTTGCTGGTGGGGGACACATGTGTGCCCATAAATGCAACACTAGGTGGAATCTCAAAGCTCTTCTTCCTATGAGCCAGACAGTGAGACCCAAACAAATATTCGTTGATACTGGAGATGTTTCATTTTTCAACACCAAGTAGCATAAGGATGAAACCTGAATTGTGATCATTGCTGATTAGCCTCTCGAAAGGACTGTTTTCCAGAGTGAACAATAATGAGTGTTTTACTGATGCACTGAGAAGGTAAAAGAAAGAAGGAAAGTGAGAGAGAGCGAGATAACTATATTCTTTCTTTTTATGATTAAATAAGAGAAACTAAACAAAATATTTTGTTTTTGCTCCTCAAGCATAAGCAATATAGTATTTTAGTGAAGTAACACATAGGGACTGAGAAAAAATGAATACATTAAATACTTTGATCTCCTCTTATGTAATAATCCCATCTTATCTACTATAAGAGTGACTCCTTTATTCCTTTATTTCTGTAGTCAGTGTTGCTCAGAACTTTAGTGATTATCCAGACCTGGAAAGTGACTGTTCAAAGGCACACATTTGCCTATGTTAATTGTACACAGCAGAAAATCAGCCAAGAAGGGCACCGGAAGGAATAGTATCGGTGAGTAGTTTTTGCTTATGGCAGCTGCTTAGCTGAGTCTTTCTTCTCTCCCCTCACTTTTCTCCCCAGAATGTCTTCCTTGCGTTGGATCAGAATCCATTTTCTCTTATCTGGCCCCACTCTGTTACACTCATGGGTACTTCCTAAACTGGGAGCAAGGCATCTATCTCATTTTTCTGATTTCTCATAATTAAAGTGGAAAAAGAGCCACTGCCCTGAGTAAAAACCCACAGAAACAATATTATCTTCCCACATCACCCTCACCACTCCAAGGAGCCTGGCTGCTCCCTCCGACAAGGCCCTGGCGAGCTGTCCTGGGGAACGGACACGTGGGCTGGGGACAATGCCTGAGGCCCTGTGTGTGTGCCTGTGAGCCTGTCTTCCCCACTGGCCCTCCTCCTCCAAAGAGCTGTTCTGTGCTCAAGGAAATCACAACTCTCCATCGTCTTTTTCACCTTTCTTTGAAGCATCAAAGCCCAGGAATTTATACATTCCCTCATTAACTAGCCATTCTCTTCAGTGACAAAGGAGTGCAAATAAATATGAATCCTAGGACATTTCAGTTTGATGGGTAGTAATGGTATACCTGGATTTTTGTCACCAGGAGCTGGGTTTTTTTTTTGTTTTTTTTTAAAACAGGAGAAAATCAAAAATTTAATACATGCTCATGGGAAACTCGCATAAGCATGAAGATTCCAAAGACAGTGAAACAACAATTTGGGCAAAGGAAAGAAAGCGGGGGAGAATAGTGTCTTAGGTCTCAGAAGTGAGAGAAAGCGATTTGCCAGTGGCCGAGGAAGAGTGAGACACAGGCAGGCAAACTCTTGGTAGGTGACTCAGGAACAATGGGACAGAATCGGAACCCAGGAAGCACGCCTCTGCTTGCTTGGAAGCTTCCTGTCCAATGCTCAGGTAATTATGTTAAGATTCCCTTCATGAAGCAGGTTTCCCCCCCCCCCCCCTCCCATCTTTTATTGGCTCTCTCCTCTGGGGTTTTAACATCCAGCCATGAATGATAGGTCATCTTTTCCCCCATCACCCAAAAAGAAAATTTGAGCACTTTATGCTCACTGCGGGGGTGGCATGTAATTAATTCATAGTTTTACCATGGGAAAAAGGGAACCTCACTAGACTCCATCTCTAGGAAATGAATGACAGCCCAGGTGGTACTATGCTTGCAGTGTGAATGACTTTCTCTGCTTTCTTTGCCCAGTCACCCTCGTGACCTCCGTATCTGACCCCCATCTCACCGCCCCCTCCAGGATTCAGAAACTAAATGGTGATCTTTAGGTATTAAAAAAAAAAATACACCAGGTTATGCTTGCTCTCAAAGCTTTTATTGCCATTTTTAAGGGTTAGTAATCAAGTGTATAAAATCTTGGCCCTAGTGTAACTGTTCTTATATTGTTCTTTGACTCATTTAAAAGTATTAATGTATTTTTTGCACAGATAAATTTTGTTAGATGTTATCTATCTATCTATCTATCATTGAGTTGCTTAGGCTAAAATGTATGAAAAAGTTCCATTGAGTTTTGTAGGGTGCTAGTGAATTAGGTGGAGTAACTAATTGATAATCACATGATGAAAGCATAAACAAGATGCAAAACAAGATGATTATTATTCAAGGTTAGTTTAATTTTTATGGGGAAGTAAAAAAATATGCAGCTATAGTTCAATTATTCTGGCTAACCCACCCCTACCTGGATATGAGCAGAGGACTAATTTTAATGTGAATTAAATGTAATCCATTTCAGGCTGCACACACATATGCAGTAATATATGCGTGTGCTGATGAATGGAGTTCTAAAACTATCTGATTTGATTTACTCCTAATCGACTTTTAATTTTTTTATTTAGTGGTAAGCCTACTTTTCTCTAACGTTAATGCTGATGTAAGAGTTGGGAACAAAAGGCTTTTGATTGTCTGTTTTGCAAAAGGAGTTTGAACTTCCACATGCAAAGGCCCATATCTTTTGTTGCTCATACAATCTGATGGATTCCTAATTGGCAAGAGCTGCTTGGACATTGGTGGTTGGGGCTTGTGTTACGAAGAGCGTGGTTCCCTAACATGTGTTGTTGTTTTTTAATGTGGGCATACATTTAACATTCTCCTGGCTCTCCCTCTCCATCCCCCACCTCCTAACGCAGCAAAATGCACTTAGCTGTGAGCTGAGGAAAGCTGCGGCTGGCGCAGGCATCCAGATCGCACAGGCATTAACATACACGGTCATTGTCCGGGCTGCTTCCCACCGCAGCTTTATATAATAATAAAACAAGCCGCGTCAAATAGGCAGGGCTGTAATATTAGGTAAAATCTAATTTCAGTTTGGTTATCGTATAGTGTTCATTTCCCTCAGGGAGGGGAAAAAAATTAAATTTGTGAGCTTAAGATTCCAGCTGAAGCAGGAGAAGATAGGAAAGCCTTGTATTATTCACTTTATGAATTAGCTTTAGTTTACTTGTTTCCATCGGTGTAGACATATTTCTGAATACTATTAGCATAGCAATCAGGGCCGTTCTCAGGTTATTGAATGGTGTGTTGACTTCCCGAAATAAATAGATATGCAGTGTGAAGGGCGAGCTGTCACTTTAGGAGAGCTTTTCCTGGTCTAAATTAAAAGGCACTTCTAATTGAAAAAACTATAATAGCAGAAGGGTGAGAGAGAGACAATGAAACGGCTCGGTCCCTTTCAATTTCCACAGGAAATTCTGTTCGTGAACGTAGGAGGAAAAAAACGTAAAATGAAAATATTAAATTACAAATTGCAATTTAAGGAGCAATATTAAATTATACCTAAATGGCCAGAGTGCTGAGAAGCAATTTTAGACGCTTGATTTAAAGACTCTCCGTGCGTTTGAGTTTTTCACTATTATATTCTGATTTATCTGTGTTATCAGCTTAACACGTAATGCTGTGTTTACACCAGCAAATGTGTCTTTATCTATGAACTAAGAGATTGGTCCTGAAAGATTCCCGATTTTTCACTTTGTGCTCCCAAATCAGCATTGTATTAGTGTTTGTGTATCTTTTATTATACCTGAGGGGCTGCATCAGGGAAAGGGAACCTCAAAGTCCACAATTTTATAAAAACCGAGATAATCATGATTTTTTCCAACTAAAATATTTTCAGCAATTAATCGCCACAATTTAATTATGAATTTAAGTAATAGAGGAAATGATTACCTATTTCAGTTGCATGAATAGCTACCAGCTGTCTGAGTCTATATGTCTCGGTCCTTTAAGGGTTAACAATTGAGGCCTGTCTATAGCTCATTTCTATAGTAACAGCAAGACTGAGACTTTTTATGGGCACCTAATAATTAGAAAGTGCTAGAAGGTATAACAATATAATGAATCAAAACTGATAGACTTGTGGGTTTCCATAGAAACATGTATAATTATGATAATCGGTCCCTGGCGTACCCTCAGAATCGTATACATCCAGTTAAATGCAATAAACATTAGGCACTATTTAGTGAGCTGTGATGCAGATTAACAGTGTGAGATACGGGGAAGCTATGAATAAAATTGCTGTACAGTTTATCTCAAACTAATTTCCCAGATTGCTTTAATAGATGCAGTGTGTGGATGTGAAAAATTGGAAGTGTATTTTTGTTAGTGGTAAAGCTAACAAAGATAATATTTCAAAAAGTGGCTGACTGGCTGTTAATTCCAGTGCAGATCGAAATGGGCCGAGGCACGCTATTCAGTGTGGGATCCCAGACCCCTCCGAGCAAATAGCGGATGGGCCCTCCCTTTGCTGATTTATTTCCAAAGTAAATTGTAAATCTCTTCATGGCTGTCCATTTTTCTTTAACCATTTCCTCCCCCTCTCTTCTCTCTCCATTTTAGGGATACATTCCTTAGCCCCGTGATGGGGAGAGGAAGCCACATAAGGGAATGTTTTCCTTAGCTCTGATCCAGGAACAGGCAACAACTCCTTCTAGCTCTTTTGAATACCTACCTTTTATTGTTTTCCAACTTCTAGCGTTCAAATGTACTGGGCCTATCACCGGCAAGGCCCAAGCCTTGGCCAGAATTCCATTGTAAGGTGGGGAAAATAATTTTGTATCCGTTGTGTGTGTGTGTGTGTGGGTGTGTGTGTGTGTGTGTAAGTCTGTGACCATGGGATACACAGTGTTATAGGATATTAAATATTACTTTATTGTCTCTCCCCCCCCCCCGTTTCCTTATTGAGAAAGTGTGGCACCAATTTGGAAGGTCCCAGACTATTCTTGGGAGGGAGGGGGAAAACGGGGCTGGGATAAGATGATGTGGGGATGGAGCTATATGAGAATATTATAGCCCATAAAATGAATGGAGAAAGAAGCTTCTAAGCCTGTGTGTGTGTGTGCGTGTGTGTGTGTGTGTGTGTAGGCCTGGATTATCTATCAATATTGTCGTCCTCTGCTAATGCTCGTGATAACCTCCCAAATGCATGTCACAAGAGCAATGTGAGTTTCCCCAGAAGCCGGTGGGATGAGAAGAGATATACAGGTGTGAGATCTGAGAGCTCCTAGTCATGAGTTGAGCTTCAGATGAAATTACACAAATGTGCTGCATTATCTCTTGTAGTAACTTTAAAAGATAAAGTAAATGAAAAGCCTTTTGGGGGAGAAATGTTTTTTCCCCAGCCAGCCTCAGAGCTTCTCTTAGACATGACAGTTTAGCTGGGTAGGTCTTTTCTTCTGACTTAGTGCCTCCACAGTACTCCTCCCAGGGGGGCCTTTCAGAGCGCGCCGTGTAGATCAAGCCTTTCTTCTCTCCTTTGTGATTGTGTTACTTTCTAATGCTGTAATGGTCTCTACAGGAGACTCCAGCTCCTGCCTGGCAGGAGTCACTGTGTCGAGGGTGTGGGGGTGGGAAGGCGGCCATGTTCTCTCTACAGGCATAGTAGAATTTCTAGTATTTCTTGTCCTCCAAAGAAGCATGGAATACTTGCTGATTTCTCTCTCTCATCTATGGCAAAAATGTATATTACTGGGATAGTAAACAAAAGCATGATATACAGTCTTTCTTCTTTTAAGTTCCTTTCACATAGTTTATCCTTCTATTATAATCAAACTTTAGCATTCTTCTTCCTTCACAATTCAATTCAGTGACATTTGGTATATAACATTTATCCCAGCATTTATGGTATTGTTCGACGGTGTCTAAACAGTTTTATAGCTTGTTTTATATAACATATGTAAATATGTTAATGAATTATTCAACAAATAGATAGTCAGGATCTACTTAACAAGCACATACACACATGCACACATAACACACCTAAACACTATGGCATTATAGTTGTGGTTTTGTACATGTATGAATGACAACTTAATCTCAGGTTTCTTTTACAAGATTCCTACAGTACTTGTTATAGTATATTATGAATATGTGCTAGTAGGAAAAATATGATTCTGGTATTTTATCTTCACAATAAGCACTGATTTCTCTAGAGAAAAGTAAGAAAATATATCTCTGTTGGCAGAAGACATACTCGTGCATATACTAGTATACTATATTGGTTGAATAAGCAGCTCATATTAATATATTTAACAAATATTGATTAAATGTTGATTATATTCCAGGCACTATTAATCTTATATGGAACTGTAGAAGTATATATTATGATACTATCTATTCATGCATATATTTATTTATAAGTAGTTGCCTGTGTTGTTGCCATCTATTTCAGTAAGAAATGCTAGAAACAGCTTTAAATAAAGCATTATTTTAACAAATATACAGAGTGCCCAGTATGTGACAGGAATATTTTTTTTGCTGGTAGACATTCAGCATGGAGCAAACTTCCTGACCTTTTGTAGCTGGAAATTTCAATGGCAGAAAATAGAAAACAAACAAACAAATACGTATCAAGTATTTATAGTAGAGTATTTAAAAAGGAAGGAGCAAACTAACATTTATTGACTATCTAGCAGGTACTACGCTAAGCTGGATTTTTATCTGCCTCAAGGGGTCATATTCTGTGTGCATTTGCCCTAGCAGGTGGGCAGGTGTTGTTCGCTCTATTTTACAAGGAAGGAAGGTGAAATCTAGTGGCTAGTCCAAGGTCACTCGGCTGGTATGCTGGGAATGAAACTCAGCTCATGTCATTCCAAAGCCCATGCTCCATTAACGGCATTGCACCTGTACATGTTCCGAACAAAGCATACTTCATATTTCCAGCAGCACACAGAAATGCATCTAGCTCTATTTATGCTTTGTACAGCTCAAGAATTCTGTTTCTCTTCCAGAGGAAAGGAATTATAACTGGACTAGACATAGCCTAACTCAACCACACACTGTTTTACTGGAGATCTGCTCTCTACCACAGCAGCACACACACCTATTGTTCTAGGCTTTCTCCTTCAAACCCTTGGGGATTTGTAAGGAAGAAAAACCTCCACATGGCGAAATCTCTGCTGCGTATTTTTAGTTGAGTACTATTTCTGTGAGGATGTTTTTCATTTTCCCTTACACTGCATAGTATGCCTTTAAAATTAAATGTTCTCTGCCCTGTAAAAACTATGAAGACTTGGATTATTGCCTATTTGAGGGTCCTAGGTCAATTATTTTGCCTGAATTTACCAATGATTTTGATCAAAGAAAAGGAGTTTAATTCTTTTCTAAACTTCTTTACTATTTTTTGGTTTGGTCAAATAGTCCGTGTTTGGTCAATATTGTTCAGCAGGATTCTATGGAGAAGAGCCTGGGGTTTGTCTGTTCATCAGATTTTGGAAAGGAGAGATAAGAGTTTGCAGCCTAATAGGTAGATCAGCATTTTTCCAAACATGAAGATATGTGTGCATTTAAAATTAGAAAGGCATGTACAGCACATGCACTATGCATGTGCAGCACGTTATCTATCTTTGCACATAGTAATCCTCATTCCTGAGAGTTTACAGAATCAACAACCTATGACCATTGATAATATTGTTAGGTTTACCTAGCATTCTTTGTTTACTTAATTTTAAAGGTTGAATGATTTAATAAAAATACAATAAAATGTAAAAATTATGTATTACATTCTTATGTAAAGATGCACACATCTTCTGTCTCTGGGGTTATAAATAGTCATCACTAATGACCAGTTTAATGATATAGTTACAATTAACTGTTTTGATAGACTTGATTAAATAAATGGTTTAGTTTGATGCTCTTGATCATCAGATGCTTTAGAAAAGTCAACTTTTCTGTAAGAGTGGACAGCTTCAGATGAATGTGAGAAATAAGATAGGATTTATTCAGGAAAACATTCTTAACATGGCTTCCTACGCTTAGCTTTTATTATTTTTCTAAATGGATAAGCAAGAGAAAATTAAGGATTCCTGATGTATTTTGCTTGTGATTTCCTCTGCTGTTTTATGAAAGTCACACTGTCTTGTTTCTATTTATTTTTTTTTCCAGTTGCAGAACTGGGAAACCAAACAGTCTTTAAACAGTTGCTGTGAATAGCAATTAGTTCCAAAGCATAGTGCAAGTTTGCATATGGACATTTGTAAAAATGGTGTTTGGTTATAAAATTTCAAGAATCCCTCTTGTTCTCCTCAGTCTTTTATTTGGAAAACCCCTATTCTATAGGAGAGAGGGCCTACTCCAGACCTTTCTGTTTGGGCCAAGGTTGGCTACTCCGGCTGAAAGCTGCTGCTATTGTGTCAGGTTCTGCTGTCGATATTTCAGGCAGTGGCAGCTAGGCGGGTTAATATTGCTGATGCTCAGTTAGATGTGAGAACTGCAGTGGGTCTCGTGGTTCTTTCCTTGCAAACTAGTTAGTTATCCCATCACACAGTACTCCCAATCACACACAATTCTCAGTTAAAAAAAATAAACTTATTATTTAAAAAGTGGTGGTAAATGGCCATTCATATAACTCAACTGTCCTACAACATGTTGGCTAAACGATGCACAGCCATTCAATGGGATGTTATTCAGCCATTAAGAGACATGGTGTAGAAATGTGGCTGATGATACTGTAAGGTGTTCATGGTGTGTTGTTGAGTAAAGAGATTAGGTTAACATGGAATGTGGAGTATGAGCACATACCTAGGTATAAAGAAAAGAAATAAATGGGACCAAGCTACCCAAATACATGGAAAATAGAATTCAGAGTAATTTTTCTTTTCTTTTTTTAATTTCCCCCACATTTTCTAAATTTTCTATAGTACTTATCTATTATTTCCATACTAACATAAAGTTTCAAAAGCAATCAGAATGTTTTTCTACTTTGTAATATTATTATATACACACACAAATACATGTGCAAGAAAAAGAGGTGAAATACTAACAGAAGTTATTTCTGGATTGCGGGATTATGTTTGGTTTCTTTATTCTTTTCTGTAAACTCTAGTGTTTCCAGAATGCATGGCTTTTATAATCAGAATGAAAACATTGTTCAAAAATGCAAAAAGGAAAACAGCATATTTTCTAACAGTAAGATAAGTCATTTGTCCCAATATAGATCCTGCAATATAATAAAATCCTCCCCGCTACACACGCCTCCCACAATGAGTTCCCTGTAGAAGACCCTGTGTTAAAACATTGGGTCATAAAGCAATTTTTACAGTCCTCTAATCCTGTTGGTAGCTGCATTTCTATGAATGAATATTATTCTTCATTTTGAAAATCATGATAAGTTCCCTTTCTCCAACACCTTCGACACTCTCCTTTCTCTGTCACAGGAGGCTTAGGTTTTCTTCCCAGGAGCCTTTGCTTCTTGTTTCCATTCACTGCTGCCATTGGTCATCTTGGCATGAGACTGTTTCTAATCATAGCTCTGATATTGGATGCAGTTACTAATTTAAAACACTAGCTTTCCAAAATTGCAAACTCCAGTTTCTCCTTTGCGTCATTGAAAGTTTATTTGAAAACCATTACCCGCCCCCACCCCCCACCCCACACACACACAAAGTAAAAAGTTAAAATTAGTAGACAGAGCCAATTGAAAAATGAGGAAAGAAAAAATGGGTCCAATTTTAGAGTCTGAGCAAGCCAGAAAAGAATGATTCATTAACTAATCCAGTACTCAGAATGTGGTAGGATCATGCGTCACTTTTTAGTTTCTCCTAAATTGGGATATGCTAACTCTTTGTATGAGTTTTTGATATAGTACCAAAAAATGAAAATAAAAATACAATTTTGAACCAGCAATTGTTTTGGAACTTGGGTCCCTTTTCTTATAAATTACAACAACACCACCACCAAAAGAAAGAAATAGAGAACTAGAGAGAAAACAATTGCCATATTTGTTGTTTGGTAATAGTTATAAACACAACTAAATTAACATTCTAGACTGTTAGTGCTGACACAATCTATATATAATCTTTGTCCTAAAAACATGTGCTTTTCTATCTCAGAAAAGTAATTTTCCTCTTTGTTTCCCCTTACAAAATATAAACAAAATCATATTTCTGTATTTTTCTTTTTTTTCACTGCAACTTTTGATTGAAGTCATGATAGAGAGGAGAATGAGTCCAGAAAGGATGTTAATACCAAAATCCACAGAGAAACCATCACTTCTCTCAGGTTTTCAACTGATTTTTTGGGATGAGTTCCTGCTTGTACTCAGACCAGAGGCCATGCATCCTTAATACAGTCAAGACAGCAAACTGCACTATATTTGATTTCTTTGAAGTGTGGTAATTATTGCTAATTATCATCTTGCTCAGTAATTAACAACTGGTGACTGTAAGCTAACTTCCTGCATCCCCCAACCTTGTGGCTGCAGAGGAGGAGAGTGTTATTTTTTGGATATTTCCTATTTGAATACCAAGAAAGGTATCATCCCCCTGGGAGGGGTCTCCACCAGAAACACGGTGAGTCCTAGACTTCTGCTTTACAAAGTTATTTCTTGATGCATGGATGCAAGATTGTGTTTTACATACTGACTAAATGTGCAAAACCTCTCAGAACTTGTCTCAACTCAATTGCCTTAAATTAATATTTTTGTACTTTAAATTATGTATCCCATTTTGATTTTCCCCTTTCTTTCTTTATATTCTTTTTAGTCCACAATTCCTTTTATCTATGAAGTGCTAGTGTTATTTCCTTATTCAAGTCAAGTAACATAATACTACCGCTGTTAATACTAGTAATAGTAACTGGGACAACAATAATAATGACAGTTATTATGATGTGCTAGGCACTGTTTTAAGAGCTTTAAATTTTGCCAAAACCGGTTTGGCTCAGTGGTAGAGCATCGGTCTGCGGACCAAAAGGTCCCAGGTTCGATTCCGGACAAGGGCATGTACCTGGGTTGCTGGCATATCCCCAGTAGTGGGTGTGTAGGAGGCAGCTGGTCGATGTTTCTCTCTCATTGACGTTTCTAGCTCTTTATCTCTCTCTCTTCCTCTCTGTAAAAAATCGATAAAATATATTTTAAAAAAAAGAATTTAAAAAAAAGAGCTTTAAATTTTATAGTGATTCAATTTTTGCATCAGATTTCTAAGATAGGCACTGTTATAACCCCAACTTTCTATGGAGGACATTGAGGACCAGAGAAGCTGAGGTAACACGAGGTAGAGCTGCCATAGGAACCAGGCAGTTAGGCTCTTCAATCAATAATTTTCATAGTTGTTTGCTACCTCCCAAAGGTAAAGTCTCGAATGGAGTGCTTTGCATAGAATTGGTGCTAACAACTGTTATATTGGATCTGATTATCTACAATTTAGTGTGTCCCAAACTTTTGACATATGTGTACCCCTTCTATAATTTTCATAACACTGAGTACCCCTCATATTCATGAGAACGTAGAATTAGGCGCAGCTAAGCACAGTGCAGTGCATATCCCCACCAAACTCTTCCCGTACCCCTGGGGGTACGCGTACCACACTTTGGGAAACACTGAACATGATTGCATATAGGAGTCCTTGCTATCAGTAGTGATAAATTTTGGAGATCCATACATGCATAATTCTGAATTCTCATTTACATATTTGAGTTTGGAGTGATTTCTTCAGCTTCTTTTTTTACTGACTCTCTCTTTCTCTCTCTCTCTCTTCCTCTCTCTCTCTTTCTCTCTCTCCATATATATAAAAGCCTAAGCTGGTAGTTATGATGTGCACTGACACAAGGGGGCAGACACTCAATGCTCAGGCGTGGAAACATGGAACAGACTGATGAATCTCAGAGTGAAGTGGGGAGGGGAAGGGTTGGAAGAGATTAACCAAAGGTCTTATATGCATACTAGAGGCCTGGTATCATGCATAGGAGGGGTCCTTCTGTCTGGCCTGCGGGGATTGGGCCCAATCTGTGCACTGGGCCTCTAACATCCCTGGAAGGGTCCTCGAATCCATGCATCTGCCTTCTAGTGGTAAATAAGAAATTTGCTATTTATGGAAGCATAGATTAGTTTCTTTTGTTTTCTATGTTATACAGAGCAAGAAATGGAAGGAAATAGATGACATTGTATATATAAATGTATCCCAATGCCTTGCTTCACCAGTGCAATTGATAAACATCTATGTTAATTTTTAGAAATGAATCACTTTAGCAAGGAAATTATCATATAAGCGATGAAACCTTAGATGTTTGTCTTGAAATCCCCTCACACCCAAAGGCTCAAGAACCTCTGTGGGCTCACTCCTTCTGAAGCAGAATCAGTTCTGCCTCATCCAAGGAGGACCTGGAACCCCTGCCTATATCTGCTACTTGAATCACTCTTGTAGACTGCAGTGTCTAAAAGCCATTGGGCTCCTCTGTCACATTGCTGTGATGCTCAGATTTCTGCCAACACTGCAAGGATGCTCACATTCACAGGTACCAACCACTGGGCCAGTGCGGCTGGGTCAGTAGAAGCTTCTAGAATCTGACATGTACATCAGCAAAGAAACATATAGAAATTCTCTCTAATGAGCACTTAATCCCTTATAGAAAGAGCAGGACATTAGCTCAGGTTCTTCCTTTCCTTCAGATAGTTTAATGTAGGAGCATTAGTGCCCTTTCTCACCATTGTACCTCAAGTGGAGCATCCACATTCACCAGAATGGATCTCCTTATATCTGAAGACTCCTGGGTGGCTTTTGTAAATTGGCCACAGACCCCAGCTCTCTACATAAGGGGCTGGTGGGGAAGGGCATTTTTTTTTTGGTGTGAATTTCTAAAATCAAATTCTTATTTATTTAGTCTTGTAATACCAGGGGCATCTATTTATCCCTTATACTTACACAATTAAGAAAAAATTATTGAGAAAATTTCTCTAATATACCTATTCCTAGTGACCATATATCTCCATTCTTAAATCTAACATTTCAACTGCCCACCTTAGGTAGAATTCATTTAAATTTTGTTTGCATGAGACACCCCCTCACCCTCAGCCCCTTTGATAAAGTATAAAATAGTTGGAAAATCAATAAATAATAGCAATACCCAGAGAGAGCAATCAGCAATAAACAATAGATGCACCTAGAAAGACAAGTGAACTAACATGTGTGTCATACATAATCACATGCAGGACATTGTTTTAGGTAATTGACACACATAGCAAGATGCCCAGCCCAGAGCTGAAGTTGTGTGTGTGCATACCCATGCAAACACATCTATACGTGCTTTTGCTATTGCAAGACTAGTGCCCACAAGAGAAGTGATTGCTATTGTAGAAAGGGCAAGTATAAGTTCCTTGGATATAAGTGTAATCACCCTTCAACTGATGCACTGACAACCAGTCCCTCTCTGTAAGGGCGATGAAAGTCAGCATTTCAATGGAAAAACCCTTATGCATTACTGGTTTCTAAAAGAAGTCAACAAATCTAGACAGATTTTGATAAAGTTGTCAGGACTCTCTGGATCCATGAGATGGCAGGTGCCTGACCCAGCCATGACCTTTCCCTCTGGTGCTATATTCCTCCCTAAAGGGGGCTGTGGAAAACAAGAAGAAAGATGAGTGCCAGCTTCATACCAGGTTCTGGACTCACATCTAGAAGCCTATTGTCACCCTTGCAGCAGTAAGCAGCAGAGCCCAAAATGCCCTTTTGTTTCATCACAAGTTAGTGGCAGAGATTTGAATATAGACTTTTCTGATCTTAAAACCTAGGTTCAGTAATGCAGTGATAAAGAGATAGTAATAAACATATGTTTAATATGGTCAATTAACAGCAACAGCATTTAGCAATGTGTCAAGGATTCTGGTGTCACTCTCAGGGGCCACTTCCAGGATCACCATGAGTATTTGCCACCAGCTGGGAGGAGAGAGCTAAAGAACTTGGGTCAGACACCCCATCCCAGCAATGCTGCACCAGCCTCTGCAACCCAGACCAGCAGAGCAACAGAGCAACGTGCTACCATGCTTAGTGCCTGAAAAACAAATCAAGCAGATAAGCTCATGTTTGCAAAGTATAAAACTTAAAATGCAAAGTTCATTTAGAGCAAAACTTGCTTTTAACCAATTCTATAAAAAACGTGTTCTCCTACCCAGCCTGTGGCTCAGTGGTTAAGCATGACACACAAACCAAGAGGTCACTGGATCAATTTTTGGTCAAGGTATATGCCCAGATTGCAGGCTCAATCCCCAATAAGGTTGTGTAGGAGGCAGCCAATCAATGCTTCTCTCTCCTTGATGTTTCTATCTCTCTATCCTTCTTCATTCCTCTCTATTTAAAATAAATAAAAACATTCAAAAATGTGTTCCCTTCTAAGCAATTAAAAAATAACAAGCACAGTCTCATACTTAAACATATTTTGTACTTGAGATTGTACTGCCTTTTTTTTCTCTCAATTTTCAGCTGAGAGAGAAATTTACTAAAGGCAGAAAGACCCTGATAGGTATTTGTGTCTTCTTGATAATGCCTTGTAACAGGCTATAAGAGATATGGGAAGATGAATTCTACTTAGGAAAACAAAGGCAATGGGAAGACAATGAGGTGACCAATTTCAATTTGCAGAATATTCTTAAACAATTCAGAAGAAATATGGTAGTTATCTTGGGGTTGAGTAGCTGGATGTGTGAATTCTCTCACAAGATGTGAGTGAGATGATCTGCCAGTGCACAGCAGAGGTGTGTGCAAAAAGCTCATTCTGAAAACGAGCAGGCAATAGGCAGGAAATCACTGAAGAAAACTGTAAACATAATAAAACATAACTTGTCTTCTGCCTTAGGAACTGCAGAGCTCAAAATTAAAATCATTGATGTTTTTCTACCTTACTTTAAGTAACGTTAAATAATAGGAACTTCACTGCTGCAATACATCCTTAAGCTATTTAGACAGTTTCTACATAAAGCCTTTATTGCTTAAAACTCAGTTGCTAGATTTGTATAGATATTCGGCTGAGGATCTTAGGAGGTTACAGTCAAAACATTACATATTTGAGTTTACAGTATTATTTTAAATAGAACTCAAAACACAAGCAAAGAAATAGTACTGAGGCAAAAGAAAGGGAAAAAAACACACAAGGAAATAGGGGCAAAGAGAATGAAGTAATTTAAAGTTGCTTTCTTGTTTTAAATTCATACTTTATTCTTATTGTATTTTTAATTGAGGCTACATTGGATTACAGCATTATATAAGTTTCAGGTGTACAACATTATAATTTGACATCTGTATATACTACAGTGTGCTCACCATCAAAAGTCTAGTTTCCATAAATTACCATACCACTGACCCTCTTTATCCATTTTGTCTTTCTCCCACTGCCCCTTCACTCTGATAACCACCAATCTGTTGTCTGTATCCATGAGCTTGTTTTTGTTTTATTTGATTTTATATTCCACATATGAGGGAATTGATACAGTATTTGTCTTTATCCACCTGATTTATTTCACTTAATACCCTCAAAGTCCCATCCATGTTGTTGCAAAGAGCAATATTTAATCTTTTTTATGGCTGAGTAGTATTCCATATTTTATATATATATATATATATATATATATATATATATATATATATATATATATATAACTCCATTTATCTATCATTGAACACTTAGGTTGTTTCCATATATTGGAAACTAAAAAACAATGCTGCTATAAACATTGATCATTTGAATTAGTGTTCTGGTATTCTTCAGATAAATACCCAGGTATGGAATAGCTGGATCAAAATTTCAATGACATTTTTTACAGAAATAGACCAAAAATTCCTAAAATTGTGTGGAACCATAAAATGATCCAAATAAGCAAAGCAATCCTGAGAAAAAGGAACAGTGCTGGAGGTATACTCCCTGATTTCAAAGCTATAGTAATTAAAACAGTATTATATTGGAAGAAAGACACACACAGAACAATGGAACAAAATTGAGAATCCTGAAATAAACTCACACATACCATATATGAACAACTAATTTATGACAAAGGAGCCAATAACATACAATAAAGAAAGGAAAGTCTCTTCAATCAATGTTGTTGGGAAAATTGGACAGCCACATACAAAAGAATAGAACTGGACCACTACCTTACACTGTGACCGAAATAAATAACTCAAAAGGAATTAAGTACTTGAATGTAAGACCTGAAACCATACAATACACAGAAGAAAACATAGGTGTTGAACACAGGTCTTAGTGATGTTTTTGTAGACTTGATATCAACAAAGGAAAACAAACCTCAAAATAAACAAATGGGACTATATCAACCTAAAAAGCTTCTGCACAGCAACGAAAATCATCAAACAAAAAAGCAACCTACCAAATGGAAAAAGATATTTGCAAAACATACATCTGATAAGGGGTTAATATCCAAAATATATAAAGAATGCAACAACAAAACAACAACAAATCCAATTAAAAGAACAGGTGGAGGGGCTGAATATAGTTGTGTTTTGTTTTTTTGTTTTTTTCCCAAAGAAAACATGCAGATGGCCAACATGCACATGAAAAGATATTCAACAGTAGAAATAATTAGAGGAATGTACATCTAAACCACAATGAGATATCACCTCACACCTTTTAGAATGCTATCAAAAAAAAAAATGACAGTAAGTGGGGGGGATAGGACCCTCCTGTCCTGCTGGTGGGATTGTAAGTTGGTATAGCCACTATGGAAAACAGCATGAAGATTTCTCAGAACTACCATAAAGATTCTTTTGTGTGTGTGTGTGTGTGTGTGTGTGTGTGTGTGTGACTGCTTCTATACAGAGTGCCACAGTGGAAGTAGAGAGACCACTGGAACTTGAGCCTTTTCAGGGAACGTCAAGTGCTGTAACAACAACAAAGATAAATACCCCATTCTCAATGGCTTACTACAATAAAGATAAACTGCTTGCGCACATCACAACCCACATGGTTGAGAAGCTCTCCAGCGAGCAGGAGACACAGGAACTCGGGTTCTCTTCATCTTGTGGTGCTATCATCTTTACTAGCTGTAGGAAGGCAGGCACAATGAGTCTCCCAGGAGGGAAACCCTGGAAGTGGCCAGAACTGATTCAAAAGGCCCCACTTAATCGGAAACAGGCTGGGAAGTATAGCTTGACTGTGTGTCCAGGAAACGAAAGCAGATTTGGTGAACATCTACCCAGTCTCTGTCACAGCATGGTCGCTCCAGTTTAAGGGCAGGTAGAAGCAAACGACAGAGGAGGAGAAACTTTCTATAGAAGCTGAAGTTTCTTCTGTTGATTTTTTTTTTTAAAGCTGGATACTGATCATAAATGTCCATATGAAATGATTTAGATTAGCCATGGCCCAGAAGCTGTTTTGACTTCTTCCCAGGCTCATTGTCAGTCACGGGTGCATTGTGCTCCCTGATGAACCTCAATGCTTAAGGTCATTTCCTCTTAAAATTCCCGATGAGCCCTTACCCTTGTCTAAGGACTGGAACAGCAGGCGAAGTCCAGGTGCATTGGTCCATGTCAACACTCAAGAGAAAAATGGGGAGACTTTTTTTTGGAGATAGCATAAAATAGGTTAAAAAGCTTCCTTTCAGTTAAGTTCAGTTATTTTAAATTATTCTGTTTTCTACATTCATGCTAAAATTTGCTAATGACTAACCTTTTTATTTTGACATCTTGCAAACTATTCACAAATCTTACCCAGGTAGATATGTTAGTTCCTGCCAAAATTTTGTGTTACTCTCCAAACACTCTTTCTTAATTCCCAATCATTTAATAATGGTAAAAAAAAAAAAAAAAGTAACAAATTCAAGGCATTCATACTTCAAATCAAAAGTTGCACTTTTATATTTTTATAATTATGCAGAAAAGAAAAGAGAATGCAATTACTAGAGTAAATTTAGCTTTTGTATAAAAGAAATCTATGGTAGAACTATAATTATTATAATAGCATAGTAAATATTCAGTTTGTAACTTGCAGCTATTTCTCAGTATGATTATTATAGTGTTGCTATTACTAGAACCAATTTACTATAGTTTTACTAGGCAAAATATTAGTTACTATATTTTTCATGTAATAACTACAGTTTGTTATGGTCTTTTGACAAAACTAGAATGCTATTATAATACATTTTATTATGTTTACTTACAAGTGGAAGAAAGAGACTTTTAGCTTATTTTCTAGCTTGGCTTTGCACTAAAATTATGACTTAGAGCATGTCACTTGAACTGCCTTCATATTTGTTTTCCACTGTGGACAAATATTTCATTAAGAAAATAATCCCATTGGAAAACAGGATCTAAAATCCAATCCTCATTAATGTTGTTATTTTCACTTCATGATTAACCGAAGTGAAATATTAACCCTCTACTAGTGAGTAAATATTGGAATATTTTCCTTTTCTATAAATGAATTAAGTTACTCATAATAAATAAATTCATATATATATTTGCTCTCAAAAATTAAATAATGAAAACTGGATCAAGTCCCAGGAGACCTTTATCCTCTTTTGTCACAAACTTTTTGCCTAGTCTGATCTCTCTGAGCTTTGGTTTTTTCCTCTCTCTATGTGTGTCTGCATGAGTCACCAGGGCATCCTAAGATGTTAAGCTTCTGTTGTTCTGAAGAAAGACAAAGCTATTCTTGGGATCATTTATGTTACTAACCACCCATTTCAAGGGCCTGCTCCATTACTGGTTATAACCAAAGTTAAATAGCATGAGTAACAATAAAATTGTCAAGTATTGCACAATATATAAAAGCTGTTATTTTTATTTTTTTTGTCTTAGGTTTTCCAATGGCTGCATTTTCTTTTGGGAAGGAGTTAGTCATCTTAGGATACATTGAGTTCTTTGTTTTGCATACTAAAAATACTACTCTAGGAAAGTAGATAAAATAGTACATTACTATCAGATCAGCTAAACTTCATTCTTTTTTCTCTTTGGAACTACTAGAGAGAAAGAATTGAGATGAAGAGATATCAAGACATGTTAGTGAAAAACTTTGGGAAAGTGGTTCAGATCCAGGGCCAAGTCCTCCTAATATTCACATCCAAAATCCATCCATTCCTCAACACCACCAGTAGTCTCTGGCAAAGCTGTACATGCCCCTGAGTAGGCAGACATATCCGATGTAGCAGATGAAGAAAACCATTCTGAAGACAGGCTGCTCTAAATAAATCAGGAAGACTGATTCAAGCATGCTTGGGTGCTTCTTTCAAATGTATCAATCAAATAAATTACTTCAGAGAGTAATGATGTGAAGAAAGGGCAACCTCTTATTTTGGTAAGGTCCAAGAAAGAAATCATCAGCTTGAAATAACATGTAGAAAGATAAATGGTTTTAGAGTCAGACTATTTGGGTTTGAAATCTGTCTCTTCCTTTGTTGGCTAAATGACCTTGGATAAGCTACTTAGTACCTCCCCTCTTCATTTATAAATTGAGGATAAAAAGATTCACTTCTTCACATAGAAGAAATGTAGCTTTCATTATGTGAGACTTTTTCTTTTTTCCTCCTTGGCATCCAGGAAGACTATATTTCCCAGACCGTGTGACTGCATTCAAGCCAAGGAAGTCTTTGGCAGAAGTGAAGTTCCCTGTGTCCTGGCCTGGCCCATAAAGAGCTCTGTACAATCATCCACACTCATACTTCCTGTGTTCCAGCCAGATCCCAAGGATCTAGTGCAAGAATTCAAAACTCCACAACTTATTATCTTAACAACAACCCAACTTTGTAGTATGATTCATCTTTAAATGTTGTCTTATTTCTTATGACCCAAAAGTAATTTTTTGGTAGATTTCTATAGGAATGAAAACAGGCCAGAAACAATACAATAAATGGGGATTAGAACTAAGAAGGAATGAGGGTATTGAAACAAGTAAAAAGTGAAAGAGACCACAGATCAATACTATTATAATTCATAGATAAAATATAATTGGAAATATTGACACTCTTGTTTAAAGTGAGAACCATTTCTCTGCCCTTTTAAGGTTTATACAGAGAATGACAATTTATGTAGTGATTAAATGAGTGCTTATCAGTTACCTAAAGGGGGAATAAAGCTTGACTAGCCTTCCAATGATTCTGATGAAACTATTTTTTTTTTGAAAGCCTTAAATCACAAAAGGCGATTTTTAAAAATTGTAATTCATCTAGTCGCATGTTTATATGCTCAGGGAAAACTGAACATGTAGTGTTGGGTCATATTTTAAAAATTGTTCTTGCTCTGGCCAGTTGTTTGGGTATCATCCCATGCACCAAAGGTTACTGGTTCAATTTTGGGTTGTGGGCTCAATCCCCAGTGGAGGTGTGTTTCAGGCAGCTGATTAATGCTTCTTTCTCATCAATGTTTCTCTCTCACACTCCCGCTCCCTTACTCTCTTTCTAATAAAAACATATTAATAATAAATAAATATAAAACAAAAGCATTCTTCTTGCCCTAATAGGACTCCAATAGGCACTACACTCTCAGCTCCTTGAGAACAGGAAGACAACTTGTCTGGTTTGCCACTGTATCTCTGACAATTAGTATTTACAAAAAATGCAACAAGTGTTTTATTAATAAAAATATAGCCCAAGGAATCTGCATTATATTCTTATTTAAAAGAGTAATCTAATTAATTTCAAAAAATTTTTAAGTTACTTAATAGCACATGCTTAGGAGGCCAGTTTCCCTGCAGTGTTGAGAGTGGTTAAAATTATAGGGACTGATGAATGGTAGAGATGAGTGAGGAGTCCTTGATTATCCAGCACATGATGCTGAAGACTTTGGGACAGTGGAAATGAAAACAGTGCAAACTCAGGATGCTTTGGACATTATTCAACTGAAGATAAATAAATAGAGCATATCCTTTGGATTTCTAGTTTAAGCAATGATTGGAATGGTAAAGTAAATCTACTGACCAAAATAAGAACTCTAAGCAGGGAAGCCAGGAAATCAGAGGAGGACAAAAGCATTCCCATCAGTCATGGTACATTGTATATACTTGGAAATGGATGGTAGCATTGGAAATAGGAGTCAGAAGTTTAGGAGAGAGATTGGGAGTCAGCAAGTCTTCACACAATTACATCTCATGTGGCTACTAAGTGTTTGAAATGGAGCGGATCCAAACTGAGGTGTTCTCTGAGGATACCATACACACTGATTTTGAAGACTCAATTAAGAAAACCCAACAAGTAAAATTATTTCAATAATTTTTCTGTTTGCATGTTGAAATAAAAATATGTTGGTTATCTTGGGTTAAGTAAAGTATATTATGAACATATTTTCTTAGTTTTAGTGGATTTAAAAAATATATATCTACTAGAAAATGTAAAGTTGCATATGTGATTTGTATTATATTTTTATTGGAAAGCCCTAGGCTAGAACATTGTCTGCTAAAATAATTGATGTTTTTTAAAGTGTGATTTTTCTTAATTATTTCAAATATTATAGATATTATTTTTAAAATCCTAAAAGTATACTGAATAATCATAAAAACGACATAAACTTAACTTTATAGACTAATCGTGTATTGTGTGCCTCTGTGAGGGAAGTTGACATTTTGTGCTGTCCTTGAAGTTTCTGCAGGGAAAGGATCAGGGCTATGAGCCACATTTGCATCAAGCAGAAGGTGTGTGAATGTATGTGTGTGTGTGTGTGTGTGTGTATGTGTGTGTGTGTGTGTGTGTACAGAGACATGAAATCTGCTATCTTCTTCTTTTTTTATTTTTATTTTTATACATTAGATATAAACTATTATTTCTTTGGTCCGGAAAATTTGCATGTATTCTTTCTAAGAAAAATGAACCCAAGTTACTACAACCAAATTTTCTTTTGGCTTTTGACCATGGAATGAGGAACAATTGTTCCAAGTATATTGCAGGGGGGGGTGGGGGGGGAATTGTTCATTTAAAAGTCTGGGAGTTAAACTATACAACACTATAGATAGAAGTATGATTGTTAATCTTTTGTTCTTACAATCTCCTTTAAATTAAATTTATGTAATAATAATCTGATACTTTTACCTTTTCTCATCAAAACATCCAGAGAAGATTCAGATTGAATGTTACAGCATGGGTAAAATTCATTTCATCACATAGAACTTTTTTTACCCTTTCATTCAGGTGTCCTTGACAAAAGCCATTGTTTTATTCTATTGCTAATATTGCCTTATATTATCTTTTGTTCTAATATGTTCTCACTGGCATATAGAATCTCCTGAAAGAAAAAAATGAAAGCTACCATAAAACCTTCTTATAATATGATCTTCAATATTGAATAGTTATGATTTTTATAATTTTTGTTATGGAGAAAATAATTGTTAATATTTCTTCCCTTTTTTTATTCAACATGTACATTTTCAGCATGTTGACAAGAACAGGCACAATTGTAAAATATGCAACTAGCAGAAGATGTTCAACCATGACCTAACATTTTCAATAATAGATTTGATTATAACAGATTTAAATAAAACATAACCCAAACCACATTCATTAAAGTCCTTGTTTTACAAGATTTTTTTTCTGAGTTGGTCAATGTTAGTTAAAAATTTCCAAATTTAATTGCTAATGTAGTTATCTCTTTTTAAATATTAGTTATGCATCTCTCCTTACAATGTAGATTATCATGAAAAGCACAAATATTTGTTTATCTGCTTTTTGCTCCAGTGAATTTGTTCCCCAGTGAATCCTCATCTATTTTTTTATTTCTTAATTTGAGCAGATAGAAATTGGTTACAGAAATATTTATTGTCCCTATAACACCCTTAATTGCTCTTTTCCATAAATTGGAGAGGCTGGTAAAGTGGAGAGTTTAGTTAGTTTTTCAAGAAGAAATAAAAAATTTATAATTATTCTATGACACAGATGAACACCTACTTATGTTCAATGAAGAATCCTACTTCATGTCACCCATAAGAAATCAAATATCAATATCATTTAGATTTTCCCAACCTTGAGCAAATTTGAACAGTGGCCTAGTTTACTTTTTGCTTATTACTCAGCCTCTAAAACCCCAGTTCCTCCATGATTCTAATGAGTCACATTTAATACAGTCATCTAATTAGTTTATAACGTCAAACATTTAAAGCATAACAACAACAAATAAAAGATTGCAAAATAATAACAACAACAAAGAAATAAAATACAGCAAAATAGAAAGTATATTATTTGACATTGTGTATTTAGCTCGTTTCTCTTTTCTGAAAAGTGAACAGGAAAGAGGCAACACAGCAAAGTTCAGCTCTGTGGGTTTGTTATATGTTGTCACAAAGAGCATGAAATTCTAAGGTGTAACATTTTTTAATGTAATTTTAAATGTTCCCGTTCATATATAGAAAACATATATCAGTATATTGTAAAAGGGCCATATTATAACTTGAGTGAAAATTATAACATTTGCTCATAAACAGTCAAGACTGTGACATTTTCTGATTATTCCTTTCTAAGTCTCTATCTACATTAATAAAAGAGCAACAGGTTAATTGATCGTATCTTTGCGATGCTCACCAGCCAATCAGGATTGAGTATGCAAATTAACCCAACAAAGATGGCGGGTTAATTTCATACATAGGCACTAAGTGGCCAGGGCGGGGTGGGACACTTGCATTCCATGGTGATGATACAGGCATTCTGCACCACTCCAGCTGCTCCAGGCCTCTGGGTAGTGTGGGAGGGTAGAAAGGTGGCTCCAGGTGGATTGAAAAGATGACTCCGATCAGAGCAAAGGTGGTGCTGGCAGCCAGGGGAAGGAAGGCCCATTCTTGCACGAATCTTAGTGCATTGGGCCTCTAGTTTTACCATATTCTTCTATAGATACCAGTTACCTTCTTAAATCTACTCCACTTTTTTTTTTTTTTAAAAAAAGGGAGCATAATAGTAATGAAGCAAGACAGTACTATTTTTAAACTCTTTATTTTCTTAAACATATCTACAGAAACTGTAATACTAAAAAATATTTTCACTCTAAATTTAGAATCAGTACATAAAGTGGGACGTTAGCAGGTTTTCTTTCTTGAAAATATTATAAATATTCCAAATTCTTTGGAAAAGTAAACTCTCTATCTGGAATCCTCTGTTGTCTGAACTAATTGCTGGTGAGAAATATATTCAATATATATAATACCTACACTTGTAGTGTTGATTTAACTTGGTCAGTGTATTTCTCACAGTCCCTAAAGGCAGGTAAAAGTCTACTCAGATCATTCTCTACAAAGAATAATATAACCTTTTTAAAGGTTACCCTAAGTGGAAATGTTATACAAGACCCTGTGGATTTGTGTTTGTAAAAATAAAAACACAAAATGATTTCACAGTTCTGTCGATGCACATTTACAGCCATTCATTACCCTTTGGTGCTCTTTGAGATGGTGCCTCTAGGTCAGATTCATTTCTGGGGCTTAATGAATCCATGCATAGGGTGCTTGGATCTCCAGGTTGGCACTTCTCACATGTTTAGAGCTTCTATAAGCTAAAATCTATTTCACAATCTTTCTCCTTCTTATTTCAAACTTGAACACACTTCTTTTTTTCCCCTCTAGTATCTATGGTGTAACAACTAACCCAGTAGAAGTTACTGTGAAAAGATGTATGGCTTCTCAGAGAGCCATATATGCAACAGGTTATGCCCATGGTGCCATGATATTAGTCTTGGTGAACACAAGAGCAAGGAGGGCCCTTCAATGTCCAAGATAAAGATGGTTCTCTCATGACCAAATTGTGAAAAGGTATGTCCTGAGGTAAATATGATGATAAAACATGTTGCTGCCCCAGTGTTATTTGCATGGTAAGTAACTTAATATGTTTATTATAATTTTTCCCCCATGTAAGAGAAGAGTTGGGATGGAATGGCTGAGAAGGTCAAGAAGATGGATGAAAGCTGGAGGAGGGAAAGCCTTTAAAGCTACACTAAAGACTGTGGGTTTTTTTTGTTTTTTTGTTTTTTTTTAACATCCATTCACAAATATCCTCTTAGTGCTACCCTGTGCCCAGACCTGTACTTGGTCCTAAAGTGCCCATCAAATGGCTCAAGAAGAGAGAGTCCACTGAGGCCTGGAGCTTTGTCTTTTAACATAAACACATTAGTTTAAGTTCAGATAACTAATATCTCCAAGATGATTCTAATCAGAAAAATTGAAACAAATACGAAGAAAGTATGTTAGGAGAGACTCTCTTAGATTTTGCTGAATATAATATAAACTGTTTTGCATATTCCTTTCTCATTTTTTTCAGGTTTATTTTTATATTTTTCTTTGTTTATAGAATATTAGAACTGGTGTGATGAACTGGAAAGGAGCCGCACAGATCTAGCTACAAATCAGATTCCTTATTGATTTTCCATGTGACTTTAGAAGTTAACTAAAGTTACTTCATCTCTCTGTACCTTAGTTGTTTATCCATCCCCTAAAATGGAATGATAAATATTACATGGCAAACAATAGTGAGATAATACATGGCAAACTTCTTAGAGTTGTGACCTAAAATACACTCAGTATAGAAAATAAGATGTTTCTTTCATTTGCCAAAAAAAAAAATTGAATTAACAGTCATTTTTCATGGAGAAGACAATTCTTTGACTTCTGGAGGAGTTCTCAAACTTTCAAACTTTGGTTGACTATAGGCAGCTGCTAATCCTGCAGCCACCATCTGAAAGCCACCACCAGATGTGTGCTCTAGTGATAGTTTGAAGAATAAAAGCTATTTCTGTATGTGGAAATAAAATTCTTGATATTCATCTACCAAACAAATTCTTCCATCATTCTCATTTCTCTCAGTGCATGGTGTTTAATTGCTCATGCCACAAACTTAGGAGTAATTTTTCACCTCTTTTAATCTCTAAACCACCAGAAAATCTTATTTCACAATCTCCAAAATATATTTCAAATCTGACCACTATTAAACGAACACTATTGCTACTGCTCATGTCCAAACTAACATCATCTTTTACTTGGACCCTTGCAATACCACCCAGGCTTTAGGTTGAAAACCAATGGTCAACATCTTAAGAGTAAGATTAAGGTAAATAGATTTGCTCTTACAGAGACAAAAAATCAGCTTTGAGTCATCCCAGATCCCGATTATATTAAGACTAGAGGCCTGGTGCATGGATTTGTGCATGGGTAAGCCCCCTCATGCTGGCCTGCAGAGATTTGGTCCCAGCTCATGCCCCCAGCCTCACAGCCCCAGCTTGCACCCTCAGCACCGCCTGGCACCCCACCTTGGCCTGGCACTAACCCCTCACCTGCTCCACTATCCCACCTGCAGGGCAATTGCTGCACCTGCCTTGGCCTGGCACCACCCAATCACCTGCTTCACCATCCCACTGCGGTCCTGCTCTTGTCAGGGCCCACTGGGGCTGGCAGCGCCTCCACTGCCGCCCACTGCCAGCACTGCACTGCCAATGCCCACCTGTTCTGCACCACTCATTGGTGGTCAGCGCACATCATAGTGAGCTGTCAAATGACTGCCTAAGGGGAAAATTTGCATATTAGGCTTTTATTATATAGGATGATCTGAGATTGCTTATGACCCTGGCCACCTGTTAGAAATAAAGGTAAATCTGCTCTGATAGATGATAAGTTCAAGCTTTAAATTACCTCTATTATTGTTTTTTTATATATGATAGTCATTATTCAAGCAAAAAATAATCTAGAAAGTGAAGAAAAAAAGTTGATAAAAATTAAAAGAAAAACCCCCACCAGGTAACAGAAAAAAAGCTATGTCGGCTGGGCCATCTCCTCTTTCTTTTAATCCTACTTATTCTCAGTCCATTATGATCCGACTTCTGCCCTAACACTCTGAAAGTGCTTTCACCAAGTCACCAATGACCTCCTAATTGCCAATTGTCTATCTTTAGTCTTGTCCTGTTTGACCTGTCCACATCATATGACATTACTGAACAGCCCTCATTTATAAACCTCTCTTCTCTTGACTTCTTCCTCATCCTTCTCTTTTCTTGTGAACTATTTCAATACTTTATTGCCTTGCTTGCTTGACCCTCAAGTACTTGTTTTCTAGTTTCTTGGCTCTCAAGTAGGTGTGTTTTACTTATACTTGTTCTGGTTGCTTTAAAATCAGAATTACAAACTGGCTACAGACATATTCCAAGTGTCTTAAACACACTTGTGAATTCGTTGCCATTGTATAAAAGTCATCAGAATTCACATAAAAATTAAGTTTTATGGCATCAGGAAACTAAAGAGTTTGGTAACTCTGATTCACCTGTTGAGGGGCAACAGTCTTCCAGAAGTGATGGGCAGTTTTTTTTCAGCCCAATACAGAACCCACACTTACCTCTTCTTTTCATAGCCTCTCTGGAGTCCTGTGGTACTTAAATTTCTCATTACTGTTATGCAACAGGTGGGTAGAGATTGAAGAAAACGAGGGCTTGTTGAAGGAAAGTAATGTAAAAGAAGGAGATTTTGGAAATTAAGATCTCAGAAACCAATGATTGTAACAATAATATTTAAGTGGGTTGCTGAAATGCAGTAGAGTTGAAGGCCTTTAGAATTGAGAAGATTAAGGAACTAGAAAGCATGGGGTACTTGTTGTGTGACATAAATGTATTTCCATATGTAAGTATAGAAACAAGATGTTAATTTTTTGTTTTTCAAATGGGTGATCTCTGCTATTTCATCAATACACCTACACCCCGACTCATGGTGATTATCACCTTGTTAAAAACACTCAGCATTTTTTAATCCTTTTAAAATTTCAAAATTTTATGCATTGGAAAGATTACATTGTGCAGAATAGTTCATTCCAAATAAATAAACGATTGCTATAACAATAACATGTCATACTTGGGCACTTCATAATTTTCAAAACACTTTTTTACATAAATCAGATAATTTACCAAAACATGGTAGACTAGGGAAAATTCACCATCTACTTTTAATAGATAAGGGGCATGAGAAGACTAGCCTAAGGTAACAAATTAATAAATGACACAAGCAGCACTAGGACACATGTAGTTCTTCTCAATTTTTAATATTTTATGTACTTCATAAATTAACAGTTATTGGGGATACATTTATTGTTAGTTTTTTTTTGTTTGTTTTACAATGTCATGTCAACTTCACATGCATTTCCTATCAACACCCACTAGAATATTTAGCTATTCAAAATCATTAAATAATTAAATTTATTTTGTCGCTAGAGATAAAAAGCCTATGAAGACATTGTTTCTTAGTGTTGCACAGCTTATGTTTATAGGATATAAATAGTTAACTAATAGAGTTTATTGAAATCTTGATTCTTTTCATATTTTAGGATTTTTGGTAGGAATAACGTTATACTTGATGTATGTGTCTGTATTTATGTGTGTGATTTCTCATCAATACATGGAGCTGTACTTGTTTATATAAAACACAAATATCAAGAGCCTCTTCTAAAGTTTTCTATCTCTATTCAATATTTCAACCCTCATTCTTCTGTAGTGTGTAGTACAAGAGGCTCCTTATTGACTACTTCTGGAAGGAATGTTTTGTGTACAGGTGCTAATCTCAAGAATGAATTTCTCAGGGAGAAAAGTCAAAATGCTTGAGCGATCTGTCCTTCCTTTTCTCTCAACACACTCTCATGTAATTTCCCAGCTTGATTTTCTATGAAATGCATCCCGGGGAAACAGATGTGGAGGAAAGGATGCAAAAATCTATATTCTGAAAATGGGGGTTCAGTGCCCTGTGAAGCACTTTTTAGCCTTAAACCTAGAAGTGATGTAATAGCTTCATAGCTACTGTACTCAGTTTTCACACCGGTAAAATGGATCAAATAAGAAAATGTAAGTGGAAGCACATGTAAAATATAAAGCCCTTTGCAAATAATGTGTTTGCTGTGGAAGAAAGTACATGGACTATAGAACTACATCTTCTACAGATTTCCTTCTAGTGTTACTCTTAGCAAATTACTTAATCTCTCTGAATCTCAATTACCCATCTGAAAAATGTAGATAACACATTATGCTAGGCATTGCCTTAATAAACTTGAGTTTAAAGATCAGACCATGTGTAGAATCTACATTTCTATTTATAAATGCTGAATTTAACCTATGAAACAAGGAACAAGATACAGTGCCTGGATTTTCTTGCAGATTAAAACACATTTTCTTTCATAGAAAATTGTGCTGGAATGCTATGATCACAGCATATTTTTTAATGTGAAATGATAATGCAAATAAATGTACAAAATCTGGGTGAATATAGACAAAGTTTATAATAATCTTCCCATCATAGATCTGTTGGTGTTTTTTGTCTCTAGGTACATATAATCTTTTTAAAGGATACATATATTTCTTCTAGGTATACATGTAAACATTTCTAGAATTGTCTACAACAAGCATGTTTAAACTTGTGGTCTGTGAGCCATAAGCAGCCCACAATGAATATTTTTGTGGCCCAGCAGATATAATGATATATAAGAAATATTCTAATAAAAATTTCATACCTTAATTTTTACAATATCCTGTTATACATAATTATTAATACCAAACAATGTTTACTAATAACTGATTACTATAATCATGTTGCATTCATTTCCCTTACTCGCCTAACACACAGGCGCACCATTTCTTTCCACTAGTACCAGCAGCGAATATTTTAGCAGCCGATTGCCACGTCATTAGTCTTGTACTGACTTGTTTGATGTGAGCAACAGGAAATACTTTGCTTTCAGAGAACAAGAAAAATAGGTTTATTTGTGTTACACTTATTAATTTGTGCAGTTATTCAGTATCTGGTAAGTTAATGTTAAAAATATTAATTTTTATTAAAATGTTCTATTATTTTATGTTAACGATTACTCATTTATTTCAGACTTTTGTATTCAGGATGTCTCTATCGAAATAAACCTACGTTTCTATCAAAAATGAAGCTTTGTTTTTTTGCAGCCCACATAAACCTAAACCTTGTTTATTTGGCCTGTGTTAGCCCTTGAGTTTGACATGCTTGGTCTACAAGAAGGTTCAAAAGCCAGAGCACATTCTCACTTTGAACTATGATTGGCCTGAAGGAAAGATATGATATGAATTATAATCAGGTATGACTAAAATATATAACTTAGTTATGAACACTGGTTTGCCTGGTCCTAAAATGGACAGAGAAACCATTTCCTTACAAATAATTTTCATGTGCAATGGTGGAGTCTGCAAATTTCTAATTCTGTCATAGTTGTGTCATTACTCCTTAATGGATGAGATGGCCCTTTCTCAATCTACTCTCCACAGTGCTGTCAGTGTTCTTTAGCAAATGTATGCCCATTTAAAAATCCTCCAGTGGCTCTTTAGGGTAATATTTCTATTTCATATCAGGGCTCCTGTCTTCCTCACTATGCTCACCTTCTCTCCAGGTTCTATCAATGTTCCTCCAGTTGCCATAACCTACAGCATAGCTTCTCTCTCAACCAATCCTTCCTCACCCTTCAAAACATCTGAAAGTCCTCCCCTGGCCTTGTCTGTTGAAGTTTCACTCCTCAACATTATCATAATATTATATGCTTACCTTGACCATAAAGTTTACCTTATCACTTCATATTTCATCCAATAGAAAATAGATGTCTTAAGTGTAAAAAGCTTCTCCCTTTTACCGACTCTTGATGTCAAAGACAAGTAGCAAGCACAGTAGGTTCTGGGTAAACATTTGCTCAATGAATGAATAAAGGCAATGGGCGTTAACTAAGCACAGGCACTGAGATAGGTTCTTTGGAGAGACTGATATTGACCAGGTTGAGTTTGCCAAATCCCTACTTAATTACTTGGAAGTTTAGAAAGGGAATAGATATTCCCTTAGTAGAGAGGATTTATAAAAACCAGTGCGACTTCTCATCTTATCCTTCTCTCTAGGTTCGAAAGGTGCCTTAAGAGATAGTCAAGGTTGTGAATTTACAGGGCACAGATACACTGTTTCCCCGAAAATAAGACAGTGTCTTATATTAATTTTTGCTCCCAAAGTTGCGCTAGGTCTTATTTTCAGGGGATGTCTTATTTTTGGGGAAACACGGTATTACTCTGGAATGAAGTCTCTGCCAGTCTTTCTTTTCAGCAAAACATGAATTCAGTTTTCCTACTTTTTTTTCTCCCTTCCCTAAGCATTGGTTGGCCCACCCCTGAGATTAAACCAAACACCAGGTAACCTTAATGCAACCCAGGAAGAGATAAGCACAGCTTCTCCGGGACAAATGATTCATTTTCTCCAACATCACCCATTTGTACACTGAGGATAATAGTATAGCCTGCCTCATAGAGATGTTGGGAGGATTAAGGAACTCAGAGAGATAATCAACATAAAAAAGCACTGAGCAGCTGCTTCAGGATTCAGTCTGAGAAGCAGAGAGAATTGTCCTATAAATGCTCCTTCTCATTTACCCATCTTTCATCTCCAGACCACTGTCTGAATGTGCAGACTCCAAGGAGCAGATGGAAGAAGTTGGGGGCAAGCTCCGGGACTGTATTCAGGCCTAACCTACCATATTGTGGCCTTTTTTTTTTTTTTTTTTTTTTTTTTTTTTTTTTTTTTTTTTTTTTTTGTAGGTTATTCCAGCCAATGACATTTCCTGAGCCCCAACTGCACTAGACCTCACAGTCGCATGAGCCAGATAAGAAGCCCAGATGATCCTCTCTAAAGAAACGTTTGTTGGAGTGTGGAGGCCACGATAACCCCTGAAGCAAAGGGCACAAAGCTGCCTCACTTTTATAATCCACGTTAGGGTTATCTACCAATTTGTGGACTTTTAGGGGCACATTTTAAAAAATTATTTAAAGTAAAAATATATATATATCAAAGAGCCTCGCACAAAATAGACATTGAAAAATAACCATTGAGTCAACTTAAAGGAAATTGAATCGAAATACTGTAATTTTCCTGAAATAGCCAGGCATTGTCAGGGCTCTTTTCTCACACTGTATGTAGATGTGTGTTTGAGCTGCTTATTCAGTCCACACTGTTGTATTGTGGCAATCCACAGTAGTAAACAATGGACATTTTTCTAAAGAACCGCGAGGGCAGCAAAGACAACCTATATTAGTTGTGGAAAATATTTTGAGGAAGGTGAAGTTTAATTAGTCACTAAGTAGTTAGACAAGGTTCCATAGATATAATATGTGTGAAATATTTTTTATGTAGGTATAAAGGCTAATGGGTGGAATGAGAATTCTGATGAGATCTGAAGAAATAACAAAAATAACTTTAAAAATCCCCCATTTATTGAATTTTACATTGGAATTCATTAATCTATTTACTTGTTGTTGTTTTTCTGAAGTTAAAAATATATAGTAACTACCTAGACATAATAATTGGACTCTTACGACCTACACTTTCCCTAGAGAAACTTTCTCTTTTTGTGAATCAAAAAGCAACTTTGCCTAGTACTACTGGTCATGTATTGGGACAAGAAGCCTCTTCTCTTTGAGACACAAGTCTTACAGAACTCATATTTTCATTATTTAGATGCACATTAAGTAACGTTTGCAATATTTTAGGTTCTATGCTTGAGGCAATGTATTTTTAGCCTGGCTAATGATTTTCTCAATAAATAGTTATTATTGGGGTCAGCAAAAGGGGGTAATTTCCATAAAATTAACCTAAAATATGTCACTTCAAAAACTGATAAACTAATAATTAATTTGGTTTCATTAATTTTTCTATTATAGTCTGATTTGTTTGACTCAAGATTCTATAGTCCTTGGTTGGAAAATATTTCACTGTTCACCAGTTATGTTGATTCCAGATAATTTAAAAACATTCACATTTATATCCTTTTGTGAAATAAATTTTACACTTTGTTCTCCTTTTCTAATATTGAAACATTGAGTTTCTGTACTTTTCAGTTTGTTTCCAGTGTAATTATTTTACCATCCCTAGAGATAATTTTATCTTTCAGTTTCATAGAACTTGTTTTGAATTTCAGAGTTAATTTGGATCTAGCAGGTAGCTAATTTCAACTATTTTGATATTTTCATTTAAAAACAAGGTGAACCACACTCTGTATTTTCTATAGGTGAATGTGTAGTTATTACTTTTTATTATAGTTGTTCTTCCTGTCATATATAATTCATTTGTTTGTTTGTTTGTTTGTTTCATTAATTTAACTTGGTATCTGCCTACAATTCTATCTTGGGCTAAAGGCTAAATAATACAAGGTGTCAGCAACTTCTTAAACATGTTTCTAATCAGTATGCTCTAAGACCTTTCCATTAAGTATATATTTTTAATTTTATATATTTTACTCAAAAGCTCATTATTTTGCGTTTACCTATAGTGAACTACATTTGTCATGTATTAGCTCAAACACTTAAATGTTTCAATCTTAATGAATCCCTCACAATATTATTCTTCATTGATTTTCTAGTCATTTGAAAATAATCTGAAAACAAGCATGGTAAAAGCATGGTGAATCCTAGTTAGACTAGTATACACACACACACTATATATAATATATATATGTATATATATGTGTGTGTATATATATATATATATATATATATATATATATCTACAAAGACAGATGAAATATGAAGAGATTTAAAAAGAAGAAAATAGTGAAATAGTGATAAGACTAATTTGATATTTTGTCCCTTTGTCACTGACATGAGCATCATTGTTTTATTAATTAATTCATTAACTGATTATTGTTTAAAGTACTACATAAGTCTCCTTTTCCTCCCCATTGACCTTGCCCCAGTTGCCCTCCTCCCTGCCCTCCAGTCTGTGTCCATTGGTTATGCTCATATGTATGCATACAAGTTCTTTTAGTTGATCTCTTACCATCTCACCCCTCATCTTCCCTCATAGGTTGGACAGTCTGTTTGAGAGCATCATTATTTTATTACACATCATGATAATAGCAGTAAAATAAAATGTATGACACTAGCTAATAACAGTTATCCATAGTGACTGTGATTGTTATCTCATTGCCTCAAAACTACAGGGGAACTATGTTTATACATTTTGGTGAATGGGTTTGGGAACTTTGATATGATGGCATGTAGGAAATTATAAAATCAGGTAATTTATTAAATGAAAATGAATAATAGAGCCTACAAAAATAATACTGAAGAAAAAGTATTTAGTAGGTTTTTGGTTGTGAGGCCTACTTTGTTTGAAATGATTTGCAAATAGAAAATAGAAATCTATGTAAGGAGTATTACAATGAAGGGGATGTATTGCTATTAGATGTTATTGTAGCCAGAGAATTCAGAATGCCCACTTCCTTCCATGTCAATAGTTCTTCCTAGAGGAAAGTATTAAGTATAAGTATTAAGAATAAGTATTAAGGTAACTTTTCATGGCTTTGCATGTGTTTAATAATTTAACAAAATATTTCCATTCAAATTGACTTGGAGGGTGTTTCTTGAGTCTAAAAATTTAAGGGGGACTGTTAGTAAAAAATATTCTGAATTGTGGACCCAATCTCTGGAAGTAGAGAAAGAATGAATGGGAAGAAAAGAAAAATAATTTGAGTTTTCAGAAACATCTCATCTCATTCCATAGAGTGGAAGAGATGGCCCCAGGAGATGGCCCTAGGAGCATTCCTATGAAATGAGATGGCCCCAGGTGCTAGTCCTTTCAGGTTTCACTTACCACACAACTCTAGGAAAAGATGAATTTTCAAGAGAGATAGAAAATAGTGCATCCATCATACCTTTCTGAGCTTGAAAATATGGTAATCCAATATGGCCCAGTGAATGTCTTGGAACTCAGAAAAGTTAAATAAAACCTCCTTATTTTCTTCCCAGAAGAACACTTGGAAGTCAGTTTCCTTGTGTGAGCTTTTGGTAGGACCGTCCCTAGCTAAGTGATATACTGAAAATGGTTCTTTATTCCAGTTCTGGTAAGGAACAGGCAAGACATTCAAAAGGAGCTAATGTCTGATTTGTCTGGAAAGATAGGTAGGAACTGGGCAGATGATAAAAATGGGCCAGGATGCATTTCAGAGCTAAGAAAAGCATGTAAAAAAAGAATCAGGTATTTTTCCATGGAACTCTAAGTAGCTTGATTTGGCTGGGCCATCTAGAGAGTGGTCATATATCAACTATGCCCTGAGTGGTCCAGAGAGTATCCTCTCAGACTGATTTCAGATCCCACAGGATGAGAGAATACACCCCGCTCAGACTTCTTTGGATATACTCGGAAACCTCATGCCACTTTTTCTGAGGCAGGCATTTTCATTCTTAGTATAATTTTGGAAAAGTGAATGCAATTCTTTGTGTTTGAGTCCAACCATATTAAAATAGGAAGAATATAATACCTACTCCAAAGGTTTGTTGGAGCACATACGAGATCATGTCTACAAAAAGTGCTTTGTAACCTGGAAAGTGCAATACAAAAGCTTTTTATAATTAAGCTGATGACATTTTTGTCATGTCTTATATTTTCTACCATATAGCAAAAACAAAATTTAAATATCTTCAATGTGTAATATTCAATAAACACAAATAATTTAATCTTACTATGTGCAACTATTTTTATATAGTTAGTTCAACTCAGTTAAAGTGATTCTATTTAAGAAATGCCTTAAAGCACCTATGACAAATATATTGCACATGGGACCTCATTCCTCTTGTGCTCTCAAGGTAGACATCACTCATTGATAACAACAATTTTTCCACTGAGCCTGGATGGAGCTGCAAAATTCTTCTTAACATTCTAAGTAACTAAAACCAATATATAAGAGTTGAACCATGAAATCTATTATTTTTTAATTGGATTAAAGACAGAAGAAGGCAGAAGGCATTTTTCTTTCCTGCAAGCCCTCACTGCAAACAGCTATTTTAATTCAGAGAGAAAAGGTTCTGTCTTTTCACATTTTTAAGAATAAGAATGTGAAATGTGTGAACAGTGAAATGAGTTTTCTTAACGGAATAAGAGGGATACTTTAAAATTGTTGAGGTCTCTTTGTATCTCAGATTATTGATTGGTTCATTTTCTTCAAATCCAACATAGTTTTATATCAATTGTGTTAGTTTAAAGCGATGACTATGAAATAACTAAGTTTGTGCCAAATAATAAATATAAAGTCAAGTAAAAACACCCTTGAGTAGATCAGAACATTTTTTATGGATGGTGCCTAACATACAGGCAGGCACATTAAAATCCTATCATATATACACACAGTTACCAAGTCATTGTCAAATACCATTTTCATGCGTCATTTTGATGCTGCTTAATGTAGGATATGCTGAAAGCTATTGTTTTGTCTTTTCAAAAGTACCTAGTAAATAACCTTCTTCCCAATTACAGTTTTCCTTAAGAATAAAACACTAAGGCCTTAAACATATATAATGGTTTTTTCCTGAATGTGTAGCAAAATTTTTTTTAAATCCTCTTTTAAACTAATTACATGATAATTAATATCCTTAGAACAGATAAGTGATATGTCAGAGGAAAGGAGAGACACAGTATGAGAAGAAGAGTTCTTAGCTTTATGCAAAGTTCTCTGGGAAGGGAATAAAGGTGAGGCTGAGAGTAAGCTGGACATCTGTATCCATTCTGACTTGGGGCTGACTTCCCTGTAGGAGCAGCACAAATGTGCCCAGTAACGAAACTGCGGTGTTAGTTTTGAGCCATGAGGAGCAACAGCCATAGGTAACTCCTTCTGTCCCTCAGTCCCACTAAGACCTGGCTCATGGATTCTTTTCTATCTTGATAATGGAGGTTTATCCCACTCTGTTCTGCCTCTTGGGGATGAGTATTTGTGTCGAGCCAGGTGACAGATGTATGGCACTAAGTTGTCAAGAAAGGGGATTGTCCTAAGATCAACATAGCAGCAAATTCTATTTATCTTGTGCGTGAATGCAGTTTTGTTAAGAAGCTGTACATGTATGATGGTGGGGATGAAAAATGTATGGTGGTGGGGGTTAAGAAGCTGTACATGTATGGTGGTGATGATTTCAACCAATATGTGACGTAACACTGGATCCAGAGACATTCCATGATAAAGGGAACATTTTATGTACCCTTTCATCTGTGGCCCAATAAGTGGGTACATTTGCTCCAATGACCGACATGTCTCCATTTTGTTCCTTTAATATATCAGTACAGAGAGCTAGAGAGCCAGCCCCGCAAGATGCCAGTTTTTCCTTGGCTAGTCAATAGGAAATAGATGGAGAACTGATAACTCTGCACACTCAGACGTCCAGGGGGGAGATGTCAGATCAGATCAGATCAGATCACATCAGATCTAAAAGGTAACCTCATAGAAATAGAAGAGAAAAATACACTTATCCAACCACTGGTAAGCATTCATCAATTCTTTCAGTTTTATAGCAAGCATACCAATATATCTTATGTGTAGCCATTTACTGCTTCACCGTATGTAAATAAATGAAGAATGGGCCCCAAAAGAAAAGTATCCCATGTTATAGGGGACATAATTTTAACTCTTGTTAGTCATTTTTTCATGGTAACAGAAGGAAAAGCAGTTGAACATTGTAGTTAAACATCTGAGCATCAGAGTTGGATACTGGATGGACAGACCTAATCTAGTCCTAGTCTTTCCATTTGCTAGTTATAGAATATCAAATTCTTCATCTTGGAAAAGTGGATAATAACAAAAACTATCTTACTGGAACTATTGGGAAACAAATTGAGTAGGTGTTTGTAATATTTTATGTTTCTGTTTATACATTTTCTAAAAATAGCTTATGGATAATGTAAGGTAAGCGTTCATTTATACATAATAATTAAATGACACACACACTGCCTATCTACTATGATCAATTTTTTTGTGTGTTATGCATAGAGATATAAAAATGGGGAAATTTTTTCTAGCATCTCATTTATCAAGACATTTATAACACCAGCAGTTTGACTTCAATAATTATATATCTATATCTATCATCTATCTATATTACACATACACATATACACACACACATACACACACATACTAGTACACACACTAACACAAGGCATTGACAGCATGACACTTAGGTAACCTAGAGCCTCTCAACACACAATTAGGAAAGTGTCTAGTATTCAAGGAGAAAGTAAGTCTTCTAGGTGTCAGCTTCTCGAGGCTGTTTCTCCAAAAGAGGTCACTACCAGGAGTAATGAGAACAGTTGGGAATCTTTCCCGTTCTCTATCGCCTGAGGTCAACAGCCATCTGGCCTACCTCATGCTGACTTTCCAGTTGAGAGTGAAAACAGATTTTCTATCATGTCCAAGAACAAAGGGCATGGCTGAATTGTGGGAAATGTAGATGACACAGTTGTCTTCTTCCATACTCAATTTTCTGTAAATGCATTTTTTGGGGGCAAAAAGTCCTGTGATTAAAAGGCAGAAGTATGGGTTGCATTAGAAATAGAGGACAGAGGAGCCATACAGCAGAATCCCGTTGGAGCAATTACAAAACAAGAAGCTTCTCTTTGGGTAACCAAGTATCTTTCAAATGCAGAGAATAAATTCACAAGTCAACGAGCTGTCTACTCTTTGAAAATCATGAAACGGAAGTTCTATACTTCACCCTGTGTGTTATGAACCTTTTCCTTTGCAATTCCATAAAAGAAACCTGACATCCTGAACAGATCACTGGCCAACAGATTAAAATCACTTACTGTGGGTATCCTTTCATTTTCTTGGCTGGCCACATGCTGATCCAGCAGTTATCCATCTTTTTCCCTTTCCTAGACACTAGTTAACAAATATTACTTGGTGATAAAACTGTCCAATTTTCTCATAACGAAATTTACAAACATTGGGAAAAAAATGCTGAGCTTGCCTAAGATAGCTTAGCTGGGTTAAATATTTCATACATATTACAGAGCTTTATGCACTTGGTAAAATGTTTAAAATAAATATCCAAGTGCTAAATACCTAGTTCTTTCCAATTTATTCGAGGATATGTTGCAATTAATTTCATATGCTGTATTAAGACATTCCATTTATATGCTCAAAACTACAGGGGCCTCCATAACAGCCCTAAGTAATTCCATTTTGCAGTACAAGAGACATTGTTAATGTTCAAAGATTAGAAAATGCACCCTCTTTGATCTTTGCTTCTTATTGAAAAACAGCATTCAGATACCAAGAATGTATTTTTCTTTAAGTAGTTGATTTATCCTAGAGGAAGATATGATTACGTAGAATACCTCAGACTGAATAAGGCAACAAAAGAACTGGCAATTTCTTTTTAGCTCTCTTCCTTCTAGCATTTAAAAACTGTTTGCCTTAGGATTTAGAAATCAAGGGAGAATAAGGTGCTAACCCTAGAAATGTAGAACAACCACATTAGTTATTTTGGTTATGCCAGTGCTGAAATGGAACATGTGCCAGAAGCAGGCACACTTTGCCAAGTGGGCACTTTGTACATTTTATTTTAATTGATGTCTCAGCATGTAAGTTGGGCATCTGTACAAATGAATCTGTACAAATATATATATATATATATATATATATATATATATATATATATATATATATATATACACACACACACATATATATATTGGATTTTTCAAGTCATGAAACCAGAGATTTAGGGGGGAAAATGGTATTCTCTGGTACTTCCAATATGTTTCTTAGAGTCTCCCATTGTAACCCCTGATTCATCTAGTCATTCATTCAGCAAGCACTACCCACAGTGTTATTGCAAAGGTAATGCTAGACAGTAGTTTTACTTATGTGCACAAGTTCTTTTGATGAAGATACAGTTCATCAATAAGAATTCACTGCTAGATATTTAGAGCTTCAAGCAAACGTCTTGTCTCAACAAGTCTTGTCTATTGTTATCTTTGAGCTTTCGCTAATTTCAAGACATGTGCCAATTTGTGCTTGTGAAAAAGGAACAACAGAGGACTATAGTCATTCTCTCTCAAAATCTCTTTCACGTATGCTGGACCATCGCACTAGCTTCATTCATTCTGTCTTCCTGTTCACCCTCCACTGGATAGTCAGTGATTATGGCTCAGAAAATGTGCACTAGCTTCCCATTGCACTTAGAATGAGGACAAGCATCTTTTGCATGGCCTTCCAAGCACAGCATGATCTGGCCTGGTGGACCAGTCTAGTCTCATCTCAGGCTCAATGGCCTCCAGCTATTTCACTCTCTCTGTTACTCCTTTGTGGCAGGATTATCCCAAAAGCTGTTTCCTCGGTTACTGCTATGTGGCCAGGCTGACCCAAAAGCTTCTATGTTTTTCACTTCCCATGTAAATGGACGATGGTGTTACTTACTGAAATATGGAATGTACGGGATCCCTATTCACTAGTATTGATATAGGGAGCAGGCTTGGAAAAGAAGGTAAATCAAATATGCTGGTTTGGGCCTGCTAACTTTGAGATACTTTAGAGATCTCTATGAGAGTTAGATTTATCACCCTGTGGCTCAGAGGAGAGGCCTGAGCTGAACACGCATGTTTGTGAGTCATTGAGGGACCATAAATCCAAACAGAGTTATCTACCCTGACAGTACAGTCACTTTGCTGCTCTGTGCAGTTTGGGAGAATCCCAACGTTAAGATTCTGAAAAGCCAAGACCCCAAAATATTATAATATCCCTCAAGAACTGAATCAAATATCCCTTTATTGCCTCATTTACTTTGCCTTTCAAACTCACGGTAACTCACTTAATAGGAATAGTTCTTTTCCTTGCAGTGGTGCAGTACCGATTTCTGATTGTGTTCTACCTCTTTCTTTCCCCATCAGAGAGCTTATTGTCCCACTGTACAAATATAATTGTTCAAATCTGTGGACTATTCTCATGCTCCAAACTCTAGCTGCTATTGTATTTGTATCACCAGGCTCCGTATTTGAACTCTTACGTCCCTTCAGATGTTTGCATTGTGCCTGGGTTGTCCCAGACTCTGTTTTTTTGTGAGATGCTGAAGGAATAGCGAGCAACATAAAGCATAATTTGATTTTCTTCCTTCTCTGCAATAAGAACAAAGAAACTAGGAGTGATCAGAATTGTGTAAAACTAGCTCAATTATCTGAATGGAGTTGGGATGCATGGCCATGTTTCTAGGGGCTGGCCTGGAAGTGAAATGTGTGGAATGGTACTGACTGGGGCCTATGTTAGCAGTGGTGAGGTCAGAAGCTAACGAGAGAGTTGGGAGGAAGGTTTTTGTTTTGTTTTTTTAAATATATCAATATTTTATTGATTTTTTTTTATATATAGAAAGGAAGAGAGAGGGATAAAGAGTTAGAAACATCCATCAGCTGCCTCCTGCACACCCCCTACTGGGAATGTGTCCACAACCAAGACCGGAATCGAACCTGGGACCCTTCAGTCCACAGGCCGACACTCCGCCCAATGAGCCAAATGGTTTCAGCAGGAGGAAGGTTTTTAAGTAACCTTTTTGATGCAGACTTTTGGTGCCATGGGTATTTTCTGATTCTAAAAAGGAAATGCTCGTGAAAATAAATAGTTACCAAGTAATAATTGTTCCATCCCTGATTCTTACTTTATCTCTCACGCCTAGAGACACAAAATGTCCACAGCATCAAATGGCTTCTCAAAATATCATCTAACATATCTAAGAAACAACCTGTAGGTGAATTTGACATTAAAACTTTGTAGTTCAACAAAAGCTTTGATTTGAGGAGGTGAGTTAGACGTGCCAAGACAAGAGATGGGGTATTATGTTGGAAATTTGGGGGAGCACCAGAACAGAAACATGGGTTCTGAATTAGGAGATGGAGTGTTGAATATGACCCGGAAGAGACTGTCTGAGCTTCTTAGGCAGGGCCATGAGATTTATTTATTTACTTATTAATATTATTATTTGGCATTCATGACCTTGGTGCATAACTATGGAGTGGTTGGTGAGTACTCAGCTCAGTCAGTACCCAGAGATACACTCTATCTTTCTTACCTTAACCTGCTCTTTCTCCTACTCTTATTTCTTAAGCTGGTTGAGTTTCTGCCAAATTGGAGCAAGAGAAGAGGCAGCCAAGCACACAACATGCTTACATGTTGGAAGGATGAGATTTCTTACCTAAAATGACATCCTTAAGGGCAGAGACTTATCCAGTCATCAGATACATTAGGCCCTACAATTTCTGGAGATATATATAAAGGAATGATACAGGTATCTAAAACAAAAAGAACAAAAAATTACTTTTTAAAGGATTTGCGGTTGTAGATGATGACATCAGTTCATTCTCATTGACTGTGTAACTTTTCAGCCATATTAGATAAACCTTGCCTTTCTGGACTGTAGATTGTGATACTGACACCTGCACTCTTGATCAGAGACTGGCAGGATAATGAGCAGGAAGAAGGCATGTGGCAAAAGATTGTCTGACATTAGCAGGAAGTTTCCAATTGAAGGAGAAAAGTACCCAGATAAAACTACTCACAAAGTTCCTATGGAGGAAGATAATTGTGTTACAGGAAAATGCCAAATGAAAAGAAATGCCTAGCAAAGCTAAGGAGCAAACAGAAGGAAAGGGTATTGGAAGCAACACAAGGTATAGCAGTCACATCTATCTTATCCCATTTCCTGTCTTTCGATATAACCTAAAACAGTTAATGAGAAAGAGTACTCCTTCATTTCAAAAAGCAATCACAGAACTTCCTCATAGTTTCCCTTAATGGGTAACGTTTAGAACTGTGGTCTCATAGCATAATGAGATGGATTCAGAGTTGATTAAACATCAGAGAATATATATTCTTATTATACCAAGAGAGGTGTCTAGTAGCAGCCCAGACACCCTTTCTTTATTAGCACTTATATAAATTTTTACTGATGACTTAGATTGAGTCATGAATCACACATCCTGTCCAACTCTGTGACTGAACTCAAAATCCAAGGTTAACAGCACATACTAAAATAATAGAACTAGGATTGAGAATGATATGGACAGGCTAAAAGGAAGATTTAAACTGTGAGATAACAGTGATGAACATAATATTCTGCAGTTAGTTTTGGAAAGTCAGTCCAGAAGGGGAAGGCCAGACTTTAAGCAGAACAAAGATCTAGGGGTTGTTAAGGTTAGGGTTAGGCTGGTAGAATGACCTGGCTATTAAAATAAGGACATCTGGCTGAAACGGTTTGGCTCAGCGGTAGAGCGTCAGTCTGGGGACTGAAGGGGCCCAGGTTTGATTCCGGTCAAAGGCATGAACATTGGTTGCAGGCACATCCCCGGTAGGGGGTGTGCAGGAGGCAGCTGGTCAATGTTTCTCTCTCATCGACGTTTCTAGTTCTCTATCTCTCTCCCTTCCTCTCTGTAAGAAAAATCAATAAAATATATTTAAAATAATAATAAATAAATAAAATAAGGACATCTGATCGTCTACTACCCCAATAAAAGCATACTGTGCTAATAAATGCAAACAGAGTCTATTGCACTCTCAACTATGTAAGTAATAACCATAATGTAGAGTACAATAATCAGTTTGGGTGCCAAATTGGCTTAAGTATGTCAACCAAGACAGTAGGGTTCCCAAAGCCATATCCAGGGAGAAACAAGCAAGACAAAGAAGAATGTATAGTTCAAGAAAAAAAGAGGGAGGGAGCCAATTATGTTCAACACAATTGAGGATTGTCAGCCTAAGAAATCATCTTATTCTATTTGGTATCAGAATACAATACCATTTGATTTTTTTTAAAAAGCACATAGAAGTTTGATTAAAAAAAAAGGACACCTTTCTAATAATTTAAGCCATCCCACAATGCTCTAGGTTGGCTCATATAATAGTCAGTTTCCCTTCCTGGGATTTTGAAGCCTTGGTTGACTGTCCCCATATGGCACTGCTATAAGAGCAAAGATTACACGGGGAATTGTTAAACTGTTTCTCCATCTCTAAAAGTCCATGATTCTACTCCTTATCCCCATCATAGATTTACGACATTCAGTTGAAATGTAGCTGTGCCTCCACAAGGAAAAGTATATGTGTGTTCAAGTGTGAGTGTGAGTGTGTATGTGTGTGTATGTGTGTGTGTGTGTGTGCAAATACCCACATAAGCATGCACGCATCTGAAGGGGCAGTGCCACATCAGGGAGAAGGATCACAGACAGAAAGAACATGGTGCTGGTGGTCCCCTTCCTTCTCTCTGTCTGTAGCCACTGCCCTGGGTGTGGTTGGAATTATTCTTTTTTTAAAAAATATATTTTATTGATTTTCCACAGAGAGGAAGGCAGAGGGATCGAGAGTTAGAAACATCAATGAGAGAGAAACATTGGTCAGCTGCCTCCTGCACACCCCCCACTGGGGATGTGCCCGCAACCAAGGTACATGCCCTTGACCGGAATCGAACCTGGGACCTTTCAGCCCGCAGGTCGACGCTCTATCCATTGAGCCAAACCGGCTTTGGCTGGAATCATTTTTTTTACCTTGTCTGACTACATGCAGGAGAAAACTGAGGTTAATGACATGGACATATCAATGTAAAAGGGAACCTCACAGTTAGAAACTGAAGTTAAAACGCCACAATATCTAAATGTTTCCTATGTAGCTTTTTTTGGCAATCATATTTTCATAAAAAGCAAAAAAAAAAATGTTCTTTCAAAATACAAATCTACTAGAAATAGACATGTTCTGAGATGGAGATTCCTGACCACTGCTGCATTTTAAGCCAAGCAATTTCATTGTGTCTACTGGAGAGAGAGAGAGAGAGAGAGAGAGAGAGAGAGAGAGAGAGAGAGAGAGAGAGAGAGAGAGAGAGAGGGAGAGAGAGAGAGGCTGCCCTTTTCCTCTATAGCCACAAAACATTTTCACAGAAAGCATCTGAGGAAAAAAAAAAAAAGGATATTTCTATCATTTTCTATTTCTGTAGAATTTCCATGAGGCTTTATCTTTTCTGATTTTGTCAGAGGTAAGGATTTTTTTTTTTTTTTTTCATATAACTGCAACTCCAACCTTTTGAGCATCCAGCACATATAAATTACCGACAAGGCTAAAAAGTCTTTGATTAATAAGCTAGGGAATTGCAGGTATTAAAATTGCCCCTCTAATGCACATTGTTCCATGAATGCATTAGACATCTGCTTTGAATTACAAAGAAAAATTAATTAAAAAGTATAAGTTTATAAATAATGGGTGTTCCCCCAAGTTCGTTCTAAGAGCCACATATATGCAGAATCTCATAAAAATTAAATTGTATTCGCTGCGGATTATACTTTGGCAACATGAGGAAGAAGATAAAGCCTGTGCTACCTAATATGTGGCTCTAGAGAACTTCCGGAGCAACCCAACTTGTCTGAGTGGATGCTCCTGCTGGATACCCTCTGGAGGATTCTGTGATGGGAGATGCTCCTGCTGGATGCCTGCTGGAGAATTCCAGGCACTGCAGCTGCCTTAGGAAGGGGCCCTTGGAGCTTCTGTGAACAGCTCTGCTTTCAATCTAACTAGTGGCTACTATTGGCTGTCTTCTGAATGAGTCTAACCACGCCCACATCAATCCTGCAGACTTTATTTTTCTTCTTTTTTTTATTTTTTATTAAGGTATTATATGTGTACATATCTTACCATTGGCCCCCTCCCCACTCCCATACATGCCCTCCCTCCCCAGAGTTTTGTGTCCATTGGTTATGCTTATATGCATGCATATAAGCATAACCAATATGCATGCATATAAGCATATATGCATGCATATTGGTTATGATATCTCTTATCATAACCTTTCGGTTGATCCCTTATCTCCCCCATATCTCCCTACCCTCCCTGCTGTAATTTGACAGTCTGTTGCTTTACTGTCTCTGCATCAAGAACAGTATGGAGTTTCCTCAAAAAACTGAAAATGGAACTCTCATTTGACCCAGTAATCCCACTCCTAGGAATATATCCTAAGAAACTAGAAACACCAATCAAAAAGAATATATGCACCCCTATGTTCATAGCAGTACAATTTACAATGCTGCAGACTCGGTTGCAAAAGAAAGATTCAGCAGGCTCCATTTACAAGGCATCATGCATCCTGGGAACCACAGGCATCCCTGCAGCCTGTGGCCATTTTAACACGTCCAACCTAGGGCACAATCTTACTTCTCCTTGGATCTATCAGACCGCATGGCCCTAGCATCTCTAGAAGGATGTGGGTCTGGAAGCATTAAAAGTGTTATGACATCCAACACTTGCCCATACATTGTTTATTCCATAGATATCTCATTGCATTCGATTTTTGTGTCTTTTTCCCCCCCTCCCTGTGCTTTTCCCCTTTCAGTTGCCATGGAAACAATTTCCCTGGTAGTGGAAGAGTCTAATGGCATCCAGGAGTGTGAAGTAAAGTCAATTTATATCATGGTTTGCGAAATATTGGGAGTTTGTAATGGTTGTTATCACTACATATGGTAAATCAATCTCCCTCTAGGGCAAATTTCTAAATATTGATATGTGTATGGGGGTGAAAAAATGATATAGAATCACGCAACTCAGCAACTTGCATGGCAACCTTAAAGATATACATTTCTAGTTTGTTTTGTTTGTACAAATAGAAAATTAAATACAGGGAGACAAAATGTACTATTTAAGATTTGCTGTCTATTTAAAATCTCCAAAGGCATTAACTGATCTCTAACTTAAATCCTGTGGTTGGTTTACTTATATAAATTAAGAAGTCCTGGCTGATCATGTACAAAGCTTGTGAGTAGATGTGTGTATAAATGTGTATTTTTTTTCACATATACCTCATAGATAGCAGAGCAGCTACGTCATCTGCATTCTCACTTTAAATCAACTAGTATTTGGACTCGCATATTGATTCAGAAAATGCAGGCTTTAAAAATTTGTCAAAATATGTGCACTTTATACAAGCAAGTAAGGTGACTATGTTTTCAGGTTTTAAAATAGCCTGGTTTGTCCCTCTTGTCTAAACCAAAATTTGTTTATTTGGTGTCATGTGTAGCTTGTTCTGCTTTCTGTTTTCTCTCAAAAGAGTTGTGAATAATGCGACAATCAAAATATTGGATTATTTGTGTTCTTGAAACAGATGCCACCTGAGTTGTGACAGGTATTTTAAGTATAATCTTCTGCATTCACTTAACACTGTGATTTGAAAAATTTCAAGCCTTGGGCATATTCTTGTTCATTTAGCACTGAAATCAGCCATCTCTTGGGTGTGATGAGAGCTGGGAATAAGATGGGAACAAATGCAGGTGCAAGGGGGACAGTAAGAGGGAGCAATGAGGACCATCGCTAAAAGTTTGGCTGGCCCCAAACACAGATGCAGGACAACTAGGGAGCCCATGAAAAAGTCTTCTATGTTAATTTTAATGAACACAGAAATTGGTGACATCTTTGAAAAGCAACCATTCTTCCCCACTAGCATCTTGTCCTCTGTGGAGCATGGTTATAGACTGACCAGATTTTTGAAACATTGTGTGACCTCATATCTTTTTTGAATTGGGGGGAAATGTTTACTATTTCATGATCAATTGAGATAAATACTATACATCTTAAAGGAGGAAGACATGCCCGCAACCAATGTACATGGTTCAAGTAAGTATTACTGAAGATGGTTTGAGATTTTTAATTTTTATTTATTTATTTATTTATTTAATATATTTTATTGATTTTTTTTTTACAGAGAGGAAGGGAGAGAGATAGAGAACCAGAAACGTCGATGAGAGAGAAACATCGACCAGCCGCCTCCTGCACACCCCCCACCAGGAATGTGCCCGCAACCAATGTACATGCCCTTGGCTGGAATTGAACCCGGGACCTTTCAGTCCACAGACCGATGCTCTACCACTGAGCCAAACCGGTTTCGGCTGGTTTGAGATTTTTAAAAAATATATATATTTTTTATTTATTTTCTACAGAGAGGAAGGGAGAGGGATAGAGAGCTAAAATCTACCGGGGATGTGCCCGCAACCAAGGTACATGCCCTTGCCTGGAATCAAACCTGAGACCTTTCAGTTCGCAGACCGACACTATCCACTGAGCCAAACCAGTTTGGCACTTTGAGATTTTTTTGCTTTTAATTTAAACACATACAAAAATTAGAAAATGGAATTCTATGCAATTTCAGAGAGTGAAGGGGATGGAAGGAAGCTCAGGATAGCCATTGGGTTTATTTTTAAACGTGCCTTTGATTTCAGCAGAAATCCTGGCAAGTAGGTCTCTGACCCTGCTGTTCCTTCTCCTTTCCTTATCCTCTTCTGCCCAGAGACTTAATGTTGGAAAGGTCACCGTTTCTCCCATGTGTGTTGGCATCACCTGAGTTGGATTGATAATTACTTCCTTTCAAAGAGTAAATTCAGTGATGGTTTGCTGTAATGCTAGGACATGGAGCATGCCCATAGAGTGGTGTCAGAACCATGCCTGCCTCTGGAAGAGGTGTGAGAAGTGAGTGCCAGCCAGAGCAGGCCAAGGGTCTGGGGACAGAGGGAGGAGTTAGAGCTCGCTGTGCCTAAGAAGCCATCTTCTCCTTTAGGATCAGCCAGTAAACAACTCGGGGTTCTGGGATCTGTTCCTCACCCTGGTTCCAGTGCCCTTTGTGGGGGCCCCACGACCAGGCAGAAAAGGCCCTCCTCTGCCACGGGGACATGAGCAGGCAGAGGATGTCCAGTATTATCTTTCCCAGACTTTACATCACAGGTTTAAATGCAAAGAACCAATTTACTGTATCCATACTCTTTCTCCGCTCCCCACTTCCAATCTTGGAATAAATCACTCACACACACACACACACACACACACACACACACACACACACACACACCTTCCTTATTTTTATTTTTAATTCTTTCTCAACCTAAATGTGTGCTGGTACAGGCATATCCTTTTTTTCTCTGGAACTCAGAGATTCAGACTAGAAGTCCTGATAGATTGAGGGCTCTGGGGAGGCAGGAAGAGAGAAGATGTGACTTGAAATTAGAAGACATCTAAAAGAGCCAAATATCTAACTGTTCATAACTCAAGTCAGACACAGGGAAATTTTTCTGCATTTTTCATTATTCTTTTCATTAACTTTCAGGGTCTTTAAGTAGCTCATTAACTTGTTTGGAATTAGGGACTATTGTGCCTGTATTGACATTCATGACAATTTAAAGAATGAACAAATATGATGAGAGACACATACTTCTTCAAAAGTGTCATTGTACCTACATACATAGAGTCAAAGCAAGATGGTAGAGCATAAAGTCCATGTTGGAGAAAGCTGAGTGAGAGAAGGTGAGCTGGGATGGAGATATAACCAATATTCAAAATTCTGTAACCATAACTACTAAATTGCATTTTTATAAAAGGAGAGAAATAAACTACTTAATTCATTTAGCACTATAATTGGTAGATTGGTGTCAGGGACATCTTTCTGTAGTACTTTGCTTATTTTGGTTATTATCCACTGTCTGCTAAGCCAATCATTTACTTGAACTGTGAGAAAAATCTATTTCGTTTAAAGAAAAACATATCATTGCTTTAGGGCTGCCAATATTGTGTACAAAATACAAATTCAACAATTAAATTAAATTAAATTAACTAACTGCTCTAATTTTCCATAAAAAGCACAGCAGAGTATTGAGCATGAGAGAATAATGAAGCCTATTTTTTTTCTGATATTTTAATTATGGTCATGCATTGCTTAAGGATGAGGATATGTTCTGAGGAATGCATCATTAAGAGAGTTCATCATTGTTTGAAATTAGAGTGTACTTACTCAAACCTACTACATATCTAAGCAATATGGTATTGCCTATAGCTCCTAGGCTACAGATCTATACTACATACAGTAGGCAATTGTAACACGATGGTAAATGTTTGTGTATCTAGATATAACTACACACAGAAAAGGTATAGTAAAATAGGGTTAGGGTTAAGGTTAGAAGTTAGAGGGGTCAAAGTTAGGGTTAAACGGTGATTTTCAGCCAGTGTGCCACAACAGGCACCCTGATATGCCATAAGAATTTTTAAAACATGCAATACCTGACTATTTAGTCAGGGCATTGACCTTTTTTCCCTTATAAAATTATAAAATTAAAAAAGGATAACAGTCGAAGAAAGATAAATATCACATGCTCTCACTCATATGCGGGATATAATGATCAACATAATTTGATGAACAAGAATAGATCCAGAGACAAATGGTAGGGGAGGGGGGGTAGAGAGCAACCAAAGGACTTGTATGCATGCATATTAGCATAACCAATGGACACAGACACTGAGGCGGTGGGGGCTTGCCCGGGGTGGGAATGGCTTGGGGGGAGGGGGATGTCAGGGGGGGGGGGGTCATTGGGGGAAAAAAAGACGTGTAAAACTTTAGACAATTAAAAAAAAAAGGATAACAGCCAACACATTAATAACAGTCCAGTGTGAATAAATAAAAATCATACCCATTTTTTTGTTAGATTGGCAAAAAATATGTTTGGTGTGCTGTAGAATTTTATTAGTTTATGTCAGCGTTTTTCAACCGCTGTTCCGCGGCACACTAGTGTTGCCTGGTGTGCCATAGGTGCAGACAAGACGAGAATTTTATAATTTTTCACTATTTTGTTTACTTAATATTTCATAATAAAGTAATTATAAAATACTTCCTTTGTGTTTATTTGATTCCTATTCAAGAGAATTACTTTATATATAGTCAATATAGGCACAGAGTTAAATTTTTTAACATTTTCTAATGGTGGTGTGCCTCGTGATTTTTTTCATGAAACAAGTGTGCCTCTGCCCAAAAAAGGTTGAAAAACACTGGTTTATGTGTACCATGAAATTTAGAAAGGTCAAATAACACTAGTATAAAAGTTAAAAAATGATATAGCTGTGTAGGGCTCTTACTATGAATGGAGCTTGCAGACTGGAACTTGCTCTGGGAGTGGTGAGTAAATGTGAAATCCTAGGACATGACTACACTAGTACACTCCTGGAGACATTATAAACACAGTTCCACAAGCCCTCCCCCTGCTTCTTCCTGACAGGATCAGATATAAAATATTGAAGCCATAAATGCTGCTCCATGAACAGGGATGTGAGCTGGACTGATTGGAACTATTGAGGAGAATCCCGCTGAGGAAGGCATAGATCACCATAACAGTGACCATAGGAAGGAGTGAAAGGTGGCCCAAGGATCAGTGGAAATAAGAAATCAAGATGGAGAGATAGACACAGGGGATTGTCATGGCAATGCAGTTTTGGCTATTGCATGCTGAAGCAGTGATCAGATTAAGGAACTTTATGATATTCATGAAAAAGAGGGTATTTAACATGGGAATGGGTGTAGAACTGAGGACTGAATATTTTCATTTTGGAAAATTTGTTCTGGCTTCCATTGACCCTATCTGGCACAAAAGCTCTCTCTGGCATTGAATTGATGGGAGAAATAAAACTTATTTATGCTTATATCATCACAACCTGAAAATATTTCTACAGTACAGGGGCAGGGTGGCTCAACACTACTGCAGACAGCTTTTCCTAAAGTGGCAATGGTGCTTAATACTGATGAAGGTAGCTTCTGTGGACCTGCATCCTAGTACAGAATCTTAGGTACTCAACAAATAATTTATTTACAGCAATGTTTTCTGAGGACCATCAAGCTAGATTCGGGAGGGCTGTAAACCTTCTGAATAATGTGTGCACACAGAAATTGAGGTGCTGTGAGTGAGAGGGAATCTATTACCAAGCCCCCCAGATATTTCTCCCATCAAAATAAAATTCTTCCTGAGCTATATAGCCTTTCATTTCTTAGAGAAAACAGCTCCGTTATAATCTCCTGGGATCACCATCTTTGTGGTCCATTGTTGACCAAAATGTTATTATGGGGCACATGACTATTTAATCTTTTGATTTCCCAAATAATGAAGATATTTAAATGTACCTATATGATTTAAATCTTTTATGTAAATTCATCTATTTGATTTATCTATGAACTCTTTGGCAGCATCTATATTAATAACTTGTCTATTTCAACTGAAACATTAACAACATATTAGGAGTATATAACCATAATCTAATAACTGTAAATATGAACTGATAACTACCATAAAAACAAACTTTCCTCATATAATATTAATTATAGCTTGTTTAAAATACTTATAGTGCATATTTTTATTTTTATCTACTATTCTTTTCATATCATGAGCTCTTGGCAGTTTGGAACAATTTCATTTTCTGTATCTGGCTGTGACTGATATGCCACATTTGTAGTCTGAGTTAAACTGAATGAATACGTGGTATTTGGGAGCTGAGTTCTCAGGTTTAGTTCTTATTCTCTAGTTTGAGTACCATAGTCAGAAAAAATGTCCTTAGGATTCTCCTTTCCCTCTTTCTTATCCTCATTCTTCTTGTTTGTGTGTGTATTTTACTTGTCTGAACTCTGAATTTGATTTTTACTGTTACTGATATAGAAATTCGGAGGGACTCTGCAGAATTCTCCATTTTCCCTGAGCTTGTTATGCAATACTGCAGTGGTGAGGAGAGAACAATGGCTTTTTATTTTTCTGACATATATTATTATTTGGGGGGCACTGAGCCATGAGCTGGTCCTTGCTAATTGAGAGGAAAAGGCACTGTATGTGAGATAATTTCCATAAAGCTAAGAGATTTTTCAGAGGACAGCCTAGGCTCTCAAAATGTTCTGGCTTGATAAGAGCTGTTTTTAAAGAAGAGGGAGGAAGGATTTAACTTTGGAAGCTATTGTCAAGAATCTTTTCTAAGAGCAGGAAAGAGAATTGGAGTCAGAGCATTGGCTCGGACCCCAGGTCAGCCACAGAGCAGAGCTACCTTTCCTCTCTGATCACAGGCTTACTTCTTCAGTAGGAATTGGGATCTTTGTTTCATAGAAGTGTTTTATACTGTGTTTGTCAGTTTCATGTAGTAACATTTACCAGAGTGATGGAATTTAGGGACATTCTTGGTCACAGACAGGATGGCTGGCAAGGATGTTATGAGGTCTATTTCCTAGACCTGTTTTGGGTTCAGATCTCTTGCCTGGGGAGAAGGTACCCATAATCCACAAGTCTTAGAGGAAGGGAAGCTACACTCCTGGGATTCAGTTTTGTTGATTACCAAGGCCGGGTGCATTAAGAATATGTTCTGGGACGGTGTCAGCCACTTGTTAATAATAGCCTTGTGTGAGCAAGGCACACTTGGCAGGGCTATTTCATCATTCCTCCTATCAATTTCAATTTCCTCTGCTAGATGCCAGTACATCCCACTTCCAAGACTTAACTTCCTCCACTGACAGCATGTAGGCATATTTTTTCTTCCTTTCCAGTATCACACCCTGCTACCTAGTCCATTTCTGAATGATTGCAATTATCAACAACTCAATCCTTTGTAATACTGAACCTATAGACCTCTGTTTTAGCTCTCTCCAACCTTACATCTTATGACGTAAATACAGAGATTATGATTTTTTTTAATCCAATGGGGAAAATCTGGTGGTCATCAGGGGCAGTCCTGATAAGCCATGCTGTCTATCAGACATGCCTATTTATGCCGAGTACCTGACAAAGTATATTTTTCTAGATTTATTTTTCTTACATAGTCATTGCCAAAGTTTTCACTTCTAATTGGCAATGCATTTTTATATTGGTGAATTCTTTGGAATCCCTCTTACATATCACCCTTACAACAAAATACATATCCATGGGTTCTAACTGACATAGCTACATAATTGAATACATAAGTGGGGAGCAGAAAAAGCTATTCTTTACAGAGGAATTCTAACTAATAAATGAGAAAGTACGAAAGTTGAAAATTGCCAATGTGCAACCACTAAAGTAAAAATTTTTATAGGTAAATTCCACTGAAGGATGGGGAAATGAGTGAGCGGAGATTTGAGAATAAGCATGGCATTTGCATAGGCTTAAACATCTCCTTCCAAATATTTACCAATTACAAAAGGAAAAATAGTAACTTTGTTGTAGAGAAACCTGGCAGATGTCATCTTATCAAATGATTAAGCTTAGCACCATGCCCTGATATGATTCACTGAGAAGGGCACATCATTTCTGTAGCATTAGTACAAAAAAAAAAAAAAAAAAAAAAAAAAAAAGCATAATCTTAAGGTGATCATGAGATAAGATCAGAAAAATAAAACTAATTGGAGAAGAGTGTGCAAAATACCTCCTAAATATGTCAAATCATGAGAAACATGAGAAACAAGAAAGACTGTCACAGACCAGATAAGGAGAAACAAGAAATTGTCAGAGATTGAAGAAGACTAAGGAGACACAACAATTTAGAGAATAAACTGTAACATTTTAATAGTTTATAGTTTAATTAATAGAGTTATATGTATGTTAATTTCTAAGTCTTGATAATTAGCCTACGATTCTGCATGATAATAACATTAGTAAAGCTAGGTGAAAGGTATACAGGAATTATATGTGCCATTTAAACAACTTTTCTAGTAAGTCTATATTCATTTCAAAATAATTTACTTATCTTAAAAGAATGTAAGTGGCTTATAGGTGACCTTAACATATTGTAGATAGTCATGGCCAATGTTATTGTAGTTTCAGGAGGCCCAGACTGCCTTGCCGGGCCACACCCGACAATGAATGAACTACTGCACTGCACATACCTGCATTGCCCCAAATCTGAGCCTTTTGTGACAGCATATTACCAACATGCGATGCTCTCCAGAAAAGGCATGGAAAAATTGGGCTCCACTCCTCTGTCCCTAAACAAGTAGGAAATAAAAAAAAATGCTGTGGCACATTTTATCTGTCTAAGATAGGGGTGTCGAACTCAATCAGAGAAGGGGCCAAAATCTAAAATCCAGCCTAAATCACGGGCCAAATGGTTTACTGAACAGTCATAAACTGACAATGTCATAAACTGACAGCGCGGTGCGGGCCACTTTGCAAGGCCTGGCGGGCTGGATTTGGCCCGTGGGCCTTGTGTTTGACACATGTGGTCTAAGAGATCTCTGGGACTTCTCTGAATGTAAACAGAGGATCCTAACAAGATTGCTTTGAGATTGTCAAGATAGACTCATGTGTGGGAGGCTGTATTTCTCTAATTTTCCAGAGCTCTTGGCCGGCACCACTGCCTCAATAGATAAGAAAAAAAAAATTGTTTTCAAAAAGTATTTGACAAGGTTTCACATAGAAGATTTATATCTCAAGCAGACCCAGGGAATGGGAGGTAAAATAGCATATTGCAGCAGAAAACTAATTTGAGAGCAGTAGACAAAAGGCGGTCATAGATGGCAAGCTCCGCTCCGAAGGGGGCTAGAAATAACATGTTTTCCAGAGCTCTGGGAATAAGGCATACATATCTGGGGACATGTGCAGAGGAGAAAAGATCATTGAATTTGCTGGTGATACTAAAATTGAAGTCTTAGCAAATAATAAGGTGCAATATTATCAGATTGGAGAGGATTTGAATTGTGGGTGATTAAGGCAGGGGATGCCAAATGCAGTTCAGGTAGAGAGATACAAACTAATAAGTACAGGATCAAGGAGCCAATTATGCAGAACGTGCACCCGGAAAGGGATTTGAAGGATACGGTGGGAAAATCTGCAAAACCATCAACATAGAGCACAACTGCATTAGGAAAAGCACCCCGGATTTGCGAAGTTATCTCATCAAAGGGGAAAGGGATGAGGAGAAAGTGCAGCTCCCTTCTGTAAGGCCTTTACTGGGTTCCCTCTTTGAATGCAGTGTCCACAGCTAGACTGAACAGAAAGTGAAAGAGACTAGGCTTGGGGATAGGGGATGCAGTAAAGAAAGGCATTTAATTGGGAACCTACTTTCATTTTAGTCTCATTGGGAAGGAGGGGATTTAACAGTGGAGCTCTTTTAAAATTGGGTATTCTCAGGACGATTTGTGAAATACAGAAAACAGTGGACAAATTGTTGTTTGGATGCATGCAGTGTTTTAATAAAAGCTTACTGTGCGACTAGTGTGTTGATATGTTCATATAAAAGCAAAATTCAGCCCCAGGGTTCCGCAGGGGAACCAGAGCAGAACTATTTAATGCTACAAAGAAGAAAAAGCTGCCAGGAAAAACTGGGGAAGGAAAAGTGCAAATGAATTGAAGAGACACTTGAAACTTATTTTTGGTGAAGGTGATTAAAAATCACTGCTAAAAAAAAATCACAGGGAAAGGAAGTGAGAACAAATTTTAAATGACCAGTTTTGACAGGCAAAGTCCTCCTAATTACAACATCTCTATATATGCATACTAGAATGTAGTTATGTAAACAAGCCTTGAAGTTTTCCATTTGTTTATATTTGTGTGCATTGCCTTTCTGATTCCACCACACGGAATATGCATCCATTTTAATATAAGTACAGTCTATGTCAATTTCACATAGCTCAATCTAGCCTTCTGTTTAACATGATCCTCGAGACTCAGTATGTGTGAGTACTGCACAGAGTTCTGGCTGCATTGGCAAACAAAGTAAAGTAAAAGCAGAAGCAATTTTGCTTGTGAGTTAGGATTAAAAAACCACTTTTTATCTGAAATATGCAGACAAGTAAACCAAAGTATTGAGCCTTGTTTACACTTTGATACAGCTATGTGGTTATCTCTGTACTCTACTTTGCATGATAAAGCATCACAGAATTTCTAGCTGGAAGGGGCCTTGAGAATAATCTAGTACAATCCTCTTAAATTCCAGATAAGGCAAATGAGAACTAGAGGGATTAAAAAATTTACCCAAACTTTCAAAGGTACTTAGAAGCAAGCCACAAACTGGCTTCCTGATTCTTAATCCAGCATTCTGATATTCAGAGGTCTCCTAAATGTAGAAACTCAAGTAAATATTATCCCGAAACTCTGATAATGATGTTTAATTTATCTTATTTTTTATGTTCTTTCTAGAATTTCCTGTAGCATTCCATACAGCTGGACAGCCACATGAAGGTGAATTGGTGCTTGTCATCTCTAGGACAAGAGTGAGCCCTATTATGCTGGGAGCCGGTGTGCTAGTCCTTGAGAAGGCACAGTCCTACATCAGAAACCCAGTGCTATAGATCTCAGCCCCTTAATCTCTAAAATGAGGTATTGAGCTAAAGATAATGTACAGACTTCTTCAATCTTAAGATTCTGAGTCCAGGTATTCTAATAGATCAATGTCTGGGTTCAAACCCTGCCTTACCATTATTCATTATGTGACCTTAAGCAAGTAATTATACATATACACATTTACATTATATTTTAATATATATTTTTATTGATTTCAGAGAGGAAAGGAGAGAGACTAAGATAGAGACATCAATGATAAGAGAGGATCACTGGCTGCCTCCTGCATGCCGCACACCAGGAATCACACCAGGAATCGAGCTCCAAACCTGGATGTGCCTTTATGGCAATTGAATTGTGACTTCCTGGTTCATAGGCTGACGCTCAACCACTGAGCTACACCATCCAGGCAAACATCACTATCTTGATAAAAACTCTAGAGATAAAGTATTAATATGAGCGTAACATAATATCACATGCAGATTTACATAATTACTCTTGCAACAGAAGGACTCTGTACCTATGGAAATCTTTTCATGCATATTCTTTAAATGTTAGCCAGGAGAACTTTGCTTTTACTAATGAAGATCTGTTCAATTATTGAAATAGCATATTGGGTTACATGTTCAAAGCAGGGTGAGAGGAGTAGAATATTGCAGATGGCATTTCATTATTTGGTACTAGAATGTGAGCAACCACAATCTATACCTGACTGTGAACTTCATTAACACTGTTATAAGTCCTCCTTAGAAGTTGAGATTACCTGCAATACCTGTTTTCTGAGTGTGATTGAAGTGCATGGTGCTATAATATTGAATTATTTTGTACCAGAAACTCATTGACATTTTAAAATATGTCTATCACCAGGCATGGCAGGATCCATAATTTATTCTGTAACATTTTGGGAACGGGTAAAGAATTTTTATAACATGCTTGATGCTCTGTGCTTTCCAAATAATGTAATGAAAAATTAAATACATATTGCAGTAAGGCCCAAAATAATAACTTTAATTGTTTTATTCTCTAGTTCAAGAGTTTAGAAACCATTTTCCCATTTCCTTTCCCTTCTTCTTTTCATTTCATTTCTTTTCTTCTTCTTTTTTTCTTTTCTTTTTTTTATTTTTAGAGAGAAAAAGGGAGAGCGAGAGAAACACTCTTCTGTGGATAGGCCTCTCAGTGCACACAATGATGCTCCAACCAACTGAGCCACACTGGACAGGGCTAAGTCAAAACTATCTGCTATTAATGACAGTGTAATAGTTGGTGTATAATCTCTTTCACTTTCTTGCTATTTCTTCTTTTAATTTATTCATAAGAGGTGATTTTTTAAAAAATTAATTTATTTTATTGATTATGGTCTCACATAATTGTCCTTATCCCCCCATTCTCATCCCAACCCCCTCCCTACATATGCCCCCACCCCCTTGTTGTCCATGGCCACTGGCTAGGCCCATATGCATGCACACAAGTCCTTTGGTTGATCTCTTCCCCTTACCCCCACCCTCCCCTACTTTCCCTCTGAGGTTTGAGAGTCTGATCGCTGCTTCTCTTTCTCTGGGTCTGTTTTTGTTCATCAGTTTATGTTGTTCATTATTTCCTCTAGGTGTGTGATGTTTTGATATTGCCTAAGAAAGATTGTTATTAATTTATATGTTATTCATTCAGATATATATTACAAAGTTAATACTATCAAGTACTTTTGGTGATTTAATTAAATAGTATTTAATAACAAGCAGAATCAGAAAGTGTTTTCGTGATCATATGATTATCACCAAAAGGAATCCTTCATGTGTTTAAATATATTTAATATTTTTAGCTATATTTTTATACTCAAGAGATGAGTCCACTGATATTTTAGGATTAAGTAGATAATTTATAAGATGTTTAAATCTCTAAATTTTAACTAAATGTAATGAAAACACAACACGGATAGTTGAACAACCAACTATCAATGGATGCTTCCTTACTGTATTATCATGTGGAATACTGTTGAAAGAGTAAATTTGACTTAATACAATAATATTCAGGTATTTGGTATTAACAAGGACACTTTTGCAACCTTTAAGAGTTATAAAATGTACGGACATATATGAAATTATTATAATTAAATGAAAAGTAATGCAGTCTATATATTTTTCATCACTTTAACAATAAGATAATAGATTTCCAAAACTATTAATGTGGGATTCCATGCAATTCCAGCTTATCTAGTCAGTGCTGAAATTAATCAGAACATGGACTTTAAATGAAAAGTACAATCTAAACCTCAAACATTGCTTTAAAATATGCATTTAAAATATAAAATAGGCCCCTAATGATAAAAAAAAAATATTCAAAATGATAAGGTAGAAAAGAAACAATGAAAATTCCTACCAGAAACTTCTCACTTATCCAGGCACCCTCACACTTTTCACTCAGTATTATTTTTACTAGAAACGACTATACCAAATGTAACACACACACACACACACACAAAATAGTTTTGCTTCACTTGCTTCGTCTACAGTGCCAGGGGGATGGATTTAATGATCTTATAGGACTTTTCAATCTTTCTAATATTTGTGAAATGGCAACTGTCAATGTTGAACAAGAAATTGCTGAAATAGCACACCTTTTTGAAATGGATAATATCTCACAGGACAAGAGCCCGGAAATGGAAAGAACAACCATAAACCTCACTGAAACTCATCTAAACAGGATGCCAGCTTTACTCTTCCGCTAATAAAAACAACTAACTTAAAAAAAATGCTATCTTTCAGAGAGTCAAAATCAGCCATTTTGAAACTCTACACTATTGTGTAAGCTTACAGTACAGTGGCAGTTTCTTAGTGAGCTTCTTTTTCATTTTGAGTTTTATGCTTGCCTGACTATTTGGTTTCTATTTGTGTCTGATTAAGAAGCATGGTCAATTATGCATATCCTAGATGTGATTAAGTTTAGGGTTAGGTATCACTTAAACTCCACTATTTGTTGATAAACAGAACTAGATATTCTTAGGACAACATTTAAATAAACTTCTATGGAAACAACAACAAAAATATTAAATGAAAGCATTTTCAGGTTTTTCTGTGACATCATGCAATTAAAAGCTGTCTCCTTTTTCAAAAGACAGTCTACATTTCTAAACATCATCAATATTTGACCATTGATGTTTTAATGGTGGTCTTGCAGCACAAGGAAGAGATTCTGGAGGGAAAGAATAGACAGAGAAAGGAGTGCAAGACACTTTCAGCTCCTCCTTAGAAACATTTGATAGATTACAATGTTGTGCAAGGTGACAGGCAAAGAAGAAAAAAGAGTTGGGATTTCAGTACTCTTCTAGTGCTCAGGGTACATGAATTAGCATTCAGAACTTGCCATAGAAGAGGGATACAAGACATTTATTAGGATGCAGAAGAGTCAAGCCTGGGAGCTGGGGACAAATGGAGTTGAGACTTATATCATGTTAATTCTGTGGGTTCATTCCTTGTTTAGATGAAGGTTATCTGGCCTAATTGAGGCTCCCTTTCAGAAGATAAAGTATGTGCATCCTCCAGAGACTTATTATTTTTCTTGTACAATAACAGCCATTAAGCCTCCTTCCCCCACCCCCAAAAAGTATAGGCATAACAAAGGTTCAAGAGAAAAAAAATCAGATACAAAAGTTTTCACATGATCCAATCATTGGAGTACATAAATTTTAAAATAACTATAATTATCATGTTTTTAAGAATATATATAACAAATTGAAATAGTTTACTGGAAAACTGAATTCCATGAAAAGAAGCAAGTGAAAATTATAGAATCAGAAATTACAATTATGAAAATTAAAAACCATTAAATGGGTTTGAACATAGACTGTACATAGCACAAGAATGGTTACATAAACTTACAGATAGGATAAAAGAAAATATCTGCACTCAAACATAAAGATCAAAAAATAATAAAAGTTTAGTAAAAGAGTAGAAAAACTCATATTGGAAATTGTTTAGAAATGTGAAAAAGTCCAATATATGCATGTAACTTAAGTTTCAGAAAATCAGGAAAGAGATAATATGACAGAAGTAATATCTGAAAAAATAGTGGGAAAAAATATATTACCTAATTGAGGATAATACTTCAACTCAAAATTTCAAGTAGAAATCTGAACCCTATATAGGAAAAACACAAAGTACTTCTGAACATATCATAAAAAATTCCTAAAAATAAAAATTACAAATCTAAAGTTAAAAGAAGGCGAGGAAAGTAAAACACCCTCAGAAAGGCAATAATAAAAAACAGAGCTCATATCTTAAAATGAATCAAACAAACAAAACAATTGGCAACAGCATGTCAATTTTTGAAAGCAGAAAAAGTAGATGACAACCTAAAATTTTATGTCATTGAAAATTACATTTCCAAAATTCCAGTAAAATAAAGACATTTCTAGATAAGTCAACACTGTCATTATTTAATTTATTGCCAGTAAATCTGAATAAAAGGAAAAAATAAAGAAATTTTCATGCATAAGAAAAATTATTCTAGAAACACAAAATTTTAGAAAGTAATAAAGAAACAAAGTAAAGGTAAATATGTGTGTAAAAGTAAATGACTATTGACTAAGCATTATAGGATTAGTTTTTTGGGCCCTAAAATACACATAGAGTTAAAATGCATGATAACAGTAAAAATGTGCTATAGGGGAGAGATAAACATGTATATGAACTTTTTATCAAAATTGACCAGCTGCTTTCAAAGAATGAAAATTATTTAAAATATATTTTCTGATTATAGAAGGATCAATCTTGAAAGTAACAGCAAAACATTAAACTAAAAATATCCATCTATTAGAGATTAGGAAAATTAAACATAGCAATTGACCAAAGGAATCAAAGAAGAATTCTCAGATGATAATATAAATATATTTGTAAAATAATAATAAGAAATAGATACTTGTAAGATGCAGCTAATCTGGTAATTAGAATGAAATTTGTAATTTTAAATTAAAAGAATGAAAATCTAACCTTCCAAAGATTGTCCCAAAATCAAAAGAAACCCAAAGAAAATAGAAAGAAATAAAACAACACAGAAATCAATAAAGTAGAAAACAAGCAAATAGAAAGAATAAACCATACCACAAATCTGTTACTTTAAAAGAATAGTGTAACTTGATAAAATCTGGCAATATTTATTTAAAAAAATGATAGTACAAATTTCCAATCTGAGGATTAAAAAAAGAATCACAACAAATTCTTCAGATCATGAGACTCCTCTTATGATAATCCCTTATAATAAAGAGGTAATATGCAAATTGACCATCACTCCAACACACAAGATGGCTGCCCCAATGTGGTCAAAGATGGCCACCCCCATGTGGACACAAGATGGCTACCACAAGATGGTCAGCAGGGGAGGGAAGTTTGGGGCAACTGGGCTGGCAAGGGAACAGTTAGACATCTATCAGGTTGGCAGGGGAGTGGTTAGGGGGCAATCAGACAGGCAGGCAGGCAGGCCAGTGGTTGGGAGCCAGTATTCCTGGATTGAAGAGGGTGCAGGCTGGGCTGAGGGTCACCCCCATCCTATGCACAAATTTCATGCACCAGGCCTCTAGTATATTATAAAAGGCTTTATGCCAATAAGATTGAAAATTTAAATAAAAGAAAAATTTTCTAGGAAAACAGTATTTTACCAAAATTGATGCAAGAAAAAATAAGTCTGGCTGGTGAGGCTCAGTGGTTGAATGTCAACTATGAATCTGGAGGTCAGGGTTTAATTCCTAGTCAGGACACATGCTCGGGTTGCAGTCTTGATCCCCAGTGTGAGGTGTGCAGAAGGCAGCTGATCAATGATTCTCTCTCATCACTGATGTTTCTCTCTCTCTCTTTCAAATTAATAAAAAAATATATATTTATAAAAGAAAACAAATTGAAAACTCTTTATTTAATAAATTAAATCCCTAATTAAAAACTTTAGAGAAAGAAAAGCTCAGGACTACATGTTCACCAGTAAATTCTTTCAAATATTTAAAGAAAAATTAACCATTTCTGCACAAATTCTTATAAAAATAGGGGGTGATTCTCAAATTAAATTAAGAGATCAACATAAGTATAATACCATAACTTGGTAGGGATATTAAAAGAAATAAAAATTACCTTTTAATTTCACTTATGAACAAATCATAAAGTCCTAAATAACATATTAACAAATTTAATTCAGCAATATGTAAATCAAGTAATGTATCATGACCTAGTTAAGCTGATTTCAGGAATGCAAGTTTAAGTCTGAAAATCAACCAATGTAATTCACATTTAATAGAAAACTGCAGAAAAATTATATGATGATTACATTAAAGCAAAATAATTTTAGAAAATCTAATACTTGAATATTTCAACAAATAAAGTATATATATATATATATATATATATATATATATATATATATATATATGTTGATTTCAGAGAGGAAGGGAGAGGGAGAAAGAGGAACATCAGTGATGAGAGAGAATCATTGATTTGCTTCCTCCTGCATTTCCTACAATGGAGGTCAAGCTCACAACCCCTACATGTGCTGAAATCAAACCTAGGACATTTCAGTCCACAGGCCAACACTCTATCCACTAAGACGAACTAGTGCAGAAATTAGAATTTCTTACTCTGATACATGTTTCTGCAAAAAAAAAAAAAAAAAAAAAAAAAAAAAAAAAATGAACAAAAAAAATCCCGCTAGCCCTTGTCATTCTTAGAACTGAAATGTTAAACACTTCTTCCCCATATTGAGATTTAGACAAGGATATTTGCCATCGTCTTGCTACTTAAAGTAAGGTTTGTAGCTTGAGAACATCTGCATCACCTGGGAGCTTGTTAGAAATGCAGAATTCCAGGCTCCATTCCAGACTTACTCCATTAGAATTTGCATTTTAAGAAGGTCTCCAGGTGTTGTATGTGCATGTTGAGGTATTCTTTAAACCGCTTTTATTCGTTATGGTCCTATAGTTGAGGTTAAAACAGGTTTTCTTAACAATTGCAATAAGATAGGCTAGAAAGAAAGAAAGGTGTCTAGGTGTCATCATTTAGGACAATAAGATAGTGAATCTAGAAAATCTAATGGCTTCTGCAAATAAGCTATCAGAATTAACAGGGAAGCTTACACATCTGCTAGCTTAATATACAAAACTTTAAAGGATTTCTATATACTAGTAAACAGCAATGATAAGCATGGAATTAGGAAATCACTAAGGAAAATGTTCTCTGCACTGAAACCTACAAAACATTATTGAAAAAAAAATTACAAAAACCTAAACAAATGCTGACATAACATGTTTTTGTATTAGAAGATTTGAAATTGTGAAAATGCCAATTTTCTTCAAATAAATCTAAAAATATAATGTGATTAGAATAAAAATTAAAGAAGATATCTTTGGGTGCAAAATAACAAGCCGATTAAAAATTAATGTGAAAATTTAAATTTTAAGAATATTACAAAATGTGAATAAAAGAGAAAAATGAGGCTTTTCCACAACTCGATAACAAAACTTACTAAAAAAATCTACTGTAATTCAGACATCTTGATATCCCACTGGGCATGCAGATAGGCCAACAGAATAAAATAATATTCTAATAATGTATGTAATCACCTGGTTTTTGATGAAGTTACCACCATGATGCAGTGTAAAAAGGATTGCCATTTCAATAAAAGATGCTGGGTAAATCGGCTATCTATGAGGAAATCGATGTTGACTTTGAGAGGTTTGCAATGCAGAAGCAAGGCACAGAGTCCAGGCTATTAAAAAGGGGGGAGGGGGGGAGGTTTTAATCTTGTGTTCCTGGTGAAGCTTGCTGATCGAAGGGTGGGCCAGGGAAGTTCGTGCCAAAAAGCGGCATAGGTACTTCTTTTATACAGCTGTTTAGTGAGGGGAGGGGGGAGGGCATGAGAGGTGTGGAATTCCTGCCTTGGGCCAGGGTTCTAGGAAGGCACCAGCTATCTTTGTCACCATCCACCTTGCAGATGCTTGCCTTGGCTCTGGGCTTCCCCCTGCCTAGACCTAACACCCCACACTGGAGACAGAGCCCACAACCCAGGCATGTGCTCTGACTGCGGATCAAACTGTGACCTCCTGGCTCAACCACTGAGCCATGCCAGCCAGGCAGAGTCCTGTCTTTTTTAAATGCTGGGGGGGAAAGGCTGAGAGAAAATAAACAAACCACCTCCCCTTTGGGAGCACTATTAACGTTGTTACCACTCAAGCATAATAAAAGCAAGTTAGACCAAAGAGAACATGCATGCACAATGACTTCCCATTTCCATTCAATTAATTAATGTGGGGTGTTTTTTTTTTGTTAATATTTTTAGAGTGGTAATTGTATTAGGCATCTATTGTTGCATAACACATTACTCTAAGACTAGCAACTTAAACAACAAGCATTTATTATCTCAGATTTTCTCAAGGTTTCTCAAGGTCAGGAAACTGGGAAGGCTTAGCTAGATGATCCTCATCTCAGGGTTTCTGAGTACATTACAGTCAAGCTTTTCACCTGCCTCTGCAGTTATCTGAAGGGGCTGGAGAATCTTCTTTCAAGCGATTAGAGAGGCCGTGTAGAGAGGAGGCTTTACGTGATTCCATGTGGACCTCATCATCCTACTCATGGCAGCCGGCTTACTCCACTGATTTCAGAAAGAGTGCTCAAAACAGGAGTGTCAGGCTTTTTATAACTCAGTGTTAGAAGTGACATCCCATTCCTCTGTCATATTTTAATTGGTGAAAACAAATCACTAAGTCCAGTCCACACTCATGGAAGGGTGAGTTAAGTACCATCTCTTGAGGAGAAGAGTATTAAAGAAATTACATGCTAAGTGAAGTAAGTCAGTCAGAGAAAGATAAATATCACATAATTTCACTCATTTGTGGAATATAATGAACAACATAAACAGATGAACAAAAATAGAACCAGAGTCATAGAAGCAACGAATAGACTATCCAACCTATGAGGGAAGGCAGAGGTGTGTGTGTGTGTGTGAGGGGGTAAGTGGTCAACTAAAGGACTTGTATGCATGCATATGATCATAACCAATGGACACAGACATGGGGTGTGTGAGTGTATGTTCTGGAGGTTGGGGGCTGCCATGGGGAGGTCAATGTGGGGGGGGGAGGAGACTTATGTAATACATTAAACAATAAAGATTTAAATTTTTTAAAAGAGAAAATCTTGAAAGTAGAATGTATAAAGTCACAAACAAGATAACAACATGTTTAACAGCTAACTTCTCATCAGAAACAATAGAGGCCTGAAAACAGTGACATGACATATTCAAAGTGCTGAAAGGAAAAAGAAAACCGAATAGTTTATTTACTTCAAAATTATAAAAATAAAGACATTTTCGGATAAACAAAGATGAAAGGGATTTGTTGCTAGTAGACTTGCCTTAAAAGAAATTCTTTAGGCTGAAATGAAATGAAACCAGGGGGTAATGAGAATATACATAATTATATATATTCTAGTGGCCTGATGCATGAAGATTCGTGCAAGAATGGGCTTTCCTTCCCCTGGCTGCCAGCATTGCCTCCGCTCCAGCTGGAGCCACTTTTCCGCCTTCCCATGCTGCCGAGAGGCCTGAAGCTGCTGGGGTGGTGAGGAACGTGGCAACAATGCAAGCATCCTGCCCTGTCCCTGGCCACTTAGTGCCTGTGTATGCAAATTAACCCACCATCTTTGTTGGGTTAATTTGCATACCACTCCTGATTGGCTGGTGGACATCACAAAGATATGGTCAATTTTTGCATCTTTCTTTTTTATTAGTGTAGATATACCCTGTTTCCCCAAAAATAAGACAGTGCCTTATATTAATTTTTGCTCCCAAAGATGCGCTAGGTCTTATTTTCAGGGTATGTCTTATTTTTCCATGAAGAAGAATACGGTACACATTTATTGTTAAATTAAAATAAAGGAAATGTATTACCTGTATAGGGTATGGTAGTATGGTAGTTGTCAACACAAACCAGACAAACTGTGAATCCTACAGTATCAAGAATTTACTCATTTATTCAATGACAATCATGTCATCATCTTCTGGAACATCATCATAACAATCCAATTCCTGAATTTTCTGGTGAATTTCTTGTGACTCCATTTCTTTCAGAATCAGTGGACCAAACCTCTCATATTTAGCAATAGCACTGTCTTTAAATGAGTACTTCTTGTCAAGGTAGCCTGCTCGCAGTGTATTTGCAATGCAACTGTCAGTGATTTTCTCCCATGAATTCTTCACCCAAGTCACAATTTTTTGCAGTTTAGGTTTCACAAAGTTTCTGAGACAGAGCCTAGGGGGGGCCTTATTTCCAGGGGGATGCCTTATATTTCACTCAGAAGGAAACCTGTAAGTAGGTCTTATTTTGGGAGGATGTTTTATTTTCGGGGAAACATGGTAGTAGTTAAATATATTCTTAATTTTTTTCCTCTTAACTGATTAAAAATTCATAAAACTGTATTGTTGTGCTTATAACTAATAAATGTTTCTGTTTGTAATAATGATTACACAAATAAAGGGGCAAGAAATAAAACTATATAAAAAAAGAACTTATAGACATAGCTTTAAAGTTGTGCTGGTCATACATTCATATGTTATAAAATACAAAATATATTAAATCTCCCTAGTAACCCCCCGCCCCCCCATTCTGTTTCTTGGGATTATCAGTTTCTTATGTGTCCTAGAGTCAGCCTATGCAGTTAATACTACTAACCTGTGAACTCCTTTGAAGGTTCTATAGAATCTATAACCAATTACAATGGCCCCAATGTCTTCCTAGCTTTGATCATTTAAAATCAGCACCCCTTCAGGTTCAGGTGTGAGGAAAGGCATGACTTTCTCCATTTCTCTGCTCTAAATCCTTGCCAAACTTGTGTAAGTGGTTATAATTGTAGTATTTGCCTTTTAAAGCACCGGTTTAACAAAAGCTCTTTAATTGTAGCTGTTCTTCCCCCTGTGGAACATTCTTTGTGGTTTTCATTTACCATTAGCCAGTGCCTTAGGCGGTTACTAGGAGGGACTGAACTGAGTTGCTTTTGTTATTACCTGTGGTTTGTGAATCAGCTTACTGCCTCTAAAACAATTATGGAAGGAAGCTATTATTTTGCATAGAAACTTGAATATATTTAAAAGAAAATGAACCACATATTTTCTCCTGGCTTCCTTTGCTTTCAAAGAATGAAAGACTAAAAAGGTCGCAAAGAGGGATGAGGGAAGGAAGAAGGGGGTAGGTTGAAAGTAAGAGAAAGTGAGAGCTAAAGATGGAGAGGGAGAGACAGGACTTGAAAGAAGCATGATAATTCTGGAAGATTGGGAAAATGACATATAAAATTTTGCAGAACAAGCAGTTAGATTATTTTATTATCTTGAGATTTCCCAAAATGATAGGATTTGTGTTGACATACTATGCCAATCCACATCAGCCTGAAGAGATCAATTTTGAATAGCTTCATTCTTTTAAAGATATATAATAAGCTCTGTGAGTATTCCTGGGGAAATGATGCAGTATAATAAAATCATTGTTTGTGTGTATGTGTTTGTCCCAGATATGTCATATGTGGTTTTGATTCCCAGTTGTTTGGGAAAAAAAAATAATAAAATCCAAGCTGAAACTAAAACATAAAGCATGTTTTCTTTGACCTACTTTATATGTAGCTAATAAGAGAGATTTTCCCCCCCTCTACCCTCCATAATTCTAGTATTTCAACATTATGGGTATGCCTTGTGTGTCACAAATAGCTCTGAAAGTTTTAATGTAACTAATACTTAAGAAGAAACCATATTTTACTAGTTGTTGTGCTAATAACTATATTCCAATTTAAGCACATCCTTTTTGGAAGCAGGTAGAGTATATTTAAATTGGTAAGTAGTTAGCATAGAATTTCACAGATTTTAGCAGACAAGCTAATAAAATTGTCATCAATGACATGTTTGTGATAGAGTTTCAGAAAGAATTTTATATCCAAATGTTCTAAAGCAATAAGCATAGGTGAGATTATTTTTGTTTAAGGAAAAAAAAAGTGAAAACAACTCTTTCTTAGTCTTTCAATCACATTTTTACTCTGATTCATTTTGGAATAACTTTAAAGATTTTGTACAACTCTATACAATTAAGTATAATTAAACAATAGCTGCACAGTCAAAATGTAAAGTCAAATAATTACTTTGATAATTTCATCAATGTGAATTGAATGCCAGGCTATCACTAACATCCATTCTAGATTTATTTTTGTCTACAACACAGCTTTAGTCACGAATACTCCAAGTTCAAAAACTCTAATAGCTCATTATTGACTCTGCCTGGCATTCTTTGTTCTTCAGTTCTGATCTTGACCTGTTTCAATGGCCTCAGTTCCTACAATCTCCGCCACACCACTCCAGACCTCTTATAGTCCCCAGGCACTGGTGCCCACAAAGAGTAAAAATGTTCTGCTGACATCTTAGATGTCACTGTTCTTTCAGGTTGTCTATTCCTGGATTCAGGGTAAATGGCTCATTGATGCTTTATTCTTTTGTTTTCTGGATTTCTATTAGTAGCTCAGCCTAAACACAGAGGGGAGGACACCCAGGATATACCAGAGTATTTGGTTTGATTCTGATGCTAGATACTGGAAGGATCTAAGCTTGATTGAACCGTGATGACAAGATAATTGAGTGGTCCCAAATGCAACTAGAGATCTTCCTTGTGCCCATAAGTGGGTGATAAATTCCATAGCTACCGAGAGTAGTAGAGTTCACCAAAAGATGAGAAAATTATCTGGCAAGAGCTCTTGGGCATCATCCCCAAATTATAAACTGAATGTCAAATTTCAAGTTCATTCTTTTAATATCTCATTGAAAAAAATACTTATTATTATAGAAAACTTGTTTTTAAAATTCAATTGCATTTTAATTTTATAGATAATAACACTCAGTTTTAAGGGAAACTTCTCCAAGTACCTTTTGATTTCCCAAATTATTGACAAAATAATAAAGGAGAAATTCATTTATCCTTTCAATAAAAATTGGGTACCTCTAAGGTTGAGACTGTGCTTATGCCTGGAAAAGGTCATTGTCAGTAGAGTCAAGCATAGAACAGTTGACATTGATTACTGATTAGTAGCTATAGTATCCCCTAAAATTTATTTAACGTTCCAGTGGTGGTAAGCCTTTGGGATAGTAGCCATAACTTCCCTTTTTGTGTGTAGCATTGGCATGTCTATGATGACATTCATTACATTTGGCTTCAGGATGGCCTTCACACCAATTGCAAATTCATCATTGTCATCTCCTGCCATGTGAGCATGAGCAGCTCCTCTAAATGTCCCAGAGGAAAGAAGCCATCTCCCATTTTATAGCATTGCACCGTCCATGTCCCAGCATTCAGTCTTATGTGATAGAATTGTTTTCTTACCCGAAAGTCACATGCCAGTTAACTAATTTCAGTTTCTGGACTAGCAAACAGTTGACAGTTTTACCCAACCAATATACCTCTTTCTCCTTAGCCCCCAAAACTCTTACCAAAGTCTCAAAATTGAACTCCAAAAATGAAATAAAAAATGGACATAATTTATGTTGTAGAATATTAGGCAGGTATAAAAGAATTTTAACTTAACCAACTAGAAAATTGTCATATAAGCCAAGTATCAACATATCAACATAGCAAACAATGATATCTATGCAAAGTCCATTGGAGTCCTGAACAATCAACAAAGAATTTTTAGCCTTCAAGAATTGGTTAGGAAGATTCTTTAATGGATATATATATATATTTTTTGGATTTATTCTAGTACCAGATATCTACATCTTCCTCTTCCAATAATGTCTAATTCCTTTTGGTAATCTATGTGATTCAGAGATGTCTCCATTACTGCTCCACTTGGATCATGTGACCTATATTAAGTCAAACTGAAGATTCTGGAAGAAGTGATTGGTTTAGTGGTGGGCATGTGACTTAAGGCAAACCCATTTGAGAGATTATCAGTCTTTAACTGAATCTTGTTTTTACTATATATGAATAAAGAAGTAGGTGGCCTCATGAGTGGAGGAAAACTGGGCTTAGAACAAGGCAACATAATAAACAAGTGGGAGATGAAAAGAAACTTAGTTCTTGAAAATCTTTCTGATCAATCTATTTCTAAAGCCAATCTGATTTCTGGACTTTTAAAGAATTTTTAAAAAAATATATTTTATTGTTTTTTTACAGAGAGAAAGGGAGAGAGATAGAGAGCTAGAAACGTCTATGAGAGAGAAACATCAACCAGCTGCCTCTTGCATGCCCCCTCCTGGGGATGTGCCTGCAACCAACTTACATGCCCTTGAGCAGAATCGAAGATGGGACCTTTCAGTCCACAGACCGATGCTCTACCACTGAGCCAAACTGGTTTCGGCTGATTTCTGGACTTTTAGATGCATGACCTCCTCCCACTCCTGAAATTTTCTTTATTGTTTACCACAATTTGAGTCAGAATTCCCACTATTTGCCATAAAAACTCCTAATTAATGGCCATTCTTATATATTCTTATATTAACATACTTGTATAAGTATTTATTTTTATCCCAAGGTTTGCTTCTATAACAATCAAATGCTCATTTCATAGTTTTGTGTCTATCTGTAATAGTCTCAGTTAATTGTAGATGTATTTTTTTCCAATCTAGTTACCATCTAGTCAATAATTATCTACAATATATCTACAATGTGCAAGCAAGGTATTTAGGCACTGTGATAAAATTAGAGTTGTACATACAGGAAACACCAGCCTTCTGGAGGCACTCACTCTAGGATGAGCGGTCAGGAAAAGATAATTTATGTATGAGAGATCTTGCCTATGGCCTTTCCCCCCACCCTCCCTCAGCATAAGACCTTTCTTTTTTCTTTTTTCCATTAGAATCTCTACTGGAAGGTGAATTGCCATAGAGTCCCTTATGACAGGAAGTAATTAAGAAAAAGTTTAGTACATTGCCCAAGAATGCATGTGCAACCAGGAATTGGGTCTGGGCTCTATTGCTCACATGACAAGCTTCATTTTCCTTATCTGTAAAATGGTACATACATTCAGAATGGTCTTGAGGATAAAATGGGGAAAACAAATGCATACAATAAGAACTGAACAAAAAGTAGCTATTATAAGCTTTGGAAAACCCAAATTTTAGAGGAAAGAATTCGAAGCTGCTGATAACAATAAATGTCAGACCTAGGTCTTAGGGCAATCCTTCTTACCCTCATCATCGGTGACATATTTTTCATCTCTGCCATGCATATTGTCAGAAATGATGTTATGAGCAACAATATCTCTTGTAATTATAGGTACAGCTCTGTAACCCCTTTTGTTGCCTTGAAAAGAGGAAACTAATTCTTCCAGCCTGTTCATGCCAGGTTGTGGGCACCACAAGCCAGGCAGAGTCTATGTCAGAATGTGAGTGTTACCCCGAGACCGGTTTGGCTCAATGGATAGAGCGTTGGCTTGGGGACTGAAGGGACCCGGGTTCGATTCCGGTCAAGGGCATGTACCTTGGTTGCAGGCATATCCCCAGTAGGGGGTGTGCAAGAGGCAGCTGATCGATGACTCTCTCTCATTGATGTTTCTAGCTTTCTATCTCTCTCCCTTCCTTTCTGTATAAAATCAATAAAATATATTTAAAAAAAAAGAAAAAAGAATGTGAGTGTTACATTTAATCTCAGGTACAAAGTTGTCTGATTTTTATAATAACCAATGAGGAGTTAAGGTCAGAAATGAAGGCTGGGGCCAAACTACTACACAGGGGAAATGTTCAAGGTCAAGGATGGTGCTGTGTCTGTAGGTCCAGAAAGGGTAGTACTGTCGAGCAGTGAGGATTCCACGCTTACCATTTAGGAAATGGTAAAAGTTCATGCTTCAACCCAACAATTAAGAGAGAGAGCAAACCAAAAGACTGAAAATTTAGTCTATAAGCATAAACTCATGATTACAAATAAAGTATTTTTATGATAATACACTTTAATTAAAAAGTCACTGGGCATTAATAGAATAAAACTGTATTTTAAGTCAATATGAATATGTTCACTTTTTAAAAAGAGATAGTGGGAAATCTTCTGACTTTTCAGAATTTTGGCATTGTTATAATATGACAGATTCTATATTCTAATCAAAATCCATTGGACTAAAACTGCTGTTCTAAACACATTTTAGAAGAAAAAAAATCATTGCTCAAAATGCTTTATCCCCCCCCCCCCATTCTGAGGTTTTCTTCTAACCCCAAATCTTTGAAAACATCAATAATTTATCACAAAGCAAATAACACTCTAACACAAAATTTTTCTTACACATATAAAAAGCCACCTGGATCCCACCTTCCTCAATTCCCATTGTTTTTCAGTCCTAAGAAAAATGAGAAAGTGCTGATTAAAAAATAAAAGCCCATTTGTTTCTCCTGGATGTCTTTGAAGATGTCTGCAAATTATATGGCTTGCTTGCGCTTACCACAAGAGAATGTGTGGCACCAGCCAAGATCAGCATCATTTCCTCAAAGGAAAACGTACCTTAGGTTTGGGGAATGTTTTAAATTGCTTATGCGTCGCATCCCAGCCTTAGCACTCACCCTCTGGGTAAGCTGCCCATTTATAATCATGGTTTAGACATTCTTGCCTGTCCCTGATGCAGCTAGCCTCTTAATGGCCTCTTCCAGGTAAAGATAATTGGCTACTTGCAAGCTTCTAAATGTATCAGTTAAAAAGGAAATTCAAGAAACAAACCTAGTGTATTTCAGAGTGACTCTATTATGGAGGCAGATGAACTGTCGTGTAGACCTGCACATTAATGAAACCTGGAATGCCTTGACCTATGATTATACTATTACTTCAAAGCTTCTGACTTAGAAAAAAAAAAAAAAAAGGAAATGCATGAGTTAGGCAGACTTAATGCAGCCAACTAGCAGTTGGAAAAGTTGGAAAAGTGGTAAAAAGTTAGCCTGACACTATATTCCCTTACATTAAAGAATGAGAACTGCGAATGAGCTGTGGGCAATGATTTAGAAGGGGAGAATGGAGGAATTGGATTAGCTATCTCTACATATTGATTAACAGCTTTTAAGCCCATCAGTCATACTTTAATTTCTATGTGTGGTGTGTTTAGCATGAGCTCCCAATCCACCTGATTTGATTACCTCACCGCCCGTAAAAGAATCAGCAGCGAGTGGTTAAAATTGTAATTAGAATCGGGCAGTAATTTGTGCTGGGAGGGATGGGTGAGGGCAAAACCTCTTGCCCCTTCTGTATAAGTGTTTCGGTAGAGATGATGAATAATAATTACATTTTGGCCAATTGCCTCTGAGATAACAGAAAGTGTGTATGTGAAGAAATAATAATTTTTTTTTTTTTTTTTTTTTTTTTTTTTTTAGATATTTGAACTCTATATCTTCCTTTTCCACAAATTGGTCAGAAAAGAACAGAAAGAGAGTTTGTGACTCACAGTCTTTAATTTCAATGGGATTGGAAAGTGGTCAGAGGTGAGTACTGTCTTGAATAGTCAATGTATATCCCATTAATTTTTGTTTTATTGACTTATAGCCTCAGAGAAAAAAAAAAGTAGTGCCTAGAATGTAAATGAACTTCAAATTCTATTTTTAAATTTAAAAAATATATTTTTGGTATGATCTTGTTGGAATAGATGTTTCCTGTGAGGGTTTTAATAACTATGATTTGCTTGGTTTAGTTTTAGTGTAACATTTATTCCCAGGAAAGGGTCACTTTGCAATCTTTGTTCAAAGCATCTAGTTTATTTATAGGTATACTTTACATTAGCTTCAGGTTCCAAGAGACAAATATCTTGGAAAAATTTTGATGTTTTTGCATTAGCTGTCCTGTTATAAAATATATCATGATACTGTTCTTAAGATGTGTTTTGAATTTTTTTTTCTTAAAGCAAATAAATTCATTAAATCCAAGATGCGTGATGAAAATTCCAGTCTTAGATGAAATAACACTGGAAAGCAATGCAACTGAGTGGAATGAGATCTGTCCATTTGGCATAAGGTGCCACCAGTGGAATTAGTTTCACCAAATTCACAGGGGAACACACCAAAATAGGGAAAGCTGCATATCTTTCAGACACTGAACAGTTTCATTGCATCCATTTCAACACGAGTGGACATGTGATTGCACACAGACTAAAACCAAAACAAACCAAAACCATGCATGACAATGATCATGGCCTTTGGTCATAAATCTAAAAGCAGATACATGATCATATCACATCCTGCTTCCACCCCATGAGCCTCATCTCTTAGAGCAGGTTTCTGTCTTGAATCTGTTCTCTCTCTCTCTCTCTCTTTCCCTCTCTCTCTCTCTCTCTCTCTCTCTCTCTCTCTCTCTCTCTCTCTCTCTCTCTCTCTCTCTCTTTTTCTCTTTCTCCTTTCCCACTACAACTCATCTGTCATCCCAACCCATATTTACCTATACTTTCAGCCATTGCTAATCTCTATGGAGCCCCTGTTTCTGAAAGTCCAGCAATTTCTTCCCTCATCCCCTGCTCAGATTAATATCTTGGTTCATTAACTACTTGTGCAATAATTAAAGCCTATCTTGATATAGTATTGTAGAAAGAGCCCTGACTTGGACTTTTATACTTGTCAATTACTTGGGTACTTGACAAGGTAAGGTAGTACCTCTTAATATCTCTGAGCCTCCAGTCGCTGAAATGTAAAATGAGGAAGAGCTTGAGAGGGCCTTCAAGCTCTAAGTCCTTGTACAATTCTTTCTGCCCATATAACTTAGCATTTTCATGTTTCTTGCTCAGCAGTTATTTCCTGTATGGATACTCAGTCTCTCTAATTAGACTGTAAGATTTCTAGGAGCATAAACTAGCATTTTTTTTCTGATGTACCCTCCTTCACACTCCCACAGACACGCACACAAGCACACACACATACATATGCACACTGTAGCTTCTAGCACAGTTCTAAGTATATTATAGGTATTCAATCAATGTTCTTTGATTAGTTTACTGAAGCCCTTTTGGGCAGATTTTTATTTCCTGTCACTACTACCAACAATAAAGCTAGTGCACAAGTAGACGCATAAAGCAACTATCCAGAAAATTAATAGATTAAAAAAATAAAAATAGAACAACATGACAAAAATGACTGTACAATATGTGTTACCCAGTAATTATCTACATCAGTAATTTGTTCCATGACTCTTAATTGATACCAATAATTAAAAGTGCAACTGGGGGTGAAGGGAAGGACTCTGGGGATGAATCTAGAGATTTCTTTGAAGAAATGATTGTTAATTTGGGAGGGGGTGGCAAATGGTGCACTTTAAGAATCTGAGGTCAGCTATGGGCTTTCTTCAAGGTTCACAGAATTCTTACAGCTTGTTATATGAATGCCCTGTTTTCTTAAAGCCCATATGTGGATCCTATGTTTAATTTTTAAAGGGGCTGTGCTGGAGATGATAGTCATCGCTGCTCCCCCGAGGGCCCTTTGGAAGCGGGAGACTCTCCTTCAGGACCTCTGATTGGACCAGAAGTAGATGTGTCTTAATAATCTATGTAAGACCTAGTTTAAACAAACGAACAAACAAACAAAAAAGCTAGTTGGATTTCCTCCTTGGGATTTTAAAATTGAGGCAAATTTTAAGCTTAAATCAGTTGGTGGTATATTCTAGAATAAGAAATCCTTTTGATCTTGGGAGATGAAAGGGACAATTTTGAACCATGATACACTGATGAGAAAGCAAAGGAAGGTGTTTGGTAGAGGGATGGAGGCACAGAGAAACACATACAGAGAAAGATAATGAATAGCATGCATAGAAGCAAAACCAAGACTCACATGGCCTGTAAGTAAAAGAAAGTATGGCTTAGGTTATAGGTAGCTTTCCAATGCTCAAGAGACCCATTTGTACTGCATTTGCTATTCCTGGATGCTGTCCAAACTCTGAGACTTTGACATCTCTCATATCTCCCTCCCTCACGTCCCCCCCCCCACACACACAAGCACACACACACACACACACACACACATATATATGCACACCCCCCAAAAAAAACATATATGCACACTCAACATTTTCTTGAACTAATTTTAAATTGGTCTATTTCTCATAGCCAAAACCTCTCTAACTAGAATAAGCAGTAATCAGTTTTCTATGCTGTTTATATATGGTAGAAAGTAGGAGCGTTTTTTTTTTTTTTAAATTGGAAATGTTTATGATGTAAATATTTTCATAAGATATTTAGAAGATAAAGATTCTATGTGATGGCTAAAGCTTTTTGTAATCCTAAATTTTTAATATCTAGATTATTCCTTCTGAATAATTTGTAATTTCATTTTCATGGAAATAAAGAAAATTATATTTATAGGCAAAAGTTTATTGGTGTTTCAAAGAATTACATAAAAACAAACTATATGCTTCAAAATAAATTTTTCTTCTATATAATTTTTCAAAAACTTCCAAACAAGCCATTGTAGATATAAACAAGTAAAATAATTTTCTAGCAAACACATTTTGCCTAATAAAACATGTATAGAGTAGCAACAATTATGTTTTCTATTTGAAGGGATACAATCTTCAATGAAGAATCTTTTATGATATTTGAAATCTTTAGCTTTTGTATTATTATCTATAATTCTTGCATACAGTGTCCTTACTTTTTAAACATCTTTTCAGCTATTTGCTGAATAGATGTTTTCAGCTATTTTCAGCTATTTGTATAATTCTTGCATACAGTGTCCTTACTTTTTAAACATCTTTTCAGCTATTTTTATCCTTGCAAATCTCACTGGTAAGCCTAATTTATTCTGTGGTACACATTCAAGTAGTACATAGTACATATTAACACAACTTTTGTTAACTATAAAGAACTTTCTATGGGCTACTCTAATGTTCTACCAGGGATTATAGTCAGAAATTTATCCCTTCTTGAAAAATAATATATTACACACTGTTTTTTTTTTTTAAAATATATTTTTTATTGATTTCCAAGAGGAAGGGAGAGGGAGAGATACAAACATCAATGATGAGAGAGAATCATTGTTCGGCTGTCTTTTGCATGCCCCTTCCTGGGGATCCAGCCTGCAACCCAGGCATGTGCCCTGACCTCCTAGTTCATAGGTTGACACTCAACCACTGAGCAACACCAGCTGGGCTGCAATGTTTGTTTTTTGTTGTTGTTTTTATGGATTTATTTTTACCCAGGGGCATCCATTAAATGAAATGCATGCAAATTTAGTGTGGTTTTGTGACTGCCTTTGTGGGTCATCCACAGGATATCTCTTCTTCTCTTCATTCTAGATGCAAAGATACTATTCATTATAGCAACACGAGGCTATACCAAGGAAAAAACATACATGGAACCTGTGCCTTTTAGCAAGAATATAAGTCATGTGCTTCCACAATAAATTTTCAAAAATGTCACTGCAGTCTGGTGGTTCTGCTGAACACACACCTTCTGGAAGTCGTTCAGTCATTCTTCTTTCAAATATATTTGAATTTCTGCTAGACCCAGGAGTACACAAAGAATAAGTCAGATAAAGAGACTATCCTTTGAAAAGTTCTTCCACTGTAGCATTGATACAAATAAAGCCAAAATATAGAATACTGGGGTTACTGCAAGGCACCTAAATATTTCTGAGAAACAACAATCATATCTACTAGTAAAAGAAAGAATTTGAAGGCCTTGATTATCTCAAAAAAGAAAACATGCAGTTCTCTGTATAACTTGCAAAGAATAAGCATTTTAGAGGTGAAAGTATCGGTATTATTTTGGTTGTATCAATAACACTCATGAAATTGGGTAATCTGATTCAAAATAAGCACTCAATAAATTGGTAACATCTTCAGAGCAGATAAAGAATGACAGGTTAAGTACCTTGCAAATTTAAAGCCAATTAAAATTATTTAGTATTTTGTTTCATGAATATGCCTAAATTTGAGACTTGAAACTACAATTTGTACAGTTCTCTTTTAAATGAAAAGATAAAAGTATTTCTCAGTGTTCATTACAAAGTTAAATGATGTTTCTAAATAAATCCTGTTGACGGGTATGTGTGAATTTATAGAAGGTAGCTTTGAACTACTGAGGTGACATTAAAAGTTTTGATATGGCGGGGGGGGAGTAGTTATCATGATGAAGAATTTTGTGACTTTTAGTGGAAAGTAATTTCTGAGTACAATTCATTCCCTGAATCATTTTACAATGGCTATAACTCTGCTATATAAAGGTGATACTTGCCAATTATGACCAATCCAATAAATATTGATGAAGCAAATATTTCCAGTTTTAGGAGATGTAACTACCAAACTAAAAGCACTCATAGAACAAAATATTTTAACTGGATACTTACTTTTGCAAGAATGTTCAAAAATATATATCTCCTTTTTTATTTATAGAGAAACAGCTAATTTATTCCTGAATAAATTGTTTTTATCCTGATGTTTATTTTTATACTTTCATGGCATAATAAGTACTGCTTTGAATGAAGATATTGAGTCATAAATAAAAGTTAAAGTAGCAGAGGGTTTATCTATCCCTGATGTCTCTAAGCTGAAAACAACTATTTTGGGAAACATTAGAATTTTTGTTTTTGTCTAAAAACATTGAATTTTTGTTTTTGTTATTAAAACTCAGACATTTTACTAAATAATTATAAAAGTTAATTTATTTAATCAGTAGTTACTATAATTATCTTCTATACAGGACATTGTAGTAGGTACAGTAAGGAAACAAAAGTTGTTTTGTCCTTAAGACACTTCAAATCTATTGGTGGAGATACATGCACACAAACAACTTTAATAAAAGATAATATATAATACACAGTGATAGAAGTATAATAAAAATATGTTGTTATCCCAAAAAGAAAAGTGTTACCATTGTAATTAGCTAGTTATTAATATCAGAAAAGGAGCAAAATGGAGGCCAGACGTTATAAGCATTACCATCTGGGCAGTTTCACCAGGAAGCTGCCATTGCACACTCCCCAGGAAACCACTGGTCCATTCCCTGCAGATCCCTGGGAGAAGGGACCAGACAAGTGGGAACATGCACAGTGAAGTAGGGGTGATGTAGGGAAGGTACCTTTCAGTCTAACCTGGAAACAAAGATAACTGATGGATAAAGAGCCACTATAAGCCTGTAAACTCCTGAAGGCTTAATTGGTTATACTCTTAATTAAAATCCCAAGCAAAGAAATTCTCTCTCTGGTTCTTCTCTTGTTCCTCTGGGTTTGCTCCTGCCTCCTTGCAGTTGCCCATGTTCCTGGAATCCATGGGCCATGTGGACCCTACCCGCAATGGATTATCCCTGTGAAATTATCCTAATGTTAGATGGACTGTGCAAATACCAAACGGATAATAGCTTTAATCTTACCTGTGCTGAAAGCATAATGGGATTTTTCCTTGGCAGGATGAGGGGAATGGGACCTTGGAAACTCAGGGGATTTGATTCCACAGAAATAAAACTTTTTACTCTACCTCATTCTTCTCTGCAAGTCTCAGAAAATTATTTTTCTCATGACACTGCAAGAAGCCCACTTCCATTGGCAACAATGGTCGGGGGGAGACACAGAGAGCACTCCACCAATAACAAAAGGTCAAAATGAAAGGCAAGAAGCCTTTAATTGAGATCTAAAAGAACAGCTATTTTTGAAGCAGGGATCCAGGCAGAAACCCAAATAGTGTTCCCATAATGAGGTGACAGTAAGGAGCATTTATAAGAAAGGGAAGGGGACTAATTACATGAATAGAATGAAGGAATTTCTATAGGTGTTAATAAGCTAAGGAAGGAATTTCTCTAACCTAATATAGTGATTTTAATGAAACCAAGAGTCTTGTAACTCTGATTTGATTTGAACAGTAGTTTTAAAGCAATCATATCTGGGTACCCCCCCCCCCCCCCCCCCGCCGCCCCCGCCGCCGGCTACCTCTCTATCAGGGTACTTCACTAATGTGACCATAGTCTCTCACCTTGATGATCATTGATATATGAGGCAGCAGAAGATAATAGCTCAGTTATGAATCAACGTCACAAGGTTTAAACCCCTGGCAGGCTAAAAATAACATCTTAATACAAGTATGTTCCAGCTCCTCACCCTAAGGTGGGAAGACCCCTGGCTACCTCTCCTTGAAACCTGTTCTGGAAGTAGGAGTTGACCTTGGAGTTGTCCTCAAGATCTGAAGAAATGACTTATTACCCTAATCTCACCTCTGACCAATCAGCTCCTAACAGAACACTGAACTTATAACCCATGGTGTCTTGTGATTCTTCCCCAATAAAATCTGTAACCTACACACCATCAAGGAATCAGGTCTTTCAGACACAAGGTCACCATCTCCAGATTGGCCATTTCTAACAATTCATTTTCTTTACTGCAAAACCCTGCTCTTGCCTTTTTTTTTTTTTTTTTTTTTTTTTTTTTTTTTTTTTTTTTTTTTTTCCCAGAGCACCCAGCAGATTATCTTAATAATTGAGGCTTAGTACACTAATTCTAAAAAATGTCTTTAATTTTCAATTTTATAGTCATGTGACATATCAGGTGCTCCTCTGGGATGGCAGCTCTGATTCCATTTTAAAGTGGCTTTGCTTATTTTAATTTTACAATGTGTACTGAGAGACAAAGATAAGTTTTTCTTAGGAAAGAATAAATATTAAGTAAAACTATACATGAATAACCCTGGCTGGTTTGGCTCAGTGGGTAGAGCATTGGCCTGCAGACCAAAGGATCTGGGTTCTATTCTGTTCAAGGGCACATATCTCAGTGTAGGGTCCTCCCCAGCTGGGGCCCTGGTTAGGGCACACGCAGGAGACAACCAATCAATGTGTTTTTTTCATATTGATGTTTCTTCTCTATCTTTCCCTAGCTTTTCAATTCTCTCTAAAAATCAGTGAATAAATATCATTGGGTGAGGATTAAAAAAAACATATATATATATATGAATGGTAACATTCCAGGTCCACTTTGAAAATTGAGTAGAATTTTGGCATAAGCAACATGAAGGAGGACTCCTGGAGAAAGGCGTAGAGGAGACAGTGGTGTGGAACTGAAAAAATTCAAAGCATGTTAAAGAATTAACAGAAAACTGAAGTTAGTGAACTGTTGGTTTCTTTGGTGCTTAATACTGCTGTGTACATAACTAGCTGCTTATTAGACTAAATTGAAGTGAGCTGGAATTCAACATCCATACAATAAGAACCATTTACCAACACAAGCGTTATTTTGAGACAAGTATAGCTCTGTAATTACAAGGTGGTTAGCACTCCCAGAAACCAACCATCCATTTTCTTGCCTTCAGACTGGAACGTACCTATGGCTTACACTGTTTAAATGGCATATAGGGAAAGAACTTTCTACAACTTTCTTGTAGAAAAATAATTAACATATTTTGCTGGAACATAAGTTATGGAAAGCCCTCCATATGCCATTTAAGTTTTTTCAAATTTAGCATGAATGGCTAAAGACATAATATATGGACTTAATTTTGTCATAATTTGCAATATTTTACCAGCGTTAATATGCGGAGAAAACCATCAAGTAGTGCATTCGTTTATGAGACATCTACATGCCAGGAATAAAACACCTGATCAAATGAAGAATTTATAAAAGCAAAGTAGCAGAACCCATGCAATTTGTTTCTTAGATGTTAGCCTAGTGTAACTGAAACTAGAATAATGCTTTCAATGTGGGGTTATGGACAGAGCAATTATAGGCCCATGGGTTACGGATGTTGACTTTGCCACCCTCTGGCTGTGTACTTTAGACAAGGGCCCCAACAGCTCTGTACCTCGCTTTGTATAAAGTGGCCATTGCTTAGGTCTTTGAAATTTTAGATACTTTTTAAAGCAACAAAATGAGCATTAAACATTTTTTTTTTTTTTTTTTTTTTTTTTTTTTTTTTACTGTTGTTCAGTTTAAAACTTCTCCAGATTGTCAAGATTAAAACAAAGGAGCAGAGCCATAAATCTGAAGACTTAAATGTGAAAAGAATGTGTCAAAACAATATTGTTCTCCTAAATCCCTTTCTAAAGGTGTAAATTGCAATCTGACACAACTGCCATTCTGAGTTGCCACACTGGGTTCTTTTGCTTAACAATGGGTTTAATCAGACAAAAAGCTCCTGGAAAACAGGAAAACAGATGGGCCATCAACTTTAAATGTGCAAGCCTGGTAAAATAGTCTGTTAGCCGCAGGCAAGGCAGTTGTGACCCAAGAGCAGGAGAAATTGTGGAGGAGGAAATTTAGGAAGTTGTCTCTTAGTATGGTCTCACGAACATAGTGAACAAAGGTAGATGTGACTAAACTCAAATATTTAGTATAATATAATTTATAATAAAAATCCTTAATTTGAAAATAGTCAATAAATTTGGGTGGCTTTCTTTCAAAGTACAATATTTATTTATTGACTGGCTGTATCATAAACTTATAAACTATTTTTTAAATCCATGGATATGTGGTGACATTGAGATTCATTAATTAGTTCCTATTGTTACATTTTGAAGCCCAGGTGTCATTCATATTAAAGTCTATGGTACCAAAACTAGATTGTGGTGACAGAAAAGGGGCCACATACTAAACCTGACAAGTTCAGGGGAGGCCTGCATGGTGGGCTTTATAAACTCAGAGACCTAAAGTAACTGCAAAGGGTGGTCTGAACATAAAAATATTTCTAATTGAATGTAAGTCATAGAAGGTAATCATGTCCTAGGCCAGTAGCTTCCTTGACAAAGGTCAATCCTTACCTTAAGTGAGCCTTTCTATTGTCTTTTTGCCTCTAAGATAACACACCTTTGAAATGTCGGAGCAATTTCCTTTTCCAGTCCATCATAATCTCCCACCTGAGCAGGAGACCATAGGACCCCTCAGTATTATCTTATTGCCCAAATGTACTATAAATGCTACCCAATAATAGGTACTATGTGTTTCTCTGATGTTGTCATAATAACATGGTTATTAGTTAACAGGAAAGAAGCGAAAGGGAAAACCAGATAATATAGGCATGTAACGTGTACAGCTTTGCCAAAAACTGCGTTTCATACTTTTCAAGTCTGTTCCGCATTGATCAATAAGGAAAGGGACTAGAGAGAGAGGTAGTTTAGACGCTTGCCAGTAAGGTCAGAGTGACTGCAAAGATTCCTACCTGCTTGTCTGTCAGTCACACCTGCTAGTCAGTCAATGGCCAGAATAGGCGTGGCCACTGCAAGTGCCTGAATATATACCTTCCAAACAAAGGAATTTATCTACTCTCCCTCTCTCTTCTCCATCTGGTGTCTGGTGCGCACCGGGTTCCTGGCTCTCCTGTGTCAGGGGGATGCTCTCCCTTGTGCCCACATGGTGCATGGTCATGTTGGACTCCACACACGGATTAATATACTTTAATTAGCTTGGTTTCCATTCCAGCTGCGACATGGAATGGAAACTCTGGACACTGGCCCTGCTTCTGGCTCTGCTGAATTCCCAACAGCTCCTCTTTTAGGACTATCTTAGGAGAAATAGGACATTGGAAACTGAGGAATGAACTCCATGACAATAAACTCTTCTACCAATTCTCATTCTCCCCTGGGGGCTTCTGAAAATTCTTATCTCAGCAATGTTTCTAGAACTCCACTCTCAGGAACAATGGAGGAATGCCACTTGTGTATTCCTCCAGCTATATCTCCATTTTACATTTTGTCTAGTCTTAGAGATTTTCCTACCTTGCTTTCTCCTGCCTCCCTAATCTACCACCAATGGATTTCATGTAACCCCCATTGAATCACCTCCTTTGGTTCTAGTGCATAAAATAAGCTGTAAAGCTGCCATTCTCCCTATTCTCTGGAGCATTTTCTCAGTCTGCTAAGATTTTTCTTCCCAGCAATCATTATCAGTTTGATTCAGATAAACTCTAAGGCTTTTCTTTTGGCTGATGTTCTTTGGGTGACATCATTGCTGTTTCAACCTTTCCTGGAAACATTATCTTAATCAACCAGCCTGAAGTTTTCTGTTCAATCACCAGTAAGATAACCTGTCACTAAGGCCCTCTCCATTCCCCCTGTAGAAAAAAGAGGCAAGATTTATAAAAACTCTTGTTATTCTCTTCCCTCCGAGGAAGATGTCCTGGTCTAAAAATAAAACTTCGTTGTTGTTATTGTTGTTAATAGCTCCCTTGACTCACCCTTTTTCCTCATAAAACCTTTACAATCCTTCTGAGTACCCTTCTAGCTGTTAGATTGGTTGTTGTTGGATTACCGAATTATATAATAAAGACAATTAGATCATAACACTTACTCAGTTGAATTTTATCTTTTAACATAACTCAGAAGATTTTCTGTTTGGGTCATTTGATTGCATGGAATAAAACAGAGTAACCATTGAAAAAATAAGATTTAAAATGTTTGTTTACCATAGAGGTTAACTTCTTTTGAAATAATGTGACTACTAATTTAAGGTGAGACCTTCAATTCATATCCTATACTTATTTTTACATAAAATTAATGCTTTATTCTATTCTAGTTGCAAATTATCTATGCTGAAAAATTTTTAACATTATTTATTTTATACATGATATTATATATGTGAGAACATATTACTTTCAACCATACAAAATTTTCATTTGGTTGCTAAAGAGCAGTTGAATATTACCAATTAGTTTTTTTTTAATTGGAATACACAAGCACATGAATTACTGACAATAACTTCCTTGTTGGACAGAAGCATTGTGTGCTACTTCTACTTTGCATCTCTTTATTTTCCACACAGCTGAGCCTACTGCTATTGACAGTTTAGTAAGTGTTTGATAAATACTTGTTGACAAATTGTTGTCAGATTGATTAAATAGACTGTGAGACTGACTTCTAAGTTGCTCAACCAAATCTGGATATATAAGAAGTGTTTAGCCATCACAGGCAGAGAATAAATAGATAAGATTGAGAAGAGAGAAATGAATATTATGTGCACAGTCCCGTGTGTGTGTGTGTGTGTGTGTGTGTGTGTGTGTGTGTAAGAAATATAAACGAAGCCCTGGCCAGGTGGCTTATTTGGTTGGAGAATCATCCTGTATACCAAAAGGTTGCATTGGATTTCCAGTCTGGGTCCATACCTAGGTTGTGGATTTGATCCCCAGTTGGGGCGCATATGAGAGGTAACTGATAAGTGTTTCTGTCTCACATTGATGTCTGTCTGTCTGTCTGTCTCTCTTCCTCTATCTAAAATCAATAAAATAACATCCTTAGGTGAGGATTTAAAAAATGTGAATGGATAAGAAGATGGTTCTGGGCTGTCGAAAATCAAGAAAGAAAATCAAGTGCAAATTTTTCATCCAAAGCCCTCATGGAAGAAATAAGCTGAAATATTTGTTGTCTTCAGTGTGATTGTTATAGTGCACACCCATAATTAGTTCTTTCTGAGCTGAAAAAGCTAATTAAAAAATACCTACTCATGGCATGAAACTGATACTGATGTGTGCTCTGTGATGAATGGGCTTGATACCCAGGATTGTCATCACATCCAAACCCCTAAGGAAAAAAGATTCTGTGTCTCTGTGTGGTAGGTGCAATCCCCAAATGGCAAAAAAATGGGTAAATTAATATGCACACATATGTGCAAATTGAAATGAAGATGTCAATTTCAGGTAACAAGAAGAATTCACCACCAGCACTGACTTCTGTTAGGCAGAGCAATCAGAGAAGAGCAAGTCCATTTTTAAATTTAGACATCATTTAGATATTCTTTTCAGGTAAGTTTGCCAGCCTACGTCCCATGCAAAATCAAACCTTTTCAAGTGCATGAAATATGAAATGAGAGTGTTCAAATTCATCTTGGCAAGGTAATATGAAGTTTCTGATAGACTAGGAGAGAAAAATCTCTCTTCCCTCCTTTGGGTTTTTCCAATAGCTAAGTCAGAATTTTGTTTAGGGAATTAATTGCTCCAATATTTTCCAGTATTATACTTTTTTCTTTCTTGTTAAACATTAATTTCTTATACATTTGTGGGAAATTGTTTAGAGTAGAAACAGTGGGTATCAATGTGCTATAGTGTATTGACTGCAAAAAAAATAAAATAAAATAAAACTGAGCTATCAGAAGACAGGAGAGAAGCCATGGAGACAAAGAACAGAGATTTCAGTCATGTAGACCTGGAATTAAATATTTATTTCTCTGCTTTCACTGTGTCGCCTTGGATAACTTATCTAACTTCTGAGACTTGGTTTTCTCATCTATAAAATGGGAATAATAACCCCATCTATTGTGATGATTGAGGCAATGCATGTATTTAAAAACTTAAAACATACTAAATGGCCAATAAATGGTAACTATTTTTTTAAAGGTCTTTTGGATTGTAGCTTTGTTCAGGGAAACCAACAGCCCACAAAGATCAGGGACTTAGGTAGTCATATTCCATGCAATGAAGACCTCAGTGAAGGTTAAATGAAAGAAAAGCTCTTGTGTAGGAGAGATGGGAACATAATTAGGAGGAAGCTAAGCCCAGATAGACACCCAATATTTACTCTCGGCTTCTTGTTTGGCGTACATCTCAAAGTTCATCCACCACATCTGGAACCATCGCTCACCTTTAACTTTACAAGCAGTATTACTTCTATTTTCAACTTAACCTTTCCTCCAAATGTATTTCTTCTAAGATCTCTGTAGTTTTGCACTGGTAACCAAAATTGGACTGTTGCTATTTTGAGATTGAAGTTCAAAACCATCTCTACATAGTTTGAAAACTTGTCTAATATTTGCCAACATTTATCCCTTAGTCTCCTTTTAATCTTAGTCTTAGTTATTCACTAAATTTACTAAATACTAGATACACCAGTTAATAATGCAGATTTTTTTCAAAAGATGGAATTACACATATGTTGATATATATGTGATTTGATATGTATGCTATTTTTTTGTATTGACAGCAAGCTTCAAAACTTCATATATCAAATTTGCTAAAGACATTAACATCAGAGATATTTTTAGTCTTAAAAATGTTGAATTTTATGCCATAAAAAGAGCACTTGTGGGAAGTTTTTATTCATTATTTTGAAAAAAAAATTATTATGGTGAACATGCATTATCTCAAGATATATGCGAACACTGGCTTAAATGCTTTAAAAGTGATGATTTCAATGTGAAAGACAAAGAATGTCCAGGTCAATTAAAAAAGTTTGAAGACCAACAATTACAAGTGTTATTGTATGAAGATGCATGTCATAGTCTAAAACTCCTTGCAGAAAGATTAAACGTTGCTCAGCAAACAATTTCTGAATGTTTATAAGCAATGGGAAAGATTTTAAAGGAAGGAAAATGGGTGCCACATCAAATGAACAAAAGACAAATGAAAAAAACAAGAAGTCATCAGTAAAATGTTGCTTCAATGGCATAAAAGAGTCTTTTGTGCATCCAATTATGACTGGTGATGAAAAGTGGATTTATTTTTAGAATCCAAAATGCACAATATCATGGGTTGATCCAGGCCAACCATCATGATCAACTGCAAGGCCAAATTGCTTTGAAAAGAAGACAATGCTCTGTGTTTAGTGGGAGCTTCTAAATTGAGTTGAAACTGTTAATATTGATTCCTACTGACAACAGATAATCAATTTAAACCATGCTTTGATTGTAAAAATGACGAGAATGGGCTAGAAGACATGGCAAAGTAATTTTGCTTCATGATGACACACCATCACACACCTCAAAACCAGTTAAAGACACTCTACAAGATCTTTCCTGGGAAGTATTAACCCACCTGCCATAGTCACCAGACCTTGCTCCTTCAAATTACTACTTGTTCCAATCCATGGCACACGCACTTTCTGAGCAGCACTTCAAAACATATGAAGAAGTGGAAAATTGGGTCTCTGAAGGGTCTGCCTCAAAACAAGAGAAGTTCTATTGGGATGGTATACACCAATTACCTTAAAGATGGGGGAAATGTGTAGGTAGCGATGGACATTTCTTTGAATAAAACACTTTTGATATTTTTCTTGAAATTATGTTTTCTTTGACTACAAGATCCACCATTATTAACTGGTACACTAGTATAGTTCTACATTTGCTGCTCCTGAGACATTATTGTCATGAAACTACCCAATCAGCTGAACTCTCTTTCATTAATAATTTTAGAGAAATAGAACAGTTTTCTTTCTTAACTAATTCTCTTCTTAGAACTAGAACTTGAAGTGACCTTTAACTTTAATTGTATGTTTCCCATCCACCCATTTATCCACCTGCCATTTACTTACTTTTAACAAATATCTATTGATTACCAACTCTGTGTCAACAGTGGGGGGGTCAAGCTGACACAGTCCTGGGCTTTATGGAAATTGTAAGAGGTTGGTTACAAAATGTGATCTCACTAAATGTCTAGACAGATATTTTTTTGACTCTTGCATATCTAGATGTAATTTATCCTTCCTTGATTTTTTTTCTCCATTTATTTCCCTTATATTGTCAAGGGAGCAAAGAATACATCATAACATAAAAGTAAACTTTTAGAAAAATTCATTTTGCTTAATTTTCTGAGACATAAACTTGGGAAGAAGTAAGTGGCATGAAACCTATAAAATCTCTTTCTTCATCATTTTGTAAATGTAACTTTATGAATGTATGTTCCTTGAGGACAAGGACTTTGTCTATTTTTTTCATGGTTGTATTCCCAGGACATTAGTATCAACAGTGTCCGATTCATAGGAATCACTGTTATATATTTTGTTATTTGAAAAAAGAATGAGTGAGCATGTATCTGTTGCAAAAACAAAATAGTTTTTTTAATTTTTTTATTCTTAATTACAGAAAACAATATATGACATATCATATATATTTTTTTTAAATACTAAGAACTGCCATCCAGAGAATGGTTCTATTTGCCATGTATATTCACTGGTCTTCCTCTTAGTTTTCTCCTTCCTGACAGAATAGATGGGTCATATATTCTTTATAAGGAAAATTTTGACCTACTGAAATTTTTTCCCCATGGTTATACCAACCAACTGGTAGAATGAGTGTGTTAAACATTGTATTACTCTATGTCCCTTAAAAGCTATTTGCAAGAGCATAGAATACTATGGTTGAAACCCAACTCCTTAGAGATCACTTAGCCCAGTGTGAGACATGAATTCTCACTTCAACTTCATGAGCATCTTCAGTATATGAATATTGTTTTGTCCAGGTTAAACATTTCCAGTCCCTTTTATCTGTTTTCCCACATGCCATGATTCTGCATCACTTCAACATTTTTTGCCATTTTCAATATTAATTACAATGTTAATGATTCCTGATAAAGTCATTTTCACAGGTCATTTTCAGATAATGTGAGTGTAGTACTTTAATCTGAATCTGTATGTAAGTGGTTTCAGAGGCATGTGTGTAGGGGTGACTTCCAGGAGCAGGATTCCAAAGGCCCAAGGTGGAGGATGATCTGAGGGGAAGTGAGCACAATGTTCAGACTCCTGACCCACTAGCTGGGCACTCTGGTAGAAAATGCTCATCTCTGCCTGGCATTTTTGGCATTGGGGTCACAACTTGAGAAAATGTTGATGTTTGGGAAGGTAGCATTGTTGATTGCTTCTCCTCTCCTACTCTCTTCTTTTTGTGTTTCAGGACTGTGCAAGTCAGTGCACCAAGGATTGAATGATGGCAGTGGGTGACTCGGGGACAATTTTCTCCAGGAGTTGGGTGTCACTGGGGTGTGTGTTGTCACTAATGTATCCTGAAAATAAAAGATCAAAGACACAGAGCTTCTTTTTCATCTACTTTCCCTTTAATTTCAATGGCAAGGATCTTAAAACCAACAAATGCGACAACCTGAATCTTAACATGGAGAATGAAAGTCAGGTGATAGGAAAGTGTTATTGGGGTACATGCAGGAATGTAGAATCTCTCACTGAAAACTGTCTGAAGATATTCTGAACATCTTTTCTTTCCTCCTACAAACTTTAATAAAAAAAAAAAAAGAGAAAATAAAACTTTTGTGATTCAATTCCAAGTATTTCTTTAAAGGTGCCTCTGTAGATGAGTAAGAGCCAGATCTATTAGTTCCCTTTCAAGCTAATGCTCCCAAAGTACAACAAGATCTCACTGTGGTTTAAAAAAAAAACCTGTGTAAAGGTATAGAAAAGAAGAATATCTATTAAATAGGATATTTATAATGAGAAACTGGACACAAACTGTGCTGTCCACTTTGAAATCATATAAAAAGCAGTAATGTGAATGGCACTGTATAGCAAAAAACTGACTGATATGCTAGTTTCATTGAAGATAATGAAAATCCAACTGTGAGTGCTTTCTGGAACCTCTTTGAAAATTCTGCCTTTCCTCTCTGTACACCCTCAAGCACACTCATGTCTTGTGACCTTATCTGACACTGTCCCCATCTTATGGGAAAAGCTGGAGCTCACCATTTATATGACATGACCATCTACCCTAGCACCAGTGTACAGCTCAGCAAGTTATAACAGGGCCTTTTTTTCCCTTATTGTTGCTGTTGAAACTATAGAGGATTAAAGATTTCTCAAAGTTCAGTCTAGGTAATCCCTTCTATAGGATTAACACACTGAGTGGCTTTCCAGGTACATTTGTTTAGGGCAGAAAAGCACAGATTTCAAATCCTGAAATCTTGGAGGTAACATTTTATTTATTGTGCAGATAACATTGGTAACTTGTGTGAGTGTATGTGTGTGCGTGAGCATATGGGTGTGTGCTTTTTACATGTTCACAGCTTATCCCATGAGAAATCTAAATGAAAATTAAGAAAGAACTCTATAGTTTTTCACAAACTATAATTACTTTAATTACAGGATAATTATATAAATAATGCATTTGAATGTAGGTTTCAGTTTTCTTTGTTTTCTAAATATTATCATCTTTCAGTGTTTTCAGACGTGTAAACAGGAAACATTTCAGTTTAGATGAAGAGCAGGTGAACTGCCTATGATCCAAGGAGAGACAATCAGAAGATGATTAGGCTATTGAAAACTGCCTAACTAGGTGCTAATTTTTAAGTGAGCAGGTGTACTTAGTCATTATAACTTTAAAATGAAAATATATTTGAATTAAAGCACCCCCTCCCCCAACATTAAAATGGCATTAGAGGTCTGGTTGTCAGTGACTAATTCCAGCAAAGGCAAAGAGGTGGAAATCCAATGCTGAGGCAGCCTGTCACTCCAGAATGAGGGGCATTAAATAGAAAACTACCTTTTTTTTGTTTGTTTTAAAGAAATGGTAAATCAGTTCCATAATATTTTACTGACTTTCTTAAAATATGACCCAAACATCATAATGTGCTAAAATACTCATATTTTGATGACTTTTAAAGGGTGATTAACTTTGCACAGGAATTGCACAAAGTAAGAAAGCTCTTATATTTACTATGGGAGTAAATCAATTGGTGTTCATTTTTCCTTTCTTGTTCAGTTGTTTTCCTTGTTGCTGCTGACACGCACCAATACACTCTTAGCTGCTCATGTGGAATGCACGAAAACCTGATTCTATCTCAAAAGGGGATGGCAAACCTGTGACTGAAGCACGGATGGGCATTGAATTTCAAGGTGGTGTGACATGAGTAATACTCATTTAGCTCACATATGGCTGTAGCTAACATTGAAAGCTCTGTTTTAATAAAAAAATGAATGCAATAAATAAATCTATATAGCATTTGGTATGGGCTATTTTAGATCTAATAAACTCTATGGAAGAATGTAAATTGTTTCTAAGTATCCAGGTAATGTTCAGGATATTTAGCGGTTTAATAAATTTGTACTCAGTACACTAAATTATACTTTAATGACTCAAAAGAATCGAAGAGCTTATAAAAAAAAGAAAATACACAGCTACTAATTCAAACATACGTAAAAGAATCTGGGGCACACAATGCAATATACAGATCATGTTTCATAGAAATCTACATTTGAAACTTATATAACGTTATTAACCAATGCCATACCAATAAATCAAAAAATAAATAAAAGTATAGTTTTCACAGTTAAAAAATGGAATCTGGATGGAATCCAAGTACATTATTTGAGTCGGTGAATGGTGTGATAGAGTTAACTTCCAGCTATGTCTAGTGAGCCTTCAAATGTTGCTAATGGTCTCATCCTGGCTTCTCCGCCCCATCTGTTCTTCATCATCCTTTATGTATTTTCTTCTAGGGTCAAGGTACCAGTAGGCTCTACTCTGCATGCTCTACAGTGGGTTTGCTCTACTGAATGTATTCTTAATTGCTTCATATTCTGTTCTATATGAAGCAATTAAGTAATATAGCCAGTTTTATGGAACTTCTTTGTACTCTCTTCTCCTTTATTGTCTTGTCACAAGAGGAGTACAGCAGTGTTGCATTTGATTCTATCTGTTTTGTGTTGGCATATGGCATTTGCAGAAAAGTGTTACTGGCAAATATTTCAAAAGTCTAGTGAATGGTGTCCATCAGAAGTTGTACATAGTTTGTCTGTAGCTGCAGAAGAGAGGCTGCTGAAGCAGTAATGCTGGCACCAAAAACTACCATTTTTGACAAGCTCAGAATGAACAAAGAAGTTGGAGGCCAAAGAAGATGGAGTTAATAAAAAGTATACAGGTTTCAGGTGCACAATTCTACAACACATCATCTGTACACTGTAATGTGTGTTCTACACAACCTTATCAACACTTGGTATTGTCAGTCTTTTGAATTTTAGCCATTTTAGTATGTATATATAGTGTTATCTTTTGGTTTTAATGTATATTTCCCTAGTGACTAACAGAATTCTTTCATGTGTGTATTAGATATGTGTGTATCTTTTTTGGTAAAATATATATTCAAATATTTTGTCCATTATTAAATTGGGTTTGATTACCTATTGAGTTATAAAAGTATTAAATGTATCTAAATACAAATCTTTTATCAGATATATAATTTGCTAATATTTTGATTCAGCCTGTACCTATCTTTTCTTTTTTTTAATCTAACAAATTTTTTAAGGAGCAAAACATTTTATTGTTGATGAATTCCATTTTATCATTTTCCCTTTATGAATCATGATTTTTTGTCATATCTTAGATATCTTTCTCTAACTGAGGTTTCAAAGATTCTTTTTCTATTTTTTTTCTAGAAGTTGTATAGTTTAGCTCTTACATTTTGATCTGCAATCCATTTTGAGTTAATTTTGATATATTATATGAGATAGTAATCTGAGTTTTTTTGTTTTTGTTTTGTTTTTGCATATGGATACCCAATTGTTCCAACATTGTTGAAAAGAATATTCTTTCCTCACTGAATTGTCTTGGCATCTTTATAAAAATCAATTGACCAGAAATAAAAGGGTTTGTTTCTTAACTTTCTAAAAGAAAAATATAAGAAGTAGTAGAAGATGAAGTATCAATGAGCCATCTTATACTAGGCTTACCATGGACCAAGACTGGTGTCAGCAATATAGCAAAGGAAATCATTACAGGGGAGTTCAGGGGGTCTTGATATTAGTGTTAATGGTTCTCAAAGTGTTATGAACTGATCCCTTGGTGTTTATTCAACTATCATATCATGCTATGTGCTGTAAGTACATGTAACGATTAGTATGAATGGATGTAATGGCAGTTCCTGACCTCAATCAATGCTTGTATGTTTCTGACACATCCAGGATTAATTCATAACATAGGACCTCAATGAATATCTATTGTTTGAAAGGATAAACAGATAAACACCTAACTCAACTGATCCTCTATCTGTAGGAATTTTTATTCCTCCCCACTTTTGACTTCTCTCATCCCTTTCACCTTTTCCTTCTTAAAGTCCTCCTGTTGTCTAGTTTAGCACTTTCTTTCCTTCATACAGCACCAAAGCCCTTTGTCTAAACTGGATCTTTTAGATATCCAGTTTAACTTTTAGATATCCAGGCTAGACTAAGTGTTCAAATTCTATCAGTGACAGAATAAGTTTCTCTTATTTTAAGCCACTAAGTTTGTGGTAATTTGTTAAGCAGCCTCAGAAAACTGATTCAGCAGAGACTTTAAACTTTGTTTTCTATAAGCAGGATCTTTATGCAGGGCAGGTGTAAAGAGATCTCTGAAGAGATATGGAAGATGGATCTAAGAGTGACAGGGCTGGAAGAGCATTTATGTCAAACATCCAGGCAATAAATGATGGGATTTTAAACTTAGAGTGCAGCCATTGGCCTGGACCAGGGAGTGGGGGCTGAGGGTGGCAAATACCAAGACACCAGATGCATAGAACCTGGAGGATGTGTTAGATGGCTCAGGGAATAAAAGGGGAAATGTTAAAATTATTTTTTAGATCTATATAAGCTGCCTCATTGAAATCGATGCCATTCATTGAGAGAGGGGCTCAGAAGAAACTGGCCTTCTGCTTCGGAAGTGCCTCTGGACATCAAGGTGGAAAGCTCGTAGACACTGGCACTCAAAAGAGATAGAGACTGTAGATACCTGTTTGGGATTTATCAGAATATGGTGGTAGCTGAAGTTTAGGAAGAAAATGAAATTATTCTGAGAAAGTGGATAGAATGAGTTTGGAAGCAAAATGAAGAAAAACCAGAGAGCATTTAGAGTTGAATAGGCTTTGGAATGTGTAAAGAAGACCGAAAATAAGGAATTGAGAGAGAACCGAGTAATTGAGAAATTATTGAGATGAAGGTCAAGAAGAGGAGGATGGTCAATGAATTGAGTGCCACACAATAATCAAAGACAGATGAAGAATGGTTTGTATTTAGAGACATCTTCTAGGGAAGTTTCTGTGGTACAGTAGACATTGGGGCTTGACTGCTTGAAGGCAAAATGTGAAGGAAATATAGAGACCTACATAAGACTACTTAAGGAGCATAACCATGAAGATAAATGGGCATTAATTAGAGAAAACACATGGTCAGCCCTGCCTGGTGTGGCTCAGTTGGTTGAGCATTTCTTCATGCACTGAGAAGTCACCGATTTGATTCCAGGTCAGGGCTCATGCCCAGATAGTAGGCTCAATCCCCAGTAGGGAGATGTGTAGAAGGCAATTGATGGATGTTTCTCTCTCTCATCAATTTTTTTCTCTTCCTCTCTCAAGTTTAAAAACAAAAAACAAAACACAACACCATAAATTAAAAAAAGAAAAGAAAAAGAAAATGCATGGGCAATGGACTAGTTCACTATAAGGGAGATACTTAGGTATGTTTATAGACAGCAGAGAAGGACTCAAAAGGAGTAAAGAGGGAGAGGCTAAAAATAGAGGGGAGAGTGGGAATAAATGACAGCAGCTATAGCCAGTGAAGAGGAAATGAAAAGGGGGTAGATTTGAAAGCCCAGAGAGAAGTCAGGAACTAAATAAGAAGCAGATTTTTCTATGGGGCTAAAGGCAGAATAAGTCTGAGTATAGATTATACTAGCAGGGGTCCTCAAACTTTTTAAAGTGGGGGCCAGATCACGGTCCCTCAGAGAGCTGGAGGGCCGGACTATATGAACTACTAATTCCTACTGTAACACCTTGGCTGCGCTCACTGCCCAAAAAACCTGGCGGGCCTGGCATGTGGCCCGCGGGCCGTAGTTTGAAGACCCCTGGATTATAGTATAGTCTGAATAAGGAGAGGAATGGCCTGCTTTTTTCTTTCTAAAATAGGAGGTAGTGCTTTGCACTGGGATGGGTGCAGTGACAACACCCTTGAAAAAACTAGTAAAGATTTAGAATTTTCACAAAGGAAGCTGAGCAGAGACAACCAACTTTAGTTCTCTTCCCATTTGTTGAATTTCACATCTCTAAAAAACCACAGCCACTATTCTCTCAAAATTTGACTCAAGGATTACTTCCTGCCTTCTCCAATAGAACTAAACCCTTCACTGCCAAACTACATTTGTCTACAGATTAGACTGCATATCATATTTCAGTTTACCATTTCAACTCCAAGGATTAGAATCTTAATTTATACCCTTTTTTATTCCTCCCAGGGCTCACAAATAGTGATGAAACTAAACTAAACATAACTTAGTTGATTTAATCAGGGTCCATGGCCTGTATGTAGACTGTCCACATGTTTCAGTTTATGAATCAGTTTATGAACCAGGTAACATAATCAGCATCATATAAAAGAGGAAACCACGATTCAGAGAGGTAAAGTCAACGTGCAGTGCTACCCAGCTTGTTAGTAGTAGCACAATATTTGGGTCAATATTTCAGAGCTCTTAAGCCTGCATCTTTCAAATATAAAGGCTGTGGGGAATAGGCTTTGGGGAATAGCTGTGATCAATCAAATCCCTTTGATGTCAAAATGAAGAGCCACCATACTTCCACTGAACGTATTCCTATTTGAATCCATATAAGTTTCCTTGAACTCATTCATATTTGAATTTTGCCACTGCCTTTGCAGACACTCTGTACTATAAGACTATGGTGAAGTAGTTGTTCAAGGCACTGAAGATAACTGGGCTATGAACAAAAATTGTGTATCAATCCTTGAAGAGTGGTGGTTTCTTGTGGTTTGTTTTGCTTTGTTTGATTACAAACATCATGAGTTATGAGTACTATAAGGGGTATGACGTGTTTCTGGCACAGTCTTTCTTGTCCCTTTTCAGACATGGCTCTTCTTAGACTCCAAGTCAAACTATAATTAACAACCAAAGTAGCTCATTATGACTCCAAAACAATTCATCCGTAATAATGAAGTTACTCAAAATGTCCCAAATATACAGTATAAGAAAAAGGGAAAAAAATCTTACACATACCTACATACGGCATGTTTTTTGCATTATAGACAAATAAAATTCGTTTGGGAGAGACATGAATACACTGGTGAACATTATGCTTCCACCAAGCATTTTTTTAAAGGTACTCAGAAAGAGTCCATTTTCCAACAGTGTTAATGTTGAAAGCTACGGCAGTGACACCACCATAATGCCCATCATTGTGATGTATAATATAGATGTTATTGCACATAATAGAAAGCATTCTTTGGGCACAATGCGTTTCTGTTGAGTACATGCTGACACCAAGCAGATATAAATGTGCTTTAATGTATTTCCCTTTAAAGGACTAGTGTAGACACACCTTCGAGTATGCGTTTTGTATAAGGTTTGGTGAGTAGCTCGCTTCTTTGTAGCTGTTTTCTGTAGTCACTTTAGTACCCCTAATAGCTCTAATTATAAACTGCACAGTTTTCTATTCCTTCCTTCCTGTCATTGCACTGCTCAGAGATATTTCAACTGTGGAAGCTATTTATGATTCATTAAACATTTTAAGCTGTTGTTCCAAAGTTTTATACTTTTTTTTATTCTCCCAGTCATTCCCCTCTGCTGTACTATGAAACCATGCAACACAATTCAATAGAAGACATCAGATAGGCACCTTTTGTGGATAATCAGCAGGGCTATACAGACATAAAAGTATCAGAGACTTGCCGAAACCGGTTTGGCTCAATGGATAGAGCGTCAGCTTGGCGACTGAAGGGACCCAGGTTCGATTCCGGTCAAGGGCATGTACCTTGGTTGTGGGCATATCCCCAGTAGGGGGTGTGCAAGAGGCAGCTGATCGATGACTCTCTCTCATCGATGTTTCTAGCTCTCTATCTCTCTCCCTTCCTCTCTGTACAAAAATCAATAAAAATATAAAACAAACAAAAATATCAGAGACTTTAGCTATTTTAAATTGTGTGTGGTATAGAGTTTGGCAAATGGCAAATAATGTTTAGAATTTTAAAAAATGATACTTTCTAATTCTTTATAAAGCAGCAATTTTGCTTCTTTAAAAAAAAAAAAAAAAAAAAAAAACACTAGCCAAAAAGGAGTATTAACTCATATTGCGATAGGTTACAACATAAAAATTTGACTATTGGAAAGCTAAGTATTTTCTTATAATTTTCTATGGCAGGAGGAGATGAAGTAATTACTCCAATAAATGACCCACTAAGATGGCATTAAAATGTAAAGAAAGATATTGACCAGCATTAAGATTGCTGTGGAGCTCATCTGATGTGGCTCAGTGGTTGAGCAATGACTCGTGAACCAGGAGATCATGGTTCGATTCCCAATTGGGGCATATGCCTAGGTTGTAAGCTCCATCCCCAGGAGGTGATATGCAGGGGGCAGCCAATCGATGATCTCACTCATCGTTGATGTTTCTATCTCTTTTTCCCTTCCCTTCCCTTCCCTTCCCTTCCCTTCCCTTCCCTTCCCTTCCCTTCCCTTCCCTTCCCTTCCCTTCCTCTCTCTGAATATTAATAAAAAATATTAAGAAAAAAAGATTGCCATGGAATGTGCAGGAGACTATAGTCTATCAAATGGAGATTCTCTCTCTCTGATTTCTCTTGGACTAGTCATACTGTTACTGTCACTTCTTGTTTTTCTAGAATACGTCCTGCATCAACCACTGAGTTGGAAGACTACATAGACCTGGCCAATTTAAAATTCCTTCCCTATCTGTCTGTGAAAAGTAAAAGTAAGAGGTTAGGGATTTATTCTTTGCTGTTCAAACCAGATGAAACATTGCTCCCCATCATATAAATTTATCAAGCAAAGATACATCATCACATTGAGCAGGCTTAAAAAACAAAACAAAAACATAGTTCAGTACTGGAGACAAAAGCAGCTCACCAAGAACCAAGTTTACAATGCTATAGCAAACAGGAATAAAGCAGGTTTGAGGTTAACATTGACTTTTCTAATAATGATTGATTTGAGTCTCTGGAGGGTGATTTCTTCTCTAGGAGGAAGATATCTTACTTTGGAGGGGAGAGGGAAAGAGTCAACCTAAGGTGCAGTGGTGTGACCTGCAGTCACCAGGCCCCTTTCAATGTCTCCTCCTGCAGTTGTATGAAAATAGAGTCAATTTTCTTCTCATTCCCTACTAGGGCAAGGTTCTTTCTTCTTGACCTTTTTTCTCCTTTCTCCCCATTATTACACTAAACCTCATAATGAGATCAAAATGATCACAAAATCAATCAATAAATAGGCTTATGGTGGACATTTCTATATACATATAAAACAAAATAGCAAATCTCATTTTACAAAGTGGACCTTATAAACCCTAAGATTTCTGATTCAATATGTAAAGGTAGTAACAAATAAACTCTTTGTAAGTGTTGCTTCCCTTGATTTTAATTCATGCTAATATGTACTTAACTACAAAGTTTGCTGACACTATGTGTATGCTGTATCAGTGGAATAATGACCCAATAACAAAAAAAAATTTATATTAAAATTATTATAGAATATAATTTTCAAAAAATTTCAGGATCTGGACTATATTTGTGCATCAGTCACTTACATTTTTTGCATTAAATCTTGTAAATTTATCTCATTGTCTCTCTATATAAAATGTGGAGTGTTATCTAACACAACAATGATATGAGTTCAAATGAGTATTTTTTAATTAAGCATAAAAACACTTGGTGAACTAAAAAAATCTATATAAATCAGTGAATTTTTAAAGCATGCAATACCTGACTAGTTAGGGACACTGACCTCTTTTCCATTAGATTGTCCAATAAAAATATGACAACAGCTAATATAATAGCTCTCCAGTACAAAAGAATCAAAATTATACCATTTTTTTTGTCAGATAAGGCAAAAATATTTTCCCCCCCAGCATGCCACACAATTTTAGTAATTAGTTTACATTTGCCATGAGATTAAAAGATTGAAAATCACTGACATAAATGTATGTTGTAATGCTTGTTAAAACTAGTAAACGTATTTTCCCATTGTGTTAGGTTACTAAGAAATGAATTATAAAGAAACAGTGAGAAGAGACACAGAAGACTTGTTTTAACGATTCAACTAAACAAATGAAAGGTTTAATATTCACCGGTTTGAAAGGTAGAGAGTAGTCCATGGAAAAGTCTTGCCAGAAGAAGGAATGTTTAACAAAAGCTCTGATGAACAGAAGACATAGCAACAGAGAGGAGAGACCTCTGGCCTGGAAGTCCAGCAGACTGGGACCGTGGATGCCCAATGAGAGACTTTATTCAAGGAGCATTTGTGGGGCAGTGTCAAGCTCCAGGCTGGATAACACCAGAAACATTAAGACAAATAAGTTGAGACTCTAGTTTTCTGGAGAATTACAACTAATCCTCATTATCCCTTCCAAGGGTTATTCCCCCCATTTCTGACACATCATAAATATCTCACTAAATTAAAGGCACAGCTGCCACTCTTGTCCTGCCTACCCCTGCATCTCTCCCTCCATTGTCTGTTCTCAAAACAATAGCCAGTAATATGAGTGAATTTCACTTCCTGGCACAAAATTTTCTCATGTATTCTCATTTCCCTTGGAATAAAAGCCACAGGCCTTTAGGGGACCACAGGCTTAGAGTCTCCAAGTCCAAGCCTCTTCCCAGCATCCTCTCCTGCTGCTTCTTTGACTCATTTAACTCCCGACATACTGGCCTCTTTGCATTTCCTCAAATGTGTCTGTTCTTTGAACCTCAAGGTTTTTACACTTGCTTTTCCCTTTGATTAAAATGGTTTTCTTCCAAATAGTCACAGCACTCCATTCTTCCTTTTATTCAATTTTCTGCTTTACTGTCACTCAATCAGGAAATCTTGTGACCACTGACCATAAAATAGCATACCGGACCACCCCCCATCTTTGCCCCTCTTGGTCTGTTTTCATGACTATTATGACTGACCTATAGAAGCTGCTCAATAAATATTTGTTGAATGAGAGAAGTTGCCTCTGATAAAAATGCTGAAGTTGAAAATTATACTTCTAGCTCAAGGAATAATATGACCTAGAAAGAGGCTTAATTATTTTACAGAATGCTTTGAGTAGGAAAAAACAGAGATAAAAATTATTCAATAGATGGTGTGGTGAGAACTAAACAGTAATTTAGAAAAAATAATATGGAAATCTCCACTTCACAGTGTATCACTTAAGGTTCTTGGCCTTGAATAATGGACACAAACCTCGATTTTATTGGGAGGATATTGGTGATTGTAATTACTAGGAGACAGTGATATCAAGAGGAGAAAGGGAGGGGATCGGGACCTTCTTAGAATGCCATGAAGGAGGACATGGGAAACAAACTGTCACTGGGCACAACACCTGGTCAGAACCTGTTCACTCCAATCGTTTGTTCCTGATCTTGAATGTTTGCTAATATCTAAGGTGTGTGATCTTTGCATGAGGAGAAACCAGTTCAAATAAATTTACATTAAAATTTGAAACGTGACATTTGGGAGTACTGAGAATTATGGGGAATTTTAAATTTCTTTAGATTTCTTATATGATTACTTTGTTCTTAGGTTTTTTTGTTTGTTTGCTTGTTTGTTTGTTTTATAACAAGCACATATCATTTGTTAATGTGATATAACTATTATAAAAGGAAATTTCCCTTTGCAGCAAATTGTTATGTTTATTATTAATATGTTGTAGAAGATATGCTTTACTATCTTGTTATTTCTCTTTGAGGAATCCTGGAAGAAAATGTAGCCTGATTTTAGTATCACATAAAAATGTATGGCTTGTCTAAGTTTTTGGTCAGTTTTTATCTCAAAGATAGTGTACATATATCCTTGAGTATGTAGCTAGCAAAAGCCTTGGGTTTCCAAATAAATATTAAAAACAGAGGTTGGTTACACCAGCAATATGCCCATATAATACATGCATGTATACATGTTTTCACATACCTAAAAAGACCTGAAGGCTGTACAACGAACTGTCTCATGTATCTCCCCACACAGAGTGTGGGTGGTGATGACAGAGGGAAATATGATATTTTTGTTAAATATTTTGCAATCAGCAAGCATTTATTTTAGTTACAAGATTTTATATGGAAATAAAGTCAGAAAACATACAAAATGTGGAGAAATACAAGGATATTCAAAGTGCTTTAAATTTAAAAGTTTCATAATAATATGTATTATGAAATATCATTTACGAACATTAAATAAAGCCTACATGAAAGCAACTCAAGTTGGGAAAAATGGTTGCCACTGGTTGGCATGATTCTAAAGGAATTTTATTTTATTTCTTTTCCTTCTATGTGTTTAATAAACATGTTTCAATGACCATGTCTTTCATTAATAAGAAAACCAACTTTTATAAATGAAGTTTCCAGAAAAAACATATTATTTTTGTATCTAAAATATAATGAAAATTAAAATTTATAAAACGGAAAATTTTATTGCAGAAAGAGCTCATAAAATGTGAGAAGTACCTAAAGATCTTGATAGGCAAGTGTCAAAGCCTACTAAAAGATGATCTATTTTGAGGAAAAATAGCTAGGAATAACATACAGAAATAAATGTTTATTAATGAACAAAATGCAAATTAAAACAAAGTAACTTTTCATAGATTAAATTTACTAAAATTGCAAATTATATTCAGTACTTTTGAAGGAAAAATAAAACTGCAACCTTCATCCATTTCTAGCTGCACTCATTCATTTAATGGGCATTTGTGTAGAGCCTATGTTCTGAAAACAGAATTCTCTAGTGGCAAATCACATCCCACCACTCTCTCATTACATACCCTGGGCATATGGTTTAATCTCTCCTCGGTTATAAAATGGGGATAAGAATAGTACCTCCTGATAAGGCCTATTGGGAGGATTTAATGATTCAGTACCCATAAATCTTTTAGAATAGTAAACATTTAATAAATATTAACTATTAATTATTTACTATATGTCAACCAGTATTTCAACAGGAAATAGACGCACATAGATTATCATAATTCAAGGAGGATCTATTTCAGGAGGACTATTCACAAAGGTGTGTGCAGAGTGAAGGGAAACCGCAAGGGGCAGTGGGCTGATATCCCCTGCTCCTGAGAGATGATTCATGGGAGGAATTACTGACACACAGAAAGGTAGTTATATGAAAGGAGGCCCAGAGCGAAGTGACCTTCTGTCAGGAGGCACCATCAGCCTGAGGCAATTTCTTAAGTAGGGAGATATGTGCCTGGACTTTATATTTCTTTCTTCTTCTACTGCCAAGGTTCCCTATTGGCTGAACCCCACGATTATCCAGTGAGGAGTCAACTGATGCAGCCCACGTGGTTATATCTCCTGGCCCAGAGAGCAGGATGCAGAAGGAGTAAGAGTGAGTCTAGAGTATATCTGACATGGGTTATGTCCTAGGTGCTCTTTGAGAAAGAGGCAAAAGCAGATTATGAAAGGACATAAAACCCCACCAGACCTTTCTGCCTTCTCCATGGACTCTTTGGGGATGCAAATATGTATATTTTCTTTTCCTTGCAGAGTATCTCAACCAGTCTTCTTTTAAATCCTGGGGACCAGTAGAACACAGGCCCTAGAGATCTACTCTCTTTAGAACATCGTCAAAGCATTCAAGTAGATTCTCTTTTGGGGGGCTAGTCACAATCAATAATGCTGCTGGTTAGCTTATCACTGGAATGTTTGGACCAGGTGGATGAGAGTAGCCCACAGAGCAACAGAGCAAAATTTAGTGAGATTGTAAGCCCTATACAAGATAGAAGTGACAGTGATGGGGCAAAGACATCATCACCATGGTCAAATCATTCCATGGCTGATTCATAGTTATTGACTAGTGATCAATCATGATTATTGACCAATGGTTAACTTCTGCCAGCTTGCAGTACACTCTAGTCAGAGGCAAATTTCAGGACTCATAGTATGAACAAGGGATACAGAAAGCTAAACAAAAAAGTGTGATATTAGGCTTATTAGTGAAGATTCAATTAAAATATATTTAATAAAAAGATGGATGCAAACATGCATGCATTCTATGGCTATAATAACCAAACAAATTCAAAAAAAGTAATTCAAATTTTCCATAGTAGTTAAAGTTGTTTGTTTGCCTATGTATTAAGGAAATAGACTCAAAATTCAATGAGGAACAGGTGCATTCAACTAAAGGTGAGCTTTCTCTCAGCTTTTATATAAAAGTGTAACCACTTCCTCTATAAAAAAAAAAAAATCCTCAGATTTAAAATATCACAGAAAATGATACCAGTGCAAATGACCAAATCTCTGGTTTCTTCTCATTTTCACCCCAGGATGCTTTTGGTACCTGTTCTCATCTCCTCACTTCTTTTCTCCTATTGTCTATGTTTGGCAGCTCCTCTACCTCCTTTTCTCTTTGGGTCTTCATTCAGATTGGCTCCAGGAAATAAAAGGAAAGAAGTCTGATAGCATGTCTCCCTCATCCCTGCCTCATTTCATAGTCTTTCTCACTGGGACACTATTACACAGAAATAGCAGAGAAGACTTGCCATCATTGTTAAGACTATCATACTTAGCCTTGTGATTGAAGTACATATCACTTGATAGTACACACAACAATTTCAGAGATAAACAACATGCTACAATCATCCTTAGTCCAAGTTCTTTTTTTAGATTTCCCCAGAAATTATTATTTTTTTAATTCTAAATGTCCCACAATGTAGAATAAAAAGACAAAATAAAATCACTTTCATACTACCAATAGGTGGGAAAGTGTTACTGGCCTCAACTTTGTAAATAATGCTTTTATTTAGATTTACTACTGCTACTCATATTTCTAAATAATCATCATCGTGTGGTTATATTTATTGAAGTAGACTATCAAAATGCATAACAGTCTTTCCATTAACTCTTTCACATTAATGACTTGCTATTTAGTAAATTACTATTTCCCAGCACTAAAAGGAATGAAGCCAGTGGCCCGAATGATTTTCCAAAGTGCCTATTAATAAACACCCAAGGCATATATTAAAATACTAGAATGCCAAGGTCCTTGGGAAGTACATAAGCTTGTGGATTGGGGTTTTTAGAAATGTGCATTAACACTTTCATGACTATAGCATAGTGCTCACTAAATTCCTCTTCTAGGTTTGTTTATCTCTCTAACTTTTATTATATCCCAATTTGTGACATTTCCCCCCCAGTAGTCTTTGACTGCCCAAAAGCTTTCTGTCTTGGTCAGCTGCCCCTTTCCTGGTCCCTTGGCTAGAGAAAGAAGGCTTATGCTTGCAATCCTTTTGTGTCTGTACCTGTTGGCATTTCTAGGTTGCCCGCTTCTCCCGTTCCTAGTGTGAGGCAAGAAGGAAATCCAACAACTTGCCACCATGTCATTCCTTGGGTCTTGAGGTCACTCCCTGGTCTGCTGTCTTCTCTCCACTGTCCTTTTTTTTTTTTTTTTTTAAATATATTTTATTAATTTTTTACAGAGAGGAAGAGAGAGAGCTAGAGAGCTAGAAACGTCGATGAGAGAGAAACATCGACCAGCTGCCTCTTGCACACCCCCTACCGGGGATGTGCCCACAACCAGCGTACATGTCCCTGACTGGAATCGAACCTGGGACCTTTCAGTCCGCAGACCGACGCTTTACCACTGAGCCAAACTGGTTTCGGCTCCACTTTCCTTTTTGATTTGTTTTATATATAATGACAAAGGTTTTTAGTTCTACTTGGTGGAAGGAATAGAGAAAATTATATCTACTTCATCTTCTCAGAAGTGGAAGTCTCCAGATTTTTTTTATTTATTTTTAAAAATATGTTTTTATTGATTTCAGATAGAGGAAGGAAGAGGGAAAGAGAGATAGAAATATCATTGATGAGAGAGAATCATTGTTCAGCTGCCTCCTCCATGCCTCTTATGAAGATTGAGCCTGCAACCCGGGCATGTGTCCTGACTGGCAATCAAACCATGACCTCCTAGTTCAGGAGTCAATGTTCAACCACTGAGCAACACAGGCCAGGCCAGATTTTATTGTTTAAAGATGCCTCTTCTGGTAGTGATTTTTTCTAATATGTGTGTGTGTTTTTTTCTCTCAAAAAAAAAAAAAAGAAAAAAAAGAAAAAAAAAAGAGCCAAGCTTAGAATGAGAGAAAACCTGAAATTATTAGAAGAAAAGATGTTTCAAGTTCCATAAATTAGGTTCCTTAATACTCTTGCACTGAAGCAAGAGTAAAAGATGCTAGATTTAGACAAAGGATAGCCCCGAGTCTTGGCCTTTGTCTATGGCTAATATAAGGAAAAGAATAAGAATGCTATGAAGGTTATCTAATCATCTAAAAATGTGATACTAGTTGCTATTATTTCCCCCTTCTTGTGCCTAACAGGATACATTACCCTTAATGAAAAATATAATTTCTCACTACTTGGTAAGTGAAATGTCAAGATTGACAATGGCAGTCTCCTTAAGAAAGATTATGCCCACCATCCATTGAAAAAATATACTGAGTTTCTACTGTGTGCCCAGCACAATAGGAACTAGGCAGGGCTGGTTACAGAATTTGTGAGTGCAAGTGAAAAATTAAAGTATGGAGCTGTTATTTATCGAATAAAAAGCAGGAAAATGTGCCATTGAAGGTACTAATATGTACAAGTTCTTTTTTGCACTCTCTTTCTTGACCTCTCCTGCTGTATTGCATGTGCTGTTTAAAGTTGCACTCCCTCAGGTAATGGAATACTCCACTTCTTGGGATACTCCACCTCCAGGGCTGCTCCTTTTCCCACAGGCTCACTGCCACAGTCCACAACAGACAGTACACTACAGGGAATATATATATATATATATATATGTATATATATATATATATATATATATATATATATATATATATGTAGTGAATGTTTATTTTTATAGATGTGCAGAGAATGATAAGGGCAATCAGTGGGGATAGAAAGCTGGGTCCTCAAGGCAGGTACTAGGGAGAGCTTAGGAGTGTGTGTGTGTGTGTGTGTGTGTGTGTGTGTGTGTATGTGTGTGTGTGTGTGTGTGTGTGTGTGTATGTGTGTGTGTGTGTGTGTGTGTGTGTGTGTATGTGTGTGTGTGTGTGTGTGTGTGTGTGTGTATGTGTGTGTGTGTGTGTGTGTGTGTGTGTATGTGTGTGTGTGTGTGTGTGTGTGTGTGTGTGTGTATGTGTGTGTGTGTGTGTGTGTGTGTGGTGTAGGGAGGATGCTGGCCTGAACCTCAAGGAGAGAAAGCAAGGTGCCTGATTCCCAGGATGGAAACTGGTCTTAAATCCTGAAATTAGAAGAAAACATGGAGGAATCTGAAGGCAGTGAAGGCAGTGTGTGTGTGTGTGAGACCCCAAAGGAAGTACAGTGACAATGGAGACTGCTCAGTCCTCATCCTCCAACAAATTCCATCACTACTACGGGACTGGGCACCATTTCTGTTGTTGTCAGAGGCAGCTTGCCCAGGCCCAGCAAGCTGGGCCATAGGCCCTCAACCTTGACTGCCCTCTGCTCCTGGATCTGGCATCTTCTCCTCACTCAGACTCTGTCAGCAAGGCCACCAGTTCCTTCTGTTCTCTATGCACAGCCTGCCAGGCCTCCTGCCAGGCCTGGCTCTACAGCTGCAACTCCCCACCTGTCTGTGCCCAGTCAGGATGGCATCTGCCAGCTGCCTGTGCTTGGCCTCCTGTTTATGCACATGGAGCCTCAGGGCACCCTGTTGCTACAGGAAATAGGACACCATGGTTCTGTACAGGTCTTTCTCCATAGTCCCACTAGGGTGCCAAGCTGGCTCCTTAAGATCTTTGCCTCCTTGCACAATTGTGTTCAAGGCATTCAAAACAGCTCCATTTTCTTCTCTGCTTGTCTATCTAGGCATGCTGGACACCTATTCAGGTGCAGATGAGAAGCTTGGTCGTCACTCATAAATGTGCCGTGGTATCTCTAGCCTTGGACAGGGACAGATGCCATCATGCCCTGCCCCAGACATAAGAGGCCATATGTCTAACCCCAACTCTCCACTCCAGGCTGGAGGGCAGCAAAGGTTATTGGACACAGGCATCAAGGGAGAGGTTCTACAGCACCCACTGTAACAGGGATGAAGCGTTGGGCAGTCAAGGGCCCATGTCAGGGAAGCAGGAGGCAGGATCTCATGTGAGCCAAAGATCCAAGCATGGGTCACATGCCCCATAGGACTTTAATTACAAAACACAAATCAAGTCCAAGACCACATTGCTAAGACTTTTAAGATGACAACCACAAAGCATTGCCCCCTAAGTGTGAGACCCTTCTCAGCACAGCCTGCTGTGTGACTGCTCTGGTCCACAACAGTGAAGCTGGCCCCCAGCACTAGGGACATAAGGGTGCAACACCTTGACATTCTATTAATGACTTCAAAGAAACTGGTTTAAGATGTAAAATGTTTAAGCATATAGTTCATGTCCTTTCTTAACACACACTCAAGGAAGTTGACTATTTTTTAACTAAATTGTAGTGTTGTTTTGACATTTGGAAGACATTAACAGTTTCCACTGGCTTTGAGGAGATGAGTCTGTTGACTTTCTTAACTTCATCCTATCTTGAGATTATGGTGAAGATACATTTTACTCTCATAAATTTCTTAGTGATCCCATTATTATTCTGTAATCACTTCTTCAAGACAGAAACAAAGTTCCATGACTCAATAGGGACTATTTTATTTCATCTAGAACTAAGAAGCAATAGCATATTTACTGCCAGGGGGGAAGTGAAAATCCTCAAAAGGATCTCATAAACATCATTATTCCATTTTTTCACTTTAAGTTTTTTGTTTTTTTTTTACCTTCAGTGATATTTAGCATTAATTAATTCTGTGGGCTGACTCTGTATACCCATCAACATTAATACCTAACAGAATTAGATAAATTGAATTGGCTTCTAATTTCTGATTTTCTTGTAAAATATATTTTTTAATATTGAGTTAAATTAATAAAAATTAAAATGTAGATTTTATAGTAGGCTGGGATTTGGGCATGAATTCTAATAGTATTAGTAATGTCAGTGATAATATGATTATTTTTATTGAATGTTGTTTCTGTGTCAGAAAATATGTTGTAGGGTTTATGCATCCTTCCAATATTCAATGTTTATATACAGTCTTTCAATGTTTCAAAGTAAGGATTATTGTTTTCATTTTACAGATGAGGAAATTGAAAGGCACAGCGAAGTTTTGTAGTACTCCAAAAAAAAAAAAAAAAAAAGGGCTTCTCTTCCAAGGAAAGATCCTTATTGCTACACATTTGTTTAAAAACAAAACAAAACAAAACAGAAACCCCACACACCTTGTTTTTTAACATGCATGACAAAATCCTGACTCTCACCTGTTCTATGAATGGGTTATACTTCCTTATAATTGCTTTTTCAGAACCCAGTATTTAATCAAATCTTTCCACTGGATGTATTTGCTGAATTTCTTATTATTAGCTCTTTGGGGCAGAAACTGCTTCTTCTATTTTAGAGTACCTTTCATTTACTTATTTTTTATTTTTCAATTACAGTTGACATTCAATATTATTTTACATTCATTTCAAGTGTACAGCATAGGGGTTAGACATTTATAAAATACATGAAATGATCACCCAATAAGTCCAAGCATCCACCTGGTACTATATATAATTATCATGATATTATTGACTGTTTTCCCAATGCTATACTTTATATCCCTGTGACTATTTTGTAACTATCAATTAGTACTTCTAACCCCTTTATTGTTTTTTACCCAGCCTCCCAACCCTTCTTCAATCTGGCAACTATCAATTTGTTCTTTGTATCTATGGATAGGTTTCTGGTTTGTCTATTCATTTATTTTGTTCTTTAGATTCCACATATAAATAAAATCATATGGTATTTCTCTTTCCCTGGCTGACTTATTTCACTTAGCATAATACCCTCTAGATCTACTCATAATGTCATAAATGGTAGTATTTCATTCTTTTTTATGTAGATGCTATTCACTATTTGATGGGCCTAAGGTTGAGAACTAAAATAAGCTATTGGGCCGAAACTGGTTTGGCTCAGTGGATAGAGCGTCAGTCTGCGAACTGAAAGGTCCCAGGTTCGATTCCGGTCAAGGGAGTGTACATTGGTTGCGGGCACATCCCCAGTAGGGGGTGTGCAGGAGGCAGCTGGTTGATGATTCTCTCTCATCGATGTTTCTAACTATATCTATCCCTCTCCCTTCTTCTCTGTGAAAAAAATCAATAAAAATATATTTTAAAAAAATAAATAAATAAAAATAAAATAAGATATTGGTAGGCTACCCTTTATTACCGCCCCTCCCCCCCCGCCCCTCCCGTAGCGCCTACTTTTCTCTCTCAATCTTAACCTTCTCTACTCACAAAGAGTGGTAAGGTCACTGAACACATAAGCAAAATTTTTTTCCTCAATTTTCCTATATTTGGGCAATATCTTTAGCTTATAGCAGAGTAAACTTCAGAACTACTTGCTTGGTATGTAATTGATCTATTGTTGTTGTTTGTTTTTCTTGCTGATGATCAATGTTCCACACTATAACTTCCCAAAGTATTTTCCATGAAAGATAATGAGACATTTTGTGAAACAAAAATAGTATGATGGAATATGTACTAATAACAAGTCTATGAAAAAACCCATATTTAAATATGGTCAGGAAATTATCCTGGCATTGTCCCTTCTTAGACATTATGACGTGGTATGGCATACTAAAGGTCCCATGAAGGTGTATAATTAACAGCAAACAAAATTATTTACATTACATGTTTCATCAGATGTGTCTCAAATTATTTGACCAGGGAGTCTTAGATGTGGTGTCTCATGGTTCTTGTAGTCTTTGGTTCATACCTGGGAAATCATGGTCTTTACTAAAGCCACACTGCAATACGTTAGCCACTGCCACTGTCTACACAGAGGACAATCTGTACTGATGCGCCAAAGTGTTGGTTTTCTTTTTTCAGGTTCTCCCTTGTCAACTTGTCTTCTAATTTCTAATGAAGAGGGAAGTCATTTTGATTGATTCTTAATGAAATGTTTAAAGAAGAGACACTAAAAATGTGCATGATACTATATAAAGCGTAGTACTACAAGAATATTACAGAATATTATTTTTCTGAGTCTTGGCATACCTTCCTATAAGCTTCTTATTATTTACTTTATAAAATGAACTAATTGCATTTTGAGTGTTAACAGAGTTTGTAGCCATTTTCGTTATTAATATTTCATTGTTTAATACTCCTTAATATGTTTCTCATAGATAACCAGAACAACTGGGAGACATGCTCCAGCTCATGCAACCCTTGGATATTTAATTTCATTTTAATAGTCAAGAAATAGTGTGCTTGTCGCTCAACAAGTTTGGGTACATTAAATTTAATATATTTGTCATTTTTCCTTTGTACTTTTATTCAACTTTCTATGTATTTTTTCATTCTTCTCTGACTGACAGGTGGGCTTATTTCTCCTATACATGTTTCCTTTGCTAATATGTGTAATTCAATGGTGAGCGAAAGTAGAAATTAATTTGTACCACATTTTCAAAAGAAAATGTTTTCTTCAAGCTGAATTTTATTTCTGAGCTAAAAAATAGCATAATATTTGCTAGGTGACTTATTTACATGGGGAGATAATAAAAACCCATGTTTCAAAGATAAAAATGATGGTGGTATTTTCTTGATAATCATTGGAGCCTAGATCAACACAAGGCCACTTCCAGATCCCTCTCTTTGAGGGTAGTCATTATTTCTGTCACTCAAACACAGGTCAGTTCTCTTAAATAGAGTTTGTCCAATCGTTGTGTTTTTTTTTGTTTGTTTGTTTTTTTCTTTCTCAGCTTCTTGTTGACTTGACAGATGCTTATGTTTTATGCAGAATTTCAGAATTAAAATGTGATTGTAGTGACTATATAAAGAATTAATTGATGCCCTCAAAGAAAAATATGTTTATGTGAAGGTCTTGTTCCATTTAGTGTCCCAATCTAGAGAGGCTACCTTGAAAATAGAACTAACCTTGTCTTGATAAGTGTTGATTAGAATTCATTCAGCTGGATCTTCCTCCTTTTAGAACAGATGTGTCTTTTGTATGTGGAAAGATCTAGAAGCTGTTGCTGGGTTGGAGCTTTCCTAGCTGGAATGCACCTTTTCCTTATTGACTAGTTGGAAGCCTGCTTGCATGCCTCTGGTCTGGGGGTTCACTGAGGGGTTGCCATATTTTCTCATCATCCTTCTTAGAGTGGCATAGTCTTCCCCCTCAGACACGAGGAAGGAAATCAGATGAATCAAAGTTGCCTACATCTCTATATCATGACAGGGAGACATAGGGAAGTTAAAAGCCCTGTTTTACCTACCCAACAGTTACAGATGGTACCATAAAAAGAACATTGTTGTTCGATCCTAACTCTGAGCTGGAGATGAAAATACTCAATCTCATGGATGAGCTTTCTTCCTTTCTTGGTTCTGCTGCTCCTCACCAACAGTCTTATAAAATAAATCTGCTTGGATATTTGAAGTATAGTTTTCTTGTCTCTGCCTATACATTTGAATACTCCTTATGTTCTCATCATCAGAAACATTTTTCCTTACAATTCACATTTTCCTCTTCTTTAATTGTTATCCCAAATTCCCTTCCTCTTAAAAACCTTCCTGGTATGTTCCAATAGCCTAGGGGTGTCGAACTCAATCAGAGAAGGGGCCAAAATCTAAAATCCAGCCTAAATCGCGGGCCGAATGGTTTACTGAACAGTCATAAACTGACAATGTCATAAACTGACAGTGGAGTGCAGTGATGACAGCGCGGTGCGGGCCACATTGCAAGGCCTGGTGGGCTGGATTTGGCCCGCGGGCCTTGTGTTTGACACATGTGCAATAGCCGATTGCAATATACTCCTCACATGGATTTTTATGCATGACTAATGCTCCAATTTCTTTGTGAACTTTATATTTTCATTTCTCATTCAAGCTCCCCTTGCCTAGACTATAAAATCTGAAAAATCATACCTCTCATTTTCCTTAAAATTCTTTGTGTGCTTGTTGGGATAGGAGCTCTGCTTTTCCTCCTTCTCTGATGCACAAAAAAAGAGATGGAATGCAAATATTTTCCTTCCAGGAAGGATTTGGGAATGAAGATGAGGTTTTCCATGACTAATGATCTGTATTCTTGGTTTAATGGTAAATCAAAATCTATGAGTAATGGCAGGAGGAAAATAGGATTCTAAAGAAAGGTAAGAGGTGATAAGCCAGGATGAGAAAAAGATTTCCCTGAGAATACAGAGATGATCTAGAAAAGTGAACCAGGGAAAGAGAAGGTTTCAGAAAGGGAGCCTGGGGGACTGGGGCAGGTGTCAGGGAGGGTGACCAGCAGGGACAATCTCGGGCACAGCTGAGAAACTGAACCTAGTAAAGGACCCCAGGAGAGACCTAGCTCCAGGCCAGAAGGTACAAGAGCTAATCATAGCTCATAGGCCAATCCTCATTCCAGCCTTCCCTGGAGCTAGTACCTCTCCTTTCCTCTGCCCAGGGACTAGGAAGGTGGCACTTCTGATGCCTCGTGAGCTTACCTACAATATTCACCAGCTCTTCTCCTATCTTTACCAACATCCTATTGGGCCACTTAGATCCATCTGATTAGGACAGGGTTTTGACATATGGTATCTTTATGTCATCTCTGAAGTTTTTATCTTCAGCACAGCTTTCTCTTCCAATTTCACATTTGCATATCTACGCAGATGTCATGGACATCACAAATTTGATACATCCCAAAGCAGGCTTCTGATTTTCCTCATGGTATTTCTCTATCCACCCAGAAGTCATTCCAGCCAAACTCAAATTATGTAATTTAAAGAGGGTTTAATAAATAACTGTGTACAAAGGTAAGGATGAAGTTTTAAGAAATCACCAAGTAATATTGCAGTAAGAACCCAGGATCCACTCCTGGGCCTAAAGAAAAACAGAAAAGAGTGGTATTGAAATCTGAGGCAGGGAGGATTGTATGGCAAGGCTCTGACAGGCTCTGACAGGCTCTGTGACTTTCAATGTATGTGGGCAGCCTTAGCACCGCATGCAGGTACAGGCTAGAAATAATACCTCAAAGTTGCTCTGCTCAGCACATCAGAACTTTTGTTCCTGAAGCCATAATGCAAAGGGAAAAAAAAGTTAAAAAAATACACACAAAACCACACAAAATAAACACAAAAAACTAAAAACAAAAAACACCCATACACTGTTGATATAATCCCAGAGGGTGAGCCTCCCAGGACACAGGGAAGAGTCAAGAAGGGTAAAGAGTGAAGCAGGATAGACAAAGAAAAGAAATAGAGAACAATCACAAACATTTTCTTGACTCATATCTGCTATTTCACATCAATAACTCTTCTTAGAAATGACCTTAAATGACCTCCATTATGACCTTAAAGTGAAAACAAACAAATGAAAAGTAGGGGGCGGAGAGGGGAGGAGGGGCGCAAAAACAAAGCATAAACTCCGGGAAGGGACCAGGTCCAAGGCTCCTGGGCTGGGACAATGGCTAATAACCTCCCCATTACCTTCGTCCAATGCTGCTCATAAGTATTTGTTGACTACCTTCAACTGAGGAGCTGACATTCTTTCTGGCTTGTTCAGTTCAGTGAGAGCATGAAGTGCCTCTTGAAGAATGACTCTGCTGCTCTCACTCACACACTGACACATAATCATGTTTTACTTAGGTTCCATTATCTTTTCATCAAAATGCTTCAAAAAAAATATGATTGCCACCCCTGAGTTGATTCGGTTGAGGACAAACAATTTTCAAAGCAGAATTTTCTCTTCTTGATCTGGTTCAATAGCTTGCAATATTAAATTCATAAATTGAATTACTTCTGCCTCAGACTGATTTTCCCTGAAAACAAATGTTATTCTCTTTCTTTTTGCATAATCAATCATGGATTCAAGTAGGCAACACAGGTTGTTTGGTACAGATCAGTTTCTTTATAAAGTCACAAAAGGGAAGATCAGACTGAAGTTGCCATGCTGGTAAGACCACCCAGAGATAGAGACAACCAGGAGAACCTCAGATGTTCTATTCAAGTACCATTTTAGGGAGTGAGGAGCCTCTGAGATGATTCCAACTTCATCAGACTGATAGCAACTAGATGAGTGACCCTGACCAAGAAACATCTGTTGACTTCAGTCAATCCCCAGAACCATGGGACATAATTCTAATAAATGACCATTGTTATTTTATTCTAGTAAATGAGCATAATTTTGGAGTAATTTGTTATATAGCAACAGTACCCAGAGCACACTGGTGTCTCCCCTAAAGTCTAAATAATGGATGGCCCTTGTCCTAGTTTTGGACCTTCTTCTCTTATCTATTGTACTCTTTTTCCCACAGTGATCTCATACTCCCATTACTTTTAGTATCATTTATATGCTGTGATGGTTCATTTTATGTGTCAACTTGACTGGGCCAAGGGATATCCAGACATTTGGCCAGACATTATTCTGGATGTGTCTCTCAGAATATTTTTGCATGAAATTAACATTTCAATTAGTAGACTCAGTAAAGAAGATTGTCCTCCCTAATGTGAGTGGCCCTCATCCAATCAATTGAAGACCTGACTAGAACGAACAGGCTGAGGAGGAGGGAACTCCTCCTGTCTTATTGTGTGAACTGGAACATGGGTCTTTTCTGACCTTCACACTTGGACTTCTTATGTCTCAAAAACTGCCAGCTCTCAGACTGGAACTCATACCATCAGCACTCCTGGATTTCCAGAATGCTAACTGCAGGTCTTTCAACTTCTCGGCCTCCACAATCATGTGATCCTATCCCTTATGATAAATCTCTGTCTCTCCATAAATATACAACCTTATCGGTTCTGTCTCTCTGGAAATCCTTACCAACAGTACGTGTGTCATCTCTGAAAATTTTTTTTTTAATCTTAAACAAAGATTTATTTTCTGAGTTTCAATTTCACATTTGCATATCTGCTCAAGTATCATGGGCATCATAAAAGTAAAACATCTTCAAAATGACCCTTGATATTCTTCATCTTAGTAAATAACAGCTCTCTCTCTCTCTCTCTCTCTCTCTCTCTCGCTCGCTCGCTCGCTCTCACTCTTGCTCTCTCTAGTTGCTTAAGCCATAAACCCAAAAGTTATTAAAGAAAAACCATTGTCCCTTATATCTTCAAACCAATGCATCACCAAGTCCAAGTAATTATTTTTCTATATAATGGCAAATATAAATTATTTTAGTTCCCATTGCTAACATTCTAGTCTAAGCAAGTTATCTATCACATAGGCTAATGCAATAATTTCTCAATATTCACTTTGCTTTTAATCTTGTGATATCCATTGCTGCCTCTCTACAATCTATTCTTCATACAATAGCCATACTAATTTTCTTAAACATAAATCATACAACTTTGCTTCCTTGTTTAAGAATATTACATTAGGGCTAAAATTCCATACTCTCTTACTGGCTCTTTGAGATTCTACATGATTTGACCTGGATTTTCTTTCCAACTTCATCTTGATTCACTCTCTTCCTTGCTTGCTCATTCTAGTCTCTTAGTTCTTCAGGAATTTCATAAACTTACTGGAAAGCTTTATGCATATGTTGTTACTTTGGTATAGAAAACCATTACTCCCTCCTCTGCTCCCTCCCCCTTATCCTTAAAATTATCTCTTGTCTTAGTTGGGTCTTACTTATCTCTCTGGTTGCAGCTTAAATGCCACTTTCTCAAGTAGAATCTCTGACATTTACCTCCAGTAAGATTTTGATGCCGTGTACTAGTCTCCTTTGAAAAAAAAAAATGCTCTTATTTTCACTTATAGGTATTCCCACAATTAGAGATTATATACACACTTCTTCTGTGTATTTGATGTACGTTTCTATCACTACTCTACAAATTCCATGACAACAGAGAACAATTTTCACTTATTCACCACTGAGCACTCACAATTAAGCAGTTTTCAGGGTACAATAACTGTTAAAAACATATTTGTTAAGCAAATAAAATTTGTTTCTTGATTTAGTGTTTCTGAGATTCCTGGAACTTTTGAAAAAACTAGTTTGCCATGTGATTATGTGGCCATGTGTATGTATGTATATATATATATATATATATATATATATATATATATATATATATATATATATATATATATATATCAGAGAGAGAAATCTCCACTAGAGGATAAACATTTCAACAACTTCATTTAGAGGCAAAACAGTCTTAGACCAGTCTTCAGGAGAATCACAGGATTTTAGATTCCTTCTACCTAGTAATCTCTAAATTGGTCTCTCCACTTTTCTATAATTTCTTTTTAGCAGATTTCTAACAACATTTAAGCTTCCATTCTATAGGTTCACTGGTGCCAGCATCAACCAGACCAAAATAAATTGCAAGGTTATTAGTAAGGATGCTATTTCTAAATTTAACTGAGGAGCGTATTAATATTTTTAGGAATAAAAATTGAAGTCTTCTTCCTATTCTAAATAGTTTTATCCCTGGCTTTATATATAATTCAAATAAATTGAAGAAGTTAATGGACTCTTGCTTTCTGTCAGAGACTGGACTAGAGGTATACAAACTTGAACCAGCAACTTTTTCCCCCCCACTTTCATGGACAGTTCAGCTTAGTGGTAAAGAGAGACAACTAAGTCACATTTATATAACCATATACCACATACTCTTAGTGAGAAAATATACATGCAAAGGAAATTCAAGAAAGGAGTAAGTAAGGACAATAGAGAGGAAAACCTTGACATCTAAGTCACACCAGTACAACTAACTAGCTCTGTGCCCCTTGATGGTCATCTCATCTCTAAACTTCAAATTACTCATATGCTTGATAAAGTGGGTGAGACACTATGATGTCCTGCACGTTTACCAGGACTTGATTTAAAGCATCAGGAATCCTGGAAAAGAACTAGCAGCTGAGGAGTATCTTCAACATTGGTTTTTGTTCCTATATATTTTATTATCAAATTACATTAAAACAAATTTAGTAATTGCTTGAAACAAAAGATCATTACTCAGAAAGTAACATTTCAGCTGTTCTGTCAGTAAAAGACTGAAAAATTTAGGAAGTATAGTTATCTTGAATATTGTTTTTCTTTTTTTTTTTTTTTTTTTACAAAAGTCTTTTGTTTAGGTTCAAGTGCAAGATTAAGATACTAGTTTGATTCACTATATTATGAAACCGTCTTGAACACAGCATTGACATATGGGCTTATCAAGAGGGACTTGTTTTGAAAGAAATGCCGCTTTGTTTTTTTCTAAATTACCCAGAATAGAAATAACTGGCTGATTTGTTGATATGCAGGTAAATATAAGGCATTATTTAGCGAACACCAACCTGCCTGAATATCTTTCACTTTGGGAATATTGAACCTAAAAAAGAAGAAAAAAAATACTTTGTTTTCTAATGAATACATATCAAGTATTAGATAGTTCTCATAAAAACTAGAAAATTACATAAGCTCCACTTTCTTGCACGAAAAGAAATTCACCCTCTTCAGATACAAAGTCCTCCTTGGATTTCAAAATGGTGGCACTGAAAATGAAACAAATTACTGCCCAGTTATGACCTAACCAAGGCCAATGTCTAACCATTTTCCATAGAATTAATGAAATCACAACTCGCTTATGTAAAGATGGAAAATACAACTTTCTTTTAAAGTCCTGCTGGCTGCCTCTGTGTTTTTTTTTTTTTGTTTGTTTTGTTTTTTTATCTTCACCTGCTGTTCTAAATTCTCTGGCTTTTCGTTTGCATTTTGAAAGACTTTGCACTGGATTAACTATTCAAATTTAAGTGAAAATGCCAGTCAGATATATTTGGTTTTGTTTTAGAATATTCTTTTCTCTGACATAATTTTGGTTTTCCAGTTTCTAGGCTAGTCTGTGCTGTCTTCAGTTTCCCAAATTGTCAGCCCTGCCACTGCATTCTTGTTTGGTAACTGAAGCCACCACCAGTTGTTCCTCTGCCCTCCCTGGGCTACTCCTCTTAACCTCTTATTCAGTGGACACCTTCATTTGTCCTACATTCCTGTCATATAATTATTCTTATCGTTTCCTCATGGTGACACATCCAGACCACCACTATCTAATACTGGCTAAAAAAAACCCAAAAAACATTCTCTTTGAAATATGTTATGTTAAAAAGCACAAACACCTGTCTGTAGCTGCCCTTGTAGGAAGTTCGAAGCATCTCTAGAGGTTGCTGCTCCAAGAAAACACTTTAGCTTTCGCTGCCTCACCACCCTGCTTCCCTGTGTTCCTCCATATGAAGAGCAAGCCCTTCTTACCGGTGACAAGGACAATGGCTTCTTTTGCCCATCAGTGAATCCCTGCTGTGTGTTTCTGTTGGCCCTGCCAAGTTCTAGGCACCAAGTAGACGTGGCCTCTGGCATCTGCCATACAGCTACTAAAGGCCAGATGTGGCATATGTCTGCCTGCAGATCCTGCACCCACAAGTCCATATGGCATGGAAAGATACGCTCCAGAAGAACAAGATGTATTTTTGTTCCAACCCAACCCCCATCAATGCCCTTCTCAAATCCTCCTTTTATACTGAAAAACAGAGCAGAAGCACAGAATGAGAACATTTTTAATTACTCAGCTTTGCTGAAAGGAGAATTCCAGGTGGTAAGGGAAGATCTGTGCCCCAAATAGAAACAGGCTTCACCTTGCAGGTGGTCAGAGCAGGTGCACACCCAGGTGGTAAAATCTGAGGGGTCCTGGAGACAGCCTTCAATCTAACAGCAATCCACATGAAATATTTAACATGTCAACTATAGGTGTGCAAACCTTTGCAGGTCTTATGCTACCTGATAAAATGCAAATACCTCCAGGAAGGGATATATATATATATATATATATATATATATATATATATATATATATATAAATGGCCAAGTGACAGACGGTCCGTTCGTCCAACCATCCAACTGACTGACCTGCTGGTACATATGATGTGCACTGGCAATTTAAAAATAAACGTTGACTGGTGCATGCATGATACATAATAAAGCTCTCACTTGTGCCAATCACACACATATGTTTCCATCTATTATTGTTGATTGTGAATTTTGTTGACACTTCTATTATAGAGAAAGGGAGAATAGCGATATTAAAATATTTCTTCTAATTCATTTACTTTCAATGTGCACAAATCCGTGCACTCAGCCACTAGTAAGATATATTTTAAAATATATTCATCACTATCACCTTAGAGCAAAAGGGTTATACAGTCTCCTTGTTAAATTCATCATGTTTTTATTGGCTTTTGATCAGAGAGATACTTTTTATACAATAAAAGAGGAGAAAGAATAATAAGGGAATGTGGATAAGAAGAGTAAGGGCATTAAAGACAACTGGTTAGTGGACAAAGTTCATAGTACAAAATGACCCAATTCACAGGGCTTTCTCCAAGTTCTGGAATTTTGGTCCATATCTTATTTTACTCAAGTTGCATTAAGGGAAGACATTGCTAAAGAACCTGACTTTTCACTGTTTCCAGAGGATACTATATCCTTCTAAATCCTAATAAGATACCATAGTATAGTTAATTTTACCTCCATTAGAAGCACAACATTTCCATTATTATTTGAGGTTTCAAGTAAATTTCTTAAGACTTTGCATATTTATTTCTCAGAGTTCTATGTTACTAATTATGCAGAATATGATTTTATCTTAAAAAACTCTAAGGACAAATTTTTAATAACTTGTATTTATATATGTTATGCTTTTAAAGTAATAATTATAAATTAATTTGCCAAACATATAAAGCATTTAATACAAAGAGAGGAAAAACATTAAAAAAATTACTAAAGTGAAAGAAAGTTTATATTCTTTTATATAATTTTTTTTTCTGGCCTTAATCAAATTCTCTCAATTATACGAATAATGTTTCATTCTCAACCTTTTTTGTTATATGACATGGTTTTTGCTACACATTCATTTATGCTGTAGCAGGTACCATTACTTTATTCCTTTTCATGATTAACTAATAGTCCACTATATATATACTGCATTTTCTTTATTTTTTCATCAGTTGATAGGAATTTGGGTTGTTTCTACCTTTTGGCTGTTTTGAATAGCACTCTATGAACATTGTGCGCAAGATTTTTTTTTGTAGGTTATTGTTTCCATTTCCCTTGGGTACATATGGGAAGTCGAGTGGAATTGCTTGTAATTCTATATATAACATTTTTAGGAATCACTAAACTGTTTGCCATAACTGCTGCACCATTTTTCACTACTAAAATCAATGTATAAGGGTTCCAATTTCTTCACATTCTTGCCAACTCTTTCTATTTTCCATTTTATTGAGAATAGCCCTCATAGGTGTAAAATGCTATTTTATGGTTTTAATTTGCATTTCCCTAATAATGCATGGCTTTGAACATCTTTCCAGGGGTATAATGGCCATTTCAACATTTTCCTTGTGAATGTTAAATTCCTTGCTCATTTTTAAAAAAGAGTACTTTCTATATTCTGAATAATAGAACTTTATCAGATTTAAGATTTACATATATTTTCTCCTAGTCTGCAAGTTGTCTTCAGATTCCTGCCCTAGCTGGTCTGGCTCACTGGATAGAGTGTCAGCCTTCAGACTCAGTCCCAGGTTCCATCATAGGCAAAGGCACATGCTTGGGTTGTGGGCTCAATCCCTAGTAGGGGGCGTGCAAGAAGCAACCAATTATTGATTCTCTCTCATTATTGATGTTTCTAACTCTCTAGTCCTCTCTCTTCCTCTCTGAAATCAATAAAAATACATTAAATACTTTTAAAAATTGTCTTCAGGTTCTTAATAATATTATTTGATATACAAGTTTTTAATTCTAATGAAGTCCAATTTGTCTACTTTTTCTTTTGATGCTTTTAGAGTCATATTAAAAAAAACCATTTCCTAATCCAAAGTCATGAGAATTTTCACCTTTGTTTCCTTTCAAGAGTTTTATATTTTAGCTCTTACATTTAAGTAAGATACATTTTGAGTTAACTTTTGTATTTACAATGAGGCAGGCATCCAAATTCTTTCTTTTGAATGTGAATATACAACTATCACAGTATCATTTGTTTTAAAAAACAAACAAACTATTTTTTTCCTCATTGAATGACCTTGGAGCTCCTGTCAAAAGTTAACTGACCAAAAATACTTGGATTTATTTGTGGGCTCTCAATTTAATTCCATTCCATTGATCTATCTTTATATCAATAGCAACCTTTTTTATTATGTTAGCTTTGTTATAAGTTTTGAAATAAGAACATGTGAGTCCAAGTTTTTTTTCCTATTTTTTACCTTCCAATTCAATATGAATTTTATTATCAGCTTGTCCATTTCTGAAAATGGTGATTGGAATTTTGATAGGGATTGCATTGAATCCATAGATCAATTTGGATAATATTGCCATCTTGACACTATTAAGTCTCTCAATCATGATGTCTTCCACCTTATTTACTAGTAGGTATTCTTTATTTTATTTTCAAAAAATAATTTGCAGTTTTCAATGTACATGTCTTAAATTTGATTAAATTTATTTTAAGTATTTTTATTTATATGTCTTTTACTTCTTTTTCTTGCCTAGTTGCCTTTGCTAGAACTTTCTGAATAGTGTTGAATAAAAGTGATGAGAGAGTGTGTTGGGGCATACTTTCAACACAGCCAGGAAGTTCATAATTGTGTTATAGCCTTTACTTTCTTCTTCCACTGATCCTGAAGGTCAGCCAGACATAAGAATTAGGGCCTTTTCAGACCTTTTCTGATCATATAGTTGGCTTTTGAGATTTCCAGAAATAAGTCAGAACTTTTCATATTCCTTTTCCTCTAAGTTGCTCATTCCCCAGCCTTTCTAGGCATCTGGTCACTTTGTTGTTATATATACCTTCTCTTATCATTGACCTTGGCAGCAGAAACTAACACATTTTTCTTTAAATATTGTCAACAGATGCCCCATCTCAGCACTGGAAGACTTCAGAGTTAGGTGAGATAAAGCAAACTCTTGATCCAGTCTTCCAGCAAGCCTTCAGCTTGCTAAAACAGACTATACCTATCATCTGCTATCCCCTGGTATGAGCATCTAAGCTGGCTGTGGGCTGTGGCTCAAGGCCACTGCCAAGCAATGTGTGAGAGATAGGACCAGAGTAAATTAAAATGCCAGAAAGCTATCTTACCAAGATTCATTTTCTTTCCCCCCAGCCCCAGTTGTTTCCCTGGATGTTGCAAGCTTTTTGTTAATATCCAGAGTTTCAAAAAAGTTAATTCTGATTTTTTTTTTTTTTTTTTTAGTTTATTCATTTCTTTTGTGGAAGAATGAGATTTCTGAATTTCCTACTTTGTCATTTTTGATGTCGCTCAATCTGATTATTTTTTAAAAAATAATGTTTTTATTGATTTTAGAGAGGAACAAAGAGAGATAGAGAGATAGAAACATCAACGAGAGAGAAACAGCCATTGGCTGTCTCCTGCTTGCCTGCTACTGAGCATCAAGCCAGCAACCCGATATGTGCCCTGACCATGAATCAAACCAGCAACCTCTTGGTTCATGGGTTGATACTAAATCACTGAACCACATTTGCTGGGGTCAATTTGATGATTTCTGACAAGTATATAAAATTGTGTGTCCCCCACTATAAGATAAATGTGGTGAAAGTGAGTCAGAGCCAGTGTCTCATTCTAACTCATTCCATCATAATCCTAACCTTTTCATAAAATATGTAGTAGTAAGAAGTGCATAAATGATAAGTATTCAAGAGCAAAAAAAATGAGCAAACATAATAGTTTGGAAAATAGTGCCCAGGAGAATTATGTAAAGGTCATAGAATATGAATAAATATTAATGCACTTATCATGCAAAATTGGAAGAAATGTGCTGTTACAACTGAAATATTATTCAAAGACAAGCATTATAATTAAGGGCTTCCTTTTCCCATGGCAGTGGTAGAGAAATACAGGTTTATTCTCAGCCTTTAGCTACTTCGTAATCATTTTAAAAATTCAAATGTAATTCTTGTTGCAACAATGCTTAAAGACAGTTAATTCCTTAAAAGCATAACAATCTATCTGTTAAACATTCATATTTCTGCCTAGCATGTCCAAAACTGCTGTAGCATTAATTAACTGTTTTAACCCTTAGAAACTTACTGCTAACCGAAAACAAAGTCAATTTGTCTCCTCTCAGGGAAACTAGACATTTTTGAATGATCTATAGACACCAACCATCTCCATTTGGGTCAAATTTTCTTCCGCCTCTTCAAGTTTATATTGCATTATCCTAACTCATTGGATTAATTTGGAATGCTATTTTGAAGTTGAGAACTAGGATCAATATGGACCCAAGATAGCTACTCAATTCAGCATTTATAACACTGATATTTCTTCCAAGCTCCTATAATAAGTAACATTGGCAATTATTTAGAGAAGCAACATGGTTCTGGTCCATGTGCCGCAGAGAAGTGACTGTCTCAGGTTTACTCTCCCAAAGTGCTTCCTACAATAAGATCGGATTGAGAAATCAGATACATCCTAAGTATATGTTTTCTCTAGTTTGCTTTGCATTTTAAATCTTGCTTATAGCAAAAGTACATTAAATTAATTTATTTGGGCTACAGGGGGGAAAAAGAACATTGAAAATGGCAATAACTTTTAAGAATAATGCAGTTAACTTTAATTTTTTTTGATGAGTGAAAAAGTCAAGAATAAATGGGAAGTTCAGAAAAAGTATTAACTGATTGGGTTAAAGTTAAAGAATTGCTTAGTTTTCCATAGACAAATAAATGGAATAAACATTAAAATAATGCACATGAAGTGTTTTTCAAAATTTGCAAATTCATTAAGTGAAATGCCAATATAAACTGGGTCACGGATAAAAGAGCATTAAGAACGGCACATTAATATTCATATCAAAATATACCTTGCCATGTAAAAACTGAAACCGAAGAGCTATAAATATATAAGGTGCACTTATACAAATTATTTCTACAGCATAAAAATATGATAAACAGTAGAGCAGATGAATTAATGTTTGGTAGTGACAGCAAGAGGCTCTTTTTCCTATATTCCAAGTATAAAAATTTTAACCTTTTGATAGTATTAGCAGAGTTTTGTTATTTTCATATCCTCCAAAATGTATGCATATTATCAGGCAGATAATGGCTTCCCAGTAAAGAAAGTCTTATTGAATATTCACATGGACTCATTTATATGTGGAAACTAATGAACAAAAAAAAACTGACAAACAAAATAGATCCAGTGGCATGGATACATGTAACAGACTGGCAGATTTCAGAGAGGGGAGTGGGGGAGGGACAGGAAGAGTTTAACAGAAGAACATATATGCATATATGCATAGCCATGGACACAGACAATAATGTGGTGAAGGCCTAGGGTGGGGTGGGGGCTGGGCAGAGTGGGGCCAAGTGGGGGAGAATGGGGATATCTGTAATACTGTTAACAATAAAAAAATAAAATGGAAGCTAAATTCATATTAAAGTTCTTAATTATTTCTTGCATTATTAATATCACCATTTTCTGCTATTACTATCATTATCATTACTAGTATTTTGGTTAGTATGGAAGAGGACAAGTAGCATTAAATGTTTTAAGTTTAAACCAGAAGAAAATATGTTTCAGAAACACTCATAGTCTATTATTTCTAACACAAACATCCAGTATTTTCAAGTGGGTACAGCCACAGACATCAAACCACTTTTTTACCACTGTGATGTTTCCTGCTTCTGTGACTTTGCTCAATGACTTCTTTTGACAGAAAGTGTTTCCCTCAATTCTTTGCCCAGTCAATTGTTATTCCTCTTTCAAGACTAAGTTCAACTTTCATCTGCTCTAGGAAGCCTTCCCTTATTGTTCAGATTGAGTTAAGTGCTCCTCTTCTATCCCCTTATATCAGGTTTTGTCTGTCTTGCCAATAACTTGTAAGTGCTTTAAGAAAAGCAATGATGCACTAATATTTTTTTTCGTGTGCCTCTCCTAGTCCTTGGAACAATGTAGACACTCTATCACTACTTGTTAAAGAACTTGAAAGACTTACGTTTAAAAAAGAAATCACAACTCTCTCTTATAATTAGTTATTTCCATAGTAGACCTCATGATATATTTGATAATAAAGGTAATATCAGCTCTGACAAAATATTATTTATTCATGTGTTATTGTTTTGACTTTTTGTCACTTTAAGAAATGTCCAAACCTTCAAGTCCATAAAAAGGTGTTAAGTGGAGTGAATTTATCATTTATCTTTTCTCCGAGAAAATACCATTAAGTTGCAAAGAAATATGAAACAGAAATGCACTTTTGATCTCCAGTCAAACTAAGAGATATCTAAAATTTTGAACCATAAAATCAGAATAAAAACTTCCAAACAGAGAAAATTAAAGTTTTATGAACATAAAGAAAGGAGACTTGTTACAACATGTCACAGAGAAAGCTCCCATGGCATACTTCTCCAGGGGTGATGCTCAAAACCAGAAGTCTCATTATGACTAGAGAAATTACCTTTAAGAGCTGGTAAGCTTACCTGGACTTGGTTTGGTCCTGAGGAGAAAAAAGAGTCACACAGACAGGCCATATTTGCAGGAAACCATCTGTCAAAGAGGCTGGAATGAGTCATCTCCACATTGTGAGTAGCCTAAAAAAAAAAAAAAAATTACATCATCATTTTGTGTCACGAATCTCGACTAGCCTAAAATATGGCCATCAGCCTCTCTGATATAAATCTTCTAAAAATAGCTAGACAGGAAGAAATGATAGCTCTCAATAATTAACAAGAATAAAAAAGAATAGAATTATAGAGAGATAATAAACATATGTACATACAAACAACCAGAGACAAGGAAGAAAAAACAAATGGCAAACAAAACATCTAACAGAAAAAAAAAAGTTTGCCATACACATATGAAAATTCTGATCAAACATTTTCCCAGGAATTAAAAAAATGTAGTAAAATATGTTTATAATAGAAAGGCACAAAACAAGATACAAACGTTCAAAAAAAAGACAATTAGTAGAATATAAAATACTAATTAGTAGAAATCAAAAATAAAAGAAAAATAACTTAATATAGAAATAAGCATCTTTCATACACAAAACTAGTCACTTTGAAGATATAATGGAAGAAAAGTGAACAATTTAAGTGGTTGCAACATGTATGAAACATTTAGGACAGATGTAAGAAATATTTGTGATCTTAAAAAACAATCGGTAAAATGTTACTATGGGGCCCAAAAGGAGATTTAAACAAATGCACCGTTGTAATTTTTTTAAATACTAATCGTTATATGTCATGTTCACATTAATATAGATATGTCAATTCTGCCTATGTTGATATATAAATTTATGTGACTACTAAAAAGAAACAGCATATTTTTTAAAATATATTTTATTGATTTTTTAGAGAGAGGAAGAGAGAGGGATAGAGAGTTAGAAACATCGATGAGAGAGAATCATCGATCAGCTGCCTCTTGCACACCCCCTACTGGGGATATGCCCGCAACCAAGGTACATGCCCTTGACTGGAATCGAACCCGGGACCTTTCAGTCCGCAGGCCGACGCTCTATCCATTGAGCCAAACCGGTTTCGGCCAGAAACAGCATATTTTTTAATCAGACAAACTACTTCTTAAATTTATGTAGAAAATTTTAACTAGCAATAATAACAAGAAATTCTGAAGAGTAACGAGAAATGACTTGCCTTAATAGATAACAAAATGTATCATAAAGTGATAGCATTTAAAGTAGTATTGCACTGCACACGAATATACAAATCAATGGAACAGAATAGGAAATATAAAAATGTACCCAAATCCATTAAACAACTTATGATATAATATATATTTCAAAACAAGAAAGCAATATTATTTTTTAAATGGCTATAGGGTAACAGAACAGAATAGCTGCTTGGGAAAACAAACAAACAAGAATTTAGATCTTAACTACTTTTCATTCAGATATGAATTCCAGTTTGATTAGAGACTTGTTTAAAAATAAACATGAAGGCTGCTAGACAGGGCAGTGAAAGAACTTCCTCTCACAGAATAATTTTTACATTTTGAATTTTATACAATGGGTTTATTTATTTAGTTTTCTTAAAGAAGGAAAAGGATAGTGTAGGTAGCAGCATAACAAGTGGAAAAAAACATTAAGTGGAAGTTAGGAACCAGGCCACTTAGACCAGCCCAAACTCTGCCACTTCCTGGTTGAGTGACTTTAGGCAAAGTATTCTTAGGTCTGCATGGCCTATTTTCCTCATCTTCACAATGGGCCTAATAATCCTACGTGCCCAATAAGGCTAAAGTGCTTAATACATGTAAGGCAATTAGAAGAGTGCCTGACATAGGAAAGTATTTGATTAGTGTTTGTTTTTTTTTTCTTCATTAAAATAATGGAGTAAAACACAAACACAGATACTGCAGGTATCTGTAATAAAGCAGAGCCGACTGGACTCAGAGTACTGAAGAGCTTAGAAAAGGGGACCACAGGCAAATTGGATTCAAGACCAGGATTGAATGTCTAGGACAGTACCCACCGATCTGAGAGAGAGAGAGGTCAGATAATTATCAGCTTAGCATTTGTCAACTTGGTCCTACAGTTGCTGGACTCAAACCACTACCACCATTAGAGAATGTGAACATAATCTAGAGTTTAGGAAGAAAACAATTATTAGCTGAAGAACAAAAAAAACACGCAAGGTCATCTAGCTCTGATGATCGCAAAATGCGTAAGTCAGGTAGAGCTGACCAGAATGCACTACAGACATAAAAGCAGGAGAGAGACTGAGCTTTCGGGGGGATAGAGAACACACTGAGAATGTCCTGGGCCAGAAACTAGCCTTAGAAATGGACGTTTCCCGAGCTCAGCCTCTGAGATCAGCTGTTCTTGGATTGAGCTAAGAAGTGAGCCAACTTTTGGCTAAGTTACTGAGCAGAGAAGAGATAGATCTTTCAGGCCTCCTAGACTTGTCTCCCTCTGATATTGTAATTTAATATATTTTATACACTCAGCAGCCAGATTTGATCTCTAAATGCATAATAATCTGGCCACTCAATGTGTGTATGGGTGTATGTGTGTGTGTGTGTGTGTGTGTGTGTGTGTGTGTGTGTGTATTAGAGTCCTGGTGTGTGAATTAGTGCATGGGTGGGGTCTAGCCAGCCTGGCCAGGGGGAAGGAACATGGGCAATTGGCTGGTCTGTCTGCTGGTTGAACACCTGGTCGAGGGGACAATTTGCATATTAGCCTTTTATTATATAGGATATACACTGAGTGGGCAGATTATTATGCGTTCAGAGATCATAATAATCTGGCCACTCAGTATACGTTCTTCTTCAAACAAAACCAAACAAAACCTACAAAACTACAGAATCTGGTGCAAATCAGGGTAGAAAGTTTTCTGGGTATGATCACTTCTCACTTACCTCAATATATCTGTCTAATTGCTGAGTGGAGATGGTAAGGTCACATTAAAAAATTTGGTAGAGTTTATGTTTCATTCTGCTATTTCTAAAGATAACTGGAAAGGTGTAGAGTGCACCTCTTTTCATCACTGGAGATGGTAAATTTAATAGGATCCATTACTTTGTATAATTGCACAATTCAAATTGAAAGCAGGTCTTCCTCTTCAGGCAAGAATTTTTAAAAGAATGAAATCTTCTGACTCCCTCCTACATATACAGATTCAAGTAAGATTTGTTGAATAACTATTATGAGCAAATACAAAAGTATATCTTTCTCACAAGCTCCCTTATAGAAAAGAAAATGCAGAAGATGGGCATACATTCAACTCAGTGGTGTTGCTTTGAATTGATCTTAGGTTGCTCCAAAATTTCTTGTTAATGGCTTTCCCCACTATGCATGAAAAGGATGGACTCCTAACACCTTCTTATTTATATTCTACCACTCCCAATTCCTGACACATTTTCACATTAAAGTACAGTGTTGTTTTTTGTTTATGTATTTCTTTTTAGCTCCCGGACCTAACTCTTAACAGTTTTTACTCTGTTCCTTTGAAATTACACACACAAAATTGTTGAAGTTTCAATTGTACACTAGTCTCTCTGATTTCCTTACCCTAATTCAAAGTTGTCACTCACCTATTGCATCAATAACCTATTTTTGTAAACAAAGTCAGAGGCAGGTAGACATCTCTTTATGGGGATAGGATCATGCATGAGATTGAAAAGAATCATTTGGATGTTCTTAGTAAACATAGGGTAATAAGAAAATAAGTTTCCATCTTTAACCTTCTAGCCAATTGCATGCTCTGCTTTTAGAATACAGTCTACTTCGACTATTTAGCAAATATCTGAGCCAGCAAATTACAGCTCTTAGTTTCTAATTAGTGGTTGTGTTTATGTTCTTGGCATTTTTGTGTGTGTATGTATATGGTTTTACTGGTGTGACTTTGGAGATCTGTAAAGAGTTCTATATGATTATTATAGAAATTGCTGTTCAAAGCTTTCTTAATCTGGGATGAAGTGGTTGTGAATAAGGATGTACAAATCACTATCAATATTCTTCAAGCTGGTCCATGCCTGTTTATCCTTTTGCTGTATGTGATCACATGCATTGCAGTTTATGTGAAAATGTTCTATCCGCCAGTAGGAAAAAGCTTAATAATTTATTTGCACTCCGTCTTCCTCTAGACAAGAGCATGCCATGTAGTTGCTGAGTTGTGTAACCAGCTCTCAGAGCAGGCACATGGCCAGCTGCAAATGGTTATTTCTGACATCTTTCAATTTTTCATGGTATTGCTATCTAGCCCCTGAATGCCTATTCTGCATTTTCAGAACAAAACAGAAGTGAGGAATCGATTGTGTGTTGTTAGGAGGAAATGTTGTGACCTTGATTATAACTGTCCGTTCTTGAAGGGAAAATTATAGACATGAAATTTTTCAGGGTCAGATCCAACACACAGTACATTTAATTTAGAAGGACATTCTCTGTGCTGTGGGCAAGTTCTCAGAGCCTTCAAGCCAAATTGAGAGGGAACCCTTCAGTCATTTCTTGTGCTGTAGTCAAAATTCTTTTCTTCTAGGCTGATATCATATACTGGGGGGAATCCCTTAGCAGATGAAGAAAATATGCATTCATTAAAGAACCTAAATTAATCTGACACTGAATGAAAGGTAAGAAAATTATTGAACTTGTAAAAAATTTCATTTTGTCCTGATTTATTCATGCATTCATTTTTTTTTATTTATTTATTTATTTATTTATTTATTTATTTACTAACTCTGCTTCTATCTACAAACCAACGGGAACTTATTAATGTGATGATCCTTTACTCTAGAATGGAATACAAAGTAAACTAACAGAAACTTACCTATTGGATATTAGTTTGGAAGATACTCAAAGAACCATACCTGAATCCTCTTTACTGTAGTCTCAGGGCATAGCCTCCAAGGGCCACATTGTAGAAAGACCCTGACACGCCTCTGTGTTTTCCTGTAGTCATCTTTACCTGCCTTTTGCCTTCCTGAATCAATAAGCTCCCAAAGATTAAGTGCATACAATACCTGCCCGTGGGAAATCCAACAGAGCCTATAGAAAGAAAAATCAGAAGGAAGCCAAAAGAATCACTTAAGCATACAAAGTTACTTCATGGACTGTTCTGATTAGTATCACCTGGTTTTATGCAGACTCATGGCTGGGGCTTTTTTCCATGGCTCAAAGGAATTGTTTGGCAGAATGAAATTGCATTCTCTCCCCAACCTATTTTCTGCAGAGATTTTTGGGCTTTGACTAATGGTAATATCATGCCACACTGAGAAGAATGATGTTTAAAACTCCTCTACGGTGTCTGTGCAGAATACTAAAATACCAGAGAGTCAGTGTGTTTTTTGAGCTGAAACATAGTTCTTAGGCTTTTGTAGTCAGTTGTAGGAAACATCAGAATTCTATTTTTGTATGTAGAATCTCTTTATGTCAATCACCTTGGGATGACATCTCAATGTCTTTTTGAGAATCAAATCCTTCAAATGTGGCTTGACATGTGTCTCTTGTGGTCAGTTGTGCAACCTTCATAGGAATTTTCCATCACAAAGTGATGTTCCTTCTAAAATATGGTGCTGTGTATTTACATTTTATACAACATTTGCCTCTTCTTGGCCATTATATTGAAAGAGAAGAAAAAACAGCTCTAGCACCCTGAAAGACACTGGCTAATCTATGGCAAGGCACTCCATGCTTGATCAGTTATAGTCAATCTTCTAGACCACTTGGGTTCTTGATGGGAGCCTAGTAGAGCATGGAGCTGTCCTATATGTATTCATGAGGGAAAGCGACTCTACACAATTGAATTTTTTTACAATTGGTGTTGCGAGAACACAGGCAGAATGCACATTGTAAACCCACCTATTGGTTGGGTGCAGCTGTCAGCAAAGACCTTAATGAGCTATGATTGGTTAAGAAAATGCCATCAACCCAATGTGGAAACAGGAATGTGCGGACGAGAAGGATGCAAAAGCAGAAGAGAAAGAATGAGGGCAAATTCAAACTAATGAAATAGCATAAGTGAACTGTCTCAATTTGAAGGGTGAAAAGTTATCCATGCTTCTGTGTCTTTGGATCTATTTTATTCATTAGTTTATTTTGTCCATTAGATTCCAGATCAACCAAAGAACTTGTATGCATATATGCGTAACCCATGGACACAGAAAATAGGGTGGTGAAGGCCTGGGGTGGGAGATGAGGGCAGGTGAGAAGGGGTCAATAGTGGGAAAAGGAGGATCTATGTAATACTTTCAACAATACAGATATTAAAAAAAAAAAAAAAAGAAAATCGATGCTTATATAAACAAACAAAAATACAACTGTACATGTCCATATCAAGATTGTGACGGAGCAGAGATTTTATTCTCTCTGCACCTAATGAGTTAGCTGCTATTTTCATGGATTCTAGGACTTCATTATTTACTAGGGGCCCAGTGCACAAATTCATGCACCTTGAAAGGAACTGTGAGCCGCAAGGCTGCAGTAGGCAAAAAGGCAAGTCTCGGCCCATCCTCCCAGCCCCTGCCTGACCCCTCCTGGTGCAGCCCCTGGTCACCTGTCTGCCTGCAGCCCTGCTCCCACCACTGCTCCCACACACTTATGGGGTTGACCCCTCTCACACCTGCTAAAGGCATGAAGCAATTGGGGCCAGTGCCAGCAGCGGGCGTGAGCAGCACTGGCACTGTCAGTGAGTGTGAGTGGCAGCTGCTGCTCCAACTGCCCCTCAGGAGCAAGGGGAGGTTGAGAAGCCTTTAAGGACGATCAGGCCCAGCAGCTACTGCTCACACCCACTGATGGCGCCGAGCGATTGGGACCGGTGCTGGACACTGGCAGCAGGTATGAGAGGAAGCTGCCAACCTCAATCTCCCCTCAGGAGCAGGGGGAGGTAAAGAAGCCCTAAGGGGAACTGCTCACATCTGCTAATGGTGCTGGGCAATCAGGGTCAGGACCCTGGCTCACGGGAGCAAAGAATTTTCAGTAACCACCAGAGGCTCGCTGCAATGACAGTGATCAGTGCCCCGCCTTGGTCTGGCACCCCCGCTCACCTACTCCACTATCTCACCCCAGTTAATGCCCACCATGTTCCATGTATGCCCTGGTGGTCAGTGCACATCCTAGTGACCGGTTGTTCAGTAGTTCCCATTGTTCCACAGTCCAGTCTATTTTCATATTAGCCTTTTATGATATAGGATGGCACAGCAGCAATAAGCTTCAGGTTTGGCTCTACTTGATCCCCAAAGCTCTCTGGGGTGACAGACAGATGTTACATAGGCAATGACTTTCCATCACAGCTGAAGAATCCTGAGTTTAGATTCCAACTTTTTTGCAAAGAAAACCTTCCGATTGTTGCCCCAGAAGAGATGTTATTCTTATTATTTTGGACGACAAACAAAGCTGCCCTCTGCTCCAGAGTGAGGCACTCTCTCTGTACAGAGGTAAATAAGGTGCACTCTGCTTCTAAGCAAGGTGAAATCTTCCTACAATCACTTGGTTTTTTTAGACTCACTGTATAACCTCTTGTTGCCCAAACAATATGGCACTAGATGGTAGCCTTCTCATTTCAAATAATGTGTCTCACTCTACATGTATATACACACTGCACATATATTATACAACTACATACAAGCACATGCACTAATATATAACTTGAATTAAAAAATACATTTTGTTTTAGACAATATGTCAATTTCTTGATCGTGATAGAAAAATGTTTTTAACGACCCACTGACACATTTATGTTTGTTTGCCTTATAAGAAAGACAAATATCAATGTTTTCTTGAATTGTACATTTGAACATAGAATTGAATCAATTCTACATGTAATGAAATTGAATTACTGAACGGTAGTGACATCTTGAGGTACTCCATTCTGAGCATAGGCAGTGAGATCAATGAAGTACCAAGTTTCTCATACCCTTACTTTATAACACACAGTACTCGCAAAAGGAGGATTTTGAGCTGGTTTGACAATTAGACCCAGTAGCTGCATCAATAGAAAGTGTTTAACAACCACTCCATGGTGAGCAATGCTCTCTGAAACCAGATACTGGCAGTGGGGGTTAGAGGCTAGTCATGTACCTCACATCAATTAATGTATTATGTCAATTGTACAGAAAAAAAATTACAAGAAATGATTTCTTAGAATGAACTTTAAAAGTAACACCATAATGATCACCACTCAAGCAAATTTCCTTCAAAGCAAACCCCATTGAAAAACTAAATCTAATTGATACATTTCTTGGCTAAGAAGAAAAACAAGTTGATATCTGGAGACTGCTAGGTCTGGAATTTCCTTCATCATTAACACTGATTAGTTTTGTTTTAACATTTAGTGCTGAAAAAATCGGGGGTCAATTATTAGATTCTTCTCATTTACCTCAAAGATGTTTCCTTGCTTCGGGGGCTTTAAAATTCAAGATATTTGAAAGAAATAAGTAACATAAGTTAAAATGAATAAAATAATGTTTTTAATCATCTCCTTTATGTAGTTAATTAGTTTAAAAATGTGTTCTTTCAGTTGAACCAACATGTTAAAATTTAGAAAGAGGAGATGGCTATAAAATACAACTACCAAATGTTGTAGAAAATGCTATGGGTCAAAAAGAAAGGTCCAGTGCTTTTTAATATAAAATATATAACCTGGGCAATTAAGTGTATAATTTTAAAGATCAAAATGTTTTCAGGTGTAGGGTTCTTGTTCATCATTATTCTCACATAAAATTCTAAATATTGGTAACCCTCTCTCTTTTACAACCAATTCAGCAAATTGTGTTAGAAAATTGTAGCTCATGGCCCAGCCAGTGTTGCTCAGGGGTTGAGAATTGACTTATGAACCAGGAAGTAATGGTTTGATTTCTGGTCAGGGTATATGCCTGGGGTGCTGGCTTATCGATTCCCACTAGGAGGCATGCAGGAGATAGCTGGTCAATGATTCTCTCTCATCATTGTTGGTTCTATTTTTCTCTCCCTCTCCTTTCCTCTCTGAAATCGATAAAAAAAATTTTTTTTAAAGAAAATTGTAGCTCATGTACTTTCTTAGTGTATGATAAAATGTTTATGTTCTTCACTTCTGTTTCCTCAGAGGATGGCATATAATTGGCACCAATTTTGTTAAGTGAAGTACTGAAGTAGCCATTTTAGGGCAATGGGATTCAACTAAGAAGCAGGCACATTTTAAATGCATCTTAAAAAAAATGAGTTTCTTTATCTGGACCTTTGAATGTAGAGATCCAAATAGTCAAAATGGTTTTTTTTTTTTTTTCATACTACTTGTGTCCCTCAATATACCACTATAATATGAATAGTTTCATTATCTGTAGAGCACTTCAATGCAAACACTTACATGGATTATTATCTCACTAATAAGTTGTCTCCTTTGGGGGTTTTAGAAGATCATCTCATCCACACTTTTTAAAAATGCTAGTGGTATCATTCTCTTCCTCTGATAAATTCCTTAATATGCTAGATAAAGAGGAATCTGATTTATCTCAATGAAACATAAATTACAATAATGATTTAAATGAGAGACACAGTAAGATAATATTTAGTTAACTTTGGCAATGGTTTATCACAATCATAATAAATGATATTTGTTTTGGAACTATCAATAGAAAAGATTACTTTGATCAAGTATATCTACCATAGATTTCAAATTCCTAATCCACTGAAGTGTCAGTATATTTGAATCTGATAGCTACTGAGATATGCCAAAGGACTATTCTGGCCCCAGATGTTTTATCGGACAGAATAGTGGATTAGTGCTTTCAACATTATCTGTCTTGTGTGTTTTTACATTTCTATATTAATAAAGAGATGTCCATGTTTTCCTCTTGGCCCACCTGTTTCACCCTGATGCCAAGCATAAATCATGTATATAGATAACGTGGGCCATGGATTTCAATCTGCCTCTGAATCATCTTCATAAAATTGAAGGAGAAAAATAGATTACTATGCATGGATGTGGAAGTTGGACAGTGAACAAGGCTGATGGGGGGAAATTGATTCATTTCTAATGTGGTGTTGGAGGAGAGCTCTATGGATACCTTGGACTGTCAGAAAGACAAACAAGTGAGTCCTAGAGCAAATTAAGACTCCAATGTCACTGGAGGCAAAGATGACAAAACTGAAGCTGTCAGACTTCTGGCACATCATGAGAAGCCAGGGTTCTTTTGAAAAAATCAATAATTCTGGGGGAAAACAGAATGAAGGAGAAAAAGAAAGACCAAATAAAGGTGGATTGACTCCATAAAAGAAGCTATAGGCTTGAATCTATAGGAGCTGAGCAGGGCTATTGAGGACAGGACTTGTGGACATCATTCATTCATAGAAGCCACAGGAGGCAGAGCTAATTCAATGGCATGTACCACAAAAACATGGATTTTTCCCCTCCTATTTGAATTTCTAAACAAAACAGAAAATATCTGTGCATACAATGAATGTTTATTTTATTCATTAAAACTTCCAGAAGTTATTATATTTAAATATTTTTAAACTTTGAAAGTGGAGTTGTTTCTGTAGGACATCTTAAAATATAACAACCAGATAATCTCAGATATCTGAAAACTACCCATTAATTAAAATATTTTTTCTCAAGGACATAACCGTATGATATTTTTCAATGTTATTAAATTGTGCTTGAAAGGAAATGTTTATAAAGATTGATTATACAACATTGTGAGTATTTATTCTAAAATACTAGAAGAAAAAGGAAACTATGGTTTCTTACATTATGAGCACAATTAAATAAAAATGTTTGGAGAAAAATTACTGGAAGAAGGTACATCAAATACAAGTTGTGATTATTAGGTAAGTGAAATAGAAGTATTTATCTTCTGTTCTACTATTTTTATTCTCTAATATTTCTACAGTTGATGATATTGTTTCATGAGGACACTTAAAATATTTTATTAAACATAACCCAAGTTTAATTCTCTGTATAGTTGGCCTTCTTTTCTACTTTAATTTTTTTCTCAATCTAACTTTTGATTTCTCTGTCTTAAATCCTTTTATTTTTGTGAGCTATGTAATTTTCTTTATTATTCTTTTTATTTTTTTCTCAAAATACATTTTGTGACCAACTCCTATCATCATTCTTTTGTCTTTACAGCTTTCTACTTTCAAACTACTAGTTTTTGTCATATCCTGATTCATTGTTTTCATCTTCATACTTGCTAATGACTCAGCCAGTTTGCACCCACAATCAATTTATATTTCTCTTGACCTTTCAATCTTCCCTATTTCTAAAGATAAAATGTTAAATTAATAGCAAACAAATAGCTTAATGATGTGATTTATCATCTTCTAATCTGTTCTCACAAAGATCTTCTGTAACAATAGAAATTCTGTTGACTCTGTAGCCCCTATGGAATTACCTTCTTGCTATATATGCCAGAAGATATTGGCCAGCTTGTTTTGTCTTAGTGTTTTAAAATTAATACACATTCTTTCCCTCTTCCTCCTTTCACTCCACTTTCCATTTTGCTTACTCTTTATTGTTTACCTTCTTGCATACTGCTGTCAGCCCCATCACTGAAGAGTAGGTGGCTATCTGAAAATGCCATGCTCTTTGGTATTGAGCTGGCCTAGAATATTATTGAACCTCTCTCAGCATGGCAAAGTTTTCCTCATTCTTTACATCTCAATGACAGTGTTGTCATCTCCAAAATCCTTCCCCTACTGCTTTCCCAATGTCACCCCACCTACATCCGGGTCTGGACTTCCTCTGTGCCTACCTTCCTCTGTGTTTTCATTATAGCTCCTATCTATCTATTCTTTACCTATCTCAACAGTTCATGAAACCTGTGAGTTTTTTAAAAGGCAGAGCCTTTGTCTCATCTCAATACCCTAGTGTCAGATCGAGTATCTGGTATGCTGCAGACACTTTATGGACATTAGATAAATAAAAAATGAATGAATGCCAATAAAATTATTTGCATCAAAGGATTATTCAATCTTATCTTTGAATCACATAGAATTGAAAAAATAAAATTGATCCACGCATCCATCCATCCACCTCCACGTGGGTATTGCCCATTTGCATTCGAGTAAAGAACATAGTCGATGTAAGGAACATCATACTGTGCATGTCCTCGGAGGAAGGACCATGGATTTCAGGCAAATCATTGTGTTTGGTCATACAGGATGAGAAAAAATATCAATTAAATGTTAAATAATTAATATGAAAAGCATGTCATTTCAAAAAGGGAGCGATTTGACTGGGAAAAGTAAACCTGCACAAGAAAGCCTAAATAATTATTGTTCACTTCCAGACAGTTCCTTGAATTGGATTCGTATTGAGCGAAGGCTATCTGAATTAGAGACAGCTGTATAATCCAAGTGTTGTGCAGCATACAGAATCAGATTGAGTGCTTGAGTGTCTGCACCCTCGGAAATTGATTTGACGACTATGTCAATTACTTCTGGCACCAAGCTTTCTGTGGGTTGCATTACAACTGCTCTTCTGGTCAGCTGTGACTGCTTCCCCATCCACGCCTATTGTTTTAGATTTATTTACTGCACGGGCAATCATAAATCACGGACTTTTTTCTATACCATCTGGAAACTGTGATGTCATTGTTTGGGTCACTTTTGATTACTTGCTCTTATTCTCAGCTACAGCCAAGCCTGATGTCTCTTGAATTATGAAAGACTTCCGCCTCAAGCTGACCTATTTGTGAGCAACCTTTCAGCCTCCGCATATATTTATTTTACCCAAAATATAGCTGGGTAAAATGGAAAGTGAGTTCAGTAACTTTTTGGAGACTTATTCCTTTGCCTGTGCTACTGGATTTCTAAAGCTCACAATTTGCTTAACCATTTGCTTGTTAATTCCACCGTGTGAATCTATCATTCTCACAGGGTTGGATTTAACAGATTGACCATCACTTTCTCCTTGGAGCTGGGAATGTAATTTTCCCAATATGTCCCCCAATCTTCATTCTTACCAGAATATTCCATTTTGAACCTACAATTAGGGTGAAGATGATTGGTTTTATTTTGGTGGTGTATTTTTCAGATAGTTCTTAAGCAATTAATAAAAACACTCTTTTTTATCTTTATTTTGGTGTCCACTATTCTAAAAACTGGAGTTAATTACTGTAATACTTTCCTGTTAATCTCCAGAACACACCCTGGCGATGTGCTTTTTCTGACCAAAGGATGCTGATGCCTACCTGCATCCACAGTGTCAGCAGATTACTTTCATTTTTGGCAGATGGTTCCCTGGCAGTCCAGATCAAATCTGAAATTGCGCTATCAAGCAGTTTTTACCCAGAGAAGCAATTTGAATATTGGAATTTTGTTGAATTTCCCAGGCCACAGCTGCTTGCATCTGACATCTGCTTCAGTTTTTTTTTTGAGCAGCCAGTTTTTTTGTTGTTGTTTTTTTCCTGGCAATCTCAAGGTTGAGTTTTGTAGGGCTGTGCTCATGTCTACTGAGTCTTGATCAGGCATCCTCTCTAAATGGTGTAGCAATGCACATCACCCTGTGGTCTGTGAAATCCTCTTTTGCACTGAACCTTTTAAACATCAAACACCACCTTACCAATGATTATAAGAATCTCCATTTTTCTACAACTTTCCCCCTACAAGAAACTTCATAAACTATCATTTGTTGGAATCACTGTCAAATTGAAGGGAGACAAATGAGGTAGCATTGTTAGAATTTGCTTAAATAAATAACCTAGGAGTATTCAGTGGCTAAGGAATACTATATGTTTTTCTCATTACTCGAGTATATTAGAGAGGCTTTAGATATAAAATGAAGGTGGTTTGTTTCCTTCCAAGACAAAAGCCCCCATGAATGTGGTCTAATTAACTTTACATCTTGATACACCCAAATGCCCATTTCCCATCTTTGACAGTGGTGCCTGCCTGCATAAAGTCATGTCAAAACCTATCTAATCACTTTCTGTTGTGTGAGATGTCCAGTGCTCCAATAAGAATGATATGATCAAGGCAATGTGGTAGACATTTGAAAAATTTATATCCTGTTTCTTGCTTCACCATCACCCTTTCAAAATGCAAAATGACACAACTGATATGTCAAGCAGTATATTTGAGGTTTGAAGTGGTAAGAGTTTTCAGAAATTGCTTGTTTCTAAATAAATTCTAATCTACCTATAAGGCCCAAAGATATTCAGAGTGTTATCTTTTAACATATTGTCATATTTTCATGTTATTTAGGTAGAAAACCTTGCAAAAAGTCAAAGAATAATATTATGAGATCACCTGTGATTTGCTATCAAAAAGAAGTTATAAAAAGCACACCATTTTCACTTTGTTGTTAAAACGATGAATTTGGGTGCTGTATTTTTGTTGTTAAAGAAAAACGATATAAAGGGTATTCGTGGCAAGGTGTGATATTACTTTAGACTTTAGACATATGCCTGCTATGTTCTCATCTTTCTTTTACTTCCTGCATATTTTCACAGCTAAGGAGAAGGATAATGAAAACTTTAAAAGACTGGGGGTTTTTTTGGTCAAGAAGCTCCAAAAAGAAGGGATTCCTTCCTATTTTCTATGCACATTTATAATTTTTTTCCTTTGGCTTTTTTTGTCCTCTCCTGAGAATATATTTATTGATTTTAGAGAGAGAGAGAAAAGGAGAGAGAGGGTAAAAATCATCAATGTGAAAGAGAAACATCAATCTTTGATTAGCTGCCTTCCATACATTCCCCAACTGAGGATCAAACCCACAACCTAGGTAAGGGCCCTGACCAAGAATCAAACTCACAAACCCTTGATGGGAGGTCATCCCAATCAACTGAGCTACCAAGCTAGGACTTCATCGGCTTCTCAGTGCAAGATAATCAGAGATTGGTTTCTAAGGTTCCATATACAACAGATATTTAAATTCTATCAAAGTGAAAAGGAGAAAATGCAACACATGTCTGTTATTGAAGAGTTTACGGTGAAAAGATTATACTTTATAGATTTTCATAATCGGAAGAAATGTGGAAAACCAGGAAGACGAAGTGGTATTACAGATTTCTGAAAATTAAATTCAGACGTTCAAGTCAGACTGTGCAATAATTTCTCTAGTCTATTAACAATGGTTGCTGTTGAACAGAAACCAATGCCAACCAAAAGGAAAGTATTTTCTAAAACTGTGAAGACCGAAAGCAAAACTTTTCTTGCTTGTCTTGTTTTATTTTAAGCTCACCAAAACAAATGAAAAGCTTGTTTGATTATTGGTCATCTTCAAAGGAGCAACAATAAATGAAAAAGTGAAGTCAGTGAGTCAGAGATACATTAAAAAAAAAAAGCATGCATTATAATGCTGTTTAACCTTTTATTAAGATTGCTATTGTATGGCAATGCATAAAACAGTGGATATTGGGCTCATTACATCAATACTATCTTGGCACTTTCTGAGGTCACACCAGTCATCTTTTATTCATGTTGTCACTGGGAATGGAAGTTATGCTAATAGAGCTGGGTCAGGCACACCGAGGCATAAGGAGGGGTTGAACATAAATCCCAGACAGCAGGCTCATCAACAGTCGGGACTGCGGCAATGAAGCTGCACCAAACAAGGGCAGAAGGGCTCACTTTGAAATCTTTGTCCTCTGTCCCTCAGATGACCAAATGGCTGGCTAATCCCATGTGCCCTATTCATTCACCCTCCTATTCAGTCATTCATTCATGTCCGCAAACAAAATAAAAACGGCAAAGTGGAAATAAGAGTTCTCATGTCCACCCTTCCCAGAATGAGGTATGTCCAGGCCATTTACAGAGTTTTACAAGCCAGATTTATCTTCAGAGGGATGTGAAATCTATAAAACATTACCATATAGTTTTAAAAACACATTTATTCATGTGTTTACCATCTTAAAATTTACCATCATGTTCTCTTTCCAGTTCTTCCTTTCAGTTCAACAATTTCTAACATCTCAGCTAAATAAAGCTTGACTTACTTGTCTATGGTCCATTTTTTGTTATCTTGTGATGTGACAAATGACTGAGATATCATTCAAAAGGAGACATTTCAATGGGTTTTTCAAGGGTATTATTTTCTTTTGGGGTACTATGTTATGCTTAAAAGAACATTATTGTCTGCAATCAGTTAATATTTTAAAATAATTTATGTTTAATAAATTTTAAAATAATTTAAAGAAATAAAACAATTCTTCAAAAAAGATGACCATAAGTGGTTAATATATCAAATTTATTCTAACCATAATTTTATATGTCTCACTAAAAACAAACAACAACCTTATTTCACCATGTGCTTGTTACATGTGATTATATGTACATGATGGTATAAAATGTGTACTTTTCATTGAAAGATTATTACATACTTGAAAACAATCTAATCTTTATTTCTAATTGGTGCTAAAGATTTAATAATTCAATTTTAAAATATACTTAAAATAGAATAAGTGGTTCTTTAAAATATTCTGCAGACCATTCTATACCAATAATGTGTGACAGAAAGTAATGTTAGAGTAGATAATAAACTCCAGTGTACATATTGCTCTATTATTTATAATGAATCTAAATAAAATGTCAATAGGTATGGGAGTAAATGCTGATAATGACAAAACCAGGTTTGTCAACAACAGTGTTAAAACCAATGTGCTTAATTAAAAAAGTGAAGTCAATTAAAAACAAAACAACAGTGCAGCATGTACCAATGCTGGAATAATCATTAGGCCTTGCTGAATAATGGAAGAGTAAAGAATTTTTTTTAATGGAACAGCAGGGGTGATACATTACACAAAGCAACAATCTACAACAATATGACAATCGAATTACTTCAGCCCCATTAGGCAGGTGCAGAGGAATAATTAACATGAATTTTTCCAAGAAAAGGAAAAGACAATAAAACTTTTTTTTCTCTAATAAAACGAAAGTTTAAAGCCCTACCTACCCTGCACTAAAAATGATAACCTATAACAGCAAAACAACAACAGAGATTGTTAAAAATTAGGATGTAAGAGACAAAGATTCCTGTTTATTTCCCATATAAATTGAATAATATAGAAAAAGATACACATATAGAGGCCTTGTGGTACAATGATAACTTTTAAATGTACTTTGCCTGTATGCATTGCTTTTGATTTTTAGGGCTTAAAAACAAAATAACAAAGGATTTGCAATAGTTTCTGACTGTCAAATCTAATTCAGAGATAAAAGGCATCCCATAAAGCCCGAGGCAATATTTGTTATCTTATTTCCAGCTCAAATTCAAAACAAATTGCGACCTCTAGTTTAGAATGAAGCCAGTCGGCTCAGTAAAATGCCAATAGAAATGAAAGCAAGCTCACATTTCTTCACCAAGGGTAAGGAGTTTAAGATCTCTCTGCTAGTTCCGCTGGCAAAAAAAAAAATATCATCCTACTTTAAAACAGTTGTGATAAAAATCTTACTCTTTCATTTACTTCCAATGGGAACCATTTAATTTATACCGAGATAAATGGCTACGTACATAAAGGAATACGACTTTTCATTTTTTCCCCCTTATCATCAAGAATTTAAAAAATGAAAAGTCTTTATCCTCAGATGACCTCCTCAATTTAGATAGATCTGAATCAACTAATAGATGTGGAAGCTTTTATAACTGGGTCGCTTAGTTTGGAAAAGATAATTGTTTGCCCTCATAGGAGGTCTTTTATCTTTAGGTTTGAAGTACTTTACTAGTGATTCCCAGTCCCTAAGTAGCTTCTAAGGAAGTTCTATTAAGTTTGAAAAAAAGAGTCACCAAATTGTTCAAAACTCAATAGGTACAGAAGTTCTCCTGAAGGTCATGTGTGGAATGAGTGGAAGGAACAGAACAAACCCACTGGTTCTTCTGCTGGGAAATCCTGTCAGTTGAAGGGTAGATGTCTATGGGAGGGTGGATGATGACTAACAAGGTGAAATGAAAATCATTGCTCTGTGGTAGCCATGACTTTGCAATTCCAAAACAGCCTTTCTGCATTTCCGAATCTCATAGGTCACTCTAAAAAAACAGAATTGTTGTAGGAAAGAGTAAACTTTTAATATTCGTTTTCTCCAACACCCCCAACCTTTTTTTTTTTTTTTTCCCCCTAGGATAAACAACAGATTTCACCGGAGATCTTCAATTACCAATTATTAGCAGTTCTCAATTATCCAACATCTGAGGTTGTAATTCCTATAATATCAATATATTTTAGCCAAAACCAGTTTGGCTCAATGGATAGAGCGTCGGCTTGGGGACTGAAGGGACCCGGGTTCAATTCCGGTCAAGGGCATGTACCTTGGTTGCGGGCATATCCCCAGTAGGGGGTGTGCAAGAGGCAGCTGGTCGATGACTCTCTCTCATCGATGTTTCTAGCTCTCTATCTCCCTTCCTCTCTGTACAAAATCAATAAAGTATATTAAAAAAAAAAAAAATATATATATATATATATATATATATATATATATATATATATATTATACATAATAAAGTGGTAGCCTTCATGTAAGAAATGCAATGAAATATTTTTCCATTAGGTCTGGAACTGAAAGTATAGAGAATGAAATTTATAATTGGGCTTTTGCTCAAAATAATTCTTTATCTTCTACCATACAACCCAGTAAAATGTCAGAATAAAAGTTTTAGGCAGCTTAAAATGATAGTCAAGCCTCTCAATTTCTGAGAAAGCCACTGTATAAGTGAAATATAATATTGTTCAAATTATCTTTATTGATATCAGCATATGGACAAATAACATATTTTAAGATCTAAAGTATTGACATCCCAAATTAATCAATTTTTTAGAATACATGTGAAAAATAAGATAAAAGCATAGATGGGTGTTTAGAAAAACTCAAGTAAGCTGAGGGATTCAGAGTAACTCAGATGTTTCCTGGTAGCGTGTGGCTTGATGTGGTAAGGGGAAAAGTGACACATACAATCCAATTGCATAAGGTGATAAAATGAAAATGTGTGAGAACTCTGTGAGAGGATAGGTTAATTAAAAATGGCCAACACACAAAACAATATACAGATAATATATTTTAAAAATGACATACCTGAAACCTACATAATTTTATTAAACAATGTCACCCCAATAAATTCAATTAAAAAAATAACCATAAATGTAATGAAAACTAAAAAAATTGAAGATCAACCTTTATCACAAATGACACGGTAACAATCCAGACCAGGAAGTTCATGACCATCAGACTACTTCAACGGAAACAAATGGTCATCGATATCTTTTACCCTGGGAAGACAACAGAACCTAAGACAGAAATTTGGGGGAAAAATAGCCAAAATGGAAAACACCTTACCAGATGCTATTTTTGTGTTTGGATTCAGAAACCCATTTTGGTGGTGGCAAGACAACCGGCTTTGGCATGATTTATCTTGAATTATGAAAAAAAAAAATGAACCCAATCATAGACTTGCAAGACATGGCTTATATCAGTGTTTTTCAACCTTTTTTGGGCAAAGGCACACTTGTTTCATGAAAAAAATCATGAGGCACACCACCATTAGAAAATGTTAAAAAATTTAACTCTGTGCCTATATTGACTATATATAAAGCAATTCTCTTGAGTAGGAATCAAATAAACACAAAGAAAGTATTTTATAATTACTTTCTTATGAAATATTAAGTAAACAAAATAGTGAAAAATTATAAAATTCTTGTCTTGTCTGCACCTACGGCACACCAGGCAAGTGTGCCGCGGAACAGTGGTTGAAAAACGCTGGCTTATATAATAAGAAGACATCAAGAAAATAGAGAAAGAAATGCAAGAACAGAATGAAGAAGTTCAGGAGGGACCGCAAAAGGCCAATGTTGGTGCTGGCAAAAAAGAAGGAGTAAAGATTCTTCAGTGGCTTTATTTATAGTGATTGCGCAAATTTTTCATGAGCATATTAATAAACAAAGAATAAGAAGAAAAGGAAAGAAGAAAAGAAAATAAGTGGCCACACTGAGACCTTTGCTAAGGAAACATTGAAGGATTAAAAGGACTAAAATTTTATTTCTTTTATTTCTATGTGTGAGCAATTTCCAGGAAATACCTTTGTTTCTTTTTTTCCCCTTTATTAAAGTATAGTTAGCATACAATGTTATATTAGTTTCCAGTGTAAAACACAGTGATTGATGTACCTTACAAGGCGATCACCACAAAAAGTCTAACAACCATTCCTTATCTCCCTTTCCTACAGTATGGAGTGCAGTTGGCTGGGAAGAGCTATCTTGGACCTGGAAGTGGATGCAGCACCTTTAGGAGGTGGAGCAGCAACAGGAAGGAGCCTGAGCCCTGGATGAGTGTGAAGCCTGCATACACGGGCAGCCTACGGGAACTTCCACAGGAGAGAGAAATACACTTTTATCTTCTAAACCCCACTATTATCGATATTATGGGTTTTCTGACACAACTGAACGTAATCCTAACTAATTCAGAATTTTGTTGTGAAATGGAGTTCTAAGCCTTAGAGTAGGCAGGTGGTAGGCCTTGGGAACACAGATGTTGCATTCTAGAAAGACGGTGATGCCTATTACGTGGTGGCAAAACATTGGGTCAAATTTGCATGCGTTTTACTTTGAAAGGCAGGCCACATATTAATTGAAGTGAGGAAAAAAAGGTCAGAATGTTGACTTTGGCTGCTTCATACTGCTTTTATTATATTTTTATTAAATATATTTTATTGATTTTTACAGAGAGGAAGGGAGAGGGATGGAGAATTAGAAACATCAATGAGACAGAAATATTGATTAGCTGCCTTCTGCATCGAGCCCAAAACCAAGGTACATGCCCTTGACCAGAATCACCCCCGGAACCCTTCTTCAGTCCACGTGCTGAAGCTTTATCCACTGAGCCTAACTGGTTAAGGTGCTTCTTACTGCTGTTAGCCAAGAAAGGACTGGAATTTTAATCCATGTGTGTCTCCTAAAGAAATGTGGCAGTTCCTCCCATATCAATTTTTGATTGCCTAAAAAAAAGGCAATGATGTTTTTTTTTTTTTTAAAGGCATCAAGTGAATATAAACAAGGATGATACCATGAGCAACTAATGAACTTACAGTATTACAGAGTCAAACTTGAACCAGAGACTAACAGACACATTCTGGACATCTGACTTCCTTCTGGACAAAGCCATGATGGTGGGAACTAAGCCAGAGGTAGTTAGGGGCAATCAGGCTGGCAGGGGAGGGCAGTTGGGGGACACCAGGCCAGCAGGGTAGGGCAGTTGGGGGCAAAATCAGGCCACAGGCAGTTAGGGGTGATCAGGCAGGCAGGCAAGTGAGCAGTTAGGAGCCAGCAGTACCAGATTGTGAAAGGGATGTCTGACTGCCAGCAAGTGGTCCCCAATTGGAGAGGGTGCAGGCTGGGCTGAGGGGAAAACACACCCCTCCCACCCCCATGCATGAATTTCATGCACCGGACCACTAGTGTGTGTGTGTGTGTGTGTGTGTGTGTGTGTGTGTGTATGCATTTCTGGAGAAATGGAGAAATGGTGAGGTAATCATGCTGAGGGAGAAACTGGAAAAGAACTGGTCTTAATAAGATACATAATAGAAAGAGTGCAACTATTGCTCAGTATAATTAGCAATGCCCCAGTTGTCAGAATAGACATTATTTTTGCTACTCAGATATGTCTTCTGGTCTAGAATATAAGAATTTTTATCTAAGTCCTAGGAAAATAAATTCTGCAAAATAAAATATACAAAAATGAGTGTCTCTCTCTCTCTCTCTCTCTCTCTCTCTCTCTCTCTCTCTCTCTCTCTCTCTCTCTCTCTCTCTTTCTCTCTCTCTCTCTCTCAGATTTGGGATTCAGAGAAGAACTACTTTGTGACCAGTTCTGGAGCGCAACACAAGGCTGGAGAATGGGTTTCTCTTCTGCACAGAACACTCAGGGCCCTTGACCTTGACATATGGCTGACACATCTGGCCTCTCAGCAGGGACAGCCCAACTCCACAGGCGATTGCAGCAGCCCTCTCTGCATACCCTCTAGAAGCACAACAGCTCTGTGCCTTTAGTGGGCTCCTAGTGGATTCTCAGTTAAGGGAAACAACACTAACAGTTTTGACTCAACTGGAGTCCAAGCCCTTGATGAGGGACACTGGTAGTAGAGGCAGTAGTGAAGCGCTTCCCTGGAGATTCTCAAGTGCACGTGCCTCAATAGGGCCCATTAGCAGAGAGCTATATTAGAAGAAGAGAAAAAACCCTAATGCTAAATGTCAGGCCTTGGCCTGGAATCAGTTTTTGACCAAGTTCTTACTGGTCTCCTTAAAATGTGAAAAAAAAATGCCAGGAGTGGATTTTGCATAGGTCGAAGTCTGTATATTTCCAGGTTTCCTTCAGTTTGAGATTTTTTTTCCTATTTTTTTTTTTTTTTGTGTTAACTAAAATGTTTTTAATTCATAAAAATATTAATAATTAAGAATAGTAGACTATTTTACTTTTTAATTAACTAAAATGAGAAAAAAATTTTAAGTTCTTATCCATATCGTAATTGCTTTTTTTCAAAAAAGATACTACACATTATTTTAGTATTTTAATCAATACCAGGTTTCAATATTTTAATAAACACTATGTTTTAATAAATATATACCACTGATGCTTTTTTTCATAACACTAAATTTCTACTTAAAATATTTTCAAATACTTTACATACACATTCTTTATATTTCAGAGAGGAAGGGAGAGATAGGAACAGCAATGATAAGAGAGAATAATTCATCTGTTCATCCTGCACACCCCCGACTGGGGATTGAGCCTGTAACTTGGGCATATGCCTTTGACTGGAATCAAACCCAAGACCCTTCAGTCCCCGGGCCAATGCTCTGTCCACTGAGCTAAAATGGCTAGGGCTACATACATATTCTGTTTTATTTTTAAAAGATTTATTTCAACACAGTCCACTTAGAATTCTTACTGGAATATTTTAGAGCTCAATATTCATCAATAAATTAGTTATAACTGAATTCTGGTAACTTTTTCTTAAAATACGAAAACAAATTATTTACAATTCCCTTAATGTGAATTATATAAATTGATACAGTTTTACCTCAGTAAAATATCAATTTACACCTTACTTAGTAAATACTTATTTTTCAAAGGTGAAAACGGGCACCAAGAATAGATATAGCTATGAAATACAATATTGCAGGATTATTCTTTTTTTCTGAAAAATAACACATTCTCAGGTAGAAACATATTAATACCTTCAGAAAATACTATTCTGTACTGAAACGTACTAGATATAAATTTTAATATGATTTTAAAGGCATATTCCCCAAAAGAGATTGGAAATGTACCAAGATAATGTTACTATTTTCTCTATTAATAAGTCAATTTTTCACAATCTACAATTCATTGCTACTTTAAAATCTTAAAATTTTTATTTTCTTAAATATGTTTCCATCCTCTTTCATGAATTGTATTTCTCTAAAACTTTTACATTGTCAGAAAATTAAATATGTTTATTATATTTTCACTGTTACCTACCTGTTTACCAGAAGTAAATAGAATTGTATAAATCGAAGAGGAGAGATTTAGATTTGTTACTGATTTTAACTCCTTGTATATCTTTTCTATGAACCCATATATTCATCCATGGCTGTCATCAAAATTTCTGTATTATAATAAAGCAGCATAAAATAATAATTTCATGGGTTTACAGAAACCTAAAAGTTAATTTTTAATCTTCTATTTTGTCTTTCCTTCAACTATGACAGAATATGAAAAGAAAAGCAGTCTTTGTATTAACAAAACTGACCAATGTACCCTTGGGGAAAAATTCATTTTTAAGACTGAAAAAGGCAGATTTTGACACCTTAGCTATAGGTGTAAAATTTACAATTAACCTCTAGAAATGAGCTTTAATCTTTGATTAGTGATAGTGAGATACACTGCACAATATTCACTATGGCATAGCTATATATCCCAACATATTCATGCTTTTAAAAACTTGATAATTAAATAAAAGACAATTTAAATCATATGCAATGGCTAATTTCTTAGAGTAGCAAATGTGCAAGTCAATAATGATAGAGAATAGTTTTCTTTCAGCTTAAATCTATAAACAAATTTTTTTTGCGAATCCAGACATTTAAAAAAAAAATCTCTTTGGGCAATTTTTCAAAAAATCTATTGAAAGTTACAAAGTTCTGCATAAATATATATCATTATTATATTTCAGAATATCATGAAAATTTTATTTTTATTCTGTCAGATTTATTCCATTTCAAAAATTGATATTTGAAATTAATATCTGTACAAAAAAATAAAAACCCAATGAACTTGAAAAATCCATAAATTATAGAATGATTTTGTATATACTGTATATGTATATATATATAAAACAAATATATGATAATATATAATCATTATATAATATAACTAGAGTCCCAGTGCACAAATTTGTGCACTGGTGGGATCTGGCCAGCTAGCCCCAATGGGGGCTGATGGGGCTGGACCAGTGTGAATGGGGTGATGGGGGGGGGGGGGTTGGCCAGGGGGACGGGGCCACAGGCAGTTGTGGGAGACCGATGAGGGCCCTGATAAGGCTGGCTGGCTACCACAGTGTGCATCATAAGATCACTCATTCCAGTAATTTCAGTTGGTCTGTTATTCTGGTCACTTGGCTTTTATATATATAGGTAATACAATAATATTCCATCTTATAATATAATAATATATACTATATATCATAATGAAATGTAGTAATATATAATATATGTAATATATATATATATAAATATATAAGTTTAAAACTTACCAAGCAAAACATTCAGCAATGTATCAAACAGATAACACATCATGATCAAATGGAAATTAAGGAGGGTTCACATTTCATTTTCTGAATTTAGCCTATTTATATGGCTAGTTAATTTTTCTGCAGTGTTTCGTTCCTCTTCTTAATAATTTAATGTGAATTCTTTGAATATTAGTGTTTAATACATTAAATTAGATACATGTTTATTTGTTATATATGAGCAGGTCATTCACAATAGAAAAGTAGTTCATGTAGTAAACCCTCTCTAGTAGTAAAAATGTGGGAAAAAATTAACAGTGAGAAACCACATTTTACTCACTAGATTAGGAAAAATTAAAAAGAGGGATGGTATCATTTGCTCATGCATGGAAGCAGTTCTATCATGCACTGCTGTTAAAACTGTGAATTGCTACATCTTTCCAAAGAATTTAGATAATTCTTATTAAAATGTAAAATACATGTCCAACCCAATAGAAAATCGAAAAAAAAAATTAAACAATACTTTATAAAGGTGAAACCTGAATATCAAGTACATTTCTGAATTAATGCTGGGAATATAAATAGAAGAAATTATGTTAGAGAGAAATTTGACAATCATGTAAAAGAGTTGAATGTGCATATGCACTTTCACTTTTATGTATACACTGGATAAATTTGAACAAAATCACAAAGTGCTGTGTGTTGGTTAATTTTATGTGTCAACTTGACTGGGCCACAGGGTGACCAGATATTTGATCAAACATTATTCTAGGTATGTATACGAAGATTTTTTTTGTATGAAATTAGCAATTAGAAGGTTGAATAAAACAGATTGCCCTCCCTTATGAAGATAGGCCTCATCCAATCAGTTGAAGGCCTGCATAAAATAAAAAGGCTGGCTGATTGCATGAGCTGGGACATAGGTCTTTTCTTGTCTTCAGATTCAAATCAAAACATTGGTTCTTCTTGAGGTCCTAATCTGCTGCCTTTCAAACTGCAAATGCATCATTGACTCTCCTGGTTTTTAGGGCTTAGGATCAGACATAAAATTAACCAACTACACCCTTGGTCTCTTCGGTCTCTAGCTTGCTGACTACAGATCTTGGCACTTCTCAGCCTGTAAAGCTACATGAACCAATTCCTTATAATTAATCTACTCTCCCTCTCATATATATTTCCCTAGCTAATATAGTGAGCACACAAAAAACATTGTGGAAGTACTGTTTATAATAGCAAAAAATTGGAAATAGCTTAAACATCTATGAACAGGAGACTGAATAAATAAATTGTGGAATGAACAATAGAATATTACATAACTCTGAAAATGAAACAACTAGAGATTAATGTTTAAAACATAACTGAGTGAAATGAGAAAGTTGAAGGCTACATAATATAGCATTTATATAAATTTTTATGTGTTTTTAAAAATATATAAAATTTACATATTTTATGGGTACACGCATATTGTGTAAAAGCAGAAAAACATTTATGGACATCAAAATACTGCATTTATGATAAAGTTAGTTCTGAAGAGAAAATGGGGAAAGTGAAAACCATGGAATCAGTGAATATCATCAGTATTTAAAAAATATACTTACCTTCAACTGTGTGATCAATCCATGAGTATTTATCTCTGATTACACCATTAAAAAAAAAAAAAGTATTTGTTATAATAAAAAAGATGACATTTCTATTTCTGGCAACATGCTAATCTAGTTGTTAAGAGCAACACCGTTAGATATAGCACACAAAATCAATGAAGAAATAATGTCCCATATTATATATTAAATTTACAGCAGAGCTGGTATAGAGGAGAAACCCCTCTTAGAGATTAGAAATAGAAGAAAGGCAAGAACCCAGAGGGACAAGGGAACTGAACAGCCAGTTTGCCCAGGTGCTGTCTTTGTAGATGACCCAGGTGAGGCAGACCTGGGGCCTGAGCAGGGAGGGTGGACAGCTGGTTTGCCCTGAAGGGTGCCCCAGATCAGAGTGGGGCATGGGGCAACCTGAGTGAGGGGCCTGTGGTGGTTTGCAGACTGGCCACGCCCTTTGGTGATCTAAGCAGAGGCCCTGGTATCTGGGATTTATTTACCTTCTACAATTGAAACTTTGTATCCTTGAGTGGAGGCCTAGGCTAGCCAGGGTGTGTGGAAAGCTTGGCTTCCTCTATTGCCAGGGAAACCCAAGCCTCTCAACTGCTCTCTGTGGCTGCAGCCATCTTGGTTGGGATTGATTTGCATACTTGCTCTGATTGGCTGGTGGGTGTGGCTGGTGGGCATGGCTTGTGGGTGTAGCAGAGTGATGGTTAATTTGCATATTACTCTTATTAGGTAGGATAGGAACTACTTTTTTGTCATTAAATTGAGATAGGATGGAACAATGGATGTGTAGAAGAGAATTTGGTAACTATTTCATCACTGTTAGGTGTTTCATCCTATAATAAAGATGTAATATGCAAATGGTTGTTATGCCATGAAGTGTAACAACTGACCATGTAATGACTGGATTACGGATCAGCAGGGTGGGGCATCAAGGGTGTGGCAGTGACCTACAAGCAGGTGGCAGAGAGCTACAGGAGGGGGTAGGGCAGCAAGCCACGAGGGGGGGCAGGTGGTAGAGGGAGCTAAAAGAGGGCGGGGCAGTGGGTGGAGAGCTACAGGAGGGTTGCAGTGAACTACTGGCTACAAGTAGATGGCGAAGAGCTACAGTAGTGGATAGAGCAGCAAGCTATGAGGGAGAGGCAGCAGGAAAGGAGGGCGGGGAGGGGCTACAGGAGGGTGAAGAAGTGGGTGGAAAGTTACTAGAGGGCAGCAGCGAGCTACTGGTGAGCTACAGGTGCACAGATTCCTGCGCAGGATTACTGATTGTATAATAATGGCCTGAAAAACTTCACATGCTTGCAAAGAGGCTAAATTAACTGAGTGGATTGGGGAATGCAAGCAAGAAAGATAAATAGATTATATGCTATCTAGTTTAAAAGACATTTAACCATTTCTACATAATGTTAAAAAAAAAGTATACTTGGATGCTCACAGTCAAATTTTAGTGATAAAAAGGTAGTCAGAACAGATGTTAGATTAAATTGGCTGGTACATTTAAAGAAACTGATTGATTCATCCAAATCACTTGAATAAGCAGGCAGCCACAAGTACATATGTGGGAAATCTTCCAATATCCTTTTCCCTCCATTAACATTAATTCTTCTCTGCATTTGAAACTTCTTTTATTTCTTTTAATCAGAAGCAACCATCCGGCTTTAAATTGTATGGTAACCACAGGATGCCTTCTTACATCATGGGGAGAAAAACTCATAATTAACTCTATCCCAAATATATCTATTATCACAATTTTGACTAATGAGAGAAAGTTTGTAAAAATATTATTAACACTATCTGGAGAATAAGTAAATTGCTCCCTGATATTACTGCACATATTATAGCTCCCATGGCTTTATTATTTTTAACATAATGGCCCAGTATGCTTTTTGAAATATAAATGCCTTATCTTTTAATATTTCTAATGATTTATCTGGAAAACATCCTGAAATCTGCACTGTACTCATAATGTTTTCTTCAGCTGCCAGGTTGTCATTTAGGAATGTAAAAATTGGAGAAACATGAGTGATTTTGAGTATTGTTGTTCATCTTAGAATGCTTTAAATATTTTTATTTATGAGCCCACCTGCTTGGTTATGGCAACTTGTAGCTATGACTAAGTTACTGAAATCAGACCGGATTTCCCACTGTGGGCAATTAAAATAATTACACAAAATACACTAAACAACAACTTTTAGACTGTGACCTCAAAGAGAAGAGAATCACAAAAGCTGGGCCCAAAGCTTTGGGACTTTAGTACCTTCAAAGGCTATGGCACTTTAAAGGATATGGCACCAGGAGGGCAAACTCAAGCAGAGCCAGGATGAAGAGGCAGATCAACATTCAAGGAGCTGGAGGTGGCTGGATATTGTGGAGATGAGTATGAGAAAATGCAGAAACCCAGAAAACGGGCTCCATCCATCTGCACTGGGGTCTTGGTGAATCTTTAGCTGACTAACTGAGCAGCCCATGCATATAGGGAGACTATAAGATGACAAGAAAGAAAACACTATTAAGGAAAGGACTCAAAAACTAAAACTATGGAACCTACAGGTAAGGAAATAGGAGAAAATATCTGCTACTTTGTAGGTAGCTAGATGGCTTAGAAGGACATAGGAAAGACTAACTAACCGTAAAAAAGTAATTATTAGATTTGTTAAAATTAACATCAAAAAACACCATTATGAAAATAAACAGGCATGTCATAGACAGGTAGGAATTATTCACCATAAGTATGTCTGAAACAGACTTTTATTGAGAATATTTATGAAGAAGTCTAGTGGTAAGAATATAGACAACCCAATGTTCAAAATGTGCAAAAGATTTGAACAGACACATCACAAAAAGAACTATACCATCATGTGATGATTAATGTCATTAGTCATTATGGAATGTGGATTAAGCCTCCGTGATTTTCTACAAAATACACTAGAAAGGCTAAAATTAAAAGGACTGACAATAACAAGTATTGGCAAGTATGAGGAGCTCATGTATTAAGGGTGGGAGTATGAAATGTTGTACCCACTTTGGAAAACGTAGTGGCAGTTTCTTAGAAAGGTAAACATTCCCTTACCATAGACCCAGCAATGTTGCCTCTTGTTACTTAAAATAAATTAATAAATCAAAACATTTGTTCACACAAGGATTTGTACACAGATGCCCGTTATAATCCAATATAATAAAGAGCTAAGATGCTAATTAGACCAGATAGCGGAATGACCATCCAGAATGATCAGTGGGAAGCTCTGCAAGGCTTTTGGGGCTACAAGGCAGCCGGGGCTTCAAGGGCTGAGCCTCTTGCATGAATTGTGTGCATCAAGCCTCTAGTTTTACTAATAATAGCCAACATTCAGTAGAACACAAATGCCCATTAGCAATGGAATATTTCTCAGTAATACAAGGGAGTACCAGTAAACTATTGAGCTATGCAACAATATGGATAAGTCTTAAAAGCATTGTGTTGAATAGAAGAAATGAATACAAAAAAGAGCATATATTGTATAGTTTCATTTATATGAAGGTAGAGGCCCGCTACATGAAATTCGTGCATGGAGGGGGGCGGGGGGTCCCCTTAGCCCGGCCTGTACCCTCTCCAATCCAGGACCCCTTGGGGGATGTCTGACTGCTGGGGAACAGGCCTAAACTAGTAGTTAGACATCCCTCTCACAATCCTGGACCACTGGCTCCTAATTGCTCACCTGCCTGCCTAATCACCCCCCACCATCCTGGTCACCCCTAACTGCCCCACCCTGCTGGCCTAGTCACCCACAACTGCCCCACAGTCTATCTAGTTTCCCCTCATTGCCTCCCCTGCCAGCCAAATTACCCACAACTGCCCCTCCTGCTGGCCTGGCTGCCCCATGCAGCCTGCTGTTCAGTTGTTTAGTCATCCCTCACTAACCCCACTTGGGCCTGATCACCACATGCAGCCTGCTGTTCAGTTGTTTGGTTGTCCCTCACTCACCTCCCTGCTGGCCTGGTCATAAGCAGCCATTTTGTTAGGGTATGATGGTCAATTTGCATATCGCCTCTTTATTATATAGGATTCTAGCTCAGGGTAATGGATCTACAGTGTCAGAAAGTAGAACAGTGGTTGGTTGGGATGGGAGGAAATGTGGTGGACTGCATGTGGGCCTAAAATAAATTTTAAGAGTATAATTTATAACCCAGTTATGGTGGTGGAAACAGAAGTGTATAATGTATAAGAAATCTTTTATCTCTGTTCTTAAATTATACTTCCTTAACATTGATTTAAAACTAAAAAGGAACCATAATTAAAACTACATTTACAAAATATGATATTCTATAAGAATATAATTTTTAAACATATCTAAATTTGTCAGTGTTTCAATTTTGTCACATTCATATATATATACTCTATTTAAAGAGAATGAGTTTTTCCACACTCTAATATTATGTAGGATGGATTTACTTTTTTTGCTTGTTCTAAAACTTTTTATTCTGAACAAATTCCCCTTCTCTGTAGGGAACAATGTAATTATCAACTATACAAGACTAATCAGTATGAATTAAATATTTCCTTTTGGATAATACAATTTAAACCATCTTGAATATTATATAGATTATTGGTATAAGTAATTAAGAACTAGAAAAAAGGTAATTATCTTTCTGATGGATGAATTGATATGGGTAGTAAGAACTGACCTGAACTCTCATCTAAAACTAGAACTAATTTAAACAAAATCCTAAAACTTTACTTGTGTATTTAATTAATTTTTACAGATCAGTACTCTTCTAACTACCTTATTTTTACTGAGAACTATAAGCAGAAAATTCTTCAAGGAAATATATTATGGTACTTGCAAAAAGGCAGGAATCTTTTAAAAATATCTTCCAAAATGTATATGACATGGTTTATTTTCTAAGACCGATATATTCTATAAGAAAGTTATTTTCAAATGAAATGACTAACGTTGTTTACATGAACTAAGGAGAAAGCAAATCTTTCTAGAATACTAGTTAAATAAACTTGAAGGATCAATTCCCTAATGGGATTTATTAAAACTGTTGCAGGCATTCTGATTTGCACTGTACCATGTTAATGAAAACTTACTTTTAATGGAACTTGCTGTCCACAGTTCCATGGTAACTAGATTGCAAGGCAGGGTTATGATTAAGATATGCACAAGTTTCAGTTCATGCAGTACTGTGTCTTTGACATTTCCCTGTTAACATAGATTCAACTAACATAATATGAATTTCATTAACTGAAAATAGTTATGTTAGTTTTGAGATTAATTTTTGTTTTAATTTTTAATGTAAAATTAATACATGTATCTATTTTAAACATCATAAAATGTAAGTCTTCCCACAACATTTCAGTATAACATAGTGCTACCATAGATTGATCATATTTATCTTTATCATCTAAAATATTGATAATATTGAAATGATGTTGTTCCTTAAATATTGTTCCTTAATTATCTCTTGTTGTACTTAGGAATGTGGTTTATTTTTTAATCTGAATGGTATCCAGAATCTTGCTAATTATAATGAATATTAGTTCTTGAGACATTTCAGTTGATTATTTTTCTTATGTTTGGCTGTGTTTTCCTCCCTCTTTCTATGCCTGATATTCTTCAATTGAATTACAAACATTGGGAATTTTAGATTGTTGGGAACTGCGTATTTTGTATGTCAGTCTTTTTTGTACCTATGTCTAAATCACTACTAAGTTTTTCTGATTCTTCTATTATCCTGATCTTTGATTTTGTTTCCAAAATGGCCACTTCATTTTCTCATAGCCATTTGATTCGGTTTCCGCAGATTTTGTATGTTTTCTGCCTCAGTCTCTTTGTGTCTTTTTTTTTTTTTTGTGTGTGTGTGTGTTTTTCTTCTAACCACTTTATATATAGCTGTGAGAACATATGAATGTGTATTATATATGAGGTGCTTATATAGTAGTCAACCATGATCATACAGAGCAACTATATACATGGCACAAACTTTATGCTAGGTACTACGAATTAAGTACTTCCATTATTAACAAAATCCCTTTCAATTGGATGATTGGATAATTCTATTCTCATTTTATAGGTGAGGATATTGATTCTCAAAATCTTCTTGTTTGTCTCAGCCCTCATACGTGGAAAGAGTGAATCTAATTCACATATATTACCAGGAGGTCATTGATTCCCAGTCAGGGCACATACCCAGGTTGTAGGCTCAATCCCCAGTGGGGGACATGCAGGAAGCATCCAATCAATGAAATCAATGATTTTTCTTTCATCATTGATGTTCCTATGTCTCTCTCCCTCTCCCTTCCTCTCTGAAATATATATATATATATCTTCACGTCTTTAGCTCCAAAGCTTCCACTCTTTCTAAGGTGCCATAGCTCCCTTGGAAATAATGTGTTTTGAGTTATGAATGCTATTTTTAAAGTATTTTCTATTGGACCATAAGTTTTTTGAGGTCCTTTACTTCCTTTATATCATCCAAGCACAAATTGCCTCAGAAGATTCTAAATATTGATTGAATAGTTGCATTTTTGTGACAAAATTCCACAAAATAAGAATAGAAAGTATCAAAGATGTATTCAACATGGATGGGCTATAAGGTTATTTGGTTCCAAAATTATACTCACTGGACAATGGTCCCTTGATGAGAGAAAATAGCTCTAGAAAACTGAACTAGTAACAATGAGATGATTTTCTCCTTGAAAAAAATGTCCTAAGTTCAATCAGACCTGGGCATTATATTTTACTGATATCCTCTGAAAAGTCTGGAAATAGTTGGCCATCTCTAAAATTTTTTTTTCAAAATGAATTTAGTGAGCTTTAAGAACTTTGAGTAAAGGAAAATATTTGTGTCCTAGCTTATTGTACCTGTTCAGCATATTTCCTATATATTCATGACATAATTGCTGAAATCTTTCCCTTACTTTGGTTAAAGAGATACAGTATTTTCATTGTGAAGTATGAGCTTTTTCACCTTTGGTTATGACTGAATATAAGATATTAGATAAAATTACAAGTGAAACAGACATCAATTTAGAGAAGGAATAGCTATTTGAAGTAAAATATGTTTTTCCCCATGCACATAGGAATTTATAGATAACTGTTATAAAGCTGCACATGAGAGTGGGGACTCTACTTTGTGTGTTACAAGGATGTAGCCACCTGAAATATATATACCAGGACTTTTAAGTATAATCCAACTCACTCAAATTGCTTACTGATAAGTAAAGCTTATTAACTATTGTTTTTCTGGACATTCATCCTATAAATAAAATCAGATTTGATTTCATATGAAAGCATTAGCTACATGACTAGTTGCATTTAATAGTCTGTAATATATTCAAGTAAGCAAATTTTATTTATTTATTTTTTTAAATATATTTTATTGATTTTCCACAGAGAGGAAGGGAGAGGGATAGAGAGCTAGAAATATCGATGAGAGAGAAACATTGGCCAGCTGCCTCCTGCACACCCCCCACTGGGGATGTGCCTGCAACCAATGTATACGCCCTTAACCTGAATTGAACCTGGGACCTTCCAGTCCGCAGACCGAGGCTCTATCCACTGAGCCAAACCGGTTTTGGCAAGTAAGCAAATTTTAAATGGAACTAAACTATCTCTTAATGTTATATCTTTTTTATTGATTCATTTCCCTGTATGCACCTTAAATATTTTTATCATTTTGTTTCCCTGTTACCATTTATGAATATTTTAAAAAAGAATAGTTGTCTTGCCCCACAATCTTCTAAATTAGATCATCATATTAATGTACCTATCAATATTGTATGCAAACACTATTATCCCTGTTAATATAAATCGACCAGCATTTCATTTATGGTATAAAATTCTATTAATGTTTATTAAATTCCCTGAAAAGGAAGACCTTAATCTATGAGACATCTTTCTTGTGTATGCAGCTATAAAATGCCTTCAAATTATCTTGGCACTTTACAGTTGTGTTTCAAACCTGTGTTTAGTGATTAAAGAAAAACATTAAATGGACAGGATTGGCAATATCAATTGGCAGGGCTTTAGAAAATACCCATCAAATGGTATATAATGACATTCTCAAATAAAGGACAGATATATTAAAAAAAAAATCAAGACTAATACAAATTATTTTAAACTATTACAACAATAGTTTCTAAACTAACAAACTGCCTATTTTATAACTTTTTAAGCTAAAATATGATGGTTAATATTTAAAAGCTATATGGGTGTTTTTCTAGCATTTAAATAACTTATAAATCAAAATCCTAAAAAGTTCCTTTTACTTAAATGGACTCTGATCCACCATAATAGTGATCCTTTGCCTAGTATTAAGTTCATGTTATTTCCTCAGCTCTAAAAGTCATTGAATGGGCTTTGTTATGTGACTCTGTTCTTATAAGAAACATGAAATTAAAGAGGTTTGACTTGGAGTGGTGAACACACAATACAAGTACAGATGATGTATTATAGAATTGCATACCTGAAACCTATATAATTTTACTAATCAATGTCACCCCAATAAATTTAATTAGAGAGAGAGAGCGAGAGCGAGAGTGAGAGCGAGAGCGAGAGTGAGAGCGAGAGCGAGAGCGAGAGAGAGAGAGAGAGAGAGACTCCAGATAAAGCCAGGTGTGATAGGAAACTGACTTGTGCATCAGAGTGGCTTATTGGATCTGTTTCCATGTTTGTTTTCTGGATTCAGTGGCTAATTTGGTTTCTAATCATGCTTTTGACCCCATTTCCAGGCGGTTTGTGGTAACAGGGAGAAGAAAGGCCCTGCAGTAGGTAATTAAGTCTGCAAAAGCAGAGCTGCTTACTTTTCATTGCAGCAGATAATCAGAGTGCTGTTGCTCAAGTGTAAAATGCAGAAATTAATGATCCTATATAATACAGATTAGGGCTTTCATTTTAAAAACTATCAGTGCAGAAGAACAAAGGTAGGAAGAACAGCATGATATTTAGAATTCCAATATATAGTAAAGGTTGGAAATTTTTTTTAAAGCCTTCTAAGCATAAGACTAATCTAAATTCACCTTGTGTTCTAAAGTGATTGATTAATTCAGAACTCAAATATATTGCTGCCCCATTGCATCACTGAAAAGGCACAATTAGACACATGTGTTCATGTCTTTTCAATTGTAAACATGGCCTATTGTTCATTCAGATCAAATAGAGTAAAAGCATTTAGCATGTCAAGTATCACATAGTAGGTTCTCAATAAATGTTACAATGCTTAAATAAAAAGAAAAAATTCCACAAAGAGGTAATAAAACAATATCCAAGAGTCATTAAAATAAAATGCACAAATGTTTTAAATATATATAATCTTGTCAAAATGTCCACATACTATTATTTTACCCAGATGTTTTCTCTGGCAGAGCTCAATAGTTTGCAAAACTAATATTGCTGTAGAAGGGTATTAGTTTACAGTGTTTACATCATAAAGAGAAAATTACTTCCAATGTTGGTTGATAACAATACCAGAAAATGCATACATGTTGCAATATGATCTAATGATTCAAACCTCTGTGTGTATAACCATACTGATATATTTCAATATGATCAATTTAGTCAATGGTCCAAACAACAGCTTTTTAGTGTTCTTTCCTAAAATCATTAGATTATTTTGATTACGTATTTTCCAATGTTTGTTTGCAATAAGTTATTTTTTCAGTGATTTTTTTCCTATAAAGTTATTTCTCATTCTATTTATCAGTAATAAACTGGTTAATTGTGTAGACACTCTATTAAAGTAATAAGAATGAAGAATTTTGTTCTTCAGATTACACATGGAGAAACAGACACAAAGTAAAATGGCAATACAACTTTCATTTATAGGAACAGTACACATCAATAAACATTTATTATTTTCCTAACTTATTGAAGTTCTCATCAGCTCAAGATCAATGACTCTTGGATTAGGAAATATAGTCAGAGTATCCCTGAAATATTACTTTAACAGGTAAAGTTAAGACAAGAGTTTCCAACGAAGTGATCCAGAATATGAGCATTACTTTCTTTCAGCAGTTGGTAAAACATTTGGTGTGTTGATCTGGCACAGTTCTAAGCTTGTATTAGGAAAATCATGAACACATGAAAAGCAACATTTGTTGCATATTGGTAACTGTTCTAATCTATTTATAAAATATGCTATGCAGCATTGTTTTCTAAATAGAAGTGGAGCTTTGGCTTGTCTTCTCCATAAGAGCACTTGTACTTTAAAGTGACAAGAACATTGTCTGAAGTAAGCCCAAAAGTTACAACAATTAACTCTACAGCTAAGCACGTGGGCTTTGCAGTTCAGTTTTCACATTGGCCAGTGCCCACTCAAGGGTTCAGTGTTTATCCATTGTAACTAATTAGTCCAGTAAGTTTCAATAAAATCTTGCTTTCCAAGTTATGGTCAATAACTGCAAAGCCATCACTATCAACGGCACAATGAACCCATCTCCGATCACGCTTAACATGGGAGGTCATGCAACTGTTCACAGCCTGGTTGATCTATTCCCCCCCACCACCCCTATATTTTATGCAGGGAGGTTTTTATTCTTACAGCTTTCTAAAAGCAAAGTACAATAAAAGGACTGTTTTGTTATTTTTAACCAAAATGATGTTGTTAAAAGGGGATACCATAAACATTAGCCAAACTAGGTTCTCAGCATGTGTCTCTCCTTGCTTTGCTTACTGGAAGTGGGAAGTTTGGCCTCTGACCCATGGAAAGAATTGAAGAGAGGGAAGGCAGAGGCTGATGCTCTGAAGGTGAATTGAGCAAGGCCAAGGACTCCTGACTTTGACAACTATAGCAGTTTCTTAGGTACAGTTTTATAGTTTTGAGGTTCATGAAATGTTTTAGTCGAAAATCCTTCAGCCAATTAATCAGTAATAATTCCAAGCATGCAAAATGATTGTTCTCCAAGGACAGGCGAATGAGAGATGGTTGATGATTGGTGGCAGAGTGGATTTGGATTTGGCCACAATAGGACTTGGCAATAGAATGGACAGAGAGACAGAGAGGGAACAAAGGACTGCAATGTCAAAGATAAAAGATTGAGGAAGAAAAAACCTCTCTCTCTCTCTCTCTCTCTCTCTCTCTCTCTCTCTCTCTCTCTCTCTCTCTCTCTCTCTCTCTTCTCTTTTAATGAATCAGTTTGTTCAGATAATTTGGCTTGAGATCCAGGCCCATTAATGTAGTTACACAAAAATAAGTAATAAAAGTAAAAAGATGAACTACTGTTTTGGAGTTGTTTGTTTTTAACATTTATTAGTTCCCATCTGACACCATATATAGCTTATTAGAATATCATTGATTATACATCCTATGCTGTACTTTACATCCCTATGACCCTATATAATAAAGAGATAATATGCAAATTGCCTGTCACACCTGCACAAGATGGCTGCATTTGACCAGGCCAGCAGGGGGGTTAGTGAGGGATGAACAAACAACTGAACAGCAGGCTGCTTGGGTCAACCAGGTTGGCAGGGGGATTAGTGAGGGATGACCAAATGACTGAACAAGAAGGCTGCATGGGGCTACCAGGTTGGCGGAATGTGGGGGGGTGAGGGGCAACCAGACCAGCAGGGAGGGGGCAGTTGGGGGTGATCAGGCCAGCATGCAGAGGCAGTAAGGGGCAATCAGGCCAGTAGAGTTGGGTGGGTAGTTAGGGCAACCAAGCAGGCAGGCAGATGAGCAATTAGAAGCCAATGGTCTAGGATTGTGAGAGGTTAAAGATCAGGCCTAAACTGGCAGTAAGACATCCCCCAAAGGGTCCCAGATTGGAGATGGTGCAAGCTGGGCTGAGGGGACCACCCCCTGTGCACAAATTTCATGCACCAGGCCTCTAGTTATTCTATAACAACCAATTTGTACTTCTTAATCTCTTCATCTTCTTCACCCAATCTCCTCCCCCTATCCTCCAACTCCTCTTCCATCAGGCAACCATCAAAATAAATATTTTGTTCCCTTTCAGAAAATTTCTTTACACATCTATTTGGAGACTCTAATTCCTACAAAAATTATAGGGTGGATTAAGTCACTAGAAGCAGAACTGCAGTAGGAGTAGTTGGGGTCCTTGGGGTTATAGTTTCATATAATCTCCATTTCAATACAGTAAATATCAGGTAGGAGGAAATAGGAGAAAATTACACCTCAGTGCTGTGGGGGCCACAGGATAAATGCTTGCTGATGCTGGAGATTGGTCTAGAAACAGAATATACCAACCTGCCCTCCAGCGAGCATTATGACAGAAGACTTAATGAGCACCCAAATGAACAGGAAATGTGACTAGGATAAACACTACTCTAGAATGGATTTCTTTCCTGCTTAAGAAAGAATAGATATCAAACAACAAACAAAAAAATAGCAAAATTATTTTTAAAAATTTCAAAACAAGGGAAAAGGCATCACCTTAAAAGCCTCTGTGAACCAACAGGACTTGGGAGCAGGGCACAGTGATCTAATGACAGGAGGGACTAATGTCAAACAGCTAGCCAGTTCTCTCTCCCTGTCTTCTGAAATTCAAACTGGCTGCAGCAGGATTTGAGATTGAGATCCATATCACATAAGTAGTGGGACACACCTGCTTAGGGAGGGGTTTAGTTGGCTATGGGTGTTGAGGGCCTGAAATAAATGCCTGCTTCTGGCATGATCAAGGCAGAGTCTGCTCCTACCTGCACACCCAGATGTGAGACCTAAGGTGGACGTGCCCCAGGCTAATATGCAGACCTCAAACTCAGCTCTGCCATTCTGAGTAAAGCCAATTTACCTACACCCATGCAACATAAATCCATGACAGCTACCAAACTACCTAACTTAACTATTCATTTCCAAACCTGTATGGATTATCAAGCAGTTCAGGTTAACAGAACTTTTTTATTCTTAAAGGGGCCAGAAATGAAGATTTTTGTGTGAAATCTCTAGTTTTAAATGTTTGTAACTAAATAAAAATTTAAAATCTGTACAGCCCTAAAATATCCGTAGACTGGATCCAGCATTCTAGTCTAATTTTGTGACTTTGAGGTAGAATAAAAAGACAAAGAATTTAAAAATATGATAGAAAATTAAGAAAGTTTATCTATGTAGAATGCCAAAAAGTAACAAATAAGAGGAGTGCCAGAAAGGAATTATAGCTTACAATTATGTAGATTGCTATGTGTCTACTATATGCCCATTAAACATCACCTACAAGAAAAATATGGAACTACTCTATGATGAAAACAATGCCCAGAATATCAATTGTACAACAGAACTGGAAAGCAATCAATCCAAGTCAGAGTAGGACATCAAAGGCTTCACAATTTTTTTTTTCTCAAAAGAAAATGGATTTCACTGCAAATGTCTGAAGAAAAAGCTGGAAGATTTCCAAGATATAGTGAAGAAGACATGTTTCTCTGTCAACCAAAAATCCCAAGGCAATCGGAAATGCAGGGGAAAATAAGATGTTCAATGACATCATGGTCCAAATAGGAAGTAAATGCCCATATGGCAGAATAATGATCAATTGGTGGTGAGTAATAAAGTGATTCCACTTGAACTTGATGCTTGGAACAGGTTCTTTTTCATGCAACAATACATAAAATCATGGCATTACATTCCTTCTACACAGGCCCAGCAGGTGGTTTGCTCTGTAAAGAATACTATTTATATAACAACTTAGATTTATTAAATAAGACAGAAAGCTTTACATATTATTCAACATTAAATATCTTAGAAACAGCAAAAATAATTATGTAACTGACATTTGTAGGGATGGTTTCAATGAATTGAAAGAGTATTAAATCCTTTAAAGTTGAAAAGATAAGACAGAATTAGAACAATATTACTTAGAATGATGGTGCTGGCCACCAGAGAAAACTAAAAACACAAAAGTGGCTTCTGAAGAGGACATTGGAGATATAGGAAGTGAAAAATTTCTTTCCTTTTGTATCGTGTGGATTTTAATTGTTTTCATATTGCACATGATTTACTTTTGTGATAAAAATAATTTTTTATTAAAAGATAAGTTAATTTCTCAGATAATTTTAAATGGAATATATAGCTTAAAAATATCAGGAGAGACGAAATAAAACAGGGTATTTTGAGGATTGACTTTTCTTACCATATATTAATATTCTAAAAAAATATGAAATAATATTAGAAAATATAATACAAATTTCAATAATTTTCTAACAGGATAAGAGATAAATATATAATACAACTCATTTTCAGAAAAGATTAGAAAATATGTAATTGAATATTACAAAAATGTTATTTTTTAAAATATCTATCATCTCTAATACAATTCCTAAGAATTTTCTTTAAAAAACAACAAGCTATAAAAAAGCAAATCTATAAAACATGTATTTACATCCTCACTTAAAATACCAGATAATTGAAAGTGTCCTACATTTAACAGTATGGAGAAACAGGTAAATTAGGTTAACATGTCCTACACCAGAGGATAGGCTGTGATGGGAGGAGGTAAAGGGAAAACAAGAGCTTCCTGCAAAGATTACATTTGATTTGTGGGGTCAATGCTCAAATATTAACTTGCTTACAGCAAACTTTCCATAGTTCTCTAGTATATTAGTGAAAAGTTTAACAGCTGGCTTTCTGTGAAGAAAAAAAATCTGACTGCCAGGATGTATGTACCCCCATCATGGCTGATTTTTAACCAATTGATGTCACTAAATGTGGAATATACAGACTGTTATACTGTTTCCATTTTAAACACAAGAGCAGGTAATAGTAAAAATGTAATGAAACAAAAAGGAAGTCACATGTTTAGAATTTGTGTTTCCCTTGTTTTTAATGAAATGCTTTTATGAAATGTTCCCTTTAATGAAATATTTTTAATGAAATGTTCCCTTTTGACTAATTTTTATTTTATTTAAATACATTTTTATTGATTTCAAAGAGGAAGAGAGAGGAAGAGAGAGATAGAAACATCAATGATGAGAGAGTATAATTGATCAGCTACCTCCTGTACACCCCATACTGGAGATTAAGCCAGAAACCCAAGCATGTGCCTTTGACCAGAGTAGAACCTGGGACCTTCCAGTCTGCAGTCCATCACTCTATCCACTGAGCCAAACCAGCGAGGGCCAAATAATCTAATTTTTTAAATGAAGCATTTTGTGACCCTTTTCCCCCAAGAGAATTAATCGTTTCACATTTTTTGTTTTCCGAACTATTTTCTATATATATCTACCGTAAAGTTTTATTGTATTTCCTTGGTTATATGCCTATTTTCTTCCAAAACAATACTATAAGGTGTTTAAGATTAAGAACCAGTTTTATTAATTTTTACATTTTTAGAGTATATAATAGTACCTTATAAAGTATATTATTTGATTTTTAGAAGGAATAAATGAGTAAATAAAACATGCTATAAATAAAATATTACACAACTATTAGAATAGATGTTTAAGGTATGAGATCATGTTATATGTATAAAAACTACTAATAGAGCAGAACACAGAATTGTATTTATTTTTTTAAAATATATTTTATTGATTTTGTACAGAGAGGAAGGGAGAGAGATAGAAAGCTAGAAACATCGATGAGAGAGAGTCATCGATCAGCTGCCTCTTGCACACCCCCTACTGGGGATATGCCTGCAACCAAGGTACATGCCCTTGACCGGAATCAAACCCGGGTCCCTTCAGTCCCCAAGCCAACGCTCTATCCATTGAGCCAAACCTGTCTCGGCCACAGAATTGTATTTATATCATGCATGTAACTTGATAAAACATATACTTAGATTAAAACCTAGAGGTAGATCTCATTCTCTCTCTCTTTTTTTCTCATCTCTTTCTCTCCTCTCCTCTATTTTCTAAATGTCTGTCAAATGTTCTAATTTCTTTTATAACTATATATGTTTATATTTAACTCTATGTTTTTTATTTTAGGAGACAAGTAGTTACATATGATCCACAATGGTATATTCCTTTTTACATATGGCATTTCTTTCACAATCAAATGATTTCTCATAAAGACAAATTGAAAAAGTCACGCCTGGTCAGCATGGCTCAGTGGTTGTGCACTGACCTATGGTCCTGGTTGATGTGGCTCAGTGGTTGTGCCTGGATCAATGATCCTGGAAGTCATGGTTCAATTCTTAGTCAGGACACATGCTTGGGTTGCAGCTTGACCCCCAGTGTGGAGTGTGCAGGAGGCAGCTGATCAATTACTCTCTTCATTGATGTTTCTATATCTCTCTCCTCTTCCTCTCTAAAATTGATTTAAAAATATTTTTTAAAAAGAAAGAAAAATAGTCAAGAGTTGTAGCAAAACTTCCCTAATTCAGTTATGCCAACCTCTAAGATCAGGTTACATGTACCCAACTCTGTTTTCTCTAATGTCCCCAAACATTACAAGGCACCATTCAAAATACATCAAGTTTTAAAATTTTTTCTTTCATAATATGTCCCATTATTTTCTCCCTAAAATGTCTTCAAGGTGATTCCTTATTCTACTCAAGTCTTACAGCTCTTATGGAGTTCAACTGGTGGACAGTTAATCAAAAACATATCTGAAAATCATGACTACAATAAGATCTTAAGCTTCTTGCTTCTATTTTCAGAGTACCCCTTTTGTCAGAAAAATCTGACAACAGAATTCCTTTTTCTATCTGTCAAGACAGAGTGTTGACTGGGCAGCTCAACAGTTTTAATTAATGTCCCCCTAACCCTCAGGCCACAAGCAATTAAAAAACCAGAACATATATGAGTCATCTCTACATTTTTGGTGCCTAGCACATAGAAGTTGCATAATTAATACACGGTGAGTCATAGCATAGCTATGTGAGATACAGTAGGAGAAAAATCCACTAGTATAAATAAGAGAGTAGTGATTAGACAAAATTATTTTTTTCTGTTTTAGTATTAATATTTTATAGAAAGGGAATGGCATCTCAGAAACAGCTAGTTGGAACTGAATTTTAATGATAGGCACTATGATTTTTATATGTATTCCTTTTATACATATTAGATTAGTGATTAAAACATTGGTGCCAAATTGCCTGAATTTGAATCTTAGCTCTGCCACTTATAAATGTGTGACTTTGGACAAGTTTGGTGACTTCCTCAGGTTCATCAACTATAACCTGTGGATGATGTTAACAGAACTACTTGAGAGAGTGGTTGTGAGAATTAACTTAATATATATAAAGCCTTGGGACAGAGACTGGCATATAAAAAAACACTAAGTGTGATTTTTAAAATTTTATAATTATTAGTTGACTATTATATTATCCCTTTGAGGTGTGTATTCCTAGCACCATTTTACATCTGACAAAATTTTAGACTAAATACAGAAAATATTCATAGTAAAACTCAAATTCAAACTCAAGCCACAGAGATTTTGCTCAAGTATCACACACACACACAAAAAAAATGTTTTCATAGAACTCTTTCAGAAAGAACAGAAAAAAAAAGTGCATATTATGTCTAAACCTTGACAGCCTAAAATTTTGAGGAACTAAGTTTTTCCAAATAGCTGAATTTTCTGGGTGACAGAATTTTATTCCTTATAAACACAACACACTTTTGATTCCAACTCTTTATATTAGTCAACAACATGGACTTCACATAATTTATTTTATTCTTCATAATATGGACTTCTTATTATTTCTAGCAATTATTGTACAGAGTTATAGTAGCCCACATCGTCATGCCCTGAAGAGCTAGTGAGGTCTACAGAGCCATTTGCTCCTTCATTGCATGGCCCAGCCTGCTTTTATCCCCAAGTTTATCTGCAGCTCTGTGGTTTACTCTCCTCATCTGCCCTGTGGTGGCAGTCTTCATGGGTCTGCTGGCAGTGCGTTTGCCAATAGCAGCTCTCTTCTCCTGATAACTTTTACTCTAATTATCCTGTGGAGTTGATAGAAATGAGTACATACAACCAGGCTGACTATATCATGTATGAAATCAGAATTAGGAGAATCCGAGTGAAAGCCTGAAAGGCGTGATGTGAGTAAATTCTACATGCTTAATGCATGAGAATTGCTAGCTTCTATTTTGGTTCTTCGGGGACCAATTGCTCACTAACTTGTGCCTCTCTGTGTGTCCAAGAGTAAATGTGTTACTGCACTTAGTTAATTCATTCAATTATGCAACAATGGTAACTTTGAATATTTAAATCTAAAAATGGGGATTTATATAGGAAACAAGATTAATATAAATCATAGCACTTGAGTTTGAGCTGCCTGTGCTATGGTGTTCTGCAAAGTGAGGTGCTGACGAGATGTCGAATAGGAAGTTTGTTAATTAGATATGTTCTTAGGAATTTTACCTGTGTTATTTTCTATCTGCATTAAGCTTACTAGGAAGCTGAAATAAATATTTCAGACAATCACTTCTTAGTGAATTAGCTCTTTAAAGATGCTCACTCCAATGCATAAAACATAATACATAATAATTTTTATTGCAATCTAATCTAATCCTTAATTAGAAGAGAAATGGTGACCTAATTCTTCTAAAATCTATTTTTAAATTCTTTAATGCTAATTTTAACTTAGGTAGTCATTGGTTAGATTCTAAAATACACCAAATTGTGGAGTATTGTAACAAAGTTTCTCTACCTTTAACTTTATGTTTTTTCATTTTATCTAATGTACTTTTTAGATTTTTGCTTGTTAATATTCTGATAGGAAGAGAAAAAATAATGTGACCTATTGAAATATCATTAGTTATAATAATCATTCTGATGATGTCATATTTCTTTTAAACTGTGTTTTTATCATGGCATGATTTTGCCCTTAAACATTTATGAATCTTAAACTTTTTATATTTTCATGAAAAAAATGCTCTCTGTAATCATTGTTAAGCTTTTTCATCAATAAACTTCTACCTCAACATCTTTAGCTTCCTCATTCTAATATTTTATTAATCTTGTATATAAAATCTTTATTATCATACTAGAGGCCTGGTGCACAGAATCGTGCATAAGTAGGTTCCCTCAGCCTGGCCTGTGCCCTCTTGCAATCCAGGACCCCTTAGGGGGATGTCGGACTGCCAGGTTTTGGCCCAAGGGATGTAGCAGTGGCAAAGTGGTAGGCAGCTGGGTGGAGCCCCAGCCAGGGCCAGGCGCAGCTCTGCTGCCACTCATCCCACCCCACTGCACCTGCTGCCACCACCCAGAAGCACTGTCATGGAGGTGGGAGAGGCTCCTGCCACCACAGTTGTGCTAACCAGCCATGAGCCCAACTTCTAGCGAGTGGTGCTCCAACTGTGGGAGCATACTGGACCACCATGAGGCAGCTCCTGCATTGAGTGTCTGCCCTTGGTTGTCAGTGTGCATCATAGTGACTGGTTGACCAGTCCTTCCATTTGTTCTAGTCATTTGATCTTAATGATCGCTTAAGCTTAGATAGATAGATGATAGATAGATAGATAGATAGATAGATAGATAGAGATAGAGATAGAGATAGATATAGATATAGATATAGATATAGATATAGATATAGATATAGATATAGATATAGATATAGATATAGATAGATATATAGATTAGAGGTCTGGTGCACAAAATTCATGCACAGCGGGGGTTGGGGGGTAATGTGTCCCTCAGCCCAGCCTGCACCCTCTCCAATCTGGGACTCCTTGAGGGATGTCCTACTGTCCGTTTAGGCCTGATCCAGTTGGACATCCCTCTCACAATCCAGGATTGCTGGCTCCCAACTGCTTGCCTGCATGCCTGCCTGATTGCCCCTAACAACTTCAGCCTGCCAGCCTGATCACCTTCTAACCACTCCCCTACCAACCTGATCGACACCTAACTGCTCCCCTGCTGGCCCAATTGCCCCTAACTGCCCTCCCCTGCTGGCCTGGTTGCTCCTAACTGCCCTCCCCTGCCCACCATCTTGTGTCCACATGGGGGTGGCCATCTTGTGTATTGGAGTGATGGTCAATTTGCATATCACCTCTTTATTATATAGGATTGTTAATTTGCTGAGCATTTTGTTTACATAACTTATTTTTAAATTCTTGCCTTTGTATATCAATTATTCCCCCAGTCTAAAATCTTCTTCTGTACTCTGTTAACTTAAATATCTTACTTTCTTTGACTCTTCTGAGAAGTCTTCTTGGCTTAAACACACCTGATTTTTGTGTATTTTTTATGTGGCTATAAATTATTTCTATTATTTGTGTTGTTGCATATGTTTTATTTTAAGTTTTCTTTTGCCTTTTTTCATGAGTCTATGCTGTAACTTTCAAAATAGAAAAATAAATCTATCTCAAATAGGCACCATCTTTTTTTATTCATATTTATCTCCTTTGTCCAAGATATATTCTCTAAAATTTACATCCTAAGTATATTATTGCTCAACTAATGATAGAGGAACTTATAAGAAAGTAAAATGGTAAGCCCTGTATAGAGTTTTTCCTTGGATTGACTATTTCTAGGTGTTTGGATAAAATTCATGAATGTTAGAATTAGAACAGGTGTCAGAGGTAGTCAACGTCTGATCTTTTTATTTTATGAATAAGGACTCTTAGGCCTAGAGTAGTTGAAAAACATATCCAAGGTCAACTAGTTAGTCAATAGCATTCTGAGGACTAAAATCTAGTTATTTGATTTTCAATGTGTAACTTGATTTTATAACAGGTTGTCACCCCATGTTAAAAGTGTACTCTTCTCAAGTCTTTGGAAGGTACTATTTTAGCAGTGCCTGAGATTTGGGTAGAGTAAAGGACCATGACCCTGTTTCACAGATGTGCTGCTTTAGATGCTAAGTGGCTGACCAGAGTAGCAGAACAAATCTACAAAGGCATTAAAATAGAACATGCCTCTACTGTGTTCTAATTGTCAATGTTATCTAGTAAGCTACTCTGCCTTTGTGAGAACAAATTCCATCTTCCCCAGAGGCTAAATAACTCCCTAATGGTAAATTAGTCACTTAGGAGGCACATTAACTCTTCCAGGCCACTGGGGTGTCATTACTTTGAAATCATTCGTTTCTAGCCCATTGGCTACAATGATAGTACACTACTCTAAATGGTACCCTAGTGGCCCAAAGACCTAATGCACCTTCCTTAGTGCGAATTTTGCTGCAAAACTTTGGGATGCCCCTGAAATCCCTTCACCTCAAAGAACATTTAAACATTTTTAGGTTTTCAGGCCAAGGCTGGAACCATGTCAATTTGTGTCTTTTTTTTGACTTTGGAATTCTTATTTCTACTTTCAATGATTCAACATCAAACTGTTTGCCATTCACTCAGTATCTACTTTGCCCAGTATCTAATTCACCCAGGGAGCAGAATCCTCAGACTGCCACTAGGTGTTCATTTTGTTATACCATCAAGACTTATGCTCCATCTTTACAACTTTGCTCTTTTGGACCCAAACTCCTCCCTTTCCCATGACAAAATATATCTAAATTCAGTCCCATTTTCATAGAGGTCTACATTGGCCAGTTTTTATTAAGGGACAAAATAAATGCATTCAGGTTTCAATAATGTGAACTATTTAATAATGGGTTAATAATTAACCATTAAACCAGTCAATAAAATTAAGCCATTTAGTAATGGTGTTAATAGCTAAAAGTGAATTTGTGTATTCCCTCTAACATAGGTTTTATAATTATGTGTTTTAATTCATTAGACCAAGGAATTCATTGATATTACAAAGAATTCAAAAGGTAGAAAAAGTTATACAATAAAATACAAGTCTCCCTCCATGATCTAATCCTAAGAATCTAGTTCCCCATTTTCTTGTGCAAACTTATTTACCAATTATCTATATTCATATTCTATGTATGCATACATTGCTTCTATACAAATATTAGCTTTTTAGACATATTAGTATATACCTTGCTTTTGTACTTACAATAAAATTGGGAATAATTATATTTCAATATCTATATTGTAGCAGCATTATTTTTAACAGATATATAGTCTTCCATTCTATTTATATACCATGATTTATCTAACCAGTCCTCTAGTGATTGACATATAGGGTATTTTCCTCCCAACTTTTTGATATTACCAACAATCCAATATACATTAATAGCCTTATATGTGTAAATCAGCCTTTGTACATGTGTACATTAATCTGTATATAATAAATGTCCAGAAATTAAATTGCTAAACAAAGGATATGTGCATTTTTAATATTAGTAAGTGTGATTAATGACTATCCACATAATCTGTAACAATTTACATTATCTCAACAATATATTGTGTTATCACATTTCAGTGTTGGCCAGTTTAGTAGGCAAAAAATTGATTTCACATTGAAGATGTTAATACAGCTGACTCATGGAACCAAGATTCACAATTTAGACAATCTGACACTAAACAGATGCTCTTTTCTCCTTTTAGCCTAGTTATAGAGATGAATTAGGAAAAAGATTTTGTATATGACTACACAAATGACAACATATTTGTAGACACCTACTTCATCTGGCCCGAGAAGTCAAGTGTGAAAAGAAGAGGTGTATGATGTATTGGTAAACACAAGTGTAAAAGAATAGCCAAAATAGAAGAGAACATGAAGAGAGGAGAAATAAAAGTCACAGCAAAAATAACACATGGCCACTGAAACACTGATATAAGGCTCTGACTAAAACAGAGTATGGTGAGACGGGAAATATCAGTCACCCCAAGATGGAGCTCTGACTTGATTCAACATGATTATTAGTTCTCTCATAAGTCCTCTGGAGTCCTATTCTTATTCTCAGTTATATATTTGCAGGTTTTACTTTTGAAACATTTGTAACAGACTTTTTACCTATACATTTGCAGAAATTAGTAAGGAGCATGTCACTTTGGGGTTGCTTTTATCCATTCCCTTTAAAAATTTTTTAAAAATATTTCTGAATTATCATGTTTGAATCAATGAAGCTAGTGATAAGTGAAAAGTGACTCAAAGACTCTTCTTTCATTAAAAAAAAAATTAACTGGGATAAGTCAGTCTTTTCCAGTAAGGGGAGAAAAAAATGCCGAACTCAACATAACCGTCTTTGTAGCCTCATAAACCACAGTACCACCCAAGATGTTAACAAGCTGGCATGTTTTGAGCATCAAAGATAGAGAGGAAACTGTGTTTACATGTTTGGCACAAAAACTAATGAGGAAAGTCAATTGGCCCTTTGTCTTGGGGGTCTGAAGCGCTGAGCTCGGATGTTTGGTTTCTTGGTTGGCACTTGTTCAAGTAATCACTCGTGGCCTGACAAAGCCGCACTTGTGTTTTATTAGTGGCCATGCTGAACTCTCCCGCCTGGCTGTGTTGTCTCTTAATAGAGTGCTGCGGCAGAGGGCACACTTATTTGAAAACACTAAATCAGAGCATGATGATCTTTGCCCAACCAGAGCAACTCAGAGAACAACAAAAAAATGTTCAGAGTACCATTCCTTTTGTCTGGAAAGGGAGGGAGGCGAGAAGAGGAGGAAGGTAGAACTAGTGCTTATGGCTGAGTAATTGGGAACTGGCAGCTAAAAACTGAGTTATAAAAGAAATCTTTCCCCTTTCTAATCATGGGAGTTGCATGAGCATCTGAACTTGCTGCAATGCATCACAGGGCACAATCCATGAGACCTTGATCAAGCCTGCAGTGGCCGGAGAGGTCAAGGTGACCCTGCAGATCTTTTTTTTTTTTTTTTTTTTTTTTCTCCTCCTGCAATTCTAAGGTGTCATGAAAGAATAATCACATTACTCTGTGAGAAAGCTTTGTCTTTGCAAATATAGTCTGATAGAAAGGATAAGTTCCAAAGTAGGTCAAAGCGATGTTTGTAGCTTTCCTCACTGGTTAGTTTTTAACCTTCCTCCTTCAATTCCTCTTTGTTGTTGTTGTTATCATTATTATTACTTTCATCATCATCATCATCATCATGTCATCGCTATTACTATTCCCATTTAGAGATAGGAATGCTTTGGATTGACCTGGAATTTTTACCTCCACAACTGAACAAGAATCCAAACATTTGGCTGCTATTTTCAAAGTTCTGAACCAAGAATGAGACTCTGAAATCTGGTTGCAAACAACATTTTTAAAGTGACAGTTTTGGCAGTCTTACCTACAGATTCAGTAAAAATAAAACCTAGAACAGTTTGTTCTTAAACTATTTCTAGTACCAGTACTGTGAAGAAAGTATGGAGCTACACATAATTAAATTTATTTTTTTTAAGTGACTGAAATTTTACATGTTCAAAATGAGAATTTGGGATAGGTTGAGATATGTCTTTGCCTTTGCCAAATCCTTGAAGTTCTCTCTGGCTGTCTGCCTCCCATAAGATCTTTCTATGAAGGGTGTAAGCGTACATTCCTGCATTCCCTACACTGAACAAGTCTGAGTGATGCCTATACTGAGAAAATGCAAAATGAGAGTTATTACTGGGGAAGTCACATTATAAACATTAGAACTTTAGAATATACCAAATGTATTTGACTACAGTGTCAACTGTCTATCTTTAAATAAGCAGTATATCCTTTGCTAATTTATTCTTAAATGTTTATTTTTTTTTAAATAAAGAGGATGCCAGTTGTAGTAATGCTGAGTTTTACAATTCTGGAGCACTTTCGATATAAATGTCTCAAGCTTTCATTGTTCCCGCAGAAAGGAAAGCATGCACGTGGGAAAAGTCAGTCCAAATTCTTATTCATGTTATTAATAATATTCACTCCTATGCAATGACCCTAGTATGCCGCCAGAAATCCAAATGACCTGGTATTGGTGATACCATCAGTAAACACATGGAAGCATCCCAGGAAAAGCAATTCTATAAAGGGGGGGGGGGGGGGATGTGGGGCTCCTGGCCTTTGAAATCAGAGGCAATGATAAGTGAAGCCCATAGCCCCAGTCGGTGGAGAAAGGCAACGTGTTTAAATAGGATTTGCTTTTATTAATAGGTGGTTCTATTCTCGGCCTTCAGATCAAGGGAGAGCTAATGGGAAGAGATAAGCCTCATCCGCACCCATCTCCCTGCCTGCCTGTGTCTCCCTGCAGCCCATCTCTCCCTCCATCTTCCCGAGCCCTCCCACCCCACACATGCACCCAATATTGTTTTTTTCCCGCAGGCTCTGTTGAAAGAATGTCAGACATGGCAGCTCACATTCAGAGCTCAGATTGCTGTGAACGTAGCCAGGGGATGAGGGAGGGGTGGGAAAGAGGAACTGCGCTGTGCTCAGCTATTTCTCCTGGAGAAGCTGTCCACAGGTCTGGCTCAGGGTGGATGTACTTAATGCTGCAGAGGGGCCGTTTCTCTCCACTCGCACCACATCCCTATCTGGGGAAGCCTGATGCTCGGCACAGAGGGAGGACCCACTCTGCACCTCGTACCCTCCTGGGATGATTCATCCGGAATCTATCAACGCGAACGTTAAAAGCTGACCACTACTACAGTCTTTTGGAGAGATGAAAGAATAATCATGTTACTCTGTGATAAAATGTATACTCTGCCTATAAACCATTTTTAAGGCACACAGGACATTTTTTTAAAATAACATGAACTAAATAAATTACTTGCCACTTAGAGTGGTATGTATGTATACATATTAATACAGCCTACTTATATTATAATGTGTATTATATTTGCTACATTTATAACATATATTACTATGTACTATAATTTATACATATAGATGCTATTATAATCTATAGTGTAAACACATCAGGCTTCACAATTAGTTACTGAAACCTCACACACTCAATTCACTAAATCATGAGGTATAAGGGGGCTGCACTCACCAAATGTGGAAGAATCAAGGCCAACCAAATCGCATAATAACAAAAGTATATTAGCCAACGTGGATTTCACAGTGTGAACCGTGTCCCGTAGAATAAAGATAACGGCTCTGTGCTCTATGGTCCCTCTGTTGGCATGAGCACTGTGTTACCAGCCTAAGGATTTCCAGGGATGATAAAACTTAAGTTTGATGTAGTAGAAGAGTTAGATGAGGGTAGTGCATTTAAACAGTGGACCAGGTGATAATGGATTCACCTATTCAGGAAATGGAAGAGGTAGAACAAAGGATAGGCAGTGGGGAAGGTAAACACATGGAATCTTGGGTAATTCTCTTTTAAAGGTGAAATATTTTCAGAAAATAGTTCATGTTACAAAATGAAAGCTGTTTAGAATCAAACACCTCAATTTGAATAGCACTATGGTTATTGACCCTAAATGGTAATGAAAAATAAAACACTTAATCATCTCCTGAACATATTTTCATAGTGACATAAAGAATATTTAGTCACAAGAGAAGGAAACCAGACCATTAATGTGTGTTATCAACAAACAGTAGATTGTGCACATTAAAAAAAATCCAGAGACTTATTAAAAGTTTCATAGTCTATTTTCTTTGAGGACTACTGTTCTCATTTCTCTATCACCATTTATAGTGACAAAGGTAAATAACTCAAAATACTAAGTCCTATTTTAACTGATAGCATCATATTTTGCAAATGATTCATGTATTTACAGAATTTGATTTTTAAGCATTTAATGAAAACATACATTTCATTCAACACATCAAAATACTAACAAATAATACCTATTGTTTGGTTTGCAAAAATTGCTTTAAAATAGAATTTCCATTGCTCTATGATAGACTTATCAGAATTAAATGTCGACTACCTGGTTCTATTGATGCTGACATTCTGTGTAAGTCTATAGGCTATTTTGTCACTGAAAAGCATTCCATTTAAAAATTTTAAGAATCCAAGTTTTCACATAACTTCAGCTGTTTTACAAGAGTTGCAAAAATATTGTTACCCATCTTGTAAAAAGTTGGAGATTACAATATGTTTCCAATAACTGACTTTGACATATTTATGAACTGTCAGTAGTCTCAATTGAAATTCAGGAAGTATTACCAGAGGTTTTCATTAAAATTTAAAGTCTATAAATAACAAATAATGACACATTTTACTTTTTAAAATAGAAAAAAATGATAAAAATATTTCTTATAATTTCTTTTTTTATGAATTCTGCCTAAGGTCATCAATATTATTTTATTATGATATCCAAATAGTAGCAGTAAACATCTCCTTACTGTCTCTGTGCTGTTGTATTGCTTCCAATTGTATTCTGAGCTCCTACATTTATCAAGTTTACACTTATTTTTTTAGAGGACTCGTTATAATTAGTTATATTTTTACTACTTACACTATGCTAGATATCATTATTTATATATGTTATTTTTCTCCTTCACACAGAGATGTTTGATTGCTAGGCTGGACACAAAACAGATGATCTGCATGGCAAATGGTTTCAGACTTTTGCTCCTTTGATATAAAAACAAACAAACATAGTTTTCTCATCTATCAAAAAAATAAGTATATGAAAACACAAATATTTCTGAAACAATTCAGAAAAAAAAATCATTCAACAGTCCTGGTTTTAGCTCTTAGAAATAAAAAATATGCCTTTAAAATTTTTGAGTCCTTCCTTTAAGAACTGATGTTTTAATATAGATCTGGATGACCTGATGCTGTTATCTCTACATGGTACAAGTTTTTGACCTTTGAAATTATTCATAAGCCTCAAAGGTAGTCCTATGTTTTAGGTATGTCTTTGAAGTCTTAGACTAGATTCAATGTTTACAAGATTCGCTCTGTGCATGAAACGGGTCATGTTGTTACTATATAGTGTCTTCAACTCAAAGAAAAATATAATTATATACCAACACATATATGATCCATCCTACATCTTTAGGATGAAAGGACAATTTGGTTTAGCATTTTAGGGACTGCTAAAATATATTTTAATTTACTTTTCCTAGGTTGACTTTTTGCAAGTATCTAATGTAATCTTTCCTTGGAAAACAGAGGCCCTTACTAAAAATCCAAAGGGTCATTTGGTCATTTCAATCACGTAAATAGAAGATAGATTTTCCTGTCTCTAATTTTCAACAATTCCAAGGATTCTACCGAGTTAGAGAGATAATGCAAATGGACCAAAGCGCCAAGCTAGGCTTCCACAGAGAAAATCTGAGTCCTGCGAGTTCGATTAAGCTAGCTAATTTTCAGTCCAACAAGCTAATTTCCAGACAGACTCTTCTGATGTTTTCCCTCTGTTTGTAATTTGCATCATTAAATAGCTCCGTGTTTCAAAGCAGCCACAGTGCTAAGGTCACAAGGCTTTGTGTTAAATAGCAGCCACCTCGATTTCTTTTTTGTAAAGGAAGGAACAGAAGAGCAGCTGATCCTGCTGGAGCATTATTTTTTTTTTTCCCCTTAGTGGGAAGAGGCTGAAGTGTCTTGTGGATCACAGAGATTTTGCTTTGGTTCGGAGAACAGCTTTCCTCGGTGCCTTTGTGCTCCAGAAAGCAGCCTAGGATCACAGGTGGCCTTGATTATCAAGATTTTTTTTTTTTTAATGGTGTCCCCCTCCCTTTCCTAGAACAGCAGGACATCTCCCTGACATGAATATCTCATTTTAAGTGGCATCAAATTCAAAAATCTTAAAGAGATATCCAAAACCTAAATTAAAAAAAAAAAATTATCATTGAACTTCAAAGGGTAACATTGGTTAACAAACATTACTGGCACTAAGAAAGGGTTATATAGGCAGATGGGTAGAGTGATGGCAGCTCATGGCCAATTTTCCCTAGAAGGTTTTCAAAGGACTGCTTCTAAAATGCCAAATGCAGAGGGGCAGGGAAACACCTTTTTCACTCTTAACTGCACCTCTCGGAGATAAAAATCATTTCTCTTTGTCTCTTTGGACACAGGAATATGTACTGTGACGCATTGGCACCCTGGAGCACTTCTTTCTATCCTACACACTGATGTTGGTGCTAGTATTAAAAAATCCTCCATCATATAACTCCAAGCCATTCATATTAATGTGTCTGAGTCAAATTACCCTTTCTATTCTGCAGGGGAAAGAAAGACCATAAAATACTCTCTGAATCCATACAGACAATCCCATTGGCACAGATGGGAATTCTGCTGTGAAGTGACAGCTCTGCTTTCCTGAAACGTGACCTAATGACGGCAAAGACTTTCTTTAGAAACACCATGTTTTGCATTGACCCATCTCTACCACATCAGCTACTCTTGAACCTCCCCATTGCAGTGTTCCGGGAAATTAAGAATGGCACAGAAGAAAAACAAATGTCGTCTCTAACAAAGAAATGCAATAGCTGTTTATTGCGGGGGGGGGGGGGGGGGGGGGGGGAGGCCTAATTCAATGTGCACTATCTCTGGATTTCTATTTTGTCTTGAGTTGTTTTCAGCACATTCTCTCCAAGTTACCAACAGTTAGAAAATATATTTTAAGAAATGCCAACATTTTTGCTATTTACTGAAGATAGCAGGCTCGGAGGTTTATTTCCATGTCCATGAAAATGTAGACAACAGCATTTAGCAACCCACAGTGTATAAGAATTTAGCATGTTTCTGGATACCATGAAGATATAGGAAAGCTTTGGTCAGACAATGATGGGATCTTAGTGTTAAAATATTATATATACATTATATCGCCTATGTCTTCTCATTGACCTTAGCTTTTACTGTAAAAGCTAAACTTGGGGAATATAAAACATTCCATTTTTGGAAGGAATACCTTTTTATTTTTTTAACTATAGTTCATTAACCTATCTTTTTCAAGAAGTAATACTATTTCCTCCTCTCTGGTCTCTCAGCTATTGGTTTCTGGATGAATATAATGCTTACCACTTTGCATCATACTATCCCTCAGTAGAGTATGATCAGCTTGTAGGCAGGGGTTGATTCCTCTGTAACTCTAACATAACACTTGCCACATTTTCTGAACCAATCTTACATGCAATTAAAATATACTTCATTTTTCTTTCCAGAACTGTGCATGGCTTCTCATTACAATGTCTCAACTATATTAAAAAGCTTTGATTTGTTAAAGGGGAAGGCAGGAAACTCTGAAAAGCCCCCCCAACAAAGACAAAATGCCAATAAAACCCATTAACAAAATAAGTCTGAAGAAGCCACAGTAACCAAATGCTCATGTGTAGGTAGTGTGTCAAAACGCTCCAGTGCAAACAGCACTATGCTCCAGTGCAAACAGCCCTATGCCATTTAAATGGATGGATTCTTACATGAATTCACTATTCATCCTACTCAAAGGATGTTAGGAAAATGGGAGCAGATAGAGTTAGTATCTATCTATCCTTGCCTACTTAGGTCCCAGGGATGAATATGAAAATAGTTAAAATAAATAAATAAATAAATAAATAAATAAATAAATGATGTGAGAAAGGTTCTTTTGAGTGCATTGTGATGTGTACAAACATGACATACTTAATTAGCATTATATTCCATCCATTAAGAGACATTCACTATTTGAGACACCGTAATTACCTTCTAATAACTTAGAGCTGCTAAACTTCTCAGGTAACCAGAAGAGTTGCAGGCTGTCAGCGCAGACCACAAACAGGTCACACAGTAACAAAGCTAGAACTGGAAACTCATGGTTTCCATCCTTCTCCATGGAACCAGGCTGAAGAGCTGTGCCCTCATGTTGGAAGTTCATGTGACTCTAAGCAGAACACGCTACACAGCTGCATTAAGTAGATCACGAAATGACTTACAGTAGGTAACAGATGTGTTACTAAGGACTTTCGCTCATCTATTGCACTTAGGTTGAAGAGAATCTCAAGCTTTTAATTTTGTTCAAGAAAGCTAGTCTTCAAAAAGCAATTTTTTTTTGGCCCCCACTCTATTGGGCTGCACAGAATTTTCAAAGCAGCACAATGTAGGGAGAAAAAAAAAAATGCCCTTTTAATCAGATTACCCTTGGCGACCATCCCAAACGCAGGCTGAAGTGCAGTGCTTGTGGTTTCTCCACAGCTTACACTAAGCCTGCACCATGGAAATAATCTACTTTTAAAACCCAGGAAACAAATCGACTGCACTAAGGACATAAGTCGCTGTCATTAGGGAGTGATTAGGCTAAACATTTTTATACACTCTCCCATCCCACTTTCAAATTATATATCTCTGGCCCAAAGGAAGAAAGGTACTTCAGGTGAGTGTTCAGAACCACCACGGGGAAACGTTAATAAGTCCAAATAAACAGAACAGCAAAAGGAAGAATTAAAAGAGCCCTTGTTTCAACTTCAACCTGATCATTTAGAACACTCAATCAGGGTGTTCTAAACCCAAAGCAGGGACATTTGCCACTTAATACACACAGAAAATATATTTCTTTAGCACAGAAATTTTTCAAGGATCAAAACATCACATGTCCCTATTATTTATTTTAACCTGACATGTGTCCTGTATTGCATCCTTCACATAAGAAATTCTATGAGAATGAAGAATAAGAACATGGCATTTTTAAAATTTATCATTATGCCGTTCATCTTTCTTTAATAGTAAGGGTTTTGGGGATTTGGTGACTCACCATGATGTTATATTGGGAAATATGATAGGAAGTTACAGCTCTTCTTACATACATCTATCCCTTGACTCCTATGCGCCCCCCCCCCCCAACCCTGGCACGCACGTACCCCAATAAAGCACATTGGAAATAGGAGGCTCACCACCCCACCTTGCATTTGCCTGTTAACATGTCTGTAATCATTCATGACATGCTTAGCATGAAGTTCATTGGTTTCTGTGTCACTTCCGGGACTGTTTTCTTGTTTCTTTTCTTTTGGATTTGTTTGTTTTAGAGAACTCCGCGTGGAAATCATCAGCATGGCCAAACCACGCAGAACACGTGGATTTCTCTAGTGGAAGGAGCTGCGTGGTCGTTGCCAACTGGTGGGTGGGAGGCTTCCTCCTTCCCTGTGGGGCCGGGAAGGGGGTGGATGTAGGAACGGGCTGTGCCCGGGGCCCAGAGCCCTTTGCTGGAGCAAACGTCCCAGTCTTCTTTTGGACATTCTGCTGATAGTAGTTTCATTTCTAATTTATGAAACATTCCATTAATCTCCAATCTGTCAGCTCTTTTCTTGACAACAATAGAGGCTGACAGACAAAAGATTAAAATGTATTAAATACTCTGCACTTTAGAAGTGTTGGAAACGCTCTGATCATTTTTTTTCCTTCCTGTGTCGCCTGATTTTCAACACACTGCATTCTTCCTCATTTCTCCAGAAAGCCAGGAGACAACACAACCCAAACCATGTTTCCATTGCAAAAGACATGCCTCTGAATCTAAAGACACAACTGATAGGGTGGAGGGGAGGGGGCAAAAAAAAAAAAAAAAATCACACTTTGGCTCCCCTTGAGCAGAAATGCTGGCATGCACATGCACAAGGCATCGCCCAGCCCAAGCATTGCAAGCGTCCATTTTCCTGGATGCTCTTCTTCCTCACCCTCTGCATGTTCCCAACCCCCACTTTCCTCATCTCATAAATAATTCATGACCTGATAAATATGCAATTTCAAAAAGTGCAGACAAGGCAGCATTTTAAAAAAAAAAAAAAAGTGGGGAGGGGAGGGCTTGTGCTGCTTCCACGCCAGGCCAGGCCAGGCCCGGGCTGCGCTTCCGGATGACAAAGCCCGGCCTGTGTCCACGCAGGAGGTACCTGCCCCCGCTCGGAGGGGCCGGAAGGAGGCCGTCATACATCACACAGACACACTGGAGAAAGCCATTAACGCCTGCCCTGATTTAGAGCTCGGCATCTGACCGCTGGGATGCTTTGGGAAGTGTGAGGGTTCACTGTCTCAGGGAGGAAGGGCAGACACATGCAGCTCCAGCTGAGAGGGCGCTTCCAGGCCGGCCGCAGGCCCTTCAGGTTCCTCCTGAGCAAAAGCCATGGATCGGACACCATGAAGGACACCCTTCAGAATCCAGTGTAGTCAGACCCGCGGTGATCTGTGCCGCCTGAGCTTCCAGGCAGGTAAAGCCACCTCCCCTGGATTGAGGGAGTCCCTCCATGTTGTGGACTCCTGGTCTGACTCCTGGAGCAACATGGAGGCGAGGCCTCCGCCCAGAAGCTCCGGGCTGACGCGTGTGGCCCGGCATATGTGTTCCGGGCCGCAAACGTTCCGGAAAGAACTTAGGGGTGTCATCAGAGGGCCAGTCCGGCGGATGCCATCAGCCCAGGTGGCCCTGCAGGCGCGCAGGCTGGGGGCAGGGGTGACTGAGAGGAGCAAAGTGGAAGAGGGCCCTCCTAGGCGAGCCTCAGCGAAGTTTCACTCAGACCAGAAACCCCGATTCCAGTCGGAACGGTAACCTTTCCGAGGAGCATGCACCTGGGAAAACACCGCAGGGAAGCGGGAGGCCTCCCTCTGCATTGGATTCGGGCGGGCTCGTTGGAAGCCTGCATTTACCGTCCTATAATTTCAAATTTAATTAAGTCACATTGCTGACGCCAGGAGCACCCACACCGTAAAGATGATTAATTGCATGCGCAAATGAAATACAAACAGCTCCTAAAAGTAGGAACCTGGCGCCAGGACGCGGGGGATGGGGAGGGGGGATGGATTTAAGGGCAGGAGGCGCCTACCTGGGCCTCAGAGACATGTGCCCGGATGGGGATGAGGGCCCGGCGTGTGACAGCAGTCACAGCACCAAAAATACCACCTTGGATGGGCCGTTATTATTTTCCAAGAAGTGTGTCCCACCTCCCCCTTTCCTCTGTACCCCAACATCCCCCCCCAACACACACACACACACACACACACACACACACACACACACACACGTGATTTGTTATGTCTCTCCAAAGACTTTGCACCCAATTTGCATTGTCATCTTAGGGACCGGCCACCGGGACGCAAACAGGAGCTGACACGGTGCAGTGGGGGGACTGGGCTGTCACAACAAGGCAGCTGGGCTGCTACAGATTCCACTTCGCTTCCATTGTGCTCCCACTCACAGCGGCCGTGGGACAAAGGGCCTGACAGAGCTAACCACGGATTGTCACCTTGATTTGTCCAGGCTGGCAGAGAGGCAGAAACGAATTAGATTCTCCTGCGAAGGGACACAGCACAGGAGCGAATAGTTTGCAAATAGCATCTTCCAAACCATACTAAAACAACACCACCAAAAACAAAACACAAGAAGCAAAAACCCAAGCGTCCTCCTAGATATACATGCTGCCTCGCTCAGGAGGTGAGGGGAAGCAGAAAAATACCTCCATTAGGAAAGACACAGAAAGGCTCTGCTCCAGAACTATCTGCTTGGTATTAGAGCCTAAACCCCCTCTGATTGAGAGATATGTCATTTGCATTCGCTTAGCCTGCGTGTTCAATTAATGCTACCCCAAAGCTTCAAGACGCGAACTTGAATCATATTCCTGCCAAGACTGTGCAGTGTGAGACTTTGTAAATAAAGCCGTTGTTCTCTGAAGAACAACCACGTTAACGTGAAATAGTGTTCTTAAAAAAAAAAAAAATACATATTAAAAGCAAGGGCTTCGTTCAAATGTCTGGTATAATGTACTTTTCAATAAACCCAGAGCCTGTCTTATTTAAATTTTACCAAATGTGAAAGCTCGGAGCCTGAGAGCACCCCACATAGTTTGCTGTTAATGAGGAAATTCACGGGAAGAAATATATATATTTTAAATGCCAAATGTTTAATTTACTATTTTATTGACAAGGTGTCTGTGTGCCTTTGAGACCCAGGCCATTTTAATAGCCCCACATGGATAAATGAAGCACACAGGCTTTCTTTGGTGATTTCTTCAGGAAAAGATGCCTTCAATACAGGAGGAAAGGGGAAACTGTTTTCTACCAGCTTTTTGAAGAGACATAAAAGAACATTTCTTCATTCAGCAAAGAGGGGGGAAAATAGTTGCCTTCTTAAAAAAAAAAAAAATACTGATGAAGATAACGATCCTTGCACATACATACACATGGACTTACAAATCCTTTCCATTTTCCTAGACAATGCAGTGTGCTTGCTGATCTCTCAAAAGACACGTTTTCGTAAAACCGGAGCCTCATGTTTGAGAACTCTGGGGGAAACATCGTGTAACCTGGTTTGTTTCACTCTGTCTTTAATGCGCCTCCTTGGCGGTCTGTGCAGAGTGCTTGCCTCTGACCAGGAGCCTTGAGAAGCGTTTTATTTGTCCCACTCTCCCCTTTTTCCCCTGCTTTTAATTTATGAGACAGTGCTAATCTTAAAAACCCAAATATTGCGTTTTGTGTTGAGCATATCATCTTTAAAATACCCACACTCAAACTATGCTCCCTTCCTAACACCTATTCATGGATGTTGAATTTTAAATTTCTGGGGTCTATTGTCTTCTGCTTATACATATGGATTCTGTTCACAAGACAACACTCGGTACCTAGTGTTTTAAATGGGGACTAGCACAAGCCAACACGATACACGCAGTAGACAGCATGTATGAGAAGAACATAAAACCCGACCTCAGACAGAAATGCAAATGTTACGTGATCAAAGGGCTGCACGTTCATTGTGAAGGATTCGATCAGAATAAAACCTTCACTTTAGGGAGGGTGCGTAAGAAAATGCTGCATAACTCGTTCCAGATTTATTGAGGGGAAAAAATCTACATGTACCAAAAAAACACTGTTTATTATGATTGTCCGAAGTGTACCGATGTGCCTCTCCTTGGAATGCTATGCAGCCAACCATAAGAGCTCTGTGAGCATGCACCTGACTACAGCAGAAACAGGCTTGATGGTTACGGTGGGTGACAGAAAGGGGCCATTGCAAGTGCTATTATGCAGTTTGCACAGGGAGGTTTTAGCACATTTCAGCTTTATCTAGTTATGCTAGGTAGTTGCGTATATGTGTGGTATGTGTGTGTGCGTGTGTTTTTTTTTCCTCCCTTTTTTTCCTTTTATTCGTTGTGCATGGCTCCCAACATTGAAATCCAACTTGTACTCTGCAACCATCATTTACGTTAAGATTTAGCGTTATTTGACAGATTTTCATGTTGCTTTGGCATTTCAATCTGCTTTATAGTTGTAAATAAAATTCACATAGTGGAGCCTTCATGCACATGGTCCCCTTTGAAAAAGACAGAATTCCACTTTATCCCTTTATGCAATTATAAGTTTTGAGAACATAATACAGATAGTAAGCGTTTTTTTGTTTTGTTTTTTCCTAATTCACAATAAAAATACATGCCAAGTTTAGGGATCTAGTGGGGGGGGGGAGAGCAGCCAACTTAATAACTAAATGGTTTCCTCAAAGCTTGTCTTTTATGTATTTAAAGTATATGATGTGCATCTTTTTAAAAAATTGAGCCTGTCATAGTACATATGATTCCGGTATTGGGAGTTATTTCCAGTTATTTTATAAAAAGTACAACAGGATCTCTGCTTAAAAGATAGAATATTCTATAGCCATTGAAGAGTAAAAAAAAATGCCAAGGTTAAAAATTTAAAGATTCAAAATAAACAAATACAACCAGGTATCTTTTTAAAAATCAGTGATTATGTTTAAGCAAAAGGAAGTTTTAAAGCATTTCCTGGAGGACACAAATGAAGTATTTAGAAACATCCGATTTTGTCCCAGAGATCTTTTAATTGTTCATCTCCTCTCCCCATTACACTCCCACCCCACACCAGAATGCTATTTTGAAACATAGGTTAAAAGGGAGGGGCAGAGGGGGGCATCAAATCACTGTTCAGCATTGCCCTAAACTTTCATTACATTTAGGAGCAAGGCAAGCCACGCAACTCTACTGCCTGATATATTGTCGAGTGGGCCGTCTAAGGTTCTATTTTCCACGTAGGGTCAAGACTGCTGACATGGGATTAATCAGCTACTCCTCCTAAGCCATGAATCAGAACAATTGCTGTCAGCTTCATATGGTACAGCAGCCTGGAAATAGAAGAGCTGGGATGTGGGAGAACATATCGGGAATGCAGAAAAGAAAATGTTAGTGCATAGTTGTAACTCCCATTCGGCTATTTGTGGTTTGGTTTAGTACCCAAATTAAAAGAATGACATGTATATGTTCAACCATATTTTGGAACCCCTTTACCCATCTTTTTCTTTTCTTTTCTTTTTATTTCCTTCTTGAGGTCTTGCTTATATGCAAATTGTGACATTTTATAAAAAACTTCAGACTCATTTACTTACTTTTGGTAGGCACCACTTGTGTTCAAGGCCACATTTAAACATGCCTCTTGACCTAGGGTTAAATTCCACGAAGACCGTGCAAAATGCATGCAGGTCTTCTGTATACATATTGCAAAGCCAACATTGTATTTAACCTCTCCTTGAATGTTTGCATTACAGAATTGGAAAATACTAGGTGCAAATGTCTGCATAAAGGAGAACTGAAATCCTTCACGATTAGAAAGGAGTGTGACAGGCTGCTTTTTATCCTAGGATACACTTACATTAAAATGACCTTGCTTCTAAATGAGATTGCTTCTGCTACTAACAGTGACATGAAAATGGACACATTGATCACATGTTTTGAAAAAAAAAAATCTTGCTTTATAAATGATATTCATCAAAACCAAGACTTTTTTTTTTTTTTTTTTTTTTTGCGGGGGGGTGAGGGAAAACGTACCATATGCAAAGGCTTTTTCTATTTGTTAGCATTAGAATTGCATATTTTGAAGAAGGCAAGTATTAAGACTATATGATATAATATATAACGGAACTACATGGGCAAATGATTAATAATTGTTACACAAAAATTAAATACTGTTTTATTATAGAATAGAAAACATAAAAAATTTTCATAGTGAAAATTTATTTTAATTATTAAATGTAATATTATTTGATAGCAATATTTTTTTCAATTTTAAGGCAAGAATGCTCAGAAAAATAGCCCTGTTATAATTTAAAAAGTAAATAAATGTTTTTACAGTGATGGTAGGTTTTAAAGTTAAAAGAATTTATTATTCAAAATATTAAGAACAAAAATTCTTTACGAATATAATATACAGAGTCATTTATAAATGTAATTATTTCCTATGTACTCTGCATTCTGCTTTTACATTACTGATTGAAGGCAATAAACTTATTTTGATGCTAACACAAAAGTGTTTATAGTACATGATATTACATAAAAATATTCAAATTATCAGTAAATAGTGTAAAAATGTTAATTCATATATTAAATCCATTCAACATATATTCAAATGGCATTTTATCTTAACCACATACTTAGTGTAGACATAGGCAATTAGATGTTTGTGATTATTGAAACACACTGCAGAATTAGTATGTTAAATAAAATAAAAATTGTTTCAAAAGAAAGGTGTGTAAAATAAAAAATACATGTTTTTATTTTAGAATGCAATAGTAAACACTCACGTTATACCACAAAACTTCTATGGTCATTTTAAATGCAATATTTAGTGCATCTACACTAAAGTCCTCCAGAAGACTGAGTCACTGACGAAAGAAATGGAATAACCTGCAACCATTTATCACAAGGATTTATTTTTTTCTCCAAAAGAACTGCCCTATAACGTTAGGACTCTACAGGAAACAAATGTATAGCTATCATCCTCACTTCTTTAAGTTTAGGAAAGTATATAAATATCATTTAATTATATAGGGATTGAAATTAAAACTATTATATTGCTTCAATAAAAAAATACCTTTGTTTGATTTTTAAAATGTACAAAATTATGGGAACGTAAATTGTCCATGAAAAAATACTTAGAAGAAGCACTGTTTTTGGAAATAGCTGACTTATTTCTATTTAAATGGGATAAAAAGATTAATACAATTTATAATTGATGTAATATTTGATTATAAAAACAATTAGTTATAGTATAATTCAAAATGACTGTTTAACTCAGACAATGATTTATAAGATGTTTGATAAAGTTACTGCCAAGTTTAGAAATTGTACAAGGCAGTCTAAATAATTGGTAAAAGGGTATTTTAAATGACTTTTATCTTTTTAAATATTTTTGTTAATAATTTTATATGAGTACAAATATTTTTAAAGAATTCCATAAAAATAGCTAGGGCCTATACATATTTGCTTAACATTTCCAGGATTTATTCTAATTTGCAGCATTTAGTGCTATTCTTATTTCAAAAGAAAAGCCATAGTATCAATGTTATTGCCCTAAAGCTTGAACAAAAGCCTTATATGAAGAGATTTATATAACAAATGGTATTCTAATCCTATTTTGAGAAGGAGAATAGTATGCTTATTTAGAATCAAATAACATGTGTGATATATTTTTATTTATTTATTGTTTTACTGAATTTATTGGGGTGACATTTGTTAATAAAATTGTATAGGGTTCAGGTGTACAATTTCATACTGCATCATCTGTATATTGTATTGTGTATTTACCATCCCAAGTCAAGTTTCATATCATCATCATTTACTGCTCTCCCTTCTACCTCTCCTACCTCCCCCCACTCCCCTTTCCCTCCGGTAATCACCACACTGTTGTCTGAGTCTATGAGTGGATTGATAAAAGGTGGTCAGAGATGAAAACACATGCCATGAATCTCAGAGGAGGACCAGGGGAACTGAAAACAAGTAAGATGAGCAGGTGTAAGGCTTAGTGTTACACCTGGAGACAGTTTCTGCAAGGCAAAGTCAAATTGCTCTAGAAATGCAGAAGTGCTCACAGAGAGTTGGGGAGAGGGAGGAGGCATGGGAGGAAGGAAGATAGAGTATTGATAACCTTCAGTAAGGCAACCAGTGATGTGACTCCCACCACTCTCCCCAGAATGATTTGCTCTGAGAAAGGCTGGACCTCTAGTTCAAAGCCATACTCGGCCTCTGGACTGTTGCCAACTTATCCTCAATTATAGATGACCTTTACACAAGGCAGAAAAAAAGAAATACTTCTTTACCATTAAATGGGACAAAATTAGTATTTTAAAATTGCTGAGTACACATACACAACTGAACTAACCATTTTTACTTGCCTTTTTCCCCCACCTACATTTCATCTCCTTTCTGCATACAAATTGAAAAGAGATTTTTTATGTATCCCTATAAAGCATATAATCAATGCTTAATATGCTTTAAAATTCTATTTTAGTCTGTATAAAAAAAATCAAGATATGTGTATGAGGAGGATTTAACAAACAGGTTATTTTTCATATCTGTAAAATTGATATAAAACCTGGATTTCTTCTAATGAAAATATCAAAAGGATTGCTAATCATATTAAAATCCAAAATGCTATTACCTCTACTTTAGAAAAAAATTACTTAAATTATTTGTTTACCAAATATACGGATGATAACTTAAAATTAAGTACTGTGGAGTATAATTTGAAGAAGAGAATTATGCTGGCCACTTAAGAATGTTTAAAATATATATCTGAAAAGGACTTTAGTAATGTTAAAATTACTTTTAGCTTTATAAAATTTCTTTTACTTGTAAAACTCATAAGTAAAAATGTTGGTGAAATGCCACTTTAAAAATCCACAGGAAAGGAACAAAACTGCCACAGGATAATAATAATACTGTCAAACAATAAGAATTCTTAAGTATCAACACACTCTCTTCAGGTAGTATTTGGTTAATATAAATTTTCTTATAACTAGGAATTTATTCTTAGAGATATAAATCAAACAAGTAACCCAGTCTCCACTCAAATCATTGTTTGAATCTTTTAATAAGAATGTTTAAAAAGTTTTATTTTTAAAAAGCACTTATGTCTTCCTCGCTTTATTCCAGAGACGTAACCCTATAAGTTTTCAGATTCCTTTTTGTTCAAATAAAAACATCTTTGTAACATTTTTTAACTCATTGTGTATAATCTAAAAGAAAAACAAAAAAAATATGTAATAAGAAAATAAACAATTTACAATGCTAAAAACCATAGGCATCTATTAGAAATATAGGATGTCGCTAAAAAATGTACACATACACTTTGAATAATTACAAAAACAGTGTTTATTAAAATACATGTTATTTTCAAAATTGAGCTATCAGTTGTTATAGTGTGTATACATTTTGGAGGGGACACCCTGCATTTTTTACTATTTTCTTTCAGCCTTTTTTCCTAGGATTTTGCTTTTTATGACAATATTTTTTACAAATTTTGCATAATTTGATATACTACACGTGTGTTCTAAAGAATGTTATTAGAATTTTCCCACATCAATGAAAGCCCTACGTAAGGAAAATTGTAAAGATATGAGAATCAATCATAAGAAAATGTTACCTAATTCATGTTTAAAAAAAACAAGAAAGGAAATGTGCTATTTAAATTATATTATGGTGAATACTTCTGTGAAAAATAATAATTACCCTGGGTTCCTTTCTTCCTTTTCCTGCAATAGTTTAGAATTTTTTCAGTTATTTAAAACAAAAGGTGAAAAATAAGAAACGCTGACTTACAGTGAAACTGTTTATCAGATAAATAGCTCAGCTTTAACAACACATCTTGCCAAAAGCTTGCAAAGCGTTCCTCTTCACTTTGGGGGGCGCGGTGGGGGGCATGTGAGAGAGGGCTGTAACAAGAAAAGCTGAAATTTGCTGGAGCCAAAGCTAACAGAAAGGAGAATCTGCAGGTTTGAGAAGGTAATGCTTTAATCTTACATTTATCCGGAGCAAACCACAGAAGTGCAGTGTAACCACTTGCAAATGTCATTTTAAAAGGACACAAAGCAATGGATTCTATATTCGTTTCAGATAACCTTGTTGTTTTGCATGCTGCAATGATATTTGTGTGTGTGTGTGTGAAGTGTGCACCTTCACCTTAAAATGTAGCAAGAATTAAAAATCACTGTGGCTGCTAAGTGAAATAATGAGGAAAATGTATAATACGGTGTGTGCACAAGGTGCTCATTTTAGAAGACTTAACAACGTTTCAGGTAACATAAAGGTCTCCTTTCTTGGCCCACTTTCCCAGTACAAAAAAAAAAAAAAAAAAAAAGTCTCCCCAAAGAAAGCAATGATCCCATTTACATCAATCGGGTTTTGGAGGTGTTTAGGGACATCTTCGTGAAAAAACATCTCTATTAGATAGTATCTCAGACATACGGGAAAATATTTTTCTCCTCTTTCACTGATCTCAGACATACAGGAAAATATTTTTCTCCTCTTTCACTGATCATTCTCACTGAAATGACCTGATGCTAAAGATAAGAGGAATATCTTGAAATAAATATAATGATTATTTTAACAATCTCACAGACATTTTAATTTAACTGAGCAGCTATTTTGCTCAATCGATCATCGTGTTTTGTTTAGGGAATGTATTTTGTGTGCATGTGTTTGTGTGCGTGCACACATGTGTCTGTGTTTTGAAAGGTGGATTGTTGGGTAGGAAAGCTGCATGCCTAAGAAAAAGTAGAAATAATCACAGATGCAGAAAATATTCAAAATAATGCATACAAGCATCTCTGAAACGTTGATTACATGTTTCAGAAGTTTCTCACATGTTTCAACTGATCAAATGATCCTGGCTCCATTACTAGAGAGAGCAAGAATATATGGTATTTGCATATTAATGATCTAGATAGGGTATAAATTCTGTTTTTTCTCATTTTTCAAAGCAAAGTACACAAGATAGATTTAGAAATATGGTATGATAGATCCATGCTTGCAGAATATCACAGGGTTGATTTAAATGATTCTACAAAAATGAATATATCCCAAGATATGCCCTCTCAGCTCTTTTGTTGGTTTATTTTAATATGAAAAAATAATCTAAACAATAATAATTAATTTCTGCTTGCAAAAAATTATGTAATATAGTCACTTATTTAAAATTAGGATATACTTGATATATGAGTTCCAGTATGCAAAGCAGAGAATTATGAGCTCAAATACAAATGAGGGTCTAAACTTGACTATCTGTTTATTGCAACCCTCATTTTGTAAAGTAACAAAAGTGCTTATTCTTCAACAAATGAAAAAAAAAATAGTTTCTATTTTTCCCCAGCAAATCATCAAATTGAAAAATGAGCACTACAAAATTTGAAAGTAAAAGTTAAAGATGTGTTTTTTTGTTTTGTTTTGTTTTTTGTTTTTTTCTGTTTTCTTTGGTGATGAAAAGGAAGACTATTCTTTTCCAATGATTTTGTACCAGGAGGTTTAATTTTATTTTGTGAATAACTTAATTACCTTTTATACCTCATGGATTTAGAACATTTCTAGAAATGTTTTCACCTCCCCCTTTTTCCCATATCTCACATATAATGTGTGATAGAAATTTTTGAAATGCTACTATTTTTATCCAAGTCTAATTCCTTAAAAATATTACCTTTGTTTTTTGAAGAGAATGTTTGTATAAATTTAAAATTTATATGTTAGTCTAGTAAAATGTTTAAAACCTCTAATTAAGTACCTTCATGGTTTTTCACCGAGTCATTTCCTTTAAGAAGCTAAAAGCAATTTCACTGGTGGATCCCATTCATGTACCATATAACTGTTTCCTGATTTTGGTACCAGAATTATATAAAACATAAGAGGTTAGCATAAAGTAATAAGATCAATCTAGCAAGCAATTCCGAACTTATATTTTCAAATAAGGCTCTTCATTAAGGCGAATCACCTCAAAAGTCTGTATTTATTCCACCTGTGTGACTATTCTTCTCTTTAAAATTATATATTTTGGTGGGCACCATGCTTACAAATCTGTAATGAGGTCAAATTATTATGTATTAAGAGGATTTGTGATATCATTCAGTGATGAAATGGGTGAACAGAAAAGTGATCTAGCTTGTTTTAAGTAAAGAAGATTAAAAAAAAAAAAGTAAAAGAGAAAGACTATAATTACACAAGAAGACTGGGCAACATAATCATGTGTGATTCATGAACATATTCAGAAGATAACTCTAAAATATGAGTTTCAAAACTAATTTTGAACAAAGACGGTAGTATTGGTGAACTGGATATATGAGCTACAAGCTGTCGCATTTGAAAGACAATACTCATTTGGATATACATACATTCTAATTTAAATATATACATTTTATTCCTTTATGAAAACTTAGCAACACTTTATGTGATTTTGCCTGTATTTATATCTGAAAAAAGAAAAGATATTATGAACAGTCCCTTTAGAAACTGGAACAATGGTATATTCTGTAGCGTGGGTCCCAGTCAGTTGACTATTTTCTTTCAGGCTTGCCATTTGAAAATGTAACTGTTGCACTTGATTGCAACTCATTGAGTTTTGCCTTCAGAGTCCTCTGTTTGATCATTTCTTCTATTAGTCACAGAAGAAAGTGAGTCATATTACCTTAGCATCATGATTAGAAACCCCCCAAATGTCATTATCCAGTTTGGAATACAGTGGTGTCTCACACAACGAACTTAATTCGTTCCAGGAGCAAGTTTGTTATGCGAAAAGTTCGTTATGTGAAACGTGTTTTCCCATAACAATACATGTTAAAAAAAATAATTCGTTCTGTAGCATAAAATATGCTAAGATGACATTAAAAAAGATAATTTTTTTGTTATTATTTTTATTTAGATACATCTAAAAACATAATTTTTTTTAAAAAAACACACATTTTTTAATTTTAAGACAGACTAAGTAGAGTCTACCGAATCTTGCACATCTTCATCCATTTTCTGCTTTTTGACCGATGGTTTCATGAAAAACCTGTCCAAAGTCGTTTGTTTTTCTCTTTTCTCCAACATCTGCCGGAAATAACGGACAAGAGTATCGGAGTAAAGATCGTTGATCCTGTTTGCTTCAGCTGAATCCGGATAGTGGGCATTGGTAAACTCCTGAACTGCTTTCCATTTGACCAGGATGTTCTTGATGTCAGCAGTTGGGATTGGTTGATTGTTTGATTGTTGCTCCTCGTTATCAGATGACGCTTCCCTTTGAGCATTGTCCTGTTGCTGGACCAGAAGTGCTTGGAGCTCTTCAGTTGTCAGCTCTTCTTCGTGTTCCTCAATAAGCTCCTCTACATCCTCTTCCTCTACCTCTAATTCCAACCTTTGGGCCACTGTGATGATGTCCTTCACCACTTCTGTGTCATCAACTACTGCTTCTTCCTGGGTCCACGAAGACACAAGCATCTTCCAAGCAGAAATGAGGTTCCTTTGTGACACTTCTTCCCAGGCCTTCTGTATAAGTCGTATTGCCATAAGGACATCAAATTTCTCCTTCCAAAACTTTCGGACAGTCATATTGTCTCCACCAAACTCGCATTCTTCAAACACCTTATTAAAGAGGGCTCTAGTGTAGAGTTTTTTAAAGTTCGCAATAACTTGCTGATCCATTGGCTGAAGAATGGATGTGGTGTTTGGTGGCAAATACTGCACCTTGATAAAAGGATAATTTTCCTGCAATATTTCCTCTAGGTCTTTTGGGTGAGAAGGGGCATTGTCAAGTATCAGAAGGGCTTTGAGCGGCAATTCTTTTTCCAGCAAGAATTTCTTCACGGCAGGAGCAAGGGTTTCCAGAATCCATTTGTTGAAGATAACTTGGGTCACCCAGGCTTTTTGATTGGACTTCCAATGGACAGGCAGTTTGGACTTAATAACGTTATTTTTCTTGAAAATTCTTGGATTTTCAGAGTGATAAACCAATAGAGGTTTGATCTTGAGGTCTCCGCTGGCATTAGACGAAAACATAAGGGTAAGTCTGTCCTTCTTGGCTTTGTGTCCTGGCAATTTCTTCTCCTCTTTTGTAATGAAGGTTCTGCTCGGCATTCTTTTCCAGAAAAGACCCGTTTCATCGGCATTGAACACTTGTTGTGGGCAGTATCCTTCATCCTTAATACATTTTTGAAAGTTAATAGAGAACTTTTCTGCTTCTTTCTTGTCAGCACTGCCAGCCTCACCATGCATAGTAACGCTGTGGATTCCACACCTTTTCTTAAACCTAAAAAACCACCCCCTGCTGGCTTTGAATTCTTCTTCATTATCTTGATTGCTGCTACTTCCAGGAACGTTTTTCTTTAGATCGTCATAAATTCTCTTGGCTTTGTGACAGATAATATCTTGGGTTGTTACGTCACCTTTCACCTGCCTGTCCTTAATCCAAATCGCTAATAGCCTCTCCATTTCCTCGTGGATTGAAGACCTATGTTTTTCATGAAATAGTTTTGATACTCCTTTGGCTACTTTGGCTGATTTGATTGCATCCTTATTTGTCAAAATGGTGAAAATGGTGGTCTTGCTGAGGCCAAACTCTTTGATGAGGTCACACTGTTTTACCCCACATTCACTCCTTCTAATTATTTCCTGTTTCATTTCAACAGAAATCACCTTCCTGCTTTTTTTAGAAGCCATGATATAAAAAAAATATTGAGTTTAACTTAAAAGGACGACTGCCGTGATACGTGCGTGATTTAATTCGTAATGAAGAACGATTGCCGCGATACGTGCTTAAGTTAAGCGCAGTGACTAACAACTGCCTGCAGTGCCTGTGCGGAAGGATGCAATACATCGGCAGCGATCGTGGAAGCTCGGGCGAAGCAGTCGTGGAAGCTCGGGCAAAGCGGTCGTGGAAGCTCGGGCGACTTCATTGTGTGAAACGAAGTTCGTTGTATGAATCATGAAATGAAGTTCGTTGTGTGCAGCGTTCACTGTGAGAGGCATTCTTTATGCGAGGCACCACTGTACTCAATTCATGTATTTATATTTGGCTTTCAATAAAATCTCATTGTTTTTCAAACCAAAATAATCCTCAAAGGAAGAAAGTTTTCAACCTTTGATGGTAGTCTATAGTTTGAAGAACATGTCACACACAGATTATGAAAATAATTCCCAAAAGTCTTTTATAGTAATATTTTGATCAATGTCCTATCATTGGCTCAAAATGACTATTTGGAGGTGACAGCACTCTGATTGTCTATTTTCTGATATGTGTGTCTAAAACATTTTCACAAAATTTTATTTCATACATCTATTTATTTCAGAAATACAATTATGAAAGTTTAAATGTAATGACTGTAAGTTACATGATTGTTTTGTACCTATGAATAATCTCTTATTTAGGGGTAAAAAATCAGCTCAGAATAAAAGTTAGATTTAAGGACAACTGTTAAATAAAACCTTTTCTAAAAGGCAATATTTTATTTACTCTCAACCCTCATTCCTAGAAAATGGGTCATCAAAACATAATTTGTTGTTGGGTAAAATTGTGATTTTAGCCACAAAAGTTTGGAACATGAAAGAATTATACTTTGATGCCCTGAAAGAAAGGGGTGGGGGGAACACACCCAAACTTGAAAATATTAGATTTATCAATATTATAGTTATGAACATTTTATCTACTGACTTATATACACTTGATCTTAGCCAAAAGGCCGAGAAGCGATATCTACTGACTTATTTAAAATAGTTAAACCATGGATTATATAGGACACTGTCTGACTAAGGAGCTATCAAATTCATTAATATATTTTCCTGGGTCAATTTTTTTTATAGGTTTGGGTATTTTGCAAGATAAACATGGAAAATATTAAGACCTCTATTAAATTCTTTCTTGTTCCATTTTATTTAAACAGAGTTAATGAATTTCATTGGAGGATAACCTTTATAAATGTGCTGTGAGATTCTTCATAACTTATTAATAAGAAGGTTGTTTCATCACATAACCATTAAGGCTTACAAGTTAGCTTTAAGAACTACTTCCCTGTATCTAAATCTCAAGCATTTTTAGGACATTTTAGGTAAAACCTCCTTTCACCCTTCAGATTTCCTATATGTTTCCTATAACTGCACTATTACCACAGAAAGTTATAAAATACTAGAGGCTCGGTGCATGAAATTTGTGCATAAGAGTGTTAATCCCTCAGCCCCACCTGCACCCTCTCCAATCTGGGACCTGGTGGTATTGGGCCTAAACAGGCAGTCAAACATCCCTCTCACAACCCAGGACTGCTGGCTCACAACCACTCATCTGCCTGCCTGATTGCCCCTAACCGCTTCTGCCTGCCAACCTGATTACCCCCTAACTGCTCCCTTGCCAGCCTAATCAATGTCTAATTGCTCCCCTGCCAGCCTGGTCACCCCCCCCTAACTGCCCAAACCTGAAGGCCTGGTCCCCCTCCCTCCCTCTCCCCCCCGCCTTCCCCTCCTGGTCTGGTCCCCCCAACTTGCCCTCCCCTACTGGCCTGGTTGCACCTTACTGCCTTTTCCTGCTGGCCTGGGTCAACCCTAACTGCCCTCCCCTCCTGATTGCCCACAACTACCCTTCCCTACTGGCCATCTTGTGGTGGCCATCTTGTATCCACATGGGGGCAGCCATCTTTGACCACATGAGGGCTGCCATCTCGTGTGTTGGAGTGATGGTCAATTTGCATATTACCTCTTTATTAAATAAAATAATTGATAGGTAATTTCAGAGCAAGAGCAGATTTAACAATAATTAAATTTAAACTAATCATATAATCCCAGATTCTATATATGAGAAAACCAAGACCCCAAAATAGAAGGTGACTTGCTCAAGGTCACTTGGCTTATGGGTATCATAAAGTGTTAAGAGCTTTTCCAATCCATATGTCTTAGGACACATCATCCTACCCCATGGATACTAGGGAGAAAAATCAAATCTCTGTCTATTGATTTCTTTGTATTTAGCTGATCCAATGCAGTTTATTATCTGAAATAATTTGGAATTTTTTTTGTTTGTTTCTTTGTTTATTTATTTGTTTTGACCAAGAAAATGTATTTTTCTCAAGGGAATTAAAAAGAAGCCAAGACTAAAATAGGTCAAGCTTTTTAGAAGTTAACCTAAAATAGGTCAGCTCCAAACTGGAGCTGATGAGAAACTTTCCCAAAGCAGCCAGTGTGCCCTCCCTAACAGTGGTCAGCAAGATTGTCTCTGGAGCCTCTGTCAGCACCAACACCAGGGAGGGGCTAGGGGTGTGATGGGGTGGCTGGCTGCCATGGGGATGAGCTAAGCAGTGAATCCTTTAAGAAAACCACAGGGATTTTCAGAATGGTCATTGTGTTCTCTCTAATTTGGGATTCTATTTATGCTGCTAATATTAGCATAGATTTTCCTTAATGAATGCTTTCCAGCTGAAAGATGGTGAGAGATATACTATGTGAATCTTTTTAATATTAGTTCATTAAATTAAAACCATTCTGACTTGCAATGAAGCCTTTTCCTTTTGATGCTATGCTCAGGTTTGCAGATAATGTCCATGGCAATACAAGTGTGCCCTGCAAAGATGATCTTTTTAATCAAAGTCATTTAGTGTTAGCACTCTTGTGTAATAATGTGAGTTTAGCTGTCAGGTAGTATAAACATTAATATAAAAATCTGGCTATTTCATAAAGTGAATCCATGCACTTTTTCTTCCCTCAAACTCAGTGACCCTACTTGGCAAAAATATACTTATTTTGCTTAAAATACAAGTGTTAAACTAGGTTGTTTTTTCCATTTTCGTACAAATGATTGAAGGGAAACTCCTTTAGAATCATTCTATATAAAACCAATGGGGAAACATCACCACATTCTTGATAATTGTATTTACTAAATCACTCCCAAATTAGATGCTTTAGAAACAACATGCTCCACAAATAGCAAATACTCAATTCATGCATTGCCTGAAGGCTTTGGACTACATTATCCTACGTATCCATCACAGGAGCAATAGAATCCAATGATTTTGCAAGGTTAGGAAACTCAAACCCACCCAGCCACTTTTCACAAGGAATATTTGGATAACCAAGGCTAATGCAAATATTCGTTACTAGCCTTTATGACAAGCTGGGGATATCCCATGATCTTATTAGTATCTAGTCATTCACAGTTTGCTTTTCTTGTATCAGAACATGCACACAGTTAATAGGAATAAATTGTTTATTTCCCATGTAACTAGGCAATTATAAATATTTTAGCAAAAAAGGGTTATACTGTGCCAAGGTTAGAATCTAATAGAATAATTCAAGATGCAAATGCCATTGTCTTATAAACTAGTGCTGGTTTCCGGATAGTTCTCATTTGATTAGCTTCCAGAGAAAAGACTTAGAATAAAGTGTGTAATAGCTTTTGAAAAGCTGCTACCTTATCACTTGTCAATTCTGTGAAATCTCCTTTATTTTTTCTTCCCTGGACAGTATTCCTCGGAAATCAGGTTGTACATTGTACATAACCATTAACAGTGGAGAACTAATTATTTCGACTTAAGAATAAAATTAAAAGAGTTTCCAAGCTATTTGATTATCTTACCACTTTTATCACATAATGCTTTTAGAGAACTCTGACTAATTTAGCATTGAAGGAAACTTTTTCCACTATTGTTTTTATAATTTATGTAGTGGTTTGCAATAGCAAATATGTAGAGATTTGTTAACAGATTATATCATGTCTGAAAAATAATCATAGGATCATCTATAATAATGAAAGCATCATATGCTAATTAGACTGGACATCCTTCCAGATGACCTTCTGGACAAAGCCTGGGTCCCGGGTGCTGGAGGGAATCCAGTGCTGGCAGTTGGGGGAAGGAAGGACTACTCATGCACAAATTTCATGCGTCAGGCCTCTGGTGGAACTAGAATGGGCTTGAAGACTTACTAAATAAAGGCAACCATCTCATTCTAGAGGTCAGAGTAAATGTGTCAATGAAATAAAACAATTTGAATTGAAATAATAAATCTTTGACAATAGAGCCAAGAACACCACCAAGGACACAAAATATATTGGTTGGTATAGTGTTCTTTATCCAACTTTTGTCTTTTTCTTTCCAGAACTTTTTTTTTTCCAGGAAGAGAGATGAAAAGAGCTCATTTAAGAAGTTCACCTACCCCTTTTTGCATTCTGCTGTGTCACTCATAATCCTACAGCCCCATGGAAATGCTTAACTCTTCCATGTGCCACAATCTTTGCTTTTACCCTGTATTGTTTTCATGACATTTGCTTTGGTTCGTTCCATTTTACAGAAGATAAAATGGATTATTAAAAGGATGTGGCTCTTTTTTTAAGATGTTCTGGGATATATGAGAAGGATATTTCAAAACAGGAACATTCCTTTAACTTCTAAGGCACTGAGAAGATAGAGAGCACAGGGTACCCTTTTCGGCAGTCCTGGGGATTTACCTTTGGGAAGAAAGTCAGGGAGGGAGTTCTCCAGAAGGTCGGAGATGTTTTGTGATTAAATTTCAAAAGACTATCCATGAAAAGAGACTTGTGCTCATTTTGAAAGAAAGGATTCAAAAGAGATGTAGAAAAAATCAGACCCTTCTCTTGGGTGGCAGATGAAGGAAACAAAGTAAAATGGAGAACCAAGCCAGTTGTCCTAAATCTGAAATGTAAGAAGGATGGACAGAAACAAAGAGTACATGTATATCCCTTTAGTATTCCATGTGGCATTAGTTAATAACTAACATACATATATTAGTTTAGCTGAGTTTCTTCTCCCTTTGTGAATATCCCACATAGCATCACTGAATTTACAAAGGTTCAGAGCTACTCCAAGAAAGTCAGAGAACTATTTATTTCTTTCCCATAAATATTGCACTCAATGTGCAATCATCAAGATGAAGAAAAATCCGGTTAACTGACAAAGGTTGCTCAGTTCAATGCTGGTAGATCCCCGACGAGAATACAATCTTCTGGAATATGTCCTTTAAGGGGATGGCATCCAAATAATTAACATATGAATTAAAATATTTCAGCTTTTGAGACTCACATTTAATGCATTTTTACATTATTTATTTATTTATTGGCATAATAACTTTTTCTGGATATATCAGAATACGTATGTATTATATACATAAAATATATTACATATATATAAAATATATTGTAGAATACTAGTATATATAGTATATGTACATTTATGTATAAACATGTATTAATTGACATAATAAGATGCAACAGCTAAAACTATAGAATTTTACCCCCTCACACCACAAAAAAAAAGAAAAAAAAAGAAAGAAAGAAGGAAAGAAAGAAAGAAAGAAAGAAAGAAAGAAAGAAAGAAAGAAAGAAAGGGAGGGAGGGAGGGAGGGAGGGAGGAAGAAAGGGAGGAAGAAAGGGAGGGAGGAAGAAAGGGAGGGAGGAAGAAAGGAAGAAAGGAAGAAAGGAAGAAAGGAAGAAAGGAAGGAAGGAAGGAAGGAAGGAAGGAAGGAAGGAAGGAAGGAAGGAAGGAAGGAAGAAAGAAAGAGAAAGAAAGAAGAAAGAAAGAAAGAAAGAAAGAAAGAAAGAAAGAAAGAAAGAAAGAAAGAAAGAAAGAAAGAAAGGAGAGTGAATGAAAGAAAGAAAGAAAGAAAGAAAGAAAGAAAGAAAGAAAGAAAGAAAGAAAGAAAGAAAGAAAGATTCAAAACAATTAGTGAACAGGCTACTAAGGAACATTGAGAAAATGAGCATGAGGCCCGATGTACACTGGCATTTCCCCTTGGAGTGGCAAAAATATTTTAGTAGGTTTATTTATTTATTTTTTATTTCCAAAGTCATACAAGGATTGGGACATCCAATCTTTAATGCGCAATAAAACGAAATGGCAATTTTCCAAGAGCTGTGAGACTGCAGCTAATTAGCACATTAATTTATATAAATAAAATTCTCTTTGCTGTTCCCCAGTGTTCTGCCTGAGAAATGCAACAAGATGAATGAACATGACAAATCAAAGTGAAATTTACAGGATTAAAAAAAAAAAAGATACAGAAATAATCCCTCGATTTTATTCCAAGTTTCTTGACCCTCTTTCATCAGTGCCATTTTCCCTCAGAGCCCCTAAAAGTGCACTCGTCCTGCTAGACTTCAATTCTAAAGACAAGGTCACAAGAAGAATACATTCATCTCTTTACTCCCAGAACTGGCCTCTTGACCAAAGGAGCCAAGATTACAACTCAAGAGAATGACTGTCATCTATTTTTATATTTATTTTCACTTTTTGTCACTTACTTTTTAAAAGCAAAAATATAAACATCTTTTCTCTTTTTAAGTTGTTTTCTTTACATATAAAATATTTTGTTAAATCATTCTAGTTCTAATTATTTTTATGGTTAATCCAATTAAAAATTAGTATCATCCCAAAGCCAAATCAATATTTCAAAAGGAATTGCTGGTTGAATAGAAATCAGGGTTCTAAATTTTCAGGAAATTTTTTTTATTCTATTTATCTTTAAAAATAAATTTAATGTAATAAGTGCTTAAGATATGTGTATATGTATATACTTATTTGTATAGAGATACATATTTCTGGCTATTTCTTTGGTAGGATACAGCCTATAAAAACATAAGTAATAACCCATTATAAAGGGGCAAACTTGCCTTTATGAAAAACAGAATATATAAACTAAGAGAATGTATTTCATATAGTAAAGATAAGTACTATTTGGCAAGACATGTTTATTAGTAATGTGCTCCTGTCTGAGTGTATATACTGTTATGTATTATATATTTCTTACTGTGAATCATGCTTATATGAGTTGGAAAGATCTTTCAATAAAGCAGCATATAAAGAGCATAGAAGAAAAATAGGATCTGGGCTAGATAATGAAATGCAACCCTTACTTCATATACTAGTACAACAGTGAATCAAGATAAAATCTGTGAAATCATAAACCTTACATTATAGTGAAAAGTCAGAAAATAAACAAAAATGCATATATGATATAATATCTGGTAACAAGTGCCATGAAAAGAAGATAAGAGGATTAGAGAATGAAACCAGGGGTAGGACAGGGGCTATTGCGTTACAGCTGATAAAGGTAGCTCACTGCAGAGGTGACATCAGATCAGGAACCTGAGTGGTGTGAAGATGAGCATTTCAGCCAAGAGCACAACAAATGCAAAGTCCCTGTGATAGGAATAAGATGGGCATGCATGAAGGAAGTGCAACAAAGTCAGTGTGAGTAGACTGGAGTGACTAAGGTGGGGAGTGGTTGACATGGCACAAAGGAAGAGAGGTAGCTGCCAGATAATAATGCAGGACCTTGTCAGTTTTACTAAGAACTCTGGATCCCATCCTAAGTAAGAGGGTGAAGCTGCATGGAGAACTATCAAAAGATTTTCATTTCTAAAAGAGTTCTCTAGGTACTATGTGAAGAATAATGTGAAAATGTTGAGAGAGAGAGAGAGAGAGAGAGAGAGAGAGAGAGAGAGAGAGAGAGAGAGAGAGAGAGAGAGAGAGGAGAGAGGCAATAGAAGGATAGGATAAACAAGATGACAATAGTTTGGTGTTGAATGGCAATGGTGGAGGGGTGAGAAATGGTTACTAGTCAGGATATATTTTGCTCAATAGATCTTTCTGATAGAATAAGTGACGAGTATGAAGAAGGGAGATATATCAGGAATGATTTTTTAAAATTTGAGTTCTAACAATTTTGTGAATGGTGGCAGACTCTCTTACTGATAATGTGGAAGGCTTGAGGAGGATAGGTTAGCGGATAAACTATTGGATAATTAGGCACTTCTGCTTTTTCCTTCCATTAATATATCACCATTATTATAACATTGTAATAAACACTGATTAAACAGTTGGTCAGAGCCAATCTCTGTGACAAGTGCTAAAAATATAAAGTAAAAATAAAACCATTGTGTATGTAAAGAAAACAAAAACAAAATACAACTAAAAATTGTAGTATTGATAAGTTGTATAATGATAAGTGTATGAAGAGGATATATGAGCTGCAGACAGTAAAGAATCTATAGAAGTTTGAAAGATTACCCAGTATTTCCAATAAAGATAAAATTTTGGAGAATATTGGAGCTGTGTTTCACAAAAGTTGAAGTTAATGGGAATTACAAGTATTAAGAGAAATGGAGGGATATTTGAGGCATTTAGAATACCATGGACAAATGCATAGAGAAGTCGACCACATTCAGGAAAGTAGAAGCTCACTAAATGATGGATCACTATTGTACATTGGCAAATGATGTAGCTAACATGCCAAACAGAGACAAATTCACAAAGGGAAAATGGTATGATTAGATAAATTAGATGGAGATCAGGAAAATGTTGAAAAGAGAGAGACTGTTTCTACTCTAATAAGCAAGGTAGGCAATGCACGGTGAGCACTCTGTGAGAGAAGAAACTGACACCAATTGCGTATCAAGAGTGCAAACAGATTACATGTTAGATCCATTTTATGCCTGGTCAGGAAATATTTCAAGAGGTCCAATCACAAGACTTAACCAGATCCCTTGCCTAGCTCTACACTTCTTTAACTTAGATTTTTCCTGAGTCCCTGATCCTTTGTACTTTGGACTCAGACATGTCCTGATTTCTGCATAATAAATTCCATCATTTTCATTTTTCTTTGACTTGTATACTTCCTGCTTCTCCATTACAAGTAGTGTGTGATAAAGTCAAGAGCAATGCCAGAGAACAGAACAGTGGTGTAGACCTAACACCTGGTGCAGGACTAGCCACTGACCACCATATGACTTTCAGAATACAAGGGTTTTCATCACAGGGATATTTGTCATTGTAACAAATTAGACACATTGTGAGAATGCCCAATAGTATGTGATATATTAAATAAAATGTTTGAAAAGCATAAAATATAATATGCATGTAAGTTGTGATTTTATAAATATTTGATACAGAATGTATGCATGATATAGTTTTACTAATGCCTATATCTATGAAAAGTGACAATGGGTAATTTTTATTTTCTTCTTTGTGATTGGAATAGTAATTAAAGGCATTTCTGGATTCATTTGATGGGTTTATCAATAGATTGGACATAGCATAGAAGGAATAGGTGAATGTGAAAACAGTCAGCAGAAGTAATCCAATATGGAAACACCAAGAAAAATAGAACAGAGCATTTGATATCTGTGGGACAAATAGTAACACATTAATAACTGGAGTTGCAGAAGAAAAGAAGAGAGAAAGTGGGCTAGGAAAATTTTAATAGCCGTGATTAGCAAAACTGTCCAATAAGCCCTGACTGGTTTGGCTCAGTGGATAGAGCGTCAGCCTGTGGACTGAAAGGTCCCAGGTTCCATTCCAGTCAAGGGCATGTACCTTGATCATGGGCACATCTCCAATAGGAGGTGTGCAAGAGGCAGCTAATCAACGTTTCTCTTTCATCGATGTTTGTAGTTCTCTATCTCTCTCCCTTCCTCTATGTAAAAAAATCAATAAAACATATATTTTTAAAAAATCTGTCCAATAAGCATTAGCTATTATTATTATTATTATTATTATTATCATGTATTAATGTATTTATAGAGTTTAGCATATGTGCATGCAAAACAGTGATTGGGAAAATGAACATGGAAATGGTAAAACTTGAATATATCTGGATATATGAGCTTCTCACCCACAATAAAAACAGCTGGAATAGTAATGAAAGGCATTTCTAGAAGAATGACTGGGATTAAAAAAATAAATAAAGGGGCCAGAGGTTCTGTAAAAGATAATAAGCCTGAGTGTAGGCCTTATGAGTAGAGTCTGAGGCTGGGAGAGGAAAATGTGGAAAAACATTGAGTGAAGAATGAAGTCTTGTATGTGACATGATTGTAGTGTCAGACTCTATAATCTATGCCAGTGGTTGGCAAACTCATTAGTCAACAGAGCCAAATATCAACAATACAACAATTGCAACTTCTTTTGAGAGCCAAATTTTTAAAACTTAAACTTCTTCTAATACTACTTCTTCAAAATAAACTCGCCCAGGCCATGGTATTTTGTGGAAGAGTCACACTCAAGGGGCCAAAGAGCCGCATGTGACTTGTGAGCTGCAGTTTGCCAACCATGGATCTAGGCAATAGGAAATCTTTAAAGGATTCTTTTTTAACTACAGAGGCCATTCTAAAGATCATGAAGACAACGGTGAATACAGATGGGCACTAAAAAATAGTGATCAGTGAGATCCAGTTCCTATGCCACACACAGAGAGTCACAATGACATAGAAGACTTGTAATAATCCACTCGAGAAATCATAAAAACCTACACTGAGGCCATTCAGAAAGATTGGAAAATAGGAAGTGAGTAGGAGACATGTTATGGAAAAGCTTAATTCTTAGGAGAAAGGTAGCTTTGAAACTATAAAGTTTGAGGATTATGATTAAAACATTGACAGGCTATTGAATGACTTTCAATCTAACAATAACATAAAAATAGTATTAATAAAGTAAGTGTTGTAAAATAGACATTCCATAAAATATTTAGATTATTAAAATAAAGATTTTTAAAAACTAGTGGCCAGTAGCTACTATTAAACTACTTCAAATCCATCTGATTGTTAAACAAGGAAAATATTTATTTCTAGAAGAACAAAACAATTTTATTTACTTTATTCAGTTATTTAAGTTTTCTGTTGGTTTTCAGAGACAAGGGTTACATGAAAGCTCAACTCACAGTTCTGGAACTGTGATGAATTATAAATGAGCAGATTGTGAAGTAAAGATTTTAAAATATCTAGTCTTAATCGCCATTACTCAAATTTAAATTTCTCTGTTATTAGTTTCTCTTTGGAGATCAAATAAAACTGCTTTAACCTTATATTTAGGGAGGACAACTAAGTGTCTTCTGAATCTACCCCAACTTACAAATGAATTAACATTTCTCTTGGAAAAAAAATCTCTTTCCCTGTTAATCCCAGTATTTTGACAATACAGAGAATCTCTCAAGTGTTTTCCTTATCATTTCAGAGGAGGTTATCTATTAATCCTCACTCTAAAGCAAAGCCATCTTTGGTTTATTCCCATTTCACAGAGAATATATTTATTTAGGCAAAATTCTTTAACACATAATTCCATTCAAAAGTAATTTTTATGCAAACCTTATTACCCATATTCTTGGCTGTCAGTTATAAAAGTGGAAAGCTTTTCTGCTTTCTGTGCTTTTCTGCAACTCAGTTAAAAACACTGGAGGCTATAATCTGAAATTCAGTATATTGTTGGTTATTTAGTTACATTTATCAAGTATCCAGCAATCACATACACCAGTTTCTACAACATTGTAGTAGTCTAATCTGCTTTATTAAAATATTATATTCTAGTGACCATCTGGTTTTAGGGCCTAAAGATTATAAATAACAATGTGGATCAGTTAGAAAGACCTTTAAATCAGAGCAGGGCTGTCTTCTCAACTGGGACAATAGTTAATATTTCTTCAGACAGTTCATTAAGGCTTTCAGCATCTACTTGGACATCATGGTCCTGGATCCTCTTCAGTCAAAGGATTGTGTGTGAATGAATGCAATCATTTGTCTTCAGAAAGTGAGAAAACACTACTGATTTTATAACTACTATGCTGAGGACTTCCTATAGATTCCTCTACTGGTTTTTAATGACAAAGAGTACCTTCTGAATCTCTATTCTTACAATTTCTTAAAACTATAATTCCTTGGATGAACTGTTTCTGTTCCTTACAACATGACCTAGGTAGAAACACAATTTCTTTTTCAGTCTGTGTTCGTATACAACAAAGCTGATGCTTTCCATTAGAGGTGAAGTAATTAGTTCTGTCTCCTAGATACTTTGATCTAAGGCACAAATAAACTCCCAGTTACTTTCCTCTGCCAATGGCAATCTATAAGAATAACCTCCTCGACTCTCCACCAGAAAGGCTACTCTACTCTTCAAAAGCAGCTATGTAAAGCACCAAAGCAAATGATTTGGATGTGGATTAGCTGTCTGTCAAGGGAGGCAGGAGGCTGAGAATAGGGAATGGAGGGGTTGAGCCAAAAAGAAAAAGAAAAAGAAAAAAAAATAGAAAGAACCCATGCAACACAGCAACAGTGTGGTGATTGCTGGGGGAGGAGGGATGGGTGGATGTGGAGAAGGGTATAAAATAAATGGTGATGAAAATAATATATAAGTAAATAAATGAATAAATAAATAAATAGTATAAACATAAATAACACCACTTTTTTGACAACCAAATCAAATTAAAAACAAACGAGTTATATTATATTATAGCATATATATGAACTATGTAGATATCTCTATATTTTATAGTTTACATACCTACATAGTTTACATGTATGTTTATATATGTATAGTCTATTCCATTGTTCACAGATAGTGCATTAACACTGGAACATTTGTAGGTGTTCTTGGATATTTCAAGATTCTGGTATTTATCCTCTAACCTGAGATTCCATTTGAGCTCAGTGCCCTTGGTCCTTTAGAACTTCTGCCCAGGCGGCACCATGAGCCCCATGTTGTGTGCTAGGATGTACATGAAAAGCTTGGGGCGCTGGTTATTGCCCGGGCTACAAATCCATGCATATCTTTATGTGAAGAACACTTGCAGCTTATTAGCTTACAGTCTGCTTTTCTTTCATCTGTGAACACTGCATCTTCCTCCATTCAGACGGAACCCCGGGAGCCTGGCACATTATTTACACAAGAGTGTAAATTCCCATTTGGCCAAAGCAGAGCTGCCCTTGGAGTCTACATCTCTGGCCTCAGTGGTGTTTATCCTTAGCATTTAGGTTCAATTATCTTTTTTCTGGGATCACTTTGTTTCATTTACTAAGTTTCCCATTAAAGAATGGTGAACAGGGCCACGCAGAGATGGCAGGATGTGGTGAGGCTCGGCCTCATTCCTAGCCCTTTGGCACATAATTGCTACACTTAGCTTGCCAACTATTTCTTGGCATCTAATTTCATTCGGGGGCTTGTCCAAGCATTTAATTGAACTTGGAGAACTCCTTTCAAATATTTATACCCACTTTCTCTTTCTTTTCCTGCCTCATTATCAATAATTCTTCACTAGCTTTGCTTTCATTTTTCCCCAAAATGCTTGCCATTCCTTTTTTCCTATGAAATATATTGCCTCACACCCCAAATTCTAATAAATGTTCATTAAAAAAATACTTTGCCCCCTTTTTCTTCTAAAACTTTTCCTGCCCTGTTATAGTAGAAGAATCCTACAGTTTGTCCATAAAGTTTTTATTCCCTCATTTTATCCAACTAGTATCTTGCCTATCTGAGAAGTTCCTTGTGCAAAAATGACAGCACAAAAGAACAATGGGTTTCTCATTCTCATCACAACAACCTCAGCTTCACTATTCCTGTTTCTGATCACAACTTGACTTGCTCAGTTTTTATTCTCTAAGTTACATTTAACACGTTCTTGAATTTCATCAACATCTTACTTCTTTTCATGGCTACTCTTCCTTCTTTTCATGGCTACTCTTACTTCTTTTCTCAACCTATTGCTGTTCTTCAGCTTTTATGTCTTTCTGAAACCAGCCATGCCTCACAGGTCATCATTTAACCCAGCCTTTTGTTGGTGCTTTCAAACCCGTTAGCTGCCCGTCCTTCTGTATACTACCTCCCTTTAAGTCCCAGTGCTGGACCAATCATTCTTCACTCTGATACAAATATACACAGTGCTGAATGGGAAAGTACCAATCAATATGTGTGTGTGTGTGTGTGTGTGTGTGTGTGTGTGTATGACTTCCCTTGGAGATTGCAATGTTATTTATCTCTTTTTTTTTTTTTTCATCGTTCATCTATTATTTCTTCCCTCAGCCACAGAACCAAAACATGCAAATCACACTTTTACTAGTAGCTTGGATTCTCCCTAAGAAACCCCACATCCGTAAGCTAGCAATTGATAAGTAATGATTTTATTCACAATGCCTGTAGTGTTTTTAAATGTATGGTACCATTGCAAACATTAGTAAGCCATGTGGATATGACAGATAATCCAGAAATAAATTCAATTAAACATGAAGAGAATATTTAAATTATTAGGACAATAGGTTATTTAGTAGTGCTATTGGAATATCTGGTTATCCATTTGTGGAGAAAATATAAAACAAATCTCTACCTCATTTCTTCTACCTAACAAAAATAATAAAAAGATATAAGCGGTAGCAATTCATTCTGCATCATTGCAGGCATGAATTTACTTGAAAAGTGATGCTTAAAATATTGATAAACTGGCTTCAGAGAAAGCCTTTCTAACCATATCATTAAAAGTGGAAATAATTTTAAAAATGTACGTACATTTGATTACATCAAAATTCTGATGGAAAATTAAGAAACATACAAAACAAAACAAAACAAAAAAACCATTAAAATAACAAAATTATACTATTGTAGCATTATCTATAATAACAAAAGCCTAGGTGGCATCTTGTTTTTGCATTATCACAAGATGGCCTGCAGGGGAGGGCAGTTAGGGGTGACCAGGCTGGCAGGGGAGGGCAGTTGGGGGCAATCAGGCTGTCAGGGGAGCAGTTAGATATTAATCAGGTCAGCAAGGGAGTGGTAGGGGGCAATCGGGCAGCAGGCAAGCAGCCAGGCAGGCAGCCAGGCAAGTGGTTAGGAGCCAGCAGGCCCAATTGTGAGAGGGATGTCCCAGATTGGAGAAGGTGCAGGCTGTGCTGAGGGACACTCTCACCCCCCTACCCCCACTAGTGCACAGAATTTGTGTCCTGGGCCTCTAATTTATAATAAGAATTAAATATAACCTATATACTCATTTATATGAGACTAATTAATTAAATTACAGTGTGTGCCCATTATAAAATACTTTACTAAAATTAAAACTAAAGTTGAGGTTTATAATGCTATGGAAGATAGACACAACATATTATTCTCAGTAAAACAAAATAATGGTGGAGTACAATATTATAAAGTTAGATAAGTATATGTCTGTTTGGAAGTACATGTATGTATGAACAGTATATATAATATATATAAATTTCTATAATGGGAAGGTTGAAAGGACCTGGATTAAGTTAATATCTTACCCTCTTCTTTTGACATATTTTATGTGCCAGACACTATTATAGGCAATTCAAAATACTATGTTTGTCTTTGTACAGACTGGAAAGAGTCTTGGAAAGTATGAGAAACTTGCTTTGAATAAGTAGGGAGGGCGGTACAGAAGCCAGACCCGGGAACCTTAGTTTCAGACCAGTATTTGACCCATCACATGATAGCTGATCCTATGGAGAAGATAATCATTTCAACCAAACCAGTTATTTTCTATCTCTGGTAAGGCCAAGAGGAAAATAACTGAAATTAATTTACTAGAGCCAATATTATAAAGAATCTTTGTTCTCTTTTTCTTTTTCTTTATTACAAGAGAGGAAAACTGACAGTGAAGTCCTATGATAGGTACCAAATAAAGTACCTTCCGCTGATTTATTTGCAGCCTTGCCAAGGAGCTAGCACTATTGGTATGCTTCCCAAGGATGGCATCTGTGAGTTTCATACAGGTGCACAAGATAGATTGAACATAGGTAACACCGATCTGGGCTGTGTGAAAAAAGACCTTTTCTCCCCCAGCTTATGATTCAATCCCACAAAATCCATCTCAGCCCTGCCCCCCAAGGTAAGCTTATTCATACAAGGGGAGAGACATGGGGAGTGAGGGCTGCTCTCTACTCACTTCCTAAGGAGAGAGGGAAAGCGTGGTCACTCATTAGTCTTTACCCACATGACCCCTCTCACTTAGGAAAGACCTGACTCACGGAAGAGTTTTAGTTCACGGTCAGAAACTTCATTAAAAGCAGTGGGGAATTCAGACAACATTTAGAACTACTGAATAGAATCCAAGTGTCACAGGTGTGACAACTATAAAATTCCAAATAAATCTAAAATGGCAAATATTTATTAAAAACTGACTGTGTTTTATGCAACTAAGTACTTTATATATGTTATTTGACATTTTAATCCTCACAACAGAGTTTACCAGACTAGAAGCCTGTGCAGATAAATATCTGAGAACAAAAAATCACAAAACACAAAGCTACCTAACTATATTTAATTACTTACTTCTCAGGCAATTATATAAAAAAATAATCTCTGGCCAAAGAAAAAAAAAGTATCTAGGTCAAGCTTCTCATTCCCATAATATTTTATTCTGTTAAGTAATCACACTGATTCTCCTATTTCTTTTTTAAAAAATATATTTTTATTGATTTTGGAGAGGAAGGAAGAGGGGGAGAGAGAGAGAAGCATCAATGATGACAGAGCAAATCACTGATTGGCTGCCTCCTGCACGCACCCCACTGGAGACCCAGTCCGCAACCCGGGCATGTGCCCTTGATCTGAATCGAACCAAAGACCCTTTAATCAGCAGAAGACACTATCCACTGAGCCAATCCAGCTAGGGTTGACTCTATTTCTGATGTCTTCATTTGTTTGATACCCTTCTTCAATCAAAGTTGTGCATATGACCAGTGAAAGTAAGAACTGGGTAAGTGCAGCAGTTCTTTTGGGCATGAATTCTCCAAGCCCGCAAGGTCGCTGTGTTGCTTTGTAGACTGTGATGGCTTCAGTGCAGCATAGCTAGCCATAGCTACTATGCAGAAATCCTTTCTCTTTGCAACACATTTTATATTAATGGGGTGGGTCTATTTAAGTAACATGCTTACTTTTTAGAATATGGCATTTAAAGTAAAAGTACATGCCAAAACTGTTTTTGCTCAGTGGATAGAATGTCGGCCTGAGGACTGAAAGGCTCCAGGTTCGATTCTGGTCAAGGGCATGTACCTTGGTTGCGGGTACATCCCCGGTGGGGGGTGTGCAGGAGGCAGCTGGTCAATGTTTCTCTCTCATTGATGCTTCTAGTTCTCTATCCCTCTCCCTTCCTCTCTGTAAAAAATCAATAAAATACATTTTTTATAAAAAAAATAAAATAAAGTAAAAGTACATTATAGATGAAGTATAAAAAAAGTATATATAACTAGGAGTCCATGTGGAAGTCACCATTGCTTAAATCAAATAGTTTAATAAATTATTAGTTGTTTAAAAATAAGTAAGAAAACTCAGAGCGTGGTCTTTTCTTCTCATTTGACAGTTGGTGTTCATGTGCATGCTAGAAAGCAACTGTACCGGTTATAGATACTTGGATTGGGAGATTTAAATCTTTCAGATTAAACATCAAGTAGGAACTGGTAGAGTAAAAATTCAGAACGTTTTTACCATAATTCGTAATAAGAATAAATTTCTAAATTGCAAAATTGTTGTTGAACTATCAGTTTAACAGTTCCCGAAACTTCTCATTTCTTTTTTTCTTTTATTTAGTGTGGAATCATCTAGAGCCCACAATAACTAAATGTAATGAAATACGAATACCTTTCTTACTACACTGTGAACTTTGATCACTTCTCAAAGAAATGGAGGGGCAACATAGGGCTTGGCTAAACATGTTATGCAAATTATTGGCACAAAAGGACTTTTTAACATGTAGGTAGTGTAAAGCATGTCATAGTGACAATTCTTACATTCAGTATTCATTTATCCCAGCAATTATCATGGTTAAAATGCCTTTCTACATGTAGCCATTTTATATGCAAGTTGAAAAGCTAGGCATGCACATGTACCTGCAAGATACTGGAATTATATCCTGAACACTTTATCTCTTGGTTGGCGCTTGGACTCTGTAATTCCCCTCTGTTTATAAAATTGCATACATGAGATACCCAGGCAAGGTGAGCTTGTCTATTTAGAATGTTTGAAGTGGAAATATGTTAACATGGAAGGAATTTTTCCTTTGTTCACTTTAGATTCAGTCACATGGGCAGAGGCTGGAATTTACACCAGACGTTCTCAGAAATCTTCTGGTCGCCATAGTACTGCTTTCTTCAAAAGACAACTGCACATTGCCTATTTTACAGCTGCCTTTGCAACACTATATTGTTCATGACATAATCCCTATTTTTTAAAATGCACTTCAGTAAACAAGTTTTATGTTATAAAGCAAAACAGTATGACTACCATCTATGCAATGTGCTATTTTGCATTGTCAGATATGTCTTTTAAAAGAAAAATTCTATGGCAATCAATCATGTGACATAGTAAGGTCTTTTTTTTTTTTTAAGAAAAGAATACCGTATTTCATCTATGAAAGAGGCAATATAGAAATATTACTAAAATATCAGTACAATATTTTTTAGTCATTTGCAAATGTGCAGTGTCCTACATTTACTGGAATAAGGTCATAAAATCTAATTTGTCCACTTGAACAATTGTGTGAGGATGGAACAGATGGGCAGCTGTTTCTTTTTTTTAATCAAAGATTCCGTCCATATACTTTAAAATAATGCTGAAAATGTTTTTTTATTACTTGTTGAAAAAACAGATTAATAAAAAGTGGTCGATATTTAACTATAATGAAAGAAAGATAGTTGTTATTACTTGGATTAAAAATCTCTAGCTCATTTTAACTAAAAACAATAGATTGTACAGGCTGTACTGTGCTGATACTTATCCTTATTTATACTATAATTGATATGACCAACTGTCATTTCAGTTTTATAGGAACAAACAAAAATACTGATTAACTCAAATTTGAATAATCAACTGGGCATTATTATTTCTCTGTCAGTGCTCATGGATTTTCCACATTTTATTCTCAAAGGTAAACTGTATATTGCAATATGAATTAGTCCAAACTAAAGCTATTTTAAAACCCTTTTGTTCATATAAAAATGATAAGAATGCCTCTATTTTTAAATCAGTGTTTCTTTCTTTTATCATAATTACTTCTCCCTATTATGAATGAATAAAGATTTAACTAATGCCCTAACTAAATTGGCCAAAGATTATAAATAATGACTTTTCACTCAGCACAAATCTTCTATAATTAGAAAGGGAGGCAAATAATCTGTAATGAATGAACTGTATTTAATATATAAGCACTAAATATTGAACGTCAATACTCCCACTCAAGTGAAACAAACAAACAAACAAACAAACAAACTACATTTATATTCTTTCCTGGCAGAAACTCTATATTCTGGGAGGATAAAACACTCAACTCAAAAAAGTAGCACACACACACAAAATAAAAACAACAAAGAATTTTAATTCATTGAAAACCAAAATAGCTTTAATAGAAAGATTTTAAATAACAAAATGGCCACTATCTTATTATGCTACTTGAAATTATTCTATATAATATAGATAACCAGAAACTATTTCTGTAACCTACTCAGATATCTATTTTTTTAACTTTCAATTAAATAAAAATAATTTCATTGGTAAGTTCCATACTATGAAGTAATGCTGACATATGGTAATTTTATGTCTGAAATATAATTCTATTGAATGCTTTCAATGGATTGAATCTGTTAATACAACAGTGCCTGATTAAATAACCTATTTTAATATCTTAACTTTAAAGAGACTACAATGCTTTATAACTCTAAACTATTAGAATCCAATTTTGATTCCTTTAACACTATAAGCCTCCTGTCCTTCCCCAAATTCAAATTAAATGAAATTCATAACACAATCACACTAAAGAGAAAGGCCAGTTTTATTTACATAACATAACAATAGCAATAACAATGAATTAATAGAACTAAACCAATATCAGTCTTAACTATAAAATATTAGTCTTGACCTCTTCAATGAGCAGCCTTTTTTTACCCAGCCAGGAATAATATTCAATTTTGTATGAAAATAATTACTGTGGTAGAACCCACAAGGGGACAAATATATTTTTGGAGGTTAATCATGACATTCAATATCATAATCATCACTATTAAATGTGTTTAATACATTGAGTAATCCTCCATCTTAACCCACAATATCAGTAGTGCTTAAATTTTATGTTTTTTAGATACCATAAAAATTATTCACATATTAAGAGTGGATGATGAGGAAAGTAAGGTATAGATTACAAAAACCTGGGGCATCAAGAGGTTAAAGGGGCAAACCAAAGAAAAAGTGGTAGAACCAGGGTTTTCAAGCAGTTCCTTCTCTCCCAGGTTATATTCAGACCTGAGGCCTGCCCAGGGCAGAGTCAAAGTTGAAATTTGCCTGGAGCAGCTAGCCTGGAGGGAGAGACCAGTCACTTTATTATCTGAGCCCCAATTGGGGTTGCCTCCAACTAACATCTACTCACAGTCTGAGAGCTTTCAGAGTCATTGGATTAAGTGTGCACTGGTCACTAAATCCCTACATGCTTACACAGTTAAACTACGGTATTGGATATTTGGGAGTCAGAATTTAATAGTGATGATTATGATGTTGAATACTCCAATTAACTTCCAAAAATATATTCATGTGTGGGTTCTACTATAGTGATCATTTTTATACAGAATTTCTAAGAGAGGCCTCCGCAAAAGTTAAAAGCCAACCCAAAATAACAGCTTCAAATTAACTACTTCAATTTATGTTCTTCCACAGTAAATTTTTGAATCATTTTCTAACAGTACTTACTGGCAATTAGTTCACTCTACTCTAATGCAGCAATTCTCTTCCCATGATTTTGTTTAAGTCATATCCACGCACAAAACATCTTCCTACAGAGTAAACCTTGACCACTTTTGTTTTTCATGAGATCCATTCCTCCAAAAAGACCACAGTCCTATACTAAGTAGTGCTTACTCTTTTACTTTAGGGTATTTTTCTTTTACTCTCTCATTTCTCCTTGAAATATGTTTGAATTTCTAAAATCTTGAAAATTATTTTGTTTTGAAGCCACTACTTTATTGTAATCACCCTACTGTTATTTGAAATTATTTTGTAGTTAAGCTCCTCAAACAAGCAAGTGAGTGATTATAGTTAATCAACATGGAATTAAAGGAGACTAAAGGAACAATAAAAGATTTAGATGAAGTCACTGTAAATCTAGTAAAGGTGATTCTAACTAGGTCTAGGAGGGATTAAGTAATGTTAGGGTTGGGATATAAAAGGTTGTAATCAAAAGATAAAAGGCCAACTAGAGAGTTGGATGTTTGAACTTGAGATTATGGTGAACTTGTTGCTATTGGAAAGAAAAGGTCAAGGAAATGAGCATGGAAGTAAGTTGAGATTGGGAGGGGAACAAATCACTGGAGAAAAGCAGTTAAGGAATTGAGGATCCAAAGTATTAGAAAGTTTACCTGTGTAGTAAACTTTGAAATCACTGAGAATTATTAAAGAAGTAATATTAAAGAGAAAGATAGTAATCTAGGATCTAAAATCTTGAAGGAATAAAGAAAATAAACAAAACAGAGCTGCAGTATAAAGATGACTGTGACAAAGAGTGACATTGATATAATCTCACTAGGGGCCCAATGCACAAAATTTGTGCAAGGGGCTCTGCCCTGGCAGCCGCGGCAGCTTGCCTTGGCCCTCACAGCACCAGCTTCGTCCAGAAGGTCATCTGGAAGGTCCTTCAGCTGTTTGGTCTAATTAGCATATTATGCTTTTATTATTATGGACAGTAAAAATTGCAAAGTGGTGATGATTAGGCAGGAAAAGAGGGTAATGATCTGGGAGCAGCAATAATGGATAAGGAAGATACCTATCCCATTCCAAATGTGTTTTGATTCAGTTGCTCAGCAACATTTTTTAGGTATGCTGAGTATGTTTGCCATTCTGTTAAATTCATTATCTTATTCTGATTCATGAAATAAACATTGTGATGTAGAAACTATTCTTATCTATATTTTACAGCTGAGTAAACTGAGGTTGAGTAATTTGTTTAAGGTTATTCAGCTATTGTATAAGCTCTCTTATACAGTATTTTTTTTTTTCATTCGTAAGTATTATCAATTCAAGATTTTTAACACTGAGGGATGATCACTTCCAGAACAATGGTGAGGGACGCTCCCACAACCCACTCCCTAGTGAAACAATAATAATTGGTGAGAATTATATATAAAATAGTTTTCAATATCTAAAAGTTATCCTGGAGCTTGCAACAAATGAAAAAACATTTATTCAAGACAATTTACAAAAAACAAGTAATTTCTAGATTTGGTAAAAAAACAAAAAACAAACAAACAAACAAAAAAAAAACAGTGAGAGTCTTTGGCACTTATGATATGACCTGGCCCTGACTTGCCTCTGTCCCCCGGTCATCATAACAGGATGTTCACTTGAAGCAGGTGTGGCTAAGACCGGGCACCCATTCACACATGTTCCTGATCAACAGCTATGACATCTCCTTGGAAGGGGCATGCCACCAACATTTCCTATTCTCCCCAGCTCCATGTTACAGAGACTAAATGCCACATGACTGCATCTGAGAGGTCCAGATTTAGTTTATATTAGTAAAATGGATAATATAAAATTAGAGAAAATTAATGAAATCAAAACTTGGCTCTTTGGATAGATCAACAAAATTGGCAATGTTTTAATTGGATTAACACAGGAATGAAAGAGGGACATTACTACTGACCATACAGAAATAAAAGGATTATAAAGGAGCACTATAAATAATTATATATCAATAAATTAGCTGACTGTGATGAAATGGAAAAAGTCCTGGAAAGAGAAAAGTATTGAAACTTACTCAAGAAGAAATAGGAAATCTGAGTAAGCCTTTAGCAAGTAAAGAAATTGAATTGATATGAATTGAAGATGCCCAAGATCAACTTAAGGATGGATAATTCACCACAAGGACTCAGCGTGGAATTGTATCCATGGTTCAGACTTATTACAGAGAAATAATATTAGGAACAATCAGCAAAGAGAAAAGGTGCATGTGATAAAGGCCTAGAGAAACAGGTCACAGCTCCCAAGTGTCATCTTTCACTGATGTCACTTAGAACACGCTTAAATTCCCCCAGCAATAAGTTGTAATAACATGTGTGAACTGCTGCCAATCATGAAAGCTCGTGAGAGACTCACTGTCCTGGGCTGGTGATGTAGACAGCCTTTGCTAGTATGTACCAACATTTCAGACTCCCAGAGGTGTTCAGCATGCACACATTGTGTATACTGACAGGCAAGGCACATTGAACCACTCTTATCAACTCTGAGAATGGTGGGACCCTTCCCAAAATCGAAGTTCCCAGACAACAGCCAAATGTAAGATAGACTTTCTAAGTATCTTAGGCCTGTTATGTTAACTATTTGCTTCACATCTAGAAAATTTTCTACAAAGCAAGCCAAGATGAGTTTTGTGTGTGTGTGTGTGTGTGTGTGTGTGTGTGTGTGTGTGTGTGTGTGTGTTTGCCACTGGTGAATTCTACCAAACACTTTTTTTAAAGCATCAGTAAGAATTATTCACAAACTCTTCGAAAAGAAACAAAATAGGAGGAAACACATACCAACTTCATATACAAGGCCAGCATTGACCTGATACAAAAACTAGAAAAATACATAACAGGAATAGAAAACTACCAACTAATTGTCTAGTAAATATATATGTAAAAATTCTGAGAAAAAAAAAAGATAGTTGCCCTATTATTCATAGACGTTTTGTTCTATAAGTTCACTGAGAACACTGATTTAGTGAATACTGGACCATTGCTCATAGAGACATACAGAGTTAAGTTCTCGAGAGACTCTGGTCATAACATTTACATCAACTAACCAATAATAGCTTTGTTTTATGTGTGTTCCTATTCAAAGACACCTTATTAAATATATATTACTGATTCATTAACATTGAACTCATGGCCAACAGTACTATAATTTGTGTTTGAACAAAGCTAATCTTACAAACATTTTCTATAAAAGATACATCACAGCAGTCTTGCACCTAAACACACTAGACAGACTTTAGAACTCATTTGGGAAACCATTTTAAATAGCAATATTTTCCACAAAATAAAATATCTGAGAAACATTACAAAACTAGACCACAAAAGGACATTTGTTTTGAGTATAGAGCTGAAATGAGAGAGCAGAAAATTGCCTTAATCAACTTCAGCTAATAATTCGCATTCTGGGTAGTTCAATTTTTTTTTACTGTTCTGTGCATGTTCACAAATGACCACAAAAGTACCAAAAGTATTGATTTGGGAATATAAGTACATTTTAGTGAATAGGTGAGTCTACAAATATGGATAGTGCAAATAATGAAGATTGATTATACTAGCAAACAGATTTTAGCAACATATAAAAAAGAGTATATGGCATAACCAAATGGGATTTATCTTAGGAATGCAAGGTGGTGTAACATTCAAAAGTCAAATAGTATAACAAACAGTATCAATAGAAAATATGACAAAAACATATAATCATCTCAATAGCTTCAGAAGTATCATTTGACAAAATCCAATATCTGTTCATGATAAAAAAAAAAGACTCTACTCATTGATAAAAGGAATCTATGAAAAGATAACATTATACTTAATAGTAAAATATTGAATGACTCTCCTAAAAATTAGCAACAAGAAAAGTATGTTCTCTCTCACCACGTTTATTCAACATCATACTGGAGTTTTTAGCCAAGTCAATTAGGCAGAAAAATGAAACAAAAGGCATCCAGGTTAGAAAAAAGAAAGTGAGATTAAATCTTTTTATTGATGACATAATCTTGTATGTAGAAGATCCTCCAGAATCAAATACATAATGTATTAAAATAAATAAACTCAGGATATAAGCAGAGTTTGAATCACTATCACTATATAAAAATTATTAGCAATAGATAATCTATGAATGAAATTAAGAAAAACAATTACATTTGTTATGGCATCAAAAGGAACAATATGCTTAGAAATAAAATTTTAAAATAAAGGCAAAACTTATATGATGAAAACTATAAAGCATTGTTGAAAGAAACTAAAGAGCTAAATAAAATCAAAGGTTTCCTGAGTTCATAGATTGGGAGACTTAATATTGATAAAATGGCAAAACTCCCCAAATTTATCTAAAATGCAAGAAAATTTATCTAAAAATCCTAGCAGAATTGTTTTCAGAAACTGACATGTTGATTTTTAAATTTATATAAAAATTCTTAGTACCCAAAAAGGCAAAAGTCCTGAAATGGAAGAATAATGTCAGATTCTGACTCACATTTTATGATTTCAGCACTACAAATCTACAAGTTATCAACATTGTGTGGTACTGGAATAAGGATAGATACAAAGATCAATGGAATAAAATTGAAATTCCACAAACAAACTCTTACATTAATAGTTGATTTTAAATATAGGTAACATTCAATTGTGAAAGTATAGTCTTTGTGTCAAACAATCTTGGAATAACTGGACATCCAGATACAAAATAATAAATCTGTATTTATTATTACTGCATCATACCATAAACAAAAGTGGGCTCAAAATGGATCAGAAATATCAAAAAGAATTAAAACTATATCATTCCTAGAAGAAAATATAGGTATACTCATAAACTTGGGTAAGATAAAGCCTTTCTAGTTACAACAGTGAAGCAAAATTAGATAAAATAATAGATAAACTGGATTTCATCTAAATGAAATTTTTTGTGTTTCTAATGATATCAAGAAAATGAAAAGCAGTTCACAGAACAGAAAATATTTTCATACAAATATCTGATAAGAGATGTGTACCCAAAAATTTACAAATCAATAATAAAAAGATAAATAACACAATTTCAAAATGGGCAAGGAGTCTGAATACATATTTCTCCAAAGAAGATACACAAATAACCAATAAACACAACAAAAGTTGATCAACATCATTAGTCATTAGGCAGATACAAATCAAGGCCACATTGAGATACCATTCACATACAATAGAATGGCTAAAATTAAAAAAAGAGATTATAACATGATGGCTCTGGTATGAAAAATCGAAACCCTTGCACACTGCTGGTTGTAATGTATAATGATGCATCCAATTTTGGAAAAATGGTTGGAAATTCCTCAAAATGTTCCTCTAAACATAGCATTTCAATTCCTATGTATATACTAAGATAAATAAAAACATGCCAACACAAAAACATGTACACAAAGGTTCATAACATTAGTAACTCTCAATTATTCATGATAGCCAAAAAGTGGAAACAACCCAAATGTTTATTAACTGAGTATGGATAAACAAGTGTGGCATAGCCATACAATGGAATATTATTTGGCAATAAAAATAACTCAAATATTGCTACAAGATGGATTAAAAAAACATGTAAAATATTTTGCTAAGCAAAGGCAGTCAGTCACACACACACACACACACACACACACACACACAAACACACACATCTATTACATGATCCCATTTATGTAAATTGTCCAGAATACATAAATCTAGAGACATCAGGTGCCTAGGGCTGTGGTATTGGAAAGAAAAGAGGTGTTAATTCTAACAAGTACAGGTTTCTTTCTTTTGTTTTTCTTTTATTGTTTTTAGGAGGGATGAAAATGTTCTAAAATTAATTTTGGCTTTCATTTGTCCATGTCAAAGTCAGACAATGCTTAATGCTGGCATGTATTTCAACGCCATATTCTAGGGCATACTCTAATCACTCCTACATGGATTACTATAAGTAATCTACTACAGGAACTATTTCCAGTTTCAATGAACCATCTGTGGCAATATTAATTTTATTAAAATGCTACTTTCATTAAATCACTCCTTTGTTCAATATCGATAATTCTTTAATCTCTTCAGTCAGCCTTTTATGGCCCATAATCACCTGATCAGTGTTACCTACTATTAGGCAGAATAGCTTCTCATAGATGCCCCTAACCTAGTTCTTAAAATCTATAAGTATGTTGCTTTACATGACAAAAGAGACTGTGCAGATGTGATTAAATTACAGTTCTTGAGATGGGGAGATTATCCAGTTGGGCCAAATGTCTTCACAAACATCCTTCTAAGGGACAGAGGGAAGCAGGAGAATTAGAGTTGGAGAAAAGTTGTGACAAAGGAGGCAGAGGTCATGGTGATGCGAGAAGCCTCTAGAATCCATAAGGCAAAGAAATGGATTTCCTCCCTACGGAACCTTTTTCTCTGACATCCAAAGCTGTAACATAATACATTTGTGTTGTTTTTGAGCTACTAAATTTGTGGCATTTTGTCATAACTGTGATAGGAAACCAATACACTCATGCAGCCACCTTGCTATGACTCTGTTCTTTGTATATTTCAGAGTTGAATAATCCTTCATGTGTCTGAAAATTGCATCCTTCTCATCACTTAATATCTGATGATATTAGTATTTAAGGTCTACTTAAATACTAATATCATCAGAAATTTCCTCCCACTAACCTCACTTCCATCTGACTTTGATTCTAAATAGAGCTTTCTTCAGAATGAATTTATGCCAAACACAAATTATTAGCAGATGCATTGCCTAGAGATGACCATGCCATTTTAAGTTATATGCACAAGGCATTTAGCACATGGGACAGAAACATTGTTGTGCTGATGAAACTAACTTAAAAAAGAAAAACCCTGATTTATAGTGTTTGCTGATTAAATACTCCCAACAAGACCAATTTTAATCATCAGTTTGTATACCCTAAAACTTACACAATGTTATGTGTCAATTATACCTTCATAAACTGGGGTGGGGGAATGGTAAGGAGACAATATTTCACACTATAAATTGTTTGCCCAGGAACTCACACATACTTGAATAGTTAATAGTGTTTTTACAGTGCTAGTTCAGGCCTCTTTCTCAAACCTAGTTCAATGGTCGGCAAACTGCGGCTCATGAGCCACATGCGGCTCTTTGGCCCCTTGAGTGTGGCTCTTCCAGAAAATACCACATACAGTGCGATTGAAACTTCGTGGCTCATGCGCAGAAGTCAGTTTTCGGTTTTCAAAAGAAATTTCAATCATTGTACTGTTGATATTTGGCTCTGTTGACTAATGAATTTGCCGTCCACTGCCCTAGTTCATCTTTCTTTCCCACCTATGGTTGTACTATAAATGTATCCGAAAGTATGGAAGTATGTCTCCTTTTTGCTATATGCCCAATGGTATTCCATAAACATTTCTGAGTCTTTGAATTTAACCCTTTTCTTGGTGAGGACTATTATTAGTGAAAGGCCTATTCCCTACCATTAATTTGTATTGGTGTACATGAAAATATCTACTATACTGTATAGGAGATATTCTCTCCACTCTCACTCCCTATCTTACCTTGCAATCACACATTTTACATGGTTGTAGAAATATTTTCGGTCAATAATAAAAAGTTAGCAATCATTAAATTTAAAAATTGAGGTTAAAAGTGTCAAACTCTAAAGTATCAGATATATGCATATGACCTTTTCATCTACTGTCAGTGGGGAGGAAATTGGGGCTCCGTGGCTATGCAGGCTCTTGTAACACCTACTATAGCCACAGTTATTTCCTAGTGGGTACCTTCTGCATGGCCCCACTAACTTGTTTCCTGGTCATGCACACAACAAATGCTTACAGACTCTTAGGATGGCTCAAAACAGAAGACAGAAATTTTTGCAGGGCTGCTTAGGTACCTGCTCTGCTTTTCCACTCCAATTCTTCGCCCTATTGTATTAGTTTCTTATTGATTCATAGTAATTCACCACAAAATTAGTAGCTTAAAACAACACTTATTTATTATTATACACTTGTACGTCCAAAGTTCAGCACAGTATGGCTGAGTTCTCCCTTACATTATCATAAGTCTAAAATCAAGGTGTTGGCTACTCAAAGTTTTCATTGGGAGACTTGAAGAAAAATCCAATTTCAAAATCATTCTTGTTCTTAGTTATAGGACTGAGCTTCTGTCTTCTTGCTGGCTTTCAGGTAGGGCTGCTCTCAACTCCTCAAAGCCATCAAAATCATTGCCAAATGTCCTCTCCATCTTTATGTCAGCAATGATATGCCAAATCCTTCTCATTCATCCAATTGCTGATTCTTTTTCTGCTACTAGATGGAGACAACCCTCAGTCTTGAAAGGGCTCATGTGATTAGGTAAGGCCATACAGATAATCTCCTTATGGCCAACAGCGCCATATAACAGAGACAAAAATTCATCATATTCAATGTTGGGGATTATTCCTAGCACATATATGTGGGAAAGAGGACAGAAGATTTTGAAGCTCATCCTCACTCTGAGTCTTTCTGATGCTGAGTTTGGTTCAAGAATAGGAGAAATTTATATTGTAAATATAAAGATAAATGTGTAGGTTATTAGCATAATTTTTTTGTGTGGAATGTCCAAAATCTAAGAAATTTGGACCAAAATTCTTTAGGATCTCAGTGATTCATGGGAAGCACCTGGAAAGTGAAATATATCCAATGTAGCCATCTCAATTTGTAAAATAAATAAATAAATAAATAAATAAACAAAACATTTATATGAATAATTAAATCAGGATCTTAATTTACTTCATTGAGTTTGGGAAGCTTTTTCAGACAATATCTAGAACACCAGAAATGTTATCATAGTTAGTGTTAAAAGACACTCTGTAAAAACAGACATGCTTCTTGTTTTCAGGAGCTTGGTAAGGAATATAGATAAGGAAATAGATGATAATGCAGCAGTGTCCTGGTCACATCCTAGGAAAAGGAAGAAATGTGTACAAATGTCCTAAAAAAGAAGAAGTAATGCACTGGAAGAACTGCAAATGTCTCAAGAAGATTGGAAGGTAGAGTAAGAGTGGGGATCAGGAAGGTTGGAGAAGCAGATAAGGCAAAGGTCATGGAGAGCCAAATAAACTACATGAAGATAATTTATTCTGAAAATAATTGGGAATCCAGCAAGTCCATATATAGGAATTTATTCTAAGGAGATAATCATATAAATTAAAAATAAAGGTTCATAGATAGGGTATTGAAAACAGCAGAATATAAAAGCCACCCAGCCCATCTGCCATGCCCGTGGAATCAAACTCACTGTTCATCAAAAGGGGATTGACAAAAATAATTAATGGGGTTGGGAGCTTTAAAATGATGATATACATTCCATATTCATTGATATAAAAGAATATTGTATTAAGAATAAGACTATGAAGGAGTGTGAGGGGCAAGAGAAGTAGCATTTACTGAGGGCTCATTATGCACAGGCAGTGAGCTCAATTTTATTACATTTGTTCCTCTCAACAATCCAACCAGGTAAAAGCTGCAATTGCTCCTGTTTTACGAATGAGAAAACCGAAGCCCAAGTGGGTAATACCTGTGTAAGACCACACACTTCCTTAGTCGCCAAGCCAGGATTAGAACCCAGGCAGAGGCGGGGCAAATCCGATCTATGTTCCTAACTTGAATTCTGAAAAATACTTAAATACAAGAAAGGGAGGGAGGGCAAGAAAGAGGGAAGGAAAAAGGGACAGTAACAGAGAATGAATAAGGATCACTAAAAATTCCTGAGTAGTCATCTGAGTTGTGGGGTTTCAAGTAACGTTTTATTTTTCTTTATATTTTTTCTGACATTTAATTTTTGTTGAAAGAGAGCATCTTTTAAATTTTGTTAATTAATAGACATTTTTGAAAGAGCTTTATGTTTGTAAAAAAATGGAACACAAGTGTGAATTTCAATGTATTCTCCTCAGGTTTCCCTATAATTAAAAATGTTCACTAATGTAGTCCATTTCTTAAAATAAGCCAATTTTGATACATTATTGTTAATTAAAGTACATAGTTTACATTAATTTTACTATTCATGTTATTTCTCTGGGTTTTGAAAAATGAATAGTGACATGAATTCACCACTATAACATCATACAGAATAGCTTCATGGCCCTAAAAATTCAAAATAAATTCTGAAAGGTAAATAATCATCACATATATCAAGGGCTTATTATAAGTGTAGTGGACAATCCTTGAGTCTAGTCTTATCTCTGACCTAGGAGATATGCTTGCATTTTGCAGAGAAATAGGTTCTCTCTATATTTTTTTGCCCTTAGCTTGTTTTGCCTGAAGCTGAAGTCTTTTAAATGGGCAAATCAAGCACAGTAAGAGCCAACCAAGCCCTACCTTGCCCAAAAGCCTCTTAATGAAGATACACACACACAAAATGATAGACTTTCTAAAGGTTTAGTGAAGAATTAAAACCGAATGTAGGTATCATTTGTCACTACAGTTACTTTACATGCATGGCAATGGAACAACGTTTGATTCATGGCTGAAAGAATGTTGACACAGCCTTCAAACATCATCGAAATGTTTTCTTGTCTGTTTATTAGATAGATAGTTTTAGAGAAGGAAGAAATATAGTTTCCTCTACTGACAGTTATATAACTGATCTGTTTGTTTCGTGCATTTGTATACTATTTTTAAAGTGTTATTATTTATGTCATTGTCTTTCTGCAAAACATTAGAATACCCATCAACATTTTCTACATCTTCATAAAAATTATTAATTTTTCATTAAATGCCAGTGATATTTAATTTTTCTATATCCTTAGAATACTTTACCACAATTTTAGATTTTATGCACTAGAATTTGACATATAGTTAACTATTTTTTACCAATTTTGAATTAATCCCTTAGAATTTTTTTTCTTTTTACATAGTGGATGTTTTAGGACATTCAAGAAAAATAATTAACTTAATTCTGTGGATGGCTCATATAGGGACTGGTATATGGGAGTACTGAGCATTAAGGATAGTAAAAAAAAATGAATAAATCTATAGTAGCAATAAATACATATAATAATTCAAGCAGGTTATCCAACTAAGAAATCTATGTTTAGAATTAAGTTTCTCATTTTTAGGTAGTGAAAATTTGAGAGCTATATTATAGTGAAGGTATGGAAAGTTTTATAAAATTAGTATACTTTCAAAATGTACTGTAACTCAAAGGAGAAAAGCAATCATAGGTTGGAAGCCTTATAATTAAATAAGAGACAAAACATGCAATCACTTATAAAAATATTTTGATACCCTATCATATATATTTTTTAACCTAATAGCTGGAAACCTCATTGATGCATCATAGTAGCAATAATATATTTGTTGGTGGAGGACTTGTGTAAAAGAAACAGTGAGAAAATTCATTGAGGCTTTTCTATAAAGTAAAAAGAGAAAATTAGGAGCAGATAAGGAGTACACCCATTACCCTATTAATCTGAACTGGAAAAAAAAATTGTCCTGAATATGGAATTTTAGAATATCATTAGCACTTTTTATGCCCCAGTTCAGCTACTACAACTTTCAGAATCAGCTAAATTCCGATGACTCCACAGCTACAAATAAACTCAGAATTATCTCCCAGACTTCAGGCATCTCTACCCAAGTGCCTATGGGATATTTCTAGTCCAATCTCCAATGGGACCCCAACTCAATAGGATCCAACCTTTTAACCTTTCCTTTGCCCTACTTTGGTCCAGATTTTCTCTTCTCTCTGCATTTTCTTTCTTTTTTAAATCCTCACCTGAGGTCATTTTTCCATTAATTTTTTTAGAGAGAATGGAAGGGAGGGGAAGAGAGAGAGAAACATCTATGTAAGAGAAACACAGGGATTGGTTGCCTCCCACACATGCCCCCACAGGAGCCAGAAGTCGAGCCTGCAACAGAATCAAACCCGGGACCCTTCAGTCCAAGAGCAAACACTCCAATCACTGAGCCAAACTGGCTAGAGCTGCATTTTCTTTCTTGGAGTGTCCCATGAGCTGTGAGCCATCAGCCCAAGCTGGAAACAGAGAGGTCATCTTGCCTTCCTCCTTTTCCCTCATTTCTCTATCCACTTTGTCATGAATATGACAATTCTGTTTTTATACGCCTCAAAGGTCTGCCTACCTTCACACCCTGAGGCCCACTGCCTTCTCACTCAACTATCTGCTCTCCTCTGCACCTGTCCTCACTTTATTTTGTACATTCCCCTATGCCTTATTTCCCCACAATTATCCGTGCATCTTCTTAAAAACTCTTTAATGTTTTATCTTCCCCTAGGTTGATAAAGTCTTCATCCCTTAGAACAGAAAGCTGCTTGTCATTGGCTCCAGCATCCTGGCTCTCTAACATTCTCATTGAGCTTCAGGCTCTAGTCGGGTGAAACTGCTAGCCTCTCTCAGAGCATTTTACATTCGGTAAAGCCTCTGAGGCTTTGTGTAGTTCATGTTCCTTTTCCAGAGGACCCTTTTACCTCCTTTCTATCTGATGAACTTCCAGCCATCAAACACATCTCAGCCACAACTTCCCCTGGGATCCTGCCTGATGGTTGCTATGTGAGTTGATGTTTACGCATGCACAAGCGCTGGCCGCACTGGGGTATAACTGTTTGTTCACCATGAGGGAGGGCAGAGATTGTCTTCCTTTCCCTCCAACCCCAACAGCCCTGGTGCCATGGAGGTTCTAGCATGAAACAAGGGTTTAATGATTGCTTATTGAGAGAATGAAATGTTTGCCAGAGCCACGTTTTAAAGGGCTTTGAATATCACATTAAGGAGTTGTATTCTGCAGACATAGCTCTGAATCACAGGAGAAACAATCAAATCTATGTATGAGAAAACCTTGGTAGAGTAATGGGTAGACTAAAGATGAACTAATTTGTTGTGAGATAGGCAGAAGTGTCTGGAGACACAAATTATGGATTTATTGGGGTATATTAGATTGAAGAATGGGGATATAATGCTTTACATCAATGCTGAATTACATTCTGAGTATATAGTAAGAAAAAAAATGAGCTCTTAATCTGCTTCATATCCATAATATCGCCTAGCTAGGACTGCAATTCCAATAACTGATATTAGGCAAGAAATTTAATATTAATTAAACAGATATAGGACTTAAGCATTGATTCTAAGAAATATTTCCAGTTTCTTATATATCCTAATATGGCTGGATCAACAATAACTGTATAGAAACAAAGCTGTAATTATTTATATTTAAGCTCCTGGAGCAATACATTTCACAGTTTATTTGACACTATCTATAGAAATTTTCTTAAATTCTTCTACATAACGTCTATGTAGAAGAATTTAAGAAAATTGACATTGTAATTTAGGAGTTGGTCAGACTGGTCACGAATATGAAAATAAGCATTAAAATGACTTTTTCCTTTAAATCCGTGAAAAAAGACCACGAAATTTTCAATTATAAATTATTATATTAATGCCCAGTATTTCTGTCAGAATGTTTTAAACCTCACCTTAAATTCTCTAAGATATGAATTATAAGAAATTAATCTTAAAAACCCTGCTGTAAAGATAAATTCTAAACAATTTTCAGAAAACCCCATGGTATTTTCCAATATTTTATAACATAACCAAATTAAAAGACCATACTGTGCTATTTACAGAATTCAAACTTTTAAAATATTAAGGCCACAAATATTGCACAAAATCCCTCTAGGAAATCAATGAAAATTAAGTAAAATTGAGCAGTATCAATAAAATTTTGTTGCCTCACAATATCCTAGCTATCTCTCAGGACATATTTAAAATCCATAAGACTTTTTTTTTCCTGTGTAGTATGCATAATTAGATATGTTTTATCTACTTCATATGTTTAATAGAAAAGAATGAAAAACTTTAATAAGTTCTTAAACTTTAGAATGGAATCATTATTAGCACCATTATCTTTATATAAGAGAAAAAATAGATTATAATGAGGAAGAAAAGGTTAAGATGACACATTAAAAATAAAATATGGCAAAAAGTAAATAATTCTGCTAAGTTACATAACCTATGAGTGAATACATTAGGAACAGGGTAACTGCACTTCATGGGGTCAGCACTGAATCTATTTACTCTGTGAAAGGTTGTTTATGACAATCAATATTGCCACTCATTTTTGATGATCTTTTGTGTCCTCTATGCCTCACATTAAATGCATCAACATGTTTGATTTTTAATTTAGCCTTGTTAAAGTAATTTAGCTCAACCTTCACTGAGGAAATGCTGTTATTTACAATGACAGGGAATGTTATTTGGCCTCTTAGGGCAAATGGGACTGTCAGCCTCATTGTCAGGTTTCGAGTTGATACAGTCAAGGAATTAGCAAAGAGAAGGAATGGTGGATTCCAGCTTTTAATGGCATTGGGTATTGGGGGGGAGATTCATTGCCTTTTAGTTGGATTTTAAAACTCATCACTTATTTTTTATTCTATAAAAGTTTCCAATCCTCTCATCACTTTGAGTTGAAATCTCAGTCGTTTTTGTTTCTTCTATCCTTTATATTACTCACCCCTAATCATGCCAATCCAAATTTTATTTCTAATCCAAGTGCTCTCATCCTAATTCAGATTTCTGTCATTTTACAATAGGATAGTTTAAAAAATGTCATAATTGATCCCTCACCTTTAGTTCCTATATGAGCAAAGCCACTAAAAACAGCACTGCCATGTAAACCTTTTAAGTTTCATTCATTATCATGTTTCCTCTCGAATTTTTAGTTTCTTACATGACCTAGAAACTGATGTCTACAATTCTTTGCCTACTAGCATCTATTTTTTTTTTTTTTTTTTTTTTTTTTACATAATTTTGCCTCCTGCAGAGGTTAAAGGGGGAATGGAGAAATTATAGATATATCTCCTGGTTGGCTGCCCAGGCAGAGGCATCAGCAGTCACGGGACAGGAACAGAAAGAAGATCTTGGCCAAGGCCTGGGGCATCAGGAAACAGAGGGCAGACAGCTGGGGGCTGGCCCAAGAACCCAACTTGAGTAGGAGGACTGTGGGTGGCCCAGGCTCCAATCTGGAATGCACACTGCACTGTCCCGTATAACTTTGCTTACAAGACAGAAACCCACAGGTAAAGTTCTTATGAACTTCCAGACAGAGGGCAGAGGACTAAACCCCAAGAGTGGGATGTTTCTGAATGTGTGTGGCTGTGCTGGTCATAGGCCCATGAAGCCTGCCTAGGAGCAGATGTCCAAAGGGAAATAAAGCAGGGAGGGACTAGGACTGCTGGCTCCAGACAGGAACTGGGAAGTGGGTCACAGGAGTTCGTTGTAGGAATGTGAATAGGGATGTGAACTACCATTTAATCCCAGTATAGAGGTAGAACATAGTATACTGTGGTTTCTGCTGTGATTTCCATCGTAGGTAAAAGTGCAGTAGCTTCTATAAACCAATGACTATTAAAGAAAAGAACAACAAGCTGGAAAGATAACGAAGAACTTGATTCAGAATTTTAAAATAAATAAATGTGATGAAGAAAATGAAAGAGAGGAGAAAAGACAGTCTTCACTGGAAAAGGTAATACTCATTTTGATTTGAATTGTGGATTTCTGGCTTTCAAAAAGATGCCATTTTTGTGTTGTTGTTTTTTTAGATCCATGTAACTATAATAACTGGGTGGGGTGATAACGAAATTACTTACAAGATGGGAAATTTCTAAAATGGGGAGATGGCTTAACATTTGTTGAGTGCAGTCTGTGTGCTAGGAACTTTATAAACATATTATTTTTCACACATGTATATAATAGTTTAAAGCATACAGTATCCTCATTTTTTTCAGATAAAGAAATGGAGTTCACTGGTTATTTTAGATCAATTATTCCAGTGCAGGCATGTAGCTACCGCGTTTCCCCGAAAATAAGACATCCTCCGAAAATAAGACCTAGCACATGGAAAGATAAGACATCCCCTGAAAATAAGACCTAGCGCAACTTTGGGAGAAAAAATTAATATAAGACACTGTCTTATTTTCAGAGAAACAGTGGAATGGCAGGAGAGGAGGAATGACAGAACAAAATGTATTGTGTCCTTAACATCTTTTCTTCAACAAGCACATAAAAGTGGCATAGTCAAAAATAAAAGAAGAGGGAGAATGAATAATAATCATCTATTTCTACTGTGGATGTTAGGTTTGTAAAAAAACAAAGCAGGTAATACTCAAACTTATTTATTAGACTGCTGTTATATTATTCATTATTTTTCCCAAATCACTGAAGAGAATATTTTGGGAAGAAAATAAATCTCTTTTAGACCAATATATTTAAGCTTACATAGGAATGACAGGAAAGCTGACTATTATATACGAGTGGGGCAAAAGTAGGTTTACAGTTGTTCATATGGAAAATAATATCTTGAGAATTCAATGAATGTTTTCACAGAAATAAATGAATTATACAAAATCTCACCTATATGATTGGCAGTTAATTTTAGTTTGGCAATAATATACAATTGATACCTTTTTGCTTTACATATGTGAAAAATATACAGCTCTTTTGAGCAACAGATAAAAAGCATGTTTTAAGTAAACATTGGTAGAGGGCCACCTGAGAAGGCACATGGGCATTTTTTTTAATTGTTGCCAGCTAAGTCCGAGACAATTGGCAGAGCCGCATCTAGGATACACATTTCCCCAAGATGGCGGAAAGTGTAATCAGCTTGGCCTTCATATCAAGCCCAGGTGTCGGCAGGGGCGGGACTAGATATGTAAATCCAGGCATGCTAGGGCCTATTTAAGAATGCAAATAAGTTGGTGATACTTCCTGGTATTGGGGATATAAACTAAATGCACTGGGAGGGGTCAGAGTCATCATAGTCTTCCTGCCTCTCCATCAGAGAGAATGGTGGCCCACCCAGCTCCCAGCTTTTAAATCTATTTCTGCATCTTCTTTCTTTCTTTCTATTATTTTTCAATCCCTGGCCACCTCCACTTAGAACGGGTTCGTTCATCTCTCTTTCCATGCTGGACACAGAAAAGGGAGATCCCTGCCATCTGGCCCCCACCACATCCAGACCCTAGCAAACATTTTCCTGGCATTGTCTGTCCTTCACTTAGCAGCCAATACTTGAGAGAGCAGTGCTTTCCCATTCACTGCTTGCTCTTCCTCATTTACCATTTCTCAGCCACAGTAATTTGGCCTACTGCAGTCACCTTCATTAGCATTGTTCTCAAAACTCATGTTTGTTGGACACATTGATAACATTTGTCAAGAAATCCAATGATTGTTTTTAATTCCTATTTTAACTGGGATATGACATCTCTGTGGGGTAGAACATGGTTGGTAATTCTTGCCTTCATGAAGCACTCGCTTTTCTTGGCATTGGGCAACAACCTGCCTAGGTTTCTGTCTTACTTTCAGGCTGCTTCTTCCAAGCCTTCATTTTAAAATTCATTTTCTTGACCATCCCTTTAATCGGATTGTATCCTATCCATTCTCTTCCCTTCCCTTCCATTCCTCTCCCTCTCTTCTTCTCAATTTCTCTATGTATCTATTTATGTATTTCCCTTCTTTCTGGTCAATCTTGTTCTCTTTTATGACTTGCTTTATCAATACATACATTAATAAAATCCATACTTTCTTTATAATTTAGGTCTTACCCAAATTATCAGATTTATAATATATATCTTACTACTTCCTGGGCATCTTCATGTGGATTTTCCATATTCAACTAGAATTCAATCTACTTTAAATTTAACTCATTTTTTTTCCTTCCAAGACCTTTCCTTCTATTGTGTCATGAATTATGAATTGTTCTACCACTTAAGTAACATAAAACAGAAACCAGGGAATCACTTTTTTACTCTTTTTTTTTTCCCTCCCTCCAAAATCATTCAATTACTAATGCCAATGAGTCATTTAATACTCCTACAATTTTTCAATGTTATCCAACTTTTAATTTTCTTCTGCAGCCAGAGTAATGTTTCTAAACTTCAAAACAGTGTATAGCATTCTTCTGCACTAGTTTCACATTGCTTTGGGGATCAAAATCCTTAGTTGTCTATAATTTATACCAATTATATCTTCCTCGTAGGTCCCAGAGCAACTTTTTTCATTCCTATCCTCACTTTCTCAAATACCTTTCCCTTACTCATACTATGCTCTGCTCCTCTTTATGTCTAAACTTGGTCCCATATTGCCCCATGATAACATTTATCACACTGAATCTTTATTTGCCTCTCCAGTAGATCATGGGTCTTTATGATAAAGCTTGTATACTGTACTTGAGTGCTTAGCACCCAGGAAGTTCTCCATTAATACTCAATGACTGACTGACTGACTGACTATTCAATGATAAATGAGGAGGGGCAATATATATATATATATATATATATATATATATATATATATATATATATATATATTTTATATGCGAGTGGTAGGTAAGACTGTCCATTGAGAAAAATGTCCTCTTCTGCAGAGCTTCATTCATTGAATGTTTGAATTTAAATGTAGGAGCAACCTTCTGCATGACAGAAACTTGGCAATGATGTAAGCTGGCTCAATTGAGACATATTTCTTAGTATGAGCACCAACATTAGAAAATTAAATATCCTTTGGAAATCTTTTAATTGGGTAGCCTTTTTGTTTACCTGTGATATTGCACATCCTGTCACTAATAGAAATTAACTTGGATTCCATTTGGAAAGTGCACTGGCAATTATTCTCACTTTTCAAATAAATGCAGCAAAGGATAGCAATGAAGAAAGTTTCAATTTAAAATTGAAGTTGGTCTAACTCCAAAAATCCTGAACATTTATTTCAGGCCAATAAACTATGTCATTTTGAAAGATTACAACTGGGATTGAGTGCCTTGTCAGCTATTTTTTATTTCCCAGGCACCAATAAAACCCCTTTCAGTCATGGTAAGCTGTCACCTAACCTGCAATCTTATCTTATTCCAATCTAGGGCTTCTTAGACATTCATGGATGAACTTCAAGCATTTTGTAAACCCCCCCAAAAAAAATGTTTCTAAAATTGTATGTGCATGTAAGCTTTTTATCTAGGGCAGGGTTTCAACCTTTGTGGGTTCTCAAATAGATTCACAACTCCAAAGAAGTTAGCAACCATTGCTAATCATGTCATAGTAAAAGAAATAAAGCACACATAATGGTGACAGACTGTGGTTTGACTTGGGTAGTGGGCAAAAAATGCAATATACAGATCATGTATCATAGAAATGTATACTTGAAACCTATCTGATCCTATTAACCGATGCCATCTATTTAAATTTTTAAAAATGTATAATCTAATTAAATATTCCTATATATGAAAAGATAATCTTTGGGAGAGAGAAAAGTGAGGCATTTATTGTATCAGTTAAATTCATTAAAATTAGGTAAAATAGTTGCATTTTAATTTATCTTCTAGCACACTGAATATATTCTAGAAACAATAGAAATAAGGGTGTGCAAATAAATTGAAAAACAGAAATGACTGTATATAGAGTTTCATTTTGCTTACTAGAACAAAAGTACTCATGGAATACTGTAAGAATATTTCCATGAGGCTCTCAATAGTAGCTTTGTAGTATCTTCTCTAGATACTGCTTTGATCCATTCTTCTAATGATAAGTGAATCTCTCCTATCTTCATCTCCAGTTTCCCCATTCCTCTGTTTTTGCAGATTAGTATCTCACTTGTTTTTATAGCTTAAGGCTAACTGATTGAGCTAGAATCTATTTGGAGTCTAGAGTCAAATGAGTAGAGAAGTAATTAAGAATTTAAAAAAATTTCTTGAAATACTAAAATACCTTATTTTAAAACATGGCCTAGCACCTGCCATCAGAAATTGTGCATCAAGTCTTAGAAAATTCCCCAAATTTAAGAGAAAATTATATTGATCAGCTAATATGCCCAGATTTCCAGAGTACTCTCAAAATGAAAATATCAAGTTAAAATTATATATATTTAAGAAATTTTAATTAGGATATTTATACCTTTTTAATTTTAAATAAATGCCTAGAAATGACTTTGTAATAAAATTCTATGATAGAAGGTATTGTGTTTGGGGACTTTCTAGTTGGTAAAGGTTTAGCACATTATTTTGGTTGGTATTTCAAACAACAGGTTGGCTACACCTCAGAAAATAGCAGACAATAATGAGATTTTAGATAAAGATGAAAGTAAGTATGTACACTCTTCAATTGGAGATTATTTCATTTTTGCTAATCCTATTCTGGATGACTATCAGAGAGCCCACACCATGGAAAGCTTCCTTTAGACTATCTCATGCTTCTCATTAACTTTTAGGTAGATGACTTTGATCATTTCCCTGAACACCAATAGAATATTTGCCTGGCCCTCCTGACTGTTATGGTATAACTCTGATTGGGAGTCCTAACAAATGAACAAACAAACAAAAAACTATATTAAAATACACACACACACACTCACACACACACACCCAAGTGGCCAAATTATTATGCGTTCAGAGATCATAATAATCTGGCCACTCAGTATATGTATATATTTTATATACTAGAGGCCCAATGAATGAAATTAGTGCAAGAGCAGGCCTTCTTTCCACACTGCCGGCACTGGCTTCCCTCTGGCAGCCAGGACCCAGACTTCCCTCCGACTGCCAGCAGGCAGCCAGGACCCAGGACCCAATATCCAGGACCCAGGACCCAGGACCCAGGACCCAGGCTTCCCTTGCAGCCCCAGCTTCGCCGGAAGGATATCTGGTCTAATTAGCATATTATGCTTTTATTATTATAGAAGATATAAAAACACGGTAGGTTTTGAGAACTGCAAGTGAGGGGATAAAAACAGTGCACTATGGCAGAGGGCTGATCTTGAAGTGAATATAGCTAACCTAGATCTCAGAATGTCTCTATACTATATTCTTTTGCTTAACTCGGCAGGGAGATTCATATGAATGGCTGCTATGAAGTAATCTTCTATTAACACTTCTATTTTCTGCGGGAATCATGGTGTTACTTTTGTGATAACCATGAGAAAAAATACATATTGATTTGAACACAGAAACAAGAATAGCCCAGTGCATAACAGAAACCAGGTTTTAGAGATGATTAATTAAATAAGGGTGTGGAATGATATAGTTATTTAAATTCCTGGAACTTCAAGGAAACTTTTTTTTAAAAAAAAAAATAGGAGCAGGAACTCTTCTAAGGGAAGGTTTTTAAAAAACAAACAAACAAACAAAAAACAAAACACATAAAACATTATCTGCCATGTTCCAATGAAACACTTCATTTTGCTTTCCAGAATTAAGTGAATTGTTCTTACTGTAAATATTGTTCAGTCCAGAAAAATGAAGAGAAGGCCCTGAAATCAATGACTCTCCTTTAAGCAGCAGGCAAGCTGCTCGCATCATGATGGAGGGGAGGAGTGGAGATTAATTATGCACCAGGTTCTAGCCGCGCACTTCCGAGCACTTAGATAAAACACCCCTGGGCATGCGGTTTTGAAAGATGCAGGGTGATGCGTAAGACACTCACACTCAGGCGTTCAAACACACAGATACATATGCGGGGCCATCCCAGGGATCCTGAGTCTGTTGACCTCCATACAGTGCCAGGTCTTTCAAATATTGTTTCAGTTTAGTCTTTCTTTACTGAGGTGAAATAAAATACTTCGTATTACACTGAGGTCTGGGCTGTGGATGCAGTTGGTAAATTGAAATAATAAATACATTTTCTTTTCGTTACAATGGGATAGAAATATGGCTACTTTCCAATAGAAGGAGATCTTAACTCTCTGTGTAGCTTCACTTCTTTCTTAAGCCGAAAGGGCAGTAGGACATTTTAAGCTGCTGACTACCTTCTTCAGTTCTCAGGACCATTTGGCTAGAGTTTGCTGACACACACAACTTCTGACCTATCATTACAGGGATTTTTAAATTTTTTTTTTAAAAAAAATGTGTTTATTGATTTCAGATAGAATGGGAGAGAGAGAGAGGCAGAAACATCAATAATGAGAAAGAATCATCAATCAGCTGCCCTCTGCCTGCCCCACACTGTTTTGTTTAGATATTAATAAGGGATTAAAGATGTTTTCATGCCCTAAATAAATAAAGCTTTGATATAAAACTATTATCAACAACTGGAACTAAAGACTCAGAGGGAAAGAGCGAATGAAATTGAGGCCAAGGGCCCTCAAAAATAGACTCTGTTTTAGGGCCAATTCATTCAAACAGGTTTTCCATTTTTTTTCCTCCCTCTATTCTCCTTATGGCGCCTCCATGATACAAATGTTGGTATGCTTGAAGTTGTCTCAGAGGCTCCTTACACTATCTTCATATTTTTTAATTCTTTTTTCTTTTTGCTCTTCTGATTGGGTGTCTTTTCTTCCTTATATTCCAAATTGTTGTATTGTTTCTAGGTGTCCTCCACTTTACTGCTGATTCCCTGAAAATTATTCTTCATTTCAGTTATTGTATCCTTCTTTTCTGACTGGTCCTGTTTATGTTGCTGATGTTCTTACTGTTTCTTGAAGTTCTCAGGAAGTTCTTTGAGCATCCTTATAACCATTGCTTTAAAGTCTGTATCTGATAGTTTCCTTGCTTCCATTTCATTTACTTCTTTTTCTGGAGATTTCTCCTATTCTTTCATTTGTGACATGTTTCTTTGTTTCCACATTTTGCCTGCTTCCCTGTGTGTTTTATGTATTAGGTAGATCTACTCTGTTTTTTGAACTTGGTAGAGAGGCCTTGTGTAGTAGGTGTCCTATAGGGTCCAGTGCCTCACCAGTCAACTGAGCTGGGCACTCCAAGTGTTCCCCTGTGTGAGATGTGTGCATTGTCCTTTTATAGTTGAACCTTGTTTTAAGATATGGGAGAATATAGAGAATTGCGGTTGTAGGAGAGAGAAAATGTATTCCTCCTTACTCTGTCACAAATTGCATTTCCCTGGACAAACCACTGAATCCTTCAGGTCCAGTATCTTTAAAGCATTCAAAAGAGTCAGAAATTGGTTATCTTGAAAAACCCTCCATGTATCATCATCCTGGGATCCTGTGAGGTCAGGACATCAGTATTGTCACATGTGGTAGACATGGGTGACAGTAGCACAATATCCCAGTTTCAGGCCCTTTCACCCTTGATTTTCTTAATGAAAAATTTTAATTTACTCTCAATTGCTTTGGACATAGGCTAATTTAAAAGTATCTGGCATCTACAGTGAAGATCTGGGGCAGGGCAGGAGTAGGGTGGAGGGGGTCAATGGGGAAAAAAAAGGGGGGGGACACATCTATAATACTTTCAAAATAAAGATAAATTTAAAAAATAAATAATAAGTAAAAGTATATGGAATCTAAAATTTCAACACAAAATTATGGAAATCATTTTGATCTTTTATTGAAAGTTAAGTTTTTAAAATAATAGAACTCAAACCTCCTCTACAACTCCACAGCCATCCCCATAAAAAAGAATAAAAAAAGAAAAGTCAGGTCAGTTTTCCTCAATTGTCAATATATTCTACTACAGGTAATGTCTACAAGTGTTATTTTACTTTATTTTTTTACCTAAATATTTTTTTAACAAACACCTGTGCCTTCTGTGATATGTTAAAAAAATACATTTTAAGTGGTGTATATCTTTAATATGATTCCATTTACAGAAAAACAATGAAAGCCGTTGGTATTGTGATGGTGTAAATATATTCATGCAATACATTGTTAGACATATGGAGAGCCAGGTTTTTTTCTGTGCTTGTAGAGTTTAAAGCTTCTACATATGCATTTTATGTACATAAAATATAGTGTTCAAATAGGGAAGTGTAAGAGAACATCAATACTTGTCAGCTATGTGCTGTCAGCAAAGATGAGTTTTCAGTGTGTGTTATTTTAGACTTCATTATATTACTCCATGGAACATTCCCAAAAAAGTAGCAGGTAAAAAAAATCAGGAGCATTCAAATGAAATGATACTCAAAGGGGTGAAGAGTGTTTTTCCCCCTCAAATTGTCTCTATTGACAGAGTTGACTTCACTTTGCCATTGAACTGTGACAAGGTGATTATTTTTAAAAACCAAAATATGGTGCATAATACATTTTAGCCTGAAGCTAAAAGTTAACTGTGAATATTCATTCTTTTTTTTTTTTAACTTTTATATAGAAAAAAAATATATGGCCAGAGAAGCAAATAAAGTGTTAAACTTTATTAAGTGTGTGGAGTTAATGAAGGATGTTTAAATGAAATATTTTTTAACAAAGGGGGATGCTTTTTATCTTGTCACTGAGATTTTGTTTAAAGGGAAGAAATTCTGGTTTATATTCACAGTAACCTGAGTATTAAATTATCACCAAAATAATGACAAATTTAAATATAATAAAATATATGTCATCTACAAGCAGAATATAAAATGGTCAAAGTTAAGTGCATTTGGTCAGCAGATATATGACCATATGGCCAGGAATTTGTTCTAATAATTTAGACTGGTTTAACCTAATTTTAAGGCCTGGTTTTGTAAAATTCTCCCTGAAATAGAATGGAAATAGTATTCCTTTATGTGGAATCTGCAAATGGCCAGAATTAGTCAGTGGAATGACAAGGCCAAGGTCAAGCAATAAGTCAAAGGACAGCTCACCTCCTTCTGCCATAATTTTAATGTGTTACCCATCAGGCTTCTAAACCCAGATAAAGTTTTTAATAATGTTTTTAAAGAGCTACTTCAGAAAATTTATCACATCAAACTTTTAGTGAATTAGGCCCACAGAGAACTAATGAACTTGTTCATCTAGTGTTTAGCTTAGTAACGTGGTTAGCAAACTGCGGCTCGCGAGTCACATGGGGCTCTTTAGCCCCTTGAGTATGGCTCTTCCACAAAATACCATGGCCTGGGTAAGTCTGTTTTGAAGAAGTGGCATTAGAAGAAGTTTAGGTTTTAAAAATTTGGCTCTCAAAAGGAATTTCAACTGTTGTACTGTTGATATTTGGCTCTGTTGACTAATGAGTTTGCCGACCACTGGCCTAGTATATTACCATATATTTCTTAAAGAAGCCTATTTAAAAATAATAACTTTTCCAAACAAGTATACAATAAGAGCATTCAAGTCCTTAATAATATAAATTCTGGTCATTTATCTTCTTTACTTTTATCCACCTAGGTCAAATTGAGCAACATTCACTTCCTTTAAATATTTAAGGAATGAAATATGAAGAAAAATGAAACTGGATGAAGGATAAGGGATTCTTTACTTCAATCCAGATTTAAAAAATCACATTATCAAGTATCATTTGCAAATCTCTTCCTTTAAGCATCAAGATACATCTTTTCTCCTGGATATTCCAAATATCACTTGTCTCATTGTCTATCACAGAACAGTGATTCTCCTCCTATGGTTAATCTATCACTTCTGACTTTTGTCGTAGAAATGTGCTTCCTGAAATCATCTTTCTTTCATAAGGAGTAAAAGTTACAATGGAATTCTTTATATGAATAAGATGAAGTGAACTGTTAACCAAAATTTCTCCTTGTTTTTTGTTTGTTAATGTTACTTACAATATAACGTTTTGAATTGATAATCAAAAATGAACAACAAAATATACTTTGATTCTATATCAAAATTCATAAATCTAATGATAATTAAAATGATGCCTTCAATGGAGTCCTTTTTGAAACATTACTTCTAAAGGATTTATCTTTTCACTAGATGCCCAATGCACAAATTTGTGCACGGATGGGATCCTTAGGTCTGGCCAGTGATTGAGGCTGATCAGGGCCACATGAGGTTGGCTGGCCGGCCAGCCTGAGGGAGGGACCATGGGAGGTTGGCTGGCCAGGGGGAGGGACTATAGGAGGTTAGCCATCCATGGAAGGTTGGCTGTGGGAGCGCACTGACCACCAGGGAGCAACTCCTGCATTGATTGTCTGCCTCCTGGTGGTCAGTGTGTGTCATAGCGACCAGTCGTTCAGTTGGTTGGATGCTTAGGCTTTTATATATATAGATAATATCACCAACAAAAAATTGGCTGTAGTTTAATATACATCAGAAGGAAGAAAAAAAATCAGCATTTGAGATGGTAGCTATGCTTAACAAATATGTTTTAAGATTTTATTCACTTAATCCTCATTAAATTCAAGTGTATTTATATATATCAAAATTAGATTAACTTTTTCATTTTTCTTCCTTTTCAAACTATATTTAAGGCTAAAATAAAAATAGAATAATCTTAAATGATTTAAGGGGTCATACATTATTTTTTAAATTTCTATGGCATACGTTAACAAACACAATATTTAAATTATAAGTGGATAATGTCTTTATATTACTTGAGGTTAAGCTAAGATCACTTAACACCAAGTGTACAAGAAGGCAAAGACTGACAAGCTCTCTTTTAGACCAGAATCCTGGGCAATCATCCTGATGCTCTGACATACGGTAACTCACTAAGTTCTCTGACTATTCAGGCTCAAGCATAAATCCCACATTTATCAAATCCTTGGTACCCTACTGCTGTCACTATTGCTATCTAAGACTTCTGTTTCCAAGCAAAAGATCAAATGTGTATACTAAAAATATTGGGAGAGGGCTACATTTTCTTCAAGATCTTAGGCCTGAAGATTATTTTTTAATGGTTGATTCCTTTTCTAAGCTTCTAGCAGCCTAAACAAGGGTTATTTTTAATGGGATCTTCTCTTTTTTCCTGTTGTTTATTAAAACGTTCAGCACCTAGTCCAGTCACCGGTGACTGACACTATACTTTCCCTCCTAAAGACAAAACAGGCTGGGCGCTTAACTAAGTTATTTTCTTCTTTATCTTGTTTAAGAGAACAATGATTTGTTACTATATTATGGTGAGATTACTAAAGGTACTGTCACTCTTTTTAATTTGTGAAAGCATGAAGCCATTAAAAAGAAGTATAATGTTCAACCTAAAAGATATGAATTAGACATCCATTACATTCTAAAAAACCTTTTAAGTATACAAATTAAGGAATGCATAAGAGGATAATGGGTTTTCTGTTTTAAGTTCATCAACGTACTGTAAAACTCAGGACTTGTGCATTCTAAACTAAATAGACCATGGCATTCCTTAAGACACCAAGTTCTCAGGATAGTCTTCAGCTGTACCCTTAGTAAGTAGAACACAGAGGTGTTGGTAGCTGGTCTGTGGCTCACCCAAATAAGCTTCACATCGCCAGGTACCCACAGAGAGATGCCACACAAAGAGACAAAGCAGTAAACCAAATAAAATTAACATGTGAGGATTACGGACTGGCTCAACATCAATAAAGCACAGCACATTTATTATTTGAAATAAAGGTTATGGATTTCAACAACACATCCACATTTCCTAGTTAAGACATCCTTGTGTAAAAATGTCATATGATTTCAAAACTGCCACTGGGGTGCAATTTGAGATAGAAAACAAAGCAAAGCTACCTAGTTTATATGAGAAACAAACTAATTAGATTGGGATCATTAGCATAGACCTTTAACCAAATGTGCTAATTCAACTCTAAATTACACGGGAGTTATGTTGACCGTATTATAGGACAAAATACAAATGAATATTCTGAAAATTCTTGAATCTATCTTGAAATATAAGATGCTTTCAAGACAACAAAATGCAAAACAAACTTTACCACTTACTACCGTGTTTCCCCAAAAATAAGACATCCTCCAAAAATAAGAACTAGCGCATGGAAAGATAAGACATCCCCTGAAAATAAGACCTAGCGCAACTTTGGGAGAAAAAATAATATAAGACACTGTCTTATTTTCGGGGAAACAGGGTAGTAGTGTGCCTAGGGGGGTTGGGGGGAATCATTGTCTCTCTGTACATTGAAGATAACAATTATTTTACATATTTTTCAAAAATAGTGTTTCAATTATTGATGTCTTTCCAAGAAAGCGACTATATCATAATTACTATTATTAAAATTAGTTCAGTATATTTTAAAAGATTTGAGTGACTAATCAATTCCTTTTCACTTATTGGTATCTTTCTTACAATGCCTTTCACAATCAGATGTCAAACTATCTTTTGAGACTTGACCTCTAACACTTCTTACCTTGAATTCCTTCATGCTGTAGACTCTCCACCTGGTATTTATCTACACATACTCTTATATAAAACACAAACTTATATAAATTTATAAATATATATTACAATACATATGTTCTTCTGCATTTGTCAAATGTTATATAACAAATTTATTATAGAGGTATTTTCAGATATGCTAAAATATCTAGTTTTATCCTACCTAATAAAAGCCGAAACCAGTTTGGCTCAGTGGATAGAGCATCGGCTTGGAGACTGAAGGATCCCGGGTTTGATTCCAGTCAAGGGCATGTACCTTGGTTGCGGGCATATCCCCAGTAGGGGGTGTGCAAGAGGCAGCTGATCAATGACTCTCTCTCATCGATGTTTCTAACTCTCTATCTCTCTCCCTTCCTCTCTGTACAAAATCAATAAAATATATTTTTTAAAAAAGAGTAATATGCAAATTAACCTTCACTCTGCTACACCACAAGCCACGCCCACCATCCACATCCACCTGCCAATCAGAGCGAATATGCAAATAAACCCAATCAAGATGGCTACCAGACCCCTTACCCAAGTTGCTTCATGCCCTAAGAGAACCCTACCCTGACAAACCAGCTTGCCCCCACCTGTGCACCAGGCCTCTATCCTATCTAATAAAAGAGTAATATGCAGATTGACCATCACTCCAACACACAAGATCCTGCCACCATGTGGTCAAAGATCTTGCCCCCATGTGGACACAAGATGGCCACCACAAGATGGCCAGCATGGGGGGAGCAGTTGGGAGGAACCAGGCCTGCAAAAGAGGGTAGTTGGAGGCGATTAACCCTGCAGAGGAGGGCAGTTAAGGGTGACCAGGCTGGCAGAGGAGGAAAGTTGGGGGCAAACAGGCTGGCAGGGGAACAGTTAGACATCAATCAGGCTGGCATGGGAGTGGTTAGGGTGATCATACTGGTAGGCAGAAGCAGTTAGGAGAAATCAGGAAGTCAGGCAGGTGAACAGTTGGGAGCCAGCAGTCCTGGATTGTGAAAGTGATGTCTGACTGCCCGTTTAGGCCCAATCCCAGTGGGGCCTCAAAGGGTCCCAAATTGGAGAGGGTACAAGCAGTCAGACATTCCTCAAGGGGTCCCAGATTGGAGAGGGTACAAGCTAGGCTGAGGGGACCACCCCCCACTCCTGTGCACGAATTTTGTGCACTGGGCCTGTAGCATTACTATAAAAAGATGAATCTAAACCATATTGTCATAAGAAATTTGGGAATAAAAAGATAAAAACAACATACTTGGCAATTACTAACCAAAAGAAAGCTCATACATATTTATAATATACATATCCAAAAAAATAAACTTAAATGCAAAATTAATTTAATAGCCATTAAAAGAGTCATTACTAACAGGAATAATCCATCTAAAAAGCATAAAAATTATAAAGATATAGGGACCTAAGAAGGAAGAATACATTTTGAAAGGTTTACTCAATGTAACATTATACAACTAAACCATTAAAATGACTTTTACAATGAGCATATAAACATTTTTTAATGTTTACAACATTATGCTAAAAGAAAAACAACTTTATAAAGTGCAAATGTACTTTCATTATTCATGTAAAAGTAAAGCTTATATAAGGAAAATATTAGAAAGGGAAATTCAACTATAGATGACATTTTCTTTTTCTTCTGCAGTATTTGTATTATCAAGATTTCTTTGTATTTAAGAAATGAAAACTTGAAGACCTGTTAAGCACACCTAGGCAATCAATGTTTATTGAATATCTAGTATGCTTGGGGGGGAAAATATATGATCAATTATCTTTTCAGATTGCAGCCTGCTTTTTAATATTTTCTAACCATTTTCTTACCTGGACCATCCTTCCCCCTACCCCCCCACCCACCAATATCAAGAACAAATGATACCTTCTCTTGTAATTAAAGTGATTAAATAAAAATATATTTTTATTTTTAAACTAATTTATATTCACTTGACTATTATTTGCAAATATAATACACCTATCATATGTGTACAATTTAATGCATACACATGAGTAGCCTAAGTTACATGAGTAACCAATTAAGATAGAATATTTTCATTGTATTACTTCTAGTGAAGCACTGGCATATAAAGGTAATTGCTGATCTGATTATTTTGTGCCATAGAATTGTTTTTATTTTTATAGAACTTTTAAAATAAAATCATATCATATGTACCCTCTTGTGTCTGCCTTCTTTCTTTCAGTATGATGGTTTTGAGTTTCACCCATATTGTTGCATATCGCATTTATTCTCTTTATTTTTAATAGTATTCCATTGTATGAAAATAGCACTATTTTATGAATTCAATTGTTCCTAGACATTTAGATTATTTCACATTGTTTTGCTATTATGAACAAAGTTGCTATGAACATTCTTGTCCCAAGTATTTTTGTGGACATATGTTGCTATTGCTTTTGCATAAATGCCTAGGAATGGATTGTTACCAGTCTTTCCTGAAGTAGTTGAACCATTTTACACTCTCACTGGCAATGTATGAGTTCTGATTCCTTCACATATTTGTTAATATTTGATGCTATCAGTGCTTTTAATTTTCTATGCTATTGAGGATATATCATTGCTATTGTAATTTACATTTCTCCAACGACTAAACCTTACTTTTTTTCTGTGTTCATTGGTCATTATTAATTCTTCCTTTGTTATGTCTCCTGAAATCTTTTTCCATTGTTCATTTAAAAAATTCTGTTACTTCACATTGTGTTATTAAGTTTTAAGAGTTCTCTATATCATTCTAGATATAAGTCCTTCATCAACTATATGTTGTGGAAGTTTTGTTTTTTTTGGTTTTGGTTTTGTTTTGTTTGTTTTTGTTGTCTTCTACTTACTATTCATTTTCCCAATGATTTTTAATTTTGATTAATTCTAAAACTTTTTTGTAGCCTATTAAACTTTACTAGTCTAAGGTTGTAAAAATATTCTCCTGTTTTCTTTAAGAGTAGTTCTAGGTTTTATGTTTAGCTCTACCATTTATCTCAAACTAATTTTAAAGCATGTTGTGAGATTGCGTTAAGGTCTATTTTTCCCCATACTGCTATCCAGTTTTTGTAGTACCATTTGTTAAAAGACACCTTTCTCTGATTTAATTACTCTTGTACCTTTTTAAAAAATTCATTGTCTCTTTAAATGTTTCATCTATTTCTGAACTGTACATTCTCTCCTACTTGTCTATTATTTGTGTCCTTAAAATATCATATTTTGTATTTTATATAAATTATTGTATAATAATAAATACATATTAGATTTTTATTACTATATTAGCAAATTACCAAAGACATAGTGCTTAAACCAACATAAACTTATTCTCTTATATATATTTCTGAAGGCAAGAAATCTAGAATGGTCTTACTGAGCTAAAATGTAGGTGTCATCAGGTCTTCATTCCTTCTGGAGGCTCTAGAGGAGAATGTGTGTCCTTGTCTTTTCCAGTTTGTGAAGGCTAATGACATCCCATTGTTTGCAGTCTCCTTCCAGCAATAACCTCACTCTACCCTCTGCTTCTGTCATCACATCGCTCACTCTGACACTCTTTATCCATCCTATGTGGACTGTCCTGATTACATTGGCCCTGCCCAAAGCAATCCACAGATTCAATGCAAGCTCTGTCAAACTACCAATGGTATTTTCCATAGAACTAGGACAAATAATCCTAAAATTTTATAAGAAACACAAAAGAGCCTGGATAGCCAAAGCTAAGTGTTCGCTGAAAGAGGAATAAATAAAGATGTGATGTGTACACATAAGGCCTTTATTTATAGTTAAGTTTTTAAATATGACAATATATTCCATGCACATTTTTCCCCTCAAGATTATCTTGGTTAGTCTTAGTCTTTGAATTTTCATAAAAATTTCAGATTTACTAATAACTTGTTAATTTCTATATTCCCAAAATATCTACTAGAATTTATGTTGGAATTTTGTTGAATCTTCAATGTGCAGGGAAAATATTGAAATCTTAATAATCTTAGCAATATTGAGGTGAAAGAAAAAGCTGGAGGTATCATGCTTCTTAATATCAAACTATACTACCAAGCTATAGTAATCAAAACACTATGATACTAGCACAAAATCAGACACATAGATAAATAAAACATAATTAAGAACCCCAAAATAATCCGCATATAGAAAATCAATTAACCTATAACAAAGGAGTCAAAAATACACAATGGGAAAAAGACTCTCGGTGTGCATTTGCATTATTCCAGATTGGATGCTTAGTAGATACCTGAATTGTGGGTTAATGTCTTCATGAATTTTGGAATATTGTTATATACCATCTTTTTTGTTTTTTAAATATGACTTATGCCTCATTTTCTTTCTCTTTCACTTTCAGGAATTCACCAAACACATGTTGGACCTTTTCACCATGTTCCATATCTGCTTTTAAGTTTATCTATTGAGTTATTATTTTTAAGTATATAATCATATTATTTCCCAGTTTTTAAAGTAGCCATTAGTTATTTCTTATAGATAAGTATTTGTCAATAAAATTCTTTATCTTGTTCATTATTTCTCTTACGAATTCATCACAGTTTTAGCTAAGGTTCATATTTCATAAGTCCAATATCTACATTACCTATGTATCTCTTTAGCCAGCTCATCTCTACAGATGTAGTCCATGAAATTTTGGCTTTTTCCTGTTTTTCATTTTGGATTTTTATGCCTGTTCTAACTGCTTTTGTTAGAATCAATAAGTAGTTCATCACAATCAGAAGCAGCAGATCATTTTGTACATTTCTAAAGTGATAAGTACATGTCACATAATTAAGTCATTTTTTAAATCAAGTTATACTTTTTATTGTGTTGAGAGTTGCACAATTCTTAAAAAACAAACAAACAAAAACCAGAAATTGATTGTTTCCTGGTTTTACTCTTTTAAATAGTTAGGTATTACAGAAGCTACTGAGAAGAGCAAATTTGCAAGATAATTAACTTATTTATTGAGGAAGCAAATTATTATTGGGGGCCAAGAGTGTGCCCAACATTGCGTTGGGCTCAGAGACCACAGCAAAAGGGTACATTCATATAATTTATTGTTGGACATATGCAACAGTATTTGAGTACTAGCTCTGTCATTACCCAGTTTTAAATGATGGGCAAGTCAACACATCACTCTGTTAATTTCTGTCTGCAGAAAATACAGGTTGAATATAACTATTTCTAAACTCCCCTTCTCCTTTTAATCCCTGTAGATTATAACATTTAGGAAGTGAAGGCTTAAGTCTGCAGTGTAACATCCTGATGTCTAAAATAATGCTTGGCCCAAGTATATATATATAAAATTGTTAGTGGATTAATTCATATATGTATGTTCTTTTGTTAGGAGATTAATAGATATATATGAATTAATATATGTTATATATAGTGGATTAATTCACACACACACATATATATATATGTTACTTTGTTGGTAGATTAATTCATATCTATACATGTTAAAGATAAGTATACATGTATCTTATCTTTGAATTAGTTAAAAATATGACTTGACCTAAGTGTGGAATTTCATCTTTTCTGTATATCACACATTTCTTCTTTTATCTAGATTATAATCAACGTATGTTATCAACCCTTTCAAATACTTTTCTTTTGGCTCCTAAATTTGGCATCTCTATTTTTCAATTAACTACCTAATTATCAAAATTCTCTATAGACTTCTAGTCAGCCATTTTGAGGAAGATAAATTATGGAAACATCATTCAAAAAAGCAAGCATTTTATAAGACTCCCATATGGTAAAATTCAGCGTAAGTGTATTTTATACAAAGGGTTTGTTGACAATACATCTACATGTCTTACTTGAGCAGCACCTTTTAAATATGGCTGATTGTTAGCTTCAAAAGGGCTGCCTCCCCCTTATATTCCAACCAGCTGCTATGAAAGAAATAAGTCTTAATGGACCCACCACACCTTCAGCCTCTTGTTTCCAGTCACTGTGCTTAGCTGCAGGTTCCCATTACCATTAATGGGAGTTCCATGCACACATCACCTGGTGAACAGACCCCTCAGTGTTTGATCATTATCTTCCTAGACAGGTAGGAAGGGCATCAATCAGGTATCCAGCTTAGCTTCACAGTATGCACTATTAAAGCCATCAGGGCAATAAAAACACAGCTTTCCACACTTTCTTTATAAAGCGGTAAAAACGTGCAGAACAACCAAAGGAGAAGATTTTAAAGGCATAGGAGGAGTGCCTGGCTCTCCTGCATCTCTTTTTTATAATTACAAATGACCCCACACTGGAGCGTACACGCTATTTCCTTTCTAAGGTAACCATAATGGGATAATAAAGAAAAGCTTCATTATATAAAATGGATTTGATTGACTACAAAGTAGCCAAATAGTGAAGAGACAGTGGAGTTTACATAGAAACTGCTTCACCTCTGGTTTTTTCCCCCCTTTTAATGTTTTCCCACTATCCCATTAAACAATCAAACACTTTTATGTAGTTAGAAAGGAAACTTGAGGGATTAGTGCTACTAGGTGAACTCCATAATGCTATAAGGAAACACCATGATAATGAAGACATGTTTTCAGTTCAGATTTATTATACATTTAGTAAATTAGGAGCAGAAACAGCAAAATAAAAGAGGGAAATTAGAAATGAAAGCCTGAGTATTACTTGAGGTAAAGGAGAACATGGCTTTGGCTTTGAGACTCTGATTTTTATCAGCTATGCAAGCTTCAATAAACTTTTTGAAGTCACTTTTTCATTTGTAAGGTAAGCCTTAAAAATATATATATATTATAGACTAAGAATTGACTAGGCCTCCATGTATGTGTTATTATTATTTTTAAATATATTTTATTGATTTCTTACAGAGAAAAAGAGAGAAGGATAGAGAGCTAGAAACATCGATGAGAGAGAAACATTGACCAGCTGCCCCCTGCACACCCCTACTGGGAATGTGCCCACAATCAATGTACATGCCCCTTATCAGAATCAAACCCTTCAGTCTGCAGGCTGACGCTCTATCCACTGAGCCACACAGGTTTTGGCTGTATGTGGTTTTTTTTTAATTACAAATGATAATATGATATTAAAGAATAATCATTATACTCCAATCTCTGCCACAAACTAACTATGATCATGTGCAAGTTTTTTTATAATTAAAATTTTTCTAAATATGTATGCATATGTATGCTTACATGAATATGCATTTATGTACATATATACACAAAAATACAATATCTAACATATGTAGATGGATATATACATATTCAGAAATATAAATATATTTAACTATATTCATTTTTTCACCAACCTATCTCTAATACCTCACAATTTTAACTTTCTATCTGAATTCAGCAATATGGCTCAGTTGCTAAGTTTTGTAGCCACACCTCAATATGTAGTCTTCTATAATACTTATATTATATTAGGTATAATACTTATTTTAGGTATCTGAGTCTGAGGTAGGATGCATTAAGGGCCTCAAGCCTATCTACTGCTGCTTGGCTCTTGCTGTTCTTCTGGGTACACTGTGTACTAGTTCAAGGATATCTACTATGCCCAGAGTCTATTCTCAGGGAAATCCCCACCTGGCAGGGTCCTTCCTCCTCTCCTTGGTCCTCCCATTTATCCCATGAATCAATTCCAGGTCAGTGCTTTGAAAATATCTGCCTTAGCTGAACCTTACTTACCATGTTAGTGAGATTTTATAAGATGGTAACTAGACTTAAGTTGTTTGGAGACAGCAAATTCCCAGAAGTCATGAGGAGAATTGGGTGAAAATAGAGAAATAAAGACAGAGAAAGAATACGCTTATTTTTGAACAGCAACCTGTCCCTGATAATGCAGTTCTATGCCTTTATCTAGCCAATCTCCAGGAAAGCCCCATGTAGAAGGTGTTATTAACCCTCTATAACAGATGAGAAAATCAAGACTCAGTAAAATTAAGTTACTTGTCCAAGAGTACAATGCTATTGAGTGGGAAAATCCTTGCTCAGTGTATTTTACTTTCTAGAATTCTATGTCCTTACTGTGTACATCTTTAAAATGGGAACATAGGTATCTACCTCATAGTGTTGCCGTTAGGATTAAACACATCTAATTGTACGTACAAAAGGCTCAGAAGAATGTCTGAAGCATAATACATAATACACAATAGACATTCAATAATTGTTAATGATCATATTGCAAAACAAGAATTATGTTTATACGCATTTTAATTCAATAATTTTTAGAATGAATACCAAGTTTCAAGCAGAAACAAAAAAGGACTACTGTGAAGAAAAATTATAAACTAATAATAAATGGAGGCATAATCAATAGGTAAAGCCTAGAAAAGGGTGGAGATGAGGAGCTGATGAGAGAGAATGGTCAAGGAAAGCCCCTCTTTGTGGCAACACTTGAGCCAAGAGAAGGGGAAGATCTACGAGAATATTCTCAGGAGAGGGAATAAGGGTGCAGGCTCTGAGGTGGAAAGCCTGACATGCTGCCCTTTGTTAGTTGCATGGAAAAATCTTTAATCAACTCTGGTAAGTGTATACATTTTTAACTTGAAAAAGAAAACATCTCTTTAGAGAAAAAAAATAAAGCTCAAATCTGAACTTCTATGGGATTGTTAACAAGTTGCACATTCTCTTTCCTGTGTGCATTTTAAGTGACTTGGAATCAAGTTCACATCTCCCATACACTTCTGTGGAAGTATAGAGGGTATGTGAATCTGGAAGAGCAAAGGAGGCACTCCTCCCACTCCCCAACCCCTCAGTTTGCAACAAACACCACTAATAATGGTGGATTCCGTGTTTGGCTTATAGAAAAGAATACTATAACTCTAAATATAGAAGCATGGAATGCATAATAATGCATAATTAATACCTAAGTGATTGATTTGAATAACATCCTTCTTCCTCTGTCTTTTGGTGAAGTCATACATGCAACTCGGGAAACTTTGGAGTGTTAAAATAGAGCTTCTATCTCAAAAAATTGTGCAAGACTAAAGTCATCCCAGATTGAATATTTGACCATGTTCTTAGCACTTCACAAAGTAGGTTAATAGAGAGGCAAAATTATTTTCATGACTCACATTTATGGTACTTCTTTATCTAACGCCTTATTTCCAATATCTTGGCTCCTCATTCTGGTACTAATACTTCTTTGCGGTTTCTTAGATAAACGCAGTGGGACTGAAGTCTCAAGGCCTGGGTAAGAAGGAACTTGCATTTTCTCAGTGTTTCACAGTTGTCAGGCCCAAGAGAATAGTTTTCAGCAAAAAAAAAAAAAAAAAAAATTGTGTGTATCACCTTTGCATAATTCTAGATTTGAAGCACATTGTTCCCTTTGGGCTTTCTCAACAGCTTTTGAAATGGGGATGATTATCCCCATTTTAGAGATGTTGAAATTGAGACTCCCAGACATCACACAGCTTGATCAAGTTAATACCTCTTGAAAATTGCAAACCTGGATTGTAAACTTGTGCAGTTAGATCCTATACTTTTCCCACTGGATGGCTGCATCCAACAAAAATAATTTGTTGTGCTTGCATTGTGCTTTGCTGATTTCAAAGTGCTTTTACCAGCATAATTTATTCTTTATAACCCTATAAATAAGCCTGACAAAGTTAGCTAATCTTATAGCTAAGACGCTGACAAGGTATTAAGTGATTTGGTGCTTCTTACCTGACAAACATGTTCCTTCTGTGCGAAGGATATTTTTAGAGAATGTAATCAAACTGGGTTTTCAGACCTGGCCTGAGATGAAGCTTATCTCCACACTCTCTGTTAACCCCCTGTTATCCACTGTTCCTAGGTGTGTAACTTCAGGAAACTATGACCCATGTCAGAATTATCCCCAAAGTGTCCTCTGGACCAGACGTCCTGTGAGCTCTTTCTAGAATGGAGAGAAATCAATTAAGTTGAACACATTCCACATACTATTGCTTCAGTTTCAGCACTCACAATTTACTTCAGCATATTGAGTTTCTGGAAGAACTGTATGCAACAAACCTGCTCAGATGCATCTAAACAGCACACTGCAAGCTCAGCAAATTTCATAACATTTTTAACACACATCTAGAGGAAATAATGAAGAACACAAACAGATCCAGAGAAAGAGAACCAGCCATCAGACTCTCAAACCTCAGAGGGAAAGTAAGGGGGGATGGGGGTAAGGGGAAGAGATCAACCAAAGGACTTGTGTGCATACATATGGGCCTAGCCAGTGGCCATGGACAACGTGGCGGGGGGGGGGGGGGGGTGCGAGGGGGGGAGCATATCTAGGGAGGGGTTTGGGATGGGAATGGGGGGGATAAGGACAATTATGTGAGACCATAATCAATATATATATATATATATATATATATATATATATATATATATATATATATATTTTAAAGACAATAAATTAAATAAAATTAAATAAAATTAAATAAAATTAAAAAAGCTGTTTAAGGACATGTGGAACAATGCACCACCTTTTTTGGATAGAAAAAGTTGAAGAATGATGGGAAAGGTAAGGCAAATGAGGACAGTCAGGGCACTGGTAGCTTTAGAAGAGCTTGGGGCTCCCAGTGCCTTTGGTCACCCTGTATATTGTCTATGTAAGGGAAAGAAAGGTGAGGAGACCACTTCTGAAGATTGTTTTTTTAGCTTTTAAGGGACAGTTTTTTTGTTTTTTTTTAACTTTATGAAGTAAATGGTGAGTGCTGAATTATGGCCACACCAGAAAATCATGGGAGTTTCTAATTTAGAATACCAATGCTTTAAAGTGGAATTGTTATATCTGTATAGAGTCTTCATTTGTATTCTTTCTGTCCTGCCCTTCCCTTCCCTTCCCTTCCCTTCCCTTCCCTTCCCTTCCCTTCCCTTCCCTTCCCTTCCCTTTCCTTCTCTTCCCTTTCCTCTCATCCCATACCCTCTTCTTTCCTTCTTACTTTCCTTTCTTTTGCATTTTCATAATACAGTTGTTAATCAAAGGCAAATTCCCCAAAATTTAGTTTATTGACTCAGTCATGTTTACATTTTATAATTATAGGATAGTGAACGGCAACATACAATTGAACTCCATCCATACCTCTAGAAACTCAATTCCCACAGTGAAGGGTCTTCTGTTATCTCGGGGATTTATGATAATGTGAATAATGAACAAAGGGAGGAAATACTTTATAAAATTGCCAATCTGGGATATGTTAGGAAGAGACTCATCCCCACCAACAATGCACCTTCCTTAGTAACGGCTACTGCCTCATATTTCAGAAAGACAATTAATATTCTTCTCACACAAAGCTTAAAGCAAAATCTCATTTAAGAACATAAACAATTTAATGAATCAATCCCAATATTGTTTTAATTTTCAGTCTTCTAATTTTAAGTTTGATACAAATAATTGAATTAAAAAATAATAAACTATTGATTCTTTTGCTGTGAACTTATTCTGATCCTTGTAATATACTTTGAGAGCACAATGTATTGTATGAGCAGATTAAAGCACCAGGAGGAGAATGCGAAGCAGAAATGACAGCGATGATTTTCTCATTAAAACCAACCTAAAACAATGTTTGTATTCAGAATCAACTAAGACTTTTTAAAATGACTTAATTTTTTGATACTGACTGCCACTGGAAACCTATAGACTATGTAAACTAGCACCCTTTCACTGTCACAGAGAATTTATCAATATTTCCTTGATTATTTTGAACAAGCATAATTAAAAATGAAAAAGGTGCTTAGGAAACCCAAAATCGTTGCTGAAGTTATAGAATTTTCTTCCTTCATAGGTTTAATAAGAACTCCAAATATAAAATGACAACAGTTTTTGAAGCAAACTGCAGAAAGCAGTTTATTGCTTTATTTTGAATTATGCATCTGGCCTGGGGTATACCTGGGAAATTTCCCTAATCATTTCTGCTGGTTTCTACAGTAATTTAAGTTACCAAAGGAGCTGTCTTTTTCATCCAAAGAGGTTAACAAATTTAGTGTACTGAGTCAAACAATGCATGTACTTAAAAAGGCAGAATCCGAAAGACCATAGGTTATCTTCCCTCCCTCCTCCCTCCTCCCCATTTATTGCTTTGTGTTTAGAGGAACAAATACCCATTGAACTAAAGCACTCTTGTTCTTCCCTGTTTCTTCATTACAAACATCTTAGCTTTCTTAAATGTCAAGAGCCCAGAACTATACCTGAAATAAACATTGTTTCCCTTTATGTAATTTTCAAGGGGGCTTCGAGAGTATCTTTCCCAATGATTGCAGGGTATTTTCACATAAGCTGTCATTTTAAGGTGAAAAATTTGCAAGGACAGTCACACCATCTGTCATCCACTGGGTTCCCTGACACCCAGGGCTGCTCTGAAATGGCCAGCGGCCTCCTGCATAACAAAGACCTTGCCCCTTGGCATTGTGTCTTCCTTGACCTGTGCTGAGAGTCCTTCAAAGGGGGCTTTCCTGCAACCTTTTCAGGGCTGCTTTTCAGGGGCAGGGTTTTTAAAAGGGGGAAAAAAATTATTTATGCATATAGAAAATTCGAGATGCTCTGGCCTTACATCTAAGCCGATAAAATACACCCTACCAGAAGCTTGTTATCAGCTTTGTTTCTATGAACCCTGAATGAAAAGCTACTTAGCATTATTATTTTTTTGTGTGTTTGTTTCTGCTTTTGAAAGTTTCTTTAAGATAGATTTAGGTATTAAGCAATCCAGGTATAAAGCTAGGAGTCTGCCCGTTAAATGTAACTAAGCTGTTCAAATACAGAGGCTGTGTCATAATAACTGAAAAATACCACTCTTGCCCAAAGAAACTCCAGTGTCTCTCACAGTGGAAGGTACAGACAAGCTATTCTTACTGTCATGTCAAGCACCACTTAGGACTTATAAATACAATACAGTACAATCACACTGTAGGTCACTTGTGCCCAGAGAAGAATTACAGCTGTAGCTCACAATATTTATAAAAGAAACATAAAAAAAGAGGAGAGAAGAGAGAAAGAGAAAATGTCAACTATTGTGAAACACTTTTTCTAAGAAATGTATACTTTCATATGCCTGACATATAAAGACATAAAGCTGAGGCTTTCCTTTTTAACATTTACCAGAGCTGTAAAATGTGTGTTCCTCAATTTAGGGAAGTCTAAGCTAGAGTTCCCTTTCACGAGACTAATGTTTGAAAATTAGACAGATCATTGTTAAAAGAAGCTCCAGCCATTTTGAGGAATGAATGAATAAACACAAAAGGATATTCCCTCTGTCAACATAATTAATGGCAAGATTTTATGAGCTTCATTTAGTCGCTAAGACATAGTTATACACAATACATGGAGTGTGTGTTTATATGCACCATAGTATAAATATGTAAAAGTCACATCATTAAATCTTTTATATGTCTGTGTTCATAATACACAAAGCTGTTTTTAAATTATTTAAAGATCTATTCTCTCTTCCATATACATTAATACTAATAAGAGTTCCCGTCAACATCAAAGGCAAACTAGACCCCTAATTAGAGTTTCAATCTGCCCTGAGAGTCGCATTGCAGACCCAACAATTATGGAATAAGTTGAACATTAAAGAAACTAATAATCAGCCCTACTTCTCAAATTCTGATTACTGCAAAATTCCAGTGCTTTCTTAACAATAAAATATGATCACTTTCCATCATAATCTGTAAACATAAAATTTCATAAGAACAATTCCCAAAGAAAAATATGATAGAACAGATAAAGTTGTAGCTACCATATCATACCTAACATTAACAATAAATCATTAAAATCACCAAAAATATCATCAGGGCCTAAACTGATTTTCAAATGTCATATTTAAAATTTATTTCAATAAGGACCAAATAAGACCCACACACTGAGTTTGGTAGGTGGGTACCTAAGTCTTTTAGTTCTTACTCATGCTCTATCTTCTTTTTTACCTCTTTTAATTTATTAGTTGAAAAACTGATGATTTTATTCTACATATTTTTTCTACAGTCTAAATTTTGCTGATTGCAACCTTGTAATCACTTTTTGAAATTGCTGTGGTACCAATCACTATTCTGAGAATTATTAAATGAGTTAAAAATCATCAATTTATCTTGCCTTTCTGACAATAAACATTTGATTATAGAATATTCTTCTTTATGAAGTATTACATTTCATATATACAAAGGAAATGGCAGAATAAGAGAAATTGCCATTTTGAAACCTCTGTTCAAATAATGCATCTATGTTACAATTATCAATGGCTATTAAAATCATTACATAAGAAGTTAATAGGAAACTTTATAATGGGTAAATGAGAGTGACAGCCCCTGAACCCACTATTAATATTAACATCACAACACTGGCGCAAGAAATCCCATGCCTTATGATGTGATGCAAGGCATTACACAGCATTATCCATGAAGTATTCTAGTCAATAAATAATTCACCAGATTGAATCAAGTCTCCAAGTCTACTATCATTTTACAGAAATATGAGGGATATTGGAGCATGTTAAATAACATCATGTAAACATGCCATGAGCATCTCTGGAATATGAAAAATGTTATAGAAAATAAAATAATCCAGTTAATTCAACTAATGAATGCTTTGAAAGATAAAGGGAGGGGAGGAGAACTGCTACACATACACTAAATGGCCAGATTATTATGATCTCTGAACACATAATAATCTGGCCACTCAGTGTGTGTGTGTAATATATATATTAGAGGCCCAGTACATGAATTTGTGCAAGGATGGGGTCTGGCCAGCCTGGCCAGGGGGAGGGAACATGGGCATTTGGCCAGCCTGCCTGCTGGTTGAACTCCTGGTTGAGGGGACAATTTGCTTATTAGCCTTTTATTATATAGGATATATACTGACTGGCCAGATTATAATGCATTCAGAGATCATAATAATCTGGCCACTCAGTGTATATTAAAACATACTGAAAATATAGGTCAACAAAAATCAAAGGAAGAACCTTCTGATTTTCTGATTTACATGAATTCAATATGAAAATACATCTATAGCCGAAACCGGTTTGGCTCAGTAGATAGAGCATCGGCCTGCGGACTGAAAGGTCCCAGGTTCGATTACGGTCAGGGGCATGTACCTTGGTTGCGAGCACATCCCTAGTGGGGGGTGTGCAGGAAGCAGTTGGTCGATGTATCTCTCTCATCCATGTTTCTAGCTCTCTGTCCCTCTCCCTTCCTCTCTGTAAAAAAAAAATCAAAAAATATATATATATATAAATAAAATACACCTTTACATATTAACAGGAATTATGCTAATTAGCCAGGCATCAGGACCCCTCAGGAGGAGGCTGCATATGCAGATGGGCAGGAGGGTACTGTGTGCCACCCCCAGCCACAGTGGCTGCGGGGAGGCTTGGGCTGGGGGAGGGCCAGAGCGGAGATAGGACACACAGGAGCGCCTGTCCCCACCCCAGCCAACACAACACAGCGGCCACAAGGCAATGGCCAGCACTACACGGGTCAGGCAGGAGTCCCCCTATAGGGTGCCTGTGGGGTGCCTCATCATGTGATTTCAATAGTTTGCTGAGCCTCTAATTTTTAGATCATTAACAATTCTGACCTTAGGATAATGGCCCTGTGATTTCTCTTTTTAATTCTTATTTGATAGAGATATACATTGCAGTATTCGTGGGCAAAATTATAGATATGTGAGAAGTTCTTTAAAATACTCCAGTGGTAGAAGTAAAGTGTAGGGATAGTGCCAGCAACAGGTGATGAAACAAAATTGCAAAATGCTGACAGTTATCAAAATGACTGATGGGCATATGTGGTTTCATCTGTATGTTTGAGCATTTTCATATTGAAATGTATTTTAAAAAGATAATAATTCGCTTTCTAACTAGAAATACCTTTGATTGCTTACCTACCATGAGATTGAGAATGAAGTTGACCGGATTTTAAGGACACTTTCTCTTTGAGCAATTCCTTCATGTGTTAGAGAAAAGAGGTATACACAGCTGATTAAACAGTCCTGCATTAAAGCCCTAATTCTTGTGATTCAAAGTATAGTCTGAGTCCCAACAGCACTACCAACACCGGAGCGCTTGTTCGAGGTGTAGCAACCCTGGTCCCACCCTTGTCCTCCTGAATCAAATCTGGATTTTATATAAGATCCACAGGTAATTCCTATGTTCATTCAAGTTTGAGAAGTAGTGTTCTGGATCCCATTCCTCACAGATCTTTTCCCATTGATTATTATCTTAATTTATGTTCAATCTTTCCCTTTCACTGGCTCCTTCTTAACTGTATATAACAAGCGTGGTTATTTCTCTTCTTAAAAAAATAAAATAGCCCAGCAGTGTGGCTCAGTGGTTAAGTGTAGAGCTATGAACCAGAAGGTCAGTGTTTGATTCACGGTTGGGCACGTGCCCGGGTTGCAGGTTTCAACATAGGAATTTTTTGCAGATAAAATTCATTCCACAACATTACACCCTGTGGACTTTCAAAATCCCTGTTGTTATCACATGTAAAATAAATTGACCCTCTCCAGAACATCGTAACACATTTCAGCATCAATTCTCAGTCCAAAGTCTTATCTAAATATCTATTGTAGCCGAGACCGGTTTGGCTCAATGGATAGAGCGTCGGCTTGGGGACTGAAAGGTCCCGGGTTCGATTCCGGTCAACGGCATGTACCTTGGTTGCGGGCATATCCCCAGTCGGGGGTGTGCAAGAGGCAGCTGATCGATGACTCTCTCTCATCGATATTTCTAACTCTCTATCTCTCTCCCTTCCTCTCTGTACAAAATCAATTAAAAAAAAATAAATATCTATTGTACATCAGGTATCAGTGATCTTGAGGTAGGATTACTGTTAGGGCAAAATTCCTCTCCGGCTGTGACCTTGTGAAACCAACCCAGTTATGCGTTTTCAAAGGACAGTGGTGGGATAGGCATAAGATAGGCATTTCCACTGAAAAATGGAGAAATTGGGAAGAAGAAAGGGGTCATGGGATCCAAGAATCTAAATTTACCTAGATGTTAAGGTTTGAGAATAATCTTGTTTGGTTTGAGTTTGATGCTCTGTTCTCTTGGCCCACGGGGGAGTGGTAATGTCCCCAATCCTAGAGAGAAACCGGAGGAGAGAGCCTCACCCTTGGAAACTGAAGAGGTGACTGTCTTGTTTCATGGGCAGTGACACCTCAGAGTCATTCTTTCTTTTCTGGAAGGATATGGCACGTTTGTAGTTGCATAACTTTAAAGCCACATCTTGTACCATCTCAGAAATGTTTCCTTTATTTTGTTCCACATCTGTCCCCTTTAACTCAAACTGGAAGTCTGCTGGTATAATTCTGCCTTTGTTTCTGACGTCTGCTTCAATGACAGTAAATCCATGGGTAATTTCTTTATGGAACTTCTGCACAGCCATACCCTTGGTGTTCTCTTCAGAACACACATTCATATTCTCTCTCTGTCTCTGTCTCTCTCTCTCTCTCTCTCTCTCTCTCTCTCTCTCTCTCTCTCTCTCGTAATATAGACAGACTGGGAATATTTAAATATTCACATTCTGGTTTATTTTTGATGAACAATTTCTTTAAGCAGTATGAAGAAGCAGACCATACTTTTAACATTTTTCTTGGAAATGTCCTTAGCTAAAAATCCAAGTTTATCACTTCTAATTTCTACTTTCCACACTATTCTCATAACTTACCCACAGTGCTTATAAGCCCATCTTCCTAAAAGGTAAACTAGATAAGTTTCCTCCAAGCTCCAAACATTTCAATATCCATCCTATCACTGGATAATATTCAGAGTGCCTGGCATGACCCACAGGACACTGTGGTCTCTGCTTGACGCTCCAGGGTCACTTCCTGCCAACCATTGGCAAACAGCCAATTTCTAGAAAGACAAACCCAACCATAATGCAGCTCTCCTCAACTGTCATGCTGATTCATCCTGCCCTGGCCTGCCCCCTTCCCCAGACCAGCTGGAAAACTGCTACTCATCATGAAAAATCCACACAAGGGTCTTCCTCCTCAGTGAGATATTTGATGTCCCTGGACTATGCTGATCATACAGTTCCTTGTACTATTGCTATTTAACCACATTACATTTCTAGAACAACACTTTCATTACTTGTTTACAAAAAAGAGACTGTGCACTCTCCAAAGACTATACTTTATCTGTATCTCCTCTGTCCTTGTCACACAGACTACTCAATTACTAATTGAAACATTTAAAAAAAACAAAAACAAAAAACAAGTTATTGACTAATTATAAGGTATATACATTTTAAAACAAGGTAGAAGGAAGAATTGGGGCGGGGGGGGGGGGGCAGGACAAAGAAAATAATACCTAAAGTGATTTCCCAGCTTTATGGATAAAAAAAAACAAAAAAAACAAAAAAAAAACACCAAAGATCTGCAGCTAGACAAGTGTAATGCTGGACATAATGAAGATAAAATGCCTATTTAACTATATTGTTTTAAAATACTATTTATATTGCATGATGGAGGTGCATACCACATGTTTTCTGAAAGACTTATTTCCAGAGAATAGTTTGCTCAGATTTAATTTTCCACCTATGTTTCCCACAATTTCTGAGTCTAAATACTTAGGACTCACAGGTGGCCTCTGTCTGGGGAGAAACAAACACAAATATTGAAGAGGCAAGGTCCTCTTGAAACCAAAAGGAATTTGTCTCCAAGTGAAAGAAATTTATATGAAAACGCCGCCTTTATCCATAAGGTGCACTGGTAAGATGATTTAAAGGTATTTTATTTAAGAGCAGATAGAAAGCATAACATCGCTGTTCATAGAACATAGTCTAACACTATAAATATAAAACTCGAGTGGAAATTAATTTTTTCCAATTCAGTAAAATAAATTAGTGTCTGTGGAAATTGTTTGGAGATGGTTTTTCTCTGAAGGATGACTGCTGCTGCTTAAGTAAGTAATTCACCACCTAACAAATAAATAAGGCACACTTATGTTCATTACTAAATATTTTATATAAGGCAGTGTTTCCCAAACTTCTCTCATGATGAGAATCACCTGGTGGAATTGTTAAAATACAGATTCCCTGAATCCCAACTAAGTGCTAAACTAGAATTTTTGGGAACACATAGGTAAAATTGTATACTTAACTTAGTGCTCTGTCTTAGAGCACTATTAAGTATACAATTCGGGAACCCCTTAACATAGCAGGGTTCTACTAAATAGTGGTACATTTAAAAGCATTGTTTTGATAGAACATTTATTACACGTGAAGGATAAGAGAATGGAAGCACTTATAAAGCACACCCAGGTTCACTTCCAAATGAACTAATACTTTTCAGTGAAAGCTTTTAACTCAGTGGTTCTTAACCTTTCTAATGCCGTGACCCTTTAATATAGTTCCTAATGTTGTGGTGACCCTCAACCATAAAATTATTTTTGTTGCTACTTCATAACTGTAATTTTGCTACTGTTAATGAATCATAATGTAAATATCTGTGTTTTCCGATGGTCTTAGGCAACCCTGCTAGCGGTTCTCAACCTGTGAGAGAACCACTGCAGTAGAGCCTACGACCATCAGAAAATTAAAATTTAACTACTCTTCAAATACCCATGTGAAGTTACGGTGCCACCCATACGTTCCTTCTTTTGAGGTTAGATAACAAAGATTTAGGAACTTCCAAGTCTCCTAAAGACCAGAAACATTTTCATATTCTTTAAAATGAAGTATTTTATAGCTATCCTATATAATAAAAGGCTAATGTGCAAATTAACCAAAGGGCAGAATGACCAGTCACTATGATGTGCACTGACCACCAGGGGGCAAACACATAATGCAGGAGCTTCCCCCTGTTGGTCAGTGTGCTCCCACACGGGAAGCCACTCAGCCAGAAGCCCTGAGCTGGGATCACAGCTTCAGTGGTGGTGGCAGGAGCCTCTCCAGCCTCCGTGGCAACGCTAAGGATGTCCGATTGATGGCTTAGGCCCGTTCCTCAGAACAGGTCTAACCCCTCAGTCGAACATCCCCCAAGGACTCCTGGACTGCAAGAGGGCACAAGCAGAACTGAGGGAGCCCCCCCTCCAATGCACAAATTTTTTTTCATGCACTAGGCTTCTAATCTTTCATATTCTTGGGAGTATTGATCTGATCTAAAATTATTTGGCTAGAGACACAATAATTTGCAAATGCAGAAGACAACAAAAGGGTAAATTGCAATAGTAGAGAAGCCAAATTCCTGACTCAATGTAAGTTTTAAAATAAATGGTATCCATTATGACTGTTGGTGTTATTATTCACGAGTTATGTAATATTCTAAGTAGAATACATTCTTCAAATTGTCAATTATAACCTGCTTGGTATATTCCTTTTAGGAAATTCTAAAATTAAAATAATTTCAAATGTTTCTCTAACTTTTAAAATGTTTAAGAGTAAAATAACAATCACTCAAAAATCTTTGACAGATTTAGAAGAAACTTGTAACAAAATTATTTTCCTAAAGTATTTTCCAAATTTTAAGATAATAAGCAAAATGGTCATTACATTATGTTGTTGTTGTCTGTTTATCAATGTTTATTATTTATTTGCTTGATATTATTGATATTATTTGTTATGGGTCAAATTATCAAGCACTAGAGTTTTTTCCTAATCTCATAGGTATATTTTATTGTATTTTGGGCCCATAGTATAAATAATGTGTAATGGAAATTTATGCTCTTTTTCTAGATCTAGATCTAGCAGCTTATTTTTATGATTTCACATTATCATAGATATTTATAGTTGTTTAACAGATGCTTTTATGACATATTATGTATAAAATGTATGATTTATTTGGCACTGAGTACTTGATTAAGGATAAAATTATGCTTATAATATTCTGATGAGAAAATATTATCCAGTTTTTGAGAAGCACTATTTCTTGGTATGAGTGAAAAGGGATCAGTATCTTTATTATATTAGATACAAGTTATGCCAAAAATCATATTCTAGAGTACTTTTCCTGGTAACAAAAGTATTTCATATAAACACCTGGCTATGAACAATTACTTTTTTATGAGTCAAAATTGAAAAAGATTATTTGAATTTTTATTCTCTTAATGCATTTTATGTGGTTTAATAATGGGATGAGTTTTTCTTCCCAGTCCCCATACCTCATCATAATCATCTGCCCTCCTCAACCAGGCACTCACACACAAATGCACTCATAGCTACATCTTTCTAGATCTGACATAACATAGGGAGTCTTAGGTCATAAAACTCAAGAGTGGAAGGAGATCAAGAATCATTACCCCCATTAGGTAGAGTAGTTTACAACCAGAAGGATACCTTTGACTGTTTGCTTGGTTTGCTTAGTTTTAAAACTTTCCCCCAAGACAAGGACTATTGAGAAGTTACATCTTCCTGCACCCTTGACCTTGGGATTTCAAGCCCCTCTTCTCTGTTTGTTCAACAGTGCAACTTGCTGGAGCCTATATTGATTGGAGGCAGGAGTAGGCAAATGAAAAGACCTAAAGGGCTATGGAGTTGAAGAGAAGGTGTAAAAAGGAGCCCCAGGAAGGAACATGGGATATACCCCATTCCAGAAAAAAAATAAAAAAAAGAAAAAGAAAAAGAAAAAGAAAAAGAAGAAAAGAAAAGAAAAGAAAAAAGAAAAAAAAGAAAAAAAAAAGCTGTGTCTATACATTAAGTTTGGAAACAGATCGAGTAGAATAGTGAAGTCACCCCAGATCATGTCTATCCTGTGAATCCTCCCTATACTGGTCTACATTACTGAAAATGAAATTAAAAAACAAAAACAAATTTAGTTGCAAATCCTTCAGAATTTCCTATAAAAGTTTGACCAGACAAAGGTAGGCCACACTTTCATTCTTCCCTTCCACTTTTCTCTTACAATTATCAATGGACATCTAGCCTTCTACACCATAGATGTCAAGAAGAAAACAAAAATGGCAAGTTAGACCAACAAAAATTATTTTTATTGACTATGTTCTCTTTTAAATAATAGTAATACACTTAGATGTATGAACTATTGAAAAAATTGGCCTTAACAGACCCTGAGACACCATCTTTGCTAGATAATATTTATTTAGTATTTTAGAAGTTTTATCATTGATTAGTGTCTTATTAGTATTTTTCTTAAAAATTTAAACTTCCTATATATTTAGTTACTTTTTGAGGCTTATAAATTTCACATTCTTTGTGGCATTTTATTAAGTCAAACAAGAAATTTTTCAAGACCTATTTTAAATGTGCTTATGTCCAGAAAAAATATATAAGCAAATTCAAAAGATTGCTAGTGGATTTATTTGGGACCCTTTGAGTATGTTATGATATACTGGAGAGAGTTGCTATGAGCCAAGTTTGAGATAAGTACAGGTCAAACTAGAAAGTGGCTTTTTGAAGAGAAATAACTCACTAGCCAAAGTTAGAGCTAAGTACTAGGACATTTTAAAACCTCCTCAGACCCAGATGTTGCCTTAATTCCATAATCAGATCAGTTGTGATGCTAATTTGTAATTTTGCTACAGGTAAAACCAGATGTTTCATTTAACCTCTAATATAAATAAAACATCTGATAAAGTTTCGCAATGCCTTTGTAAACAGCTGTTTGATCTGGAAACGTACTGCTGAAGCAGCTGTACTGATCTGGACATTCTCCCTACATAATGTCAAGGTAATTGTCTTGATCCTTGGGAAAACTGCTGCTGTAGGTGTTATAAAGTCTTTCATTACAGCATGTTAGATCTCTTTCCAATGGCTAATGTCTAGTCAACACATGTTTAGTCTACTCAACAAGAATTTACTAAGTACATTTAAAATGTACAAAGAAATTGCTGGCCTATTTCTTTGAAAATGAAAATGTAAGTTGAGTGCATTATTAAGGCAATTTTATTATACGCTTAACATTATAAAACAATATTTGAGCAGCCCTTACACTATGAGAAATTGAGTTAGCACTTGCATTCTTTTTCTGGTTTATTAAATACATATAAGAATGCTACTCCTCAATTTATTCATATTTTTTATTCCTTGGTTAACATAGGCACATTAGTAATTATTTCATGTGATTAAAATAATAGGATAATAAAGAGTTGATGCTTAAATTGATTAAAACTAAATTAAGATAGTATTTTAGACATGTATAAGATGTTCAGCACTTCTAGAAGGACAAATATCTATTCTAAAAATAATTAAACTGGTGTATTTCAAAATATTAGTAGGTGAGTATATATGTTCCATTCTAATAAATATTGACCAAGCTCACTTGTTTTAGGTTTCTTGTGTTTTTTGTTTTGTTTTATATATATATATATATATATATATATATATATATATATATATATATATATATATATATATATTTTTTTTTTTTTTTTTTATTTTATTTTATTTTTTTTTTACCGAGAGGAAGAGAGGGATAGAGAGTTAGAAACATCAATAAGAGAGAATTATCCATCAGCTGCATTTTGCACATCCCCTACTGGGGATGTGCCCACAACCAAGGTACATGCCTTGACTGGAATTGAACCTGGAACCCTTCAGTCCATAGGCTGATGCTCTATCCACTGAGCCAAACCGGTTTCGGCAAGGTTTCTTGTTTAACAAATCAAAGGTTAGGGTGTTATGCAAAATAAGCTGCATGTACATAAGGGAGAAATAGTATAATAAATAATGCAGAGATTTCTATTTAATATTTGAAAAATCATGAGATTTTATTGAGATATTTGTTGATGTAATGAATAACCCATTGTTTTTATCACATACATTTCCCAAACACACATTCCTGAAAATTTTTATATTTGGGGTCTGCAATTTTTTTTTCAATCCAAATTTCTTAGTCTTTGTGCCTAAATTTTTTATTGTATATATGAACAACATAAAACAGAAAGCACTTGCTTAAAATACTTTATAAGATATAATTATATATATTTCACTTTCTCTTTGGGAAGCTGTTGAGTCATTTCTCCCCATGGGAAATTTAATCAATGCACCCTGTAAGAAAGCAGAATCTTCTAGGTAGTGGCATAGCCAGGCCTTGGGCTCCTGACAAACTTTCCCAGCTATCTCTTGATTTACAAGATTTATCTCTGTACTAGATCGTTTCATGTTAAGGGACTTCTAGATTGCAATATCCAGAGGCATCCCGCTAAGTTATTAGCTTAAATTAAGCTATGCCAAATGATTTAAGATGAACTTAAAGGCAATAGGGAACAGAAGCATTTCCCACCAGCAATGAGTGAGAGTGGTGGCACTCTCTGAAATGCAGATTTAGATTGGCTAACCCTGGACATGAACTGGATGAAGAGTAAAATTATTGAGCAGTGGAAGCCAGGAGGAATGCTTAATTGTACTAGGTAAGAAATGTGGTGGTATTAAAGCTCTCTGTACATGCATGTAGGCATAAAGGTATGTGTTTGTGCTATATTTTCCCTAGTGAGGAAAATCCATTTTCAGCTTAGATCCTATTTAGTGACTTCTTTTTAACTGAAATAAGTAAATATGGTAGGTCACTACCTCAGAGACCTACCATAGCCCATAGGGTGAGAACAGATATAGAGATAAAAGCTACAGGGTCACACAAATATAAACAGAAGCCGTTCCTCCATAATAAGCACACAGGAGCAAGCATTTTGAACAGCAGGAGCAAGCGAAGCCTCTGCATCATCCTACTTATATCACCCTGCACTTGAAATGAGCTTTGAAGAAGCCCATGATTAGAAGAGAACCAGCTCAATGATGAAAGGCAGGCACCAAAGCAAAACAGGGTGGGTCAGGACCAGTCACCCAGATGACTTTTAACAGGATGTGAACAATTGGGCGGGGGGGGGGGGGGGGGGGGGGGGGGGGGGGTGACCCAGACAGGGATATTTCTCTTAGCTATTCTTGGCTAAGGAATATTTTTCACCAATTTCTATTGAGGGAATGTTGGAAATGCCTGAGAAACCACAAGTGTCACTTATGGCTTGTTGTGCATTATGTTTTAATCAATAACACCTCATTATCATTCCAGAGTGTGGATTCACTAATTCAAACCCAATTATTTTGTTACTGTTTGGAGACGAGAATCCCTTGGAGTAAGACTGTAAAAAGATTATCACAGCCAAAAGTTCGGTACTCAATGTACTACCAAATAGGTAGAACCCTGACAACCAAACTAAGGTGACAACATTCTACTCTTCACCCCTGCAGCACTGCATGTCGTCTCCAGAGTAACCGCCATGGGGGGATAATGGATGCTCTGAAGAACTATGACCTCTCAAGCAACGTAGAAAGATCTCTCCTGAATTTACTTTCAGAACTCTTGATGTATTTTTTTTTTTTTTTTTTTTTTTTACTTTTGGGAAAGGTTACTTTCCTTTGAGAGTACATTAAATTTGAGAAGATGATAGCTAAATGGCATTCTAAACCAAATCTAATGAAAAAAAAGAAAAAACAAACCTGTGATAATGCTAGGAAAGGTACTAATTTTAGGAGGTAAACTCTATCATGTTTGTTAAAAGTCAGTCATATTACCTTGCAAACACACGTGCTATCATGTCTGATTATAAAGAATGTGGCTTAGAAAGAAAGATTAAAATTATTACAATCACAATCCACATCTCCATTTGATTAGTGGCTTTTTAGAATATTAGTGATCAAAATATATCAGAAGAAAAAAACAAAGAATGTTCCCAAAACAAAGCTTAATAACAGAGAAAAGCCATTTAAAATTCAGAAGGAGCATTTTACAATGAAAGCACTGGCAGGTGCCTCAAAACATCTCTCCAATTGTATATTATCATAAATATATAGATATGCATTTGAATTCTCCTGAAGAATGAGCATGGACTCTGGAGTCAGAGGGCCTGAGTTCAAATCGCATTTCTGCATCTTCCTAACTATGTGATTTGGAGCAAGTTATTTCAATTCTGTGTCTGTTCTCTAATTTTATAATGAAGAGAATAATAGCATTCCATTGTTATAAGAATCAAATAAAATAATATATGTATAGGCACTTAGAACATGGCTAGGCACTTACCAAGTACTCAAAAATAATAATAAAAGTGTGTTATTGTTATTACATAATAGAAATCAGCCTCATTTCTTTATAGCAGTAATTTGTTTTCTTTTGTTAAAATCCAAAATGCCCATCAGAAGCAACAATGTTGTTTAACGGTTTAGAGCTCTCTGTGTCATAGTATTACATTAAAAAAATTTTACTTTTGGAAGATTAAGTTCTGTTAAGAATATCTTCTATTCTTAAATAGTAGCTGCCAAGTACACATTTTAGAAATGCTTTAAAGCATGGTGGACACATTGTCACATTAATTAGTGCAATTTTAAAAATATTTAATAGTACTATATAGACATCCCGTGTAGTAAAAATTCTTTATGTATTTTTACTGTTAATATGTACATTTCCACAGAAAGTATGATAGGCAGAATAATGGCTCTCCAAAGATGTTCACATCCTTGTGATGTGGCCATAAACCAATTTGGGGGAATGCCAGCAGCTTCTAGAAGTTTGAAGGGACAAGAAATAGACTCCTAAGACTTCTAGAAAAAAATAAACACATTTTCACCAACAGATTTCAGCCTGTTGATAATGAAATTAAGACCATAAGTTTGAATTTCATTTATGTTCAATTGCTTCTGCTAGGTTCTCTGAACATAGACTACTCTCCAAATGCCCAACAATCAAAAAGCAGCTTAATTATTTAAGAACTATTCTTTTTCTGCATGTATTTCATTAGCACATTGCTTTGCACATAATAGCCAGTGAATAACCATACTCTGAATGAATCAGTGAATCTCAGATGCGACACCCTTGCAATAAGGGAATGACTAAAAGCCTAAAGTCAGCCATTTTCATTCTACTAGGTGTCAGTAAATACATGAATGTGTTATCAATATTATTTATAGATATTACTACAATGTAGAAGACTAAGTGATGAAATCATTCAATATGAAATTGTGAGTTAGAAGATTAAAAATTATCTAGTTCCATCCTCTCCTTTCATAGACACTGTAACTATACATTCAAAAGTGAATTCTTTCTAAATGGCTTGCACATTTGAGAGTGCTGTGAATTCTAAACTGTTTTCATGTATCTCTGGTTTAAAGAAAAAAGTCTTTACACATCTTATTTTTATGACTAATATTGAAAAAAATTAGAAGATACAAGGAAAACTTTGAAGTGGTCTTCTAACCATCAGAAATAACTCACAAAGCTTAGACCCGTTCAGCAGATATCAGTATTTCATAGAAATGTATCTCTGTCTCTCAAGAAGTAATAAATTGGAATAGGTGGACCACACCTCCACAGTATTTGATGATAATAGGATCAGCGATCAGCCCAGTATCATCTCAAACTAAAATTGGGAGCCTTTCACAAAAAGCATTATTTAAGCCACTGTAAACAACTAGAAATCTGAGTAAGAATAGAAATCGCATTTTGCTCTCTTTTCACAAAGTAGCTGGAGAATATTATGTTGCTATTTCAATAAGAATAACACTACACTGATAACAAACTCTATTCAAAATTTAATAAAGCATTAGTCCCTTAATCAAAACATGGGTATGAAGCTTGGACTCCCACTGGAAAGCAGAATAACATGAACAAAAGAGAAATAAAACCGTGTCTGAATATCAACTCTACAAACAAAAAACATCCTGTTACACATGCAGCAATTAAAGGCAGGAACTTGAAAGCCATTCACAGTTTATCTTTGTCAAGCTCATGACCAAGGAAAAGTTTGAATCATGAAATAAAAGCAGGTCTGAGGTAAATATCAATCAATCAAATGCCATAACACATATATGACTATGTATGCTTTTTTTCCCCCCTTAGGCTGAATGTCACATCTAGAATGTGACAGATATATAGTTTGCATTGAAAAGGGATATCTGGTCCTAGATGGTTTTGCTCAGTGGGTAGAGCGTCAGCCTTCAAACTGAAGGGTCCCGCCTTCCAATGCACCCAGGCTCGATTGCAGGCTCGATTGCAGGTTGCAGGGGTGTGCTAGAGGCAGCAGATCAATGATTCTCTTTCATTATTATTTCTATCTTTCTCTCCCTTTTTTCTATCTCTCTGAAATCAATATTTTTTAAAAGGGAGATCTGGCCCACCTGACAGCCAGAAATATAGGCTTAGATTTTAGAATGTCAGTGGAGTCTTGCTTCTCCTTCCTGTTAGTTTCCCTAAGTTAATAATAATAGCCTGTCCACTCCTTGCTTCATTCACAGGGGAAGACAACCACATTATATTTTCAACTCTGTAGTTTTAGGTGTTCAACTATATTGTCATAGTCATTATAGCTGTTCTGTCTCCACCTCTCCTCCCATGTACTCTTTACAAGGTTTTGCAAATTCCCACAAATCACTTGACTTAAAACCATCACTTCTCTAGATCTCACTGTTGTTTTCTAGTCATGACCCTATAAAGTTGCCTTCTTCAAAATTTACAGTCCATCTCCTACTTCTTCTGGTTTGTTGTTTGTAAAAGATATTTCATCCATTCAACTATTCAGTCCATCAGTTCCTCAATTCACCCACTCATTCAATCAATAGAGAATAGTACTGCTATGGGCCAGTCACTTCCCTAAGTGCTGAACATTACAGAGAACAACATAAAATTGATACTCTATCATTGTTACCTTCAAATGACAAGACAATACAATTGAGAAAGCAAAGGGTTCCTTATATTGAGAGATCAGGAAAGGCCACATTGAGGAGGTTTCTTTATTTACTAGGGCTATCATAACAAACTATAGCATAGTGGGTGGCATAAACAACAAACATATACCAGAGGCAAAAAAGTCCACTATCAAGGTTTTGGCAGGATTGGTTCTCTCTTAGGTTTTTCTATAGTTAAGAAATAGTCATTAAAACAACACATATAACTTTCTTATACAACTGAATAACTTCCAAATTCCTTCTTTCCTAGATGTTGTCTCAAACTGTATTATTTACTTTTCTCCATATTTTGACTTTTTACATTATCCCTTTCTTCCTTTACCCCTTTTTCTTTGTCCATGAAATGCTATAATCATTAAACTGATACTTTTAAAGGTTAATGTTGATTTTTAGGTAATATTAATTCTTTATTTTTGCACAATGCTTTATAGTTAATAAAATGTTATCATACATTGTACCATTTAAGACTTAAACCCATGAAAAAGACAGGAAAAAAAACAAACACATGTGACTTTAGTAGTAACAGTTTAGGAACCAAGATGCAGTTTATTGTATTAGAGAAAGGGGCAAATCCAGATTATCTGCCATATAAAGAGAAATACAAGTTCATGTGTTTGGAAACACTATCAAATATTATTGATTAAGGGAAGGGCAATACAATTATTAATAACTTTACTTTAAAAATCTAACCTCATCGAAAAGCAGTCACACATAAAGTATTAGAAATATGCATTGATAATTCAAAATAAAACCTTCACTTGAAGATGGAAAATTAAAACATCAAAAAGAACATATATAGCATACAATAGAAAGAATACTGATACATGAAATATATTATTTGAGATAAATGAGGATTTGTCCCAAGATATAGAAACTGCAAATCAATAAAAATTCCAGATTCAACAAAGCAGCACATTTCCACAAAGAGATGACTTTATAAAATCCTTTCAAAATGATGTAAAAAGATCTAAAAGTCAGAAACTAGATAAAAACATTAAAAAAAAAAAGTTCAAATAGCTAAATGTATGCCCTTCAAAACTACCCGTAATAGTTGGAAGTGTTATTACTGTTGTCTTATGTCAATAAATAGGTATCTCTTGACTATGTTATATTTTGATTATGGTTAGAAATTGTGATTAGAAATGGGGAGAGAGGGAAGGAAGAAGGGGAGTAAATGAAAGAAAAGCAAAAAAGAATGGAAAGAAAAGAGGGAAGGAGATAAGGTGGGAGGGAAGGAGAGAGCGAGCAAAAAAGAAGAGAAAGAGTTAGCCCATGTTAAAAAAGAAAGAAAGAAAGAAAGAAAGAAAGAAAGAAAGAAAGAAAGAAAGAAAGAAAGAAAGAAAGGAAAGAAAAGAAAGGAAAAGGAAAAGAAAAAGAAAAAGAAAAAGAAAAAAACTCACAAACAAACAAAAAACACTATAATAATCAGAAAATAAATGACACCAAACCAACTTTTCTTAAAAAAAAAATAATAATAATTATGAGGTAAAAGTAAATCACAAAGGACAGAAGTTATGTGAGGAAAAAACAGTAGAATCAATAAAGGGCCTTCTTTTATAATGATACCAAAACTGGAAAGCACTCTTAGAAAAAGAATGCCTAAGTAACTCAATTTTTAGTCTCACAGTGTCCTGCTGAGACCTCATACAGAATGTATCAAAATAAATGCCCTCAGCAGTTGAGATGGCCCTTAGCTTTATGGGGGCCAATCACAGGTGCTCCTTGGAACCCCTATAATCAAAGTAATTCCAGGCTGTGTGTCTTTTCAGCGGCCATTATGGTACATCCCTGGCATGTTGAGATGATTTAGGATTTGTTTTCTAAGAGCTCTTCTATTCAATTCAAGTAAACCTTGGTGACATGAAGAAGATCCAACGTTCAACTAAGATGCTAAAGCAACTTCTAAAGCAATTTATCAAAGAATCAAGTACTTAACAAATCAAAGTATTTTTTCTTTTAAATAAAGTTAAATAAATACTATGTTGTGACTAGTACCCTACATGTGAAAGAACATGTGAACTGAAAGAATTAGTAAAAAATATAATGTCTTTTTGTTTCTTTGTTTATTAATACATTGATTTTCTAACTTTCCTTGGTCAGGAAAGTGACTTTGGGTAACAATCATATTGTTATTTCCACAGTACAGGTCTCTAGAAAATACACAAACTTTATAAAGAGAACTTGTTCTGTTTGGAAGGAGAGCTTTAATCAAATTTGTAACATTAAATACAATTTTGAGTTTTTAAGAATCAGGATTAATTATTATGAAGATATTATAAAGCTAGATTTTACCCAGATGATGTTTAAATTGTAATGTTATCTTTAGATTCTAAAGCTTATCTGAATATCATTTCTATTTCTCTGAAAATCACTCACATTTCTACCTAAAAATCTTATTTCTTTTCATATACATTTCATAAATTTGGGTTGTCCCACATAAAGCTTTCAGTTTACCTTTCAATAGCCAATAGTTCTCTTAGTGATTACAAATATTGCGAACTCAATTTTGTTTTTGTTAAACAACTGTGTACAGGTTCCAATTTTATGCTTCATTCCAAACATGGACTTAGTTATGGTTCTGAGCCCTGTTGTACACTAGAATCATCTGGGAACTTTACTCATCACATCCAGATCACATGCCAAAGATTCTGTAATTATAATTGTTCTGCAGTAAAATCTGAGCATCAGTACTAATTGAACTTGTTCAAATGATATTACATTGCATCGAAGACTAAGAAACACTGGTTAAGAAACCCACATCTAAGAGGCCCTTTTCCCCCCCAGGATAATAATTACCAAATTAGAAATATTCTTGTCTGGAAAAAAATTCAAAATTATGTCACTAAATTGTGTAAGCCTTAACAAGTACACAAGTAACATGAAGCACATCATTGTAAGTAGATAACTACTCACTTATTCTAAAATTTTCAACATGTATAACAACTCTTGGTAGATTCAGATGCATTGGTTTAGACCTCACATGCAGAGACCAATCACAGCTAGCTCTGAACTAAACTGTGAGACGGACAAAATGAGTCTTTTAGTGCCCCACTCTTCCCTTTCTTCAAGCTACATTTACTACATTGCCTCTGAATTTTCAATACTTGGCTTACCACTCAGACTTCTCTATGGAGCTAAGGTCACAAAAAAAAATTACCAGAAAAACAAAACAAAACAAAAAACACAAATGACTTTGTTTGAAGTCATTATGTTGTTGTTTAAGCACTTCTAATAACATAATAACAATAACCTTGCAAACAAATAGGGGTGCAGTAAACAAAACCATATTAGCAGATAAAGTATTTGTGCTTACTTTTAAATGTGGACACATCTCCCTTGTGGTACCACATCCATATGCTTCCATGAAGGCATAATTTGGCTGCAAAAAAAAAAAAAAAAAAAAAAAAAAAAAAAAAATTTTTTAGTTTTTACATAAGGCAATAAAATGTGGTGTTTGAAATTTGGCTGTGCCACTTTATGACTCTGCAAAAGGTATTTAACCTTTCCAAGCCTCAGTTGTACAATGGGAAATAATAAACTTAAATATTAGATAAAGGCAAGCAATATAAATAGCATATGGGAAGCTTTGAGAAATACTAGCTGTTATGAGGGGAAAAAAATTACTATTTGTAGCTTCCCTATTTCCTTAAGAAAGCATTCTTTTATCTCATGATTATGTTTAAAGGTGTTTTATATGCTTCTCTTTTTTTCCCCCAAAGCACTTTTACCCATATAATTTTGTATTCTACTTGGAGAAGGCAATCATTGGAAACTCAATAGCATTGTCCTTAAAGCATAATCATGCTGTCCTCTATAGTACTTATTGATCAAAAATAAGACATGTGGGTAAGTTTTAGGGTAATTTTTATCAAAGAATCACTTAGAAAACTCCTTAAAACATAAGTTCTTTTCCTGCCCACAACTCAGCTGAAGAAGTTCTCATGGAAACAGAAGCTTTAGAAAGACACTTTACACGATGTACGAAAGATTGCTTATATTCAGGATTGTCCATAGACAAACTGAGTTATCTTACAATATGAAGGGTTTCCTGTTTCTGGAGGGGTCCAAGTGTGAGCAGAATGGCTATGGTGCAGCAACTGGGGAATGTCTTTAAATATAGGAAGGGTGGCTGAGCTGAGCTGAACTAGGGTTAAGACCCCTTTCAATGCAGAGATTCAATTCCAAACAAACTTTTATTAAGACCAACTTTGGATTAGGAATTTCCAGAAATATTACACATTATTTCATTTAACTAGTTTGCAAGAGAGGTTTGATCTGAGAGAAATAAATTCACAGAGGCTATTTTTTTTTTTATACAAGATAGTATCCCCCTCTCAGCTTCTCACTCCAAATAAAGTAGGGTTTCTATCACTCCATACCACCTCTACTTGGAATAAAAGCACTTCCTTCTCTTGGATTTTCTGTTTCTCATTAATAATCTCATCCACTGAGACTCAATGGCACCTGTTGTTATCTAGCAATTCTTAGAAATACGATTACATCAGTGCTGTCCCTTCCTTGGCCCCATTTTAATTTTTTAAATATTTTTATTGGTTTTAGAGAGGAAGGGAAAGGGAGAGACAGATAGAAACATCAGTAGTGAGAGGGAATCACTGATCCGCTGCCTCTTTCATGTCCCACACTGGGGATCAAGCCCACAACCCAGTCATGTGCCCTGACCGGAATTAAGCTGGTGACCTCTTGGTTCCTAGATCGAGGTTCAACCACTGAGCCACACCAGCTGAGCCCTGAGCCCCATTATTAATCAGTGGTAATAGCCTATTGATTTCACTTCTAAAATTGTTCTTTCACATTTTTTTTTCTTTTTGCCTTCTTAATTACGTGACTCCAGACCAAGTACTATTCACTAATGCAAATGCCTCTTCCCCAGCTAATCCATTTTATTCATAACCACCAAATTAACCTCCATAATAAAAAATTATGTTACTTCTTTGATTAAATATATTAAATATATCCCCATTCCTTACCAAAAACAAACAAGCTCTAGACTGACATTTTAAGCTTAAATGAGGATTCAAGAATTTCATGTAATTATAATTGCTCTGCAGTAAAATCTGAGCATCTTGAACTTCTTCAAATGACATTATATTGCATCTAAGACTAAGAAACACTGGTTAAAAAACCCGGGTTTATTTCACACTAAGCCTTTTCACCTACCATGATTTCCAACCAAAATGAAACAGTAATTTTTCCATAAACACAGCTCTCATTTTCAGACCTCCTTTTGATTCCTTAGGTTGATGCCCACCTGTCTGGTTACATGTCCCAGACACCTGGGAGTTGAAAAATCTGTTGTATCAGGAAGCAGAAGCAAGGCAGAGTGGGGGGTAGGGGGAGGCAAAGTTTTGAAAAGAAAGGTCACCAAACGTTTAGAGGGAATATTATCCATCAGAACGGGTAAAAAATAGCTTAGATTAAAAAGCTTCTGCTGGTATACACATTTTCAAAATGGCCTTTGGAATTCTATACACTATCCTGGAATCCTGGAGTATAGGACTAAGGCTAGAAGACTAGACCAGTGATATCTATGAACTTTCTGCAGGGTTGGAATGTTCTGTATCTGCACTGCCCAATGGGGTAGACACTAAGGACAGGTGGCTATCGATTACTTGACATAGTTCAATTAAGTAATCCAATTTATTTTGTTTCCATTTAAATTAGGGTTAAAATTGCTATATATGACTACCGTACTGGACAGAAAGGCTCTGCCTTAAAAAGTGGCGCTAGTCCACGTGCTGACATTTAGGGACGCCTTTGTTGACAAAGAAACTCTGCAGTTAATCCCAAACAAGCACTTTGGAATAGGACTAAGGAAAAATCATGCTAACATTTTAGCAGAATTATTTTTATTCTCTTGCGACCGGACAATGGAATGGTATCTTCTGAAAAATAACTCTTTTTGAATTCAAGCCTTTAATTAATGAAATAACCTTCAAGCTAAACAATGTAAACCTCTAAAATTTCTTAAAGACCAGTACAGTCCTATCTTCTTGTCATGTCCATGACAGGGTTGAGAAAAACACTTCCCCAAAATATGGTGCCTTGGCATATTAACTATTTTAAGCTGAAGGGACTGGGAAATGGCAAGTGCAGGAAGGACACTCTTACCTTCCCTCTCCTCCCCTGAAGCAGGTCAAAAGACCCTCATGTGAGAAGTGCCTGCCCTGCCCTAACTGAGGGGAAAGTGGGGGGGGGGGGGGGGCAGAGGCTGGGTGGATGGGGGGATGAAGGAGCAGGGAAAGTAGGGCTATCTGTAATACTGTCCTCAATTAAAAAAAAAAAAAAAGTACCTGTGCTATACTTGGAAGAAAGAAGCATTCCTATCTCCAAGACAGAGAGACACCAAGACAGGCCTACACAAACAGGCTTTGCTAACATTTCCCCAGTTTATTACCCTTAGCACACACCCTTTCATCCCACCACATTTTCCCGTGACTTTCTACTCTTTATCAAAGCTTTCCCTGTTATTTTATACTCCTTATTTTTTTCCACTTTTCATCTTTTATATTATAAAAAAACACCGAGACTTAATCATGTTTTTGATATTTATTTCATCATTAGAGGCCCGGTGCACAAAATTTGTGCATGGGTAGGGTTTACCCTTCTAGCCAATGAAATCTGTTCTCATGTTAGAGATCACTGTCACTACATTATCCTGACTTCACTGCTTAGCCAACCCATTTTTCCCTTGTCGGGACCCCTTCCCCCAGTGATTTGCAGGGAACAGCCAGTGGTTTCCTGGGAAATATAAAATTATAGCCTCCTCATGATGCTGCCCAGATGACCATGCTTGTAATGTGTGGCCTCCCCTTCGCTCCTTTCCTATTATTAATATTTGCTAGCTAGTTATGATGGTAACAGTCAGGACAGAAGATCCCAATTGAGGTAAAAAGAGCCTTGGAGCTTCCAGTAAGCCTGACCAGAAGGAAGGTACCGTATTTTTCGGACCATAAGACGCACTGGACCATAAGACGCACCACTTTTTAGAGAAGGGAAATGAAGAAAAAAAGATTCTGAAACAAATAGTGTCCTAAAATATTTTATGTGCATTAAAACCCAACATCACAGTCATAAACACATGTAATCAACCCTGTAAAGTAAACAGCAGCATTTAGAACCATTTTAGAGCCGGGCAAGCACACAGAGACCACACAGAGCCGGGCAAGTAAAAAAAACTTTTTTTTTACAGTATATGTGTAGGCTATATTTGGACAATAAGACGCAGGGACTTTTTCCCCCCAATTCTGGGGGAAAAAACGTGCGTCTTATGGTCCGAAAAATACGGTAGATTCCATGGCCCATTGTAGTAAGCCAGGGGATGTGGGTTTGTGTGTGTGAAGTTGTCACTTTAATTTTAAACTGCACTGCTCCCTGACTATTTTCTGCACTCTAAGCAGGGATTTTCTAGCATGTGCAGAGGTACCCATACTCTACACACAAAGAAGTGTTTCCACCTCTCTCCTAAGAGTGGTAGAGCCACAGCGGGCCCACTGTGCCGGTCTCCCCAGGACCACCATTATTCATGGGCAGGCTGCTGGGAGCCACTTCCACAATCTGCCTCCAGCTGGGTTGGCATAACAGAGAGTCAAATTGGCTGCAACAGGCACCAACCCTAAATTTATTGTAAAAGCCACCATTTCTATTTCATTTGGCTAGTAAACAATCGCACACTATCAGGGTAGCTAATTATAAATAACAGTCCAGCCTCTTTTAATTGAAATCTACATTTATTTAGATCCTTTTCATGAGACTAGAATTAAGAAACAAAAAAGCATTAGGAATGAATAGAAATGGACCACATTATTGACGTAAAAAATAAATAAATAAAAGCTCAAAAGCTAAGCACCAAAGTGCCTCTAAAAAGTAATACTTTCCACCTTAGCAGAAATTTTCCTTTCCTGTTCTCAAACTGCATTGTTAATGTTAAAACTTCTATCATTTCTCATCTGAAGCGGGTGTTACCAATGTTATTTTGACATTAACATCTCCCTGCAGAAGTATGGATACCTGATAGTCGGTAGGGATGTTTTTAAGCAAATGAAGAAATTCATGAAACACCAGTATTTCATCAAAAATATTTTATCAATTGTTGATTAGGTATAAATAACTGAGTTAAATGCTGTAGGGCAACAATTTTGGAAATTTTGATTGTAAGAAACAGTAAGAATTTTATATTATGGCACAAATATATGACACAAATATATTTGTGACTCAATATTTTATGAAGTAATATTTAACCTTAAAATATCTGATATATCCTGATATTTTCCACCTATTCAGATTTAGCATTTATTGTAATGACCTATTTAATAAAAAATAAAACCACTGGATTAATGTTAAAAACAACTGATGAATTAAAATCTGCAGTTTTAAAACAAGAATGAAAAAGATAACAAGACAAATAATATTCCTGCCCTTAAGGACATTTTGGCCAAACAGCAAAGATAAAATAAACAGAAAATTTAGGAGGTAATAACAATAAGAAGAAATGGATGAAAGAAACAGCCTGAGAATTTCGTTTAGAAAGAGATAGTAATAAAAGACAGACTATCATCATGAAAGTTGAAAAACTACCTAACAATCAATGGAGAAGCTGATATTAGTTTTGGAACTTGAAAGCTGGTGGGATTTTTGAGAGGCAAATGCACATAAGAGAAGAAAGGACATTCCAGATGGAGTTGGCAGTGTGGGCCAAGGTACAAAGAGGAATAGGGAAAGGAGAGGTGGGTTAAGAAAACATGAAAGCAGAGTCAAGGCCAGTTCAGCATTCTTTCTTTTTTAATTTAAATTCTTCATTGTTTAATGTATTATATAAGTCTTCTTTTTCCCCTATTGACCTCATCCCCCACCCCTTCTGTGTCCACTGGTTATACTCATACACATGCATACAAGTCCTTTGGTTGATCTCTTACCCCTTTACCCCACCCCCTTCCCCACCTTCCCTCATAGGTTGGACAGTCTATTGGATGCTTCTATGACTCTGGTTCTATTTTTGTTCATCAGTTTATACTATTCATTATATTCCACAAATGAGTGAGATCACATGATATTTATCTTTCTCTAACTGCATGGTGTACTTACAGAACCATCTGACCATTTCCTACCTTTCATTTATGCCTGTGGTATCACACCATTACACAGATCTCTTCTGCCTGGCAGATTTCATTTTCATATAATTATCAGCATCATTTTTGCCAGTCTTGAGCTCAATCTCAGATGAAGGTAACACACTCTCCCTCCTGTCTGCTATTTTCCTATTTTACTTTTTTCTGTCGTGGTGGATTTTATTAACACAAAAGGCAGGAAACAAAATTGCTATTAATTCTTTTTAGCTCATTTCACCATTACATACAGCCAACATGAGCCTCCAATTTCTAAAGGCTACAGCTGTTACAGTTAGCCATGTTCCCCTAGCACTAAAGAAAAGGGAACCTTACTTTTCAGCATGATTTATGTTCGGGGGGGATGAATATCTACTTTTCTACTTTTATAAATCTGTTGTATAATTTTTCTCTCATTTTAAAACAAATATTTTTATCCTTTTTACTTAAGATAGTTGTATTTGCTTATAAAATGGGTCACTTAGTATCAGAACACCCTCACATATATGCCTAATAATCCCCTTTAAGTAATTTGGCCATTGTTAATGGCTTTTTTTTTTTAAACCAGTCATACACTTAGAATCAAAATTAGCATCTAAATGAGGATGTTTTAAAAAGGATGCCTAGGGGTTGCTGGCTTCACCTTTTTATAGTTTGCCATGTTAAATTATGTAAAATAGAAATGGTATTTTAATATTTAATGAGCTAATGCAGAACCTATTGAGACTGCCTCCTATCCCCACCTTTTCCCTTCACAGCCCACCACATTCTTTTGAAGGTATGAGAAAAATGGCCATGAATTTAAAGCATGTGTCAGAATGAAGAGGGCACTTCCCTTCTCAACAACTACCCCATATCCAAATCAAGGTATTACTAGGGGTGAAAATGCTAGGTGTTAAAAATCTTGCTTTAAAATCAAACATTTTACCTGACATGGTCCTGCACAATGAAGTTAATTAATAGAATTCTTTTGGAGAAATGTATCATGGTTTAAAGGTAATAGAGTGCCAATTCAATTAGCAAAAATATATCATTTGTTAAATGAAGAAATGATGACACAAGCAGAACAAAAATTAAATATTTACTTTAAAATATTCAAAAACATCAAAAAAAAATCTGGTTAGAAAAGATATAAATATTGTGATGAAAGGTGTAACCAAGCCAGGGGTTGTAATTAGAAATCAGTGCATTTTAGCTGGACTTGACAAACATTTCCAGAAAATTAGATCTATTGCCTGGCTGTTTGAGAAAGAGAAGCTCCATGATTGAAGTATTTAGAAATAGATGACACCAAATGATAAGGACTGTGGTATAGAAGGGATTAGATGAACTTGTAAATTGGTTCTTTCTATAATTCAGAAGACTGTTTTATAGAGTAAAATATCAAGGTCAAAGAATTTCTATGTGAGATTTAATAAAGATGACAATGATGATGATTTCTGCTTAAATAGCAATGCAATCTTAAGTGGAAAGAACCTAGGGGAAAATACATATACTCAATAGCTAAGATTTGGAAACAGCCTAAGTGCCCATCAGCAGATGAGTGGATTAAAAAACTGTGGTACATCTATGCAATGGAATATTATGCTGCTGAAAAAAGGAAGGATCTCCTACCATTTGCAACAGCACGGATGGAGCTAGAGAACATTATGCTAAGTGAAATAAGTCAGTCAGAGAAAGATAAATATCACATGACCTCAGTCATTTGTGGATTAAAATGAACACATAAACTGATGAATAAAAACAGATCCAGAGACAGAGAAGCATCGATTGGATGCTCAAACCTCAGAGGGAAGGTAAGGGAGGGTGAGGGGAAGGGGAACCAAAGGACTTGTATGCATGCATGTAAGCATAACCAATGGACACAAGACACTGGGAGGTGGGTAAGGAGACATATATACTACTATTTGTAATACTTTAAACAATAAAAAAGGGGATAAAGAAAAATAATAAATGTCTCAGCAAGTGTACTGGACAAAACCTATGGATTTGAAGTCAGAGGAGACCTGGGTACCTGTGACAATCTTTCTAAGTCTCAGTTTCTTCACCTATAAATGTGAGTAATAATAGAATGCTATAAAATGTGTTTTGAAAACTGACATAAGTAAAGTGCTTTGCAAATTACTGTTTGAGAAATCTTACCTATCATCATCATCCTCACCTTCATTCTATTATCCTCATTGCTGAATAATCTGAAATAATTTTTAGAACTGGGAGAATATTTCCTAAAGGAAAAATAATTGAGAAAGTAAAAAGCAGAGAGTGGTGAACTATTTTGGCAAGAAGAGAGTACCGTAAATTATAAGATGCAAACACTCAAATACTTGAGATACTACAGAGCCTAATAATAGTAGCTATAAATTATTAGCCCCTAGCACTATGAAAACAGCTTTATAGATATTATATCATTTTACCTTGCAACAATTCTAGGAGGCTTCTAATTTACAAATAAAAAGACTGAAGCTCATAAAGATGAATTAATTATTAGGAGCACTTATAATATCAAGTTAGGCCAGGTTAAATTTGCACTGAGAAAGCTTTCCCAAGAAGGTAGTTGTATGAACCTTGGATGTAATATTCAGGAAAACTGAGCTCTGATTCTGAGCCTGCCGCCAGCAGCTGCATGGATCTAAAATAATCATGTAACTTTTCTGAGATTTCATTTTTATACTTGTCACATCAAAATAATACCACACTCTGACGGGGGAGGAGAGTGCAAAACTCTGACTGCTTGACACACCCACAGGCCCCTCCTGCACAAGGAGCTGGAAACAAATTCTTTATTCTGGGGTCTCTGTGTGAGGGATTCATTCCTGACATGAAATCAACACAACTAGGCTCATCCAACAGTCATGGACACAGAGAAACACACAGGTAATAAGACCGACTAAATTCAAAAGAAACAGAGAGAGAAGGCAATAAACAAAACCAACAAATGGTTAGAAATCATGAGTCAGCAGGAAGCATGAAGTTCAAATTAGAAAAGTGTAAATCCAGTGGCAGGGGGACACTGAGACAAGTGTGAGTAGATGTCTCCCCTCCCCGTCACAACCATCACAAAGGAAAATGACCCTGCTTTAAATGTACAGTGAAAAGTACATTAAATCAACCACGTACATGTTGAAATCTAAGTTTCCTTGTCTTCTGCCTATAAGATCATGAGAATGGTTTTCCTATTCATTTCCCTATCGATCCCTACCACCCCATTAGCTGAAGTGACCTGATCATGTTTCTGTGAATTGAAACCAAAAAGTCTGATAAGCAGCCCTAAGAGCCTCAAATGAAGATAAATTTAAATATGAAAATTAAAATATGGAAACTATAAAAAATAGGGTATTTTTATTGCAGAGAGATATATAACAGCTCTATGTATCTTAAAGAGACCAAATTTCAATAAAGATAAAGAATTACTAGAAATAAATAGGAAAAAATGAATTATACTGTTTATATTTTAAAAAAGGTGAAATAAAATATATAACAAAGATATTTATTAAGGCTCTGGTTTTCTTTATAGTTTTAATGAGGACAGCTGCCAGGATATGTTCTCCTTCTCAAAAAAAAAAAAAAAAAAAAAAAAAAAAAATTAGCCAGAACAGTTTTCCATTAAAATATCTCAATTTCTCCATAATGTTCCTTGAGAAATGATTGAAGCTCCTTCACTTGGAATACAGGTCTGGAAAACATCATTAAAAAATGCTGGAGGGAACTAGCCTGTACTACACTGGGGATGGAAGAGTTGAATGGAAGTCCTTTCATCTTTATTTCAGACTCTTCTATAATATATTTCCTTTCTGAGAAAGAATTTATCTCCATCCAACAACACGCTGGGAAAATGGCAATACCAAAATATCATAATGCAATAATCTATGAAATTAAATTATTTCATGGATCAATAGGAATGTGCAAAATGTAAAAAAGTGTGAAATGTAATAATGTGTCTGACATTATAATTTCCAATAGCTTACTTATTCTTCAAGGGCTTTATACATTGATGCTCATTTGATTTCCCTGAACAAAGAAATGTTTCCTGGTCTGCTTTGGTTCCTCATTCCTTAGACAAATATATGTAGAGAGTTCATTCTGTGTAAGGAATTGTGTTAAGTGCTATAAGGAGAAAGAGGAAAAATAGCTTCTCTCTCTTTTAGGAATCTACATTTTAATCCAGTCAGGGAGGCTGAGTGTTACAGCAGAGAGAGGACGCTGGGAACACACACATGGGTTCAGATTCCATCTCTGTCCCTTGCCAGCTGGGTCACTGGCTCTTTACATGTTAAATCAGGATAAAAGTGCCTTTCTGAGGTAACTGTTATGAGAATGGGGACATAGGCATATAAAGTGCCTATGGAAATATTGCTATTCAGTGAAATCAGTGTGACTTTCCTTACTCCGTAAAGAAGCAAAACACTCTCATCAGGGCAATATTCGCTGAATATATAAACCAATTATAAGAGAATAATGTGGGAGCTTCTCTATCTCTTTGTTAACATAGTGCCTGTGAACTAGGAGAATGAGATTAGCAGAAATATCTGGGAAGCTTCTTATCAACTCCCTCCCCTGCCCCGAGCCATCCCAACTACCCTCAATTTCTACCAACTTCCTGCAACACACATACTTCTTAAAATGTATCAGAATCAGGTGGAGAGTAGGCCAAGAAAATAGGGAAACGCTGAGTTCTGTCGTTCAACCTCTCTAAGTTTTAGTTTAGGGAAAATACCAGGATTGCAAAGGAAAATACCATGATTGCAAAGTTAACTAACATTGTGAGTGCCTTATGTTAAGTAGGCCTAGTATGTGCTCTAATTGACTGAATAAACTGAGAAGTCAGCAAAGCCATAACTATATTATAGTATTCTGTAGTACAGGCTAGTGAGAATTAAAATAATTTCTGTAAAACACCTCAGTATTGCAGGCCCTGGATATTTAGTAGCAATAGTCAGTAGTAGGGGGGAGGGGCCATCTCATAGGAAACAGTATGGAATGGAGTAAGATTCTGATAGGTCAGAGAGCAGAACAAGCTAACTTAAGAGAGCGTGATTGCAGGATGGTGGTGTGTTGGAGAACTGAGGATAAGCTAGTTTGGCTGGTGAGCTATATGACCAGCGAGTGGCCAATGTTGCTGCAAGGTGGATTGTGGCCGATTTGTGACAGTCCCCACAGATGCTGTTGAGGAGCTTTTATGATGTCCATGATGCAAGGAGAAGCAAGTGAAGGAAGCAGAACAAAAGAAAGAGTGACATGCTCAGAACTTCACATTCAGAGGATTAAATTTGGTATTTCTGTTTAGGATCTGAAGGAGCCCTGTAAGAGTCTGAGCAACAGCCACGAGTGCTGGTAGCAAGAGTCTTTAAATAATGGTTCAGGCTTTAAATAATGGCAGATCAAGAGACATTTCGGAAAGAGAATCAACAGAGCTTAATAAAATGGTGAGCTAAGGAAAGAAGAGAATGCTGTAGAATTCATTCAAAGTTTGATAATTATGAGAATAACTATGCAGCTTACAAAAGCAGAGATGTCAACAGAGAAACTGTTGGAAAGAGAATATTCGTTTAACAAAAAAGCATTAAGCATTATAATTGAGTTTCTGAAGTTGCTGTATTTGAGATATCAGGAAGGTATCCAGGAAAAAATCAGATAGTGGGGCCAAAGATACTTTTTAATAATCATTCCACCAGGAACAAAGAAAGACCTCTTCAAGAAGGCTTAAGGATAGAGACTCAGAGTACATTCATCTTTCAGGTGCAAGGAAGGAAGATAAGTTTGTCTATTTTACTAAAATAAAATTATTCCAGTACCATACTTAGTTAAGATGATGCCTTGAATTTTATTTAAATGTCTACTTATGTCATGAAGTTTCTAGTACAGGAGACTTAAAAAAACTACTGGTTAATTCTATTTTTAATAAAATTTTATATTAATTTCCTAAAACTTATTTTTTTTTTTCAGAAACCTTCTTTAATTTATATGGGAATGAGTCCCCAAATGGTCCTAGACAAGTTTTCTAGTTTACATAGCTCCAGGAATCCTGCATTAATTCTGTTTATGTTTTGGCTTCTTTTTGCCACCCACATTGGTTATTGGAAGAGGAATCATTCATAACAATTAAAACTCAGCTTGCAATGGCATTATACATCTTGCCCACACAATCTGTCATAAAGCCAGTCTTCTTTTATCCATTAGAATTTTGACTTCAATATTAAATTTAACATTCAGTTAACAAAAATTGCCTTACACAGAATCAAATGTAAATGATGCATACTACTCCCAACTTTTAAGTAAGTTATGACGGCAGGTACTCCGTGGTATATTGGAAATCATGTCTGGTGATAACTCAGTCCAACTTCTCCAGATATTTTATCCCAGGGTTAAGCTGAAAAAAGAGTGCTTAAGGAATTGTGAAGATGAAGGTTGCATTGATGAAACTGGCGTGTAATTTGAATTCATTAAATAAATATCAGTTAAGCCCTAGAGTGACAGTGCTGTGCAATATTTCTGCTTTCCCAGAGCTTTCTGAGTCAAAGGAATACTGACATACCAAAACTCAAGTATAGTGAAGATGTTTGCTTATGATGGGAGAAGACAAAGGTGTTAGGGGCCTGCCCTGCGGCAGCTCCTTAGCTTAGAAGTATTCCTAAAGGTTTCCTGTAGCAAAGTGAGCTTGCAACGGAGGCTAAAAGAATGACTAAGAGTTGTTCAGAGGAGAGAGGAGAAGGGAAGTATTTGGCGTCCCTCTGACAGTTTCATCATCACTGATTTGAGAATGCAGAACTAATGGTCTGTAAAACTTTTCTAGATATGAAACCCAACGCTTGCTTTTAATAGGCTCTTCTCTGTACCCAAATGCTCTTCCCTCTCAAACACTTCTTCCCCTGGACTGCCCGGTAATTCCTATCTGACCTTAAAGGTTCTACTCAAGGCATCTTGAGCTTCTTGAATCTTCATGAATTCCTTCAATTATCACAGGTGAAGCTGGTCTTCCCTCCCTAGGGTCACCTTTCCTTCATCCATTTCTTCCACTAGATGGTGAGCTCACAGGGGGAAATCCTGAAGCCATATTTATAGGATGCCCCTGGAATCTGTTACCATCTGGCATACATTGGGGTCTCAGTAAATCTTGGATGAGTAAATGCATGGTTTTAAGAACTCTCAAAAAAGGTTTCCCCAGGGGAAAAAATAGGGTACTTTAAACCCTTTTCTACACTCCTATATGCCCAAAGAACTCAGTGAAAGGAAATAATAATATTCTTTTGACAACTGATAATTCTATCAAGAGTTTTTCAATCTTATGGCAAAATTTAGATTTAGATAAGAATCCACTGAAACTTTGGTAATTCAAATCTTTATCAGACCCTACAGTGGTCACTTTTTTAGGATTATTGTGCTTAAAAGTATAATTATCTATTTGGGATAAATTACTTTTCTTATCTTCATATTGCAACTTCATTTTTTATCATGAAACTACCTTATTCACAGTGCTTTTAAAATTAAACATGCTGATATAAGAACAATCAATCATTAATTAAACAGACAGGAAAAACTGATTTATAGGGTATATAGCTAACAACAAACATTTAATTGTGATGTGAAATCATACATTTTGATAGTGAAAGTAATTTGCCAAAGTTTTATGTGATTAATGAAGGATTAAAACTTGGATTATTGAATTTACCTGTGACAATTAAAAATGTTATCTCTCCTAAAATGAATGTTGAGAGTTTTATGAACTGAATTAGCAGGTAATTTTTATTAAGCTGATTTAATATTTTGATTTTCCATTCAGGCCCATGATCTGCCTAGTATGGTTTCTGAAATTCCTTTATCAACAACAGGCAGGTTTTACTATCTGCAGGAGTCCTTCAATTACCTTGTCAAACTAGCTTTCCCATAAAGGCCAATGAAAAAAAATACAATTCCAAAGGAAATCAGAACCACCCAGTTTTAGTTTATTTAGAGGCTCTTGAGTGTTCAGTGATGTGAAAAGTGACATATATTTGTGAATTACGGAACTTTACTCCAGGAGTGCACTTCATTATCTAATACATAGTTCAGGAGATGATTCCCTATGTTGAAAATTCAATCCAACTTCAGTGTTCAAATATATTTATTCCCTGCTTCCAGAAATATGCAAAACATTATAAACAAAGATGAAAAACTTTGAGGCTCAGTACTGGAGAGAGTCAGCACACAAGAAGGAGGTCCACTCTGATGGTTGTTCTAGAATGATTTAAGATTCATCGGACACAAATACGGGAGTGCCTTTTACTTTAGCACCTCAGTGAACCCAAGGCATTGTGTTTTAGAGGGACATTGAATTCTGAACCAGGCCTTTTTCCATCACAATAAGTATCTCAGGAAGTATAACCCTCTTTCACCACCCTAGGAGCAAAGAAAGGATTGTTCTAAGTTAAACAGGTAGTTCAGTAGGAAAACATTGGTGTTAAGGACTCCTGGAATTTGTGTTGAGTATTCACCTGTTGCTTCTGTGACTGTTGTTAAGATAATCCCTGAGAAATAATAATGTTTACTGTAAATAAAAGTCACTCCTGAGATTCCCAGCACCTTCTGCCTCAATGGATTCTGGGAGGCCACATTTGTGAGGCAAAGGAAGCCCTCTTTTTCCTTATGTATTAAATGGGCATCTAATTGTTCTCCGCTTGGATGAAGACAGAAAATCCCATTGGAGTACACTTTGAAAGATCACTCTCAATTACACACAGTACAATGGTGACTCTGGAGATGGAGATAGAAAAAGCGATCCTCTTTGCAATGTAACTGGAATCAAGTCTCTCCTCAGCTTAGAACCACCCACTACCTGGCAGTTCCTCAGGTTCTCTCAGAGGAGAGCCAAGTTCTGAAGACAACAAACAGGCACTGTGGGTGGCTGCTACCTCTCTCACTTCCCCCAACATTTTCCAGCTCCTTTTGGTTCCTTTCTCCTCCACATACACAGCAACTACACTCCTGCCCCAGGCTTGTGCACCTGCTTTCTTTCCTCTGCTTGGAGTGCTTTCTCCTCAGGTGGCCACGTGGCTGGCTAGTGCCACCCCTTCTTTCAAGTCTTTATTCAGAAGTTACCTTTGTAGAGAGTCCTCCTCTGGCTACCCTTTGTAATATTAATATTTAACCCTTTGCCTTGACTCTTCATATACTTTTCCTTCCATTTTTCTTCTCCTTAGCACTTTTCACTACCTAGCAAATTGTACATTTCATTTATCTTGTCTACCTTCTTTCCTAGAAAAACATAAGTTTAAAGTAAACAACAATATTTATTGTTGTTTACTCCCACGTCTCTAGTACCTACAATGGTTGGCTCAGCACATATCATACATTGGTATGTCATAGTTAGGTCATCCTTCCTAAGTAGAAAGTGAACCAAGTCTTCTAAGAAGCCTACGGAATCTTTGTGACAAGAGATTGAGGCAAACCCTTCCAATAGGAGCTACAAAGCAGGGAACACCAAGACCCTTGTTTACTGAACAACTTGACTTGGGGTTTGGCAAATTGCAAGAAGATTCTGGTTCTGCCTTCAGTTCTCCAATTTCAAAGAGCACCTTCTACTGCAGGGCTTGTGGGTGGCTAGTCCATCCTTCTGAAAAGGTGTTTCCTACCCCAGGAACTCAGCTCAGGTGTGGTCCCCAGGGGAACTTTTTCATAGCACAGTACCTCTTCCCTTTGCAGTGCTTTTCACTTATAACAATTCGTGTATCTGGAATTATTTGATTAAACTCTCTTCTTTATAGACTAAACTCCAGGAAGGCAGAGACTGAAGGCAGTTCTTATTTACCCTTATTTATCTGCCCAGCGTGGATCTCAAGGCACAGCACTGAGAGCAGCTCAGCAAATCTTTGCTGGAAGTATTTTAAGTTGAGGAGGCTATTTTACTCTGAATAAGAAAGTGAGAAATTGTTGTATCACTTAGCTGACAATCAGTATATCAGGAATGAGAATCAGTGATGGGAAGAAGAGAAAGGAGTGAGTAAAGTGATTAAAATCTGGGTACTAAGTGATGGCATCCTTTCAAAAAAAAAACTTGAATTTAACTCATAAAACTTACGAACACTTGGTCTGAGAAAAATTTGGTCATGAAATCTAAATAGGTAATAGTCCAGGAGCATAAGACACTCCTCTTCACCCACGAGCCTCCTGAAGTCTTTAGACAGGATTTACATTTCCACCCATGGTAAAAATGGGAGTGGATTGTGGAACAAGGTAATTTCAGTTCAACTCTGAGGAAAAAGGGACCAGGTGAAATCTGGGTTATATATCTCTCAAGCCTTCCTAATTCAGATTCTACCATATGTCTTCTAGATCATGACCATATGTCTCTCAAACACCAGCATCTGCCCTTTCTAGTGTATCCTCCTTCCTGTGTGGAGAATGAATACAACCCAGGTCCCAAATGGTATCAGAGCTCTTTATCATTGAGCTCTTTCCTAACTCTCTAGACTCATGTCTTAAATCCCTTTAATGTGCAGGGATTCAGAGTGCAACAGCAGCCCTTTCTCTGCAATAGCTCTATTTCTTTGGTTCTCCATGGAGACTCAGATACTATGCAGTACTTCTGAGGATCTCTAGGGTAATGTTATTTTGTCCACAGGATCATCCACATTTCATTAATGTAAGAGTACTTGGAACTCCTTGCAAAGATTATATAAAGACCTTATACAGAGTTCCTCTCACTGACAGATCAAATGGGTGCATTAAAAAAAAGAGACATCAGACTCTATAGACATCTTTCTCTATGATGACACCTCAGTCATCTAAAAAGTATCCAGCATCATGCTGGACACTTTGGTACTCAGTAAATGTTGGTTGCATTAAAGAATTTGTAAGTCTTATTGTGATATGGATATGTACATATTGAATTATCATGAGTATGGAAATGTATCTGATTTCATATCAGGCAAGGGTTTCTGGATAGTATTCCAAAGGAGACCTTTTACACCATAGTTGACTGTAGTTAGAAATCCCAGCAAGTTATCTACTTGAACAACATGAGAAGGGGGGAAAAAAAGCAATACATAAATTCCTTTTTAATTAATATTCACAAAGAATACAAAATGCTCCAGATTATTTAAAGGCATTTTCGTACATATTGTTTTATTTAATTCTCATGACTCTATTATATTTTCATCATCTCCATTTTTATCAATGAAGAGGTTAAAGTAATTAAAAGCTTTCCCTATTTTCTATACTTTCATTAGCACTTCCTGCATATTCTGTCAAAACTTCTCCCAGAGCACTGCAGTCATGTCATCATCAACATCAACACTTCCTTCTCACCATCATGAGACAAGCACTTACTATGAGTTAGGTATATAATCTCCACAATAGCCCTTTCAGGTAGATACTTTTATTTTTATGTGAATAGATAATAAAACATATTTGAGAGAGTTTCTAAGACTTTCCCACATTCACAAACCTAGGAGAGGTGAAGGCAATTATTGATCTTAAGTCCTTGCCTCCAAAGACCACGCTTTTCAACACTGGGCCACAGTACCTGTTGTTGATTTCCTTCTCTGCCTGCTTTACTGAAGTATGAGTTGATTGAAGGCATTAAGACTATATCACCCAATTTAAGAACTATATGACAGTTGCTTAATATGTGTCGAGGGAATGATAAGAAACCTACTTCCAAGCTTACCTTCTTTGTTAATTTGCTATAAAACCTTGAGACTCTTTTAACCATTATATGAGCTTCCAAAAACAATAGACACAAGCTGAAATTTAAATATTCTTATGTTCACTAGAGAATGAAGAGGGTAAGCATTTCTAGAAGAGAATATGTCAAGACACATTGAAAACAAGCAAACAAACAACCAGCCTAGCCTTATCTGGTTTTGCTTAGTGGATAGAGCATTGGCCTGCAGAATAAAATGTCCAATTCCTGTCAAGGGCACATGCCCAGGTTGTAGGCTTGATCCTCAGTAGGGGGCATGCAGGAGGCAGCCAATCAATGATTCTGTCTCATTGATGTTTCTATGTTTCTATCTCTCCCTCTCCTTTCCTCTCTGAAGTCAATAAAAGTACATTTTAAAAATATAAAAATTAAAGTTTTTTTTTTTTTAAAAAAGAGCCTATAAATTGGTAAGGATGGAATAAAGGGAAGGCATGGGTATGTGGAGAGAAATGAGATCGGAGTTGTAGATACGTAAAAGACAGACCATTTTCTAGTGTGCTAAGCCAAAATGTCTATTTTTTTTTTTTTTCTGAATGGTATAAGAAACAAAATAAGGTTTTAGGCAAAGAGTAACATGATCCTGTTTTGCATATTAAAAGATTACTCCTATGGCAATATAAAAATGGATCAGAATACAATATTAGAATGACTGAGGAAATAAATTAATCATTAGAGTCAGAACTAAGGCAGTGGCAGCGGACATGAAAAAAAGGGGGTAGGAGCGATATAACAAGAAGATGTAATCTGCCAAAACCGGTTTGGCTTAGTGGATAGAGCATCCGCCTGCTGACTGAAAGGTCCCAGGTTCAATTCCAGCCAAGGGCATGTACCTTGGTTGCAAGCACATCCCCAGTGGGGGGGGTGCAAGAGGCAGCTGATCGATGATTCTCTCTCATCAATGTTTCTAACTCTCTATCCCTCTCTCTTCCTCTGTAAAAAATAAATAAAATATATATTTTTTAAAAAGATGTAATCTAATAAATGCCATGACTGATTAGATGTGGGGAAGAGGAAGAGTCAAAGATGATGTCTAGATTTCTGCTTTGGGTGACAGGGTGATGGTTGTGATATATTCACAAAAAGAATGTTATTTAAAAAAAAAAAAAGGCAAGTTTCTGGAACAAAATAATAAATTTTAAGTTTTGGATACTAAGCATTTGGATATTTATAGATAAGTAAATCCCAACTGAACAGAGAGATATATAGCCCACCTTGTCAGGATTGGGAAAGACCACAAAGAGAATATAAAGAATGAAAAGGGCAGAGGGCCAGAGGATACAGTCCTTTGGGGAAAACTTGTAATGCACAGTTAAGTGGAAAAGCCAGAGCCAAAGTGGAAATAACTGAAGAGATAAAACTTTCAAAAGAAAGGATGATTAAAAGTGCTGGGTGCTGCCCACTAGGTGTGGCTCAGTGGTTGAGCATTGACCTATGAACCAGGAGGTCACAGTTCAATTCCTGGTCAGGACAAATGCCTGGGTTGCAGGCTGGATCCCCAGTATAGGGCATGCAGGAGGCAGCCGATTAATGAATCTCTCTCATCATTGATGTTTTTATCTCTCTCTCCTCCTTCCTCTCTGAAATATATATATATATATATATATATATATATATATATATATATATATATATACACACACACATATTTAAAGTTCTGGATGTTGAAAAAGATCAAAATTTAACCAAAAGGGCTCTGTAACTCTTGTTCCATATCACTCTGGCCTCCAACAAGATTTGAGTGTGTGGTTTATTCCTACTGAATTTGACATGGTGAAGATTGTTCTTTTCTGGGGACCAAGACATCATTAGAGGTAGTAGCACATGAAGCAAGTCCTATTCTGTGCTTTTCTCCTTACTTTCCTTCCCCAAGGGCGGAACTTTTTTATACACATGGAATCTTAACAAAGTGAATGTAAGGTACCTTGATGGGACAGAATCACAGAAAGAAAACGTATTGTAAGGGATGAGGCTGCAGGAGCAGAGATGCTCTTCGGTATTCATGAGATAATTATAAACAAGTATTAATATACATACCTGTTAACTTCAATATCTTTTAGCATTTCCTTACACTTCTGTTATTTGCTTCCCATGTAACTGCATTCCCCCAAATGGAATAACCCTGATATATCAGATATGTCTTCCTACTTGGCTCTCTCCTTTTTCTTTCTTTCTTTCTTTCCTTTTCAAATATATACATGCAGTTGAAAGTCTGAATGTCCATTAAAAACTTAGTCTCAAGAGTTAACTTTAATAAAATATATGTAGGAGAAAAAATACTAATTCTACTAGGTTTGCACTGAGATCTGTTTGTTATTCTCCTTCAAAAAATCCTTCCAGTGCAGATGTCATCCCAGATGCCTTATCACTTAAAAATGACAGCTGTACAGGAGTAGGATATTTCACATCTGTTTACAATGTATTTATATAATATTAACACATTAAAAATAATTGGGAGAAATAACAAATTGTTAAATATAATGGATTATCCTTAAACTTGACTTCAAAAGTTTTTAGCAGGTAGAGGAAAATAATGGTATAATTATGTGCCTTCACTCAGGAAATGTTAAATAACTTGGCCAAGGTCACATAGAGGATAAGTGATAGAATTAGAATTAAAACCATGACTGATGGTTCTTGCACAAACTATGTGTGCTCACATCCCTGAGGTGAAAAGAGTCAGGTAAAGGAAAGAATCCACAGGTAAAATATGTTTGAAAAGTTTCAGAACTACCTCATTGTCCTATTCTCAATGCAGATTCTGTGTGCAGTAACTGAAAAAAGCAATAGAGCCATGGGGTACAAGGCAGGGATGGGAAATATTCCACAAAGTATTTGGGTTCACATCTTTTCTGGAAGGAGATCAGGTGAAAAAATTGAGGGCGCATGTGGAATGGGAAGCTGGCAGACCTAAACATGTAGAGAACTTGGAAAGAATTGGATGTCTAAGTACCATGGAAAATAACTTCCGTAGTGATTCAAAATGGGTTCCAGAGTGTGGAGTGTGTGTGTGTGTGTGTGTGTGTGTGTGTGTGTGTGTGTGTGTGTGACAAAAAGGGGCCACATGCTAAGCTGACAAGCTCAGCAAAGACCTGCATGGCAGTCTTACAAACTCAGAGACCTAAAGTAACCACAAAAGATGATCTGAAATTAAAACTTTTTAAATTAAGAAGCAGTTTATGGAGGGTAGTGATATTTTAGGCCAGTATACACCCTGATAAAGATCTTCTTTGATCTTAACTGAGCCTATTGTATTTTTGCATCTAAGATAACATACTTTTTGAATGCCAGGGTAAGTTGTAATGTCCCTTTCCAGACCCCTCAGGGCACAATCAATGCACCAGGGAGGAAACCACAAATTCCCTCACTGTTTTGTTATCACGTTAATTGTTGACTGTTAATTATTCCGTACCCACCTGTGTAAAAGAAGCAAGTGTCTATCATTTTACTTTTTATCCAATCCCAGAGGTTCTCCCCTTGCTTTCTTCTACCTCCCTAATCTATCACCAATGGATTTCATGTAACCCACTTACTGTCTCCTTCTTTGATGGTGATTTATAAAAATAGGTGAAAAAACACCATTCTCCACAGCATTATCTCAATACATCGAGATTCTGCTTCACAGCAATTGTCAACAAGTTGGCTCAAATAAACTCACAAAAATTATTTTCAAGTTTGAATGTTTCTTATGTTAACAATATACTTTAAAATGCAGGCTCTAATTAATACTTTATCTTTCTGTTCTAATTAGAAACAAAGATACCTTTTTAATAGCAAGATGGAGGGGAATATCAGAAAGACAACTCAAACTTGAAGTCCTCCCATGAATCTCTCATTCAGCCCCAATAAGAGCTGAAGTGAAATAAGAAAACTAGAACCAGAAAGAGAATGAACTTGGGTGACACTAGTTCCAATTGATTAGGCAATTATCATTTGTTTGAAGAAGATGTAAAAGTGATAAAAGAAAACTGTACTGACTGTCAAAATCCAAGATCCAGGTTTGCTTCTAGACCCAGAAAAAAATTGTGAGCCTCAAGCTTTTACTTGAGTTAACAAAATTTCTTGCATAAACTGTACTTTCTTATTAGTACCCGTTTTGATGGTATATCCATTAATTCATTGCCACCACCAATGTCATGAAGATTTCCTTCTGTTTTTTTCCTAGGGGTTTCATAGTTTTGAGTCTTACATTTAAGTCTTTGATCAATTTTGAGTTGATCCTTGTGCCTGGTGTCACAAAGGACCCTGAATAGCCAAAATAATCTTGAGATGAATAAAAATAGAGGCATCATATTTTCTGATTCAAACATATTACAAAGCTACAGTAATTTTTAAAAGTGTACTGACATACAAACTTACATGTAGAACAATGGAACAGAATAGAGAGCCCTTTGTATGTATGGTCAAATGATCTTCAACAGGAGTACCAAGACAATACAATGATGAAAAGACAATCTCTTCAACAAGGATGCTGGGAAAACTGAATATCCATATGCAACAGAATAAAATTGAATCCTTATCCTTTACCGTATACAAAAATCAACTCAAAATGGATTAAGGGCTTAAAAGAAATACCGGAAACAGTAAAACTTTTAGAAAACTTCACTGTGCTTGTTTTTTAATTTATGGAGATCACTGAATGTATCATTAGTTCCTTGAGGATAGAGACCACATTTATTATTTTTGTACTTCACACAAAACTTAAAAGAATGCCATAGCATCACAGGCATTCATAGAGAAGTGGTTAATAAATCATAATAAATTGATTTGGGTTTACACTGGACCCCCAGATTTCAATAAAGCAGCATCGAGTGAGACTCCTAATTGTTTACCTGTGGTGATGGTGGCATTCCTTTCTTTTTAATGTTAATATATTGTCTAGTTTATATCTAGAAATACTAGAAAACCCTAGTATTGTATTTCACAATAATTTTTTGGGGGGAAAACACACACCTCAGTTCCAGAGGCTTTAATAATGATAGCACCAGCTCATCACTTTCACATTGTAAGTGAATGGAATTATTATTTTTAATGCTTTCCCTCCCCCCAAATTTTATATTGACCCTACAAAAAAAAAAAAATGATTGCTGGCCCAGACAGCCATTTAAGGTCTGTTTTTCAGAGTACCCAGGAGACATTTAACTAATGTGCTATACTGCATAATAAAAATTAGTCAATACCAATTAAGAAACACTTTATAGCTTGGAAGTTTCGTACCTGTTCTTGAGAACCTGTGGGATTCCTACAGGGCAAGATGATTCTGACATCCACCTCATTATCAGTCTTCCTTGGCATATACTTGTAGCATGAAAGTTATAAAACAGTCCTAGGTTCATTGACAAGTATATAAGAAAACAAGAGAATCAAGACTATGCTAATTTAGTGGAATGAGCATTTTTAACAAGACTGAGTTCCTTGGCTACAGTGTACTACAGCAGGTAGCAGCCGTGGCCCTCTCCTGAACTCCTGACCCCACCTACCACTGGAAATATGTTTGCTGGTTAATTTGTCAGTATTGTCCTCAAACAAAGAGCCCCTTTTTTATTGGCAGGTGCACAAAGCTTGAAAACACTACACAAAAGGACTCAATAAAAAAAAAAAAAAAAAGAGATGGCCTTGCTGAGAAGGTAGTTCTTTCTGATTTTTGTAATAGACTTCACTTTGCCATGAAATTAAATTTATAATATGTCTTCTAGACACTGGGACTCCAGCAAAGCTTTGCTATTCCTTGGCTTGACATTAAAACAGGCATTTTCATGGGGAGTCCATTTCAAACCAAATAACTGGTTATGTGAAGCATTTACAGAGAGCTTTTATTTAAAAAGAAAATGTACAGGCAGTGCCATTTTCAGAAACTGTTAGTATATAGGCGCACATTCAAATTTTGTTTTCCTTTGAGAATACCCCTAAAAAGACAGATGTAACATTAGACAATGGGAAGCTTTTTGGCCTACTACATCACCTCTGTGTTTATTATTCTGACTCACAATCTAACACTTACCAAGTGGCAAGCTGCAAATGGATTAGCAAAATCCTATTTCAATAGGGAGTGATCCCATCATAATAAATATATGGCCTGTGATTTCAGCTCTGGAGTGAGTATTACATCAGGTGGTAGAGAGTACTAAAGTTAATCCATGAAGGGATCAGTATCAAGAAAGTACTCACCCTGGTGCCTGAGAAATACCCAGCCTACATACATACTACTACGGCAAATTTAGCTGATATTGACCTACAGTGTTAGGAGATTGTACCATGGCTTCAATTTCCATTTAAGCATGCAATTTAAAACTTAAAATAATTAAAAGAGCTGAAACTGGTTTGGCTCAGTGGATAGAGAGTTGGCCTGCAGACTGAAAGTTTCCTGGTTCGAATCCAGTCAAGGGCATGTACATTGGTTGCGGGCACATCCCCAGTGGGGGGCATGCAAGAGGCAGCTGATCGATGTTTCTCTCTCATCAATGTTTCTGACTCTCTATCCCTCTCTCTTCCTCTGTGTAAAAAATCAATAAAATGTGCCGAAACCGGTTTGGCTCAGTGGTAGAGCGTCGATCTGCGGACTGAAGGGTCCCAGGTTCGATTCTGGTCAAGGGCATGTACATTGATTGCGGGCACATCCCCGGTGGGGGGTGTGCGGGAGGCAGCTGGTGGATGTTCCTCTCTCATTGACATTTCTAGCTCTCTATCCCTCTCTCCTCCTCTCTGTAAAATATCAATAAAATATATATTAAAAAAATCAATAAAATGTATTTTTAAAATAATAATAATTAAAAGAATAAAAAAGTTAAACAAATCTAGAGGAAAACATTTGTGGGTTGTGATGGGAAAAGGTGGGGAGAAGCACCACATTCTCGATAGCATGTAATTATCAGAGAAAACCTAGGTCATATTTAAAGTGACATCATCAGGAGGTTTAATCATAAGAATGGAAAGAAACAGCTTATCATATATCGCTAGTTAAACTACTCAAAAAGCAAAGAACTTCCTGTTGGCATGGGCCTTTGAGGTCATCTGGTTCAACTTCTTGTTGATAAATGACAAGGCTAAAGCTCAAAAGAGTGACTTGGCCAATGACAGTCCTGTACCAGGGATACTCAACTAAGGAATCTTCCCACTAGGATATGCAGCTTCCATACCAGATCTGTCAATAATAATATTCAGACTCAAGCCTGCACAGGGCCTGGAAGTTAATTCCCAATACTACTTTTTAAAGAGATTTCTTTTTGTTCTAATGTTTAATATCACCCAAGCATCACACTCTGAACATTGATTTACCTACTCTGCATCACATGATTACAAGAAAACTAAAACATCTTTGAACATTGACAACTTAAGAGAACTAAAGAAATGATTCCCACAATTCCTCTATGCCAGAGTTGGGTAAAGAGAAGATGAATGAAAGCCAGCCACAGCAAACTGTTTTTGTAAGATTAACGAAGGTGAGGTCCTCACAACAGGAAAAAAAAAAAAAAAAAAAAAAAAAAAAAGCTTGTAAGGATCACCAGTGCCCAGCCTGGACATGGGGACTGGTGGCATAACTACAATGGTGGAGAACAGGCCAACTCACCTGGCAGGCAGGTGTAGTGAATGGGCCTGCTCCCCTGAGAAGGAGCTTTGGAGCCAACTTTGACAAAGATATATGGACTTGTAGGTCTCTCCGTGTGGTTTGGGTTTATTACCTCATTCTACGTGTAAAAAAAAAAAAAAAAAAACCCAAAAAACAAAAACAAAAAAAACCAAGGCCCTGAGAGGATGAATGGTTTCCTTGAGTTCAGACAATTCCCTTCTCACAGAACATGTCTATGGCCTAGGTCCTCTCAATTTTGATAAATATTTCATATAAAAAGTATTTAGGTCTGAATAGCTGATCTGAGATCATGTCCTATGAGTTTTGAGCTTTGTTTATTTGAATTTCCATTTGTTCTTCTGTGAAACAGAGGTAATATTATTTTCATAAAATGTTGAGAATTAAATGATGGATTACATATGAAAGCATTTTGAAACAATAGAGTGATGCACAGACACAACCTTTATCACCTAATCCCCTCTGGGAGAATCCATTTTTAAAGTTATATATAATATATTTATGGCAAGCATGACAGGGCATTATGAAGGATATAAAGTATAAAACATATTCATAGCTTTGGGAACATTGTCATTTGGGAAGGCTGCATGAATTTCTAGTGAGAAGGATCTACCACAGGGATTTGCAAACATTTACAGGTATAGAGCCTCTTGAGTATTTGATGAATTCTCTGGACAACAGCCCCCCAGAAAAATGCACAAAACATGCAAATAAACACAGGACTTTAAATAAAATTCCAAATATTTTTCAAAAGCCCATGGTAAGAACATTGCACAAAGCAAAACTCTTTGTAAAAAGAGAATCATCTGTCCAAGTTTGAAGCACTTTATTTTTCTTTTGTCAGTAATACACACCAAACCACAAATTGAGTAGCATTTTAAAAGTCACCCTGAATCTAGGTCCCAAATACTAAGTCACCTCCACCTACTTAACTTGAAAGGAATAATAAAGCATGTATGATTATTTCAGATTGATTTAATAAAACAGACAATATAAATCTCTTTAAGTTTCTGAGCTAGAAATCATAGATCAGAGCATAAAGAGAAGTAACTATAATTAAAAGGAATCAATGCAACTGAAAGCATTTTGAAATTTTTTTTTTTAAAACATTGAACATGAGTAATGTATTAATTAATATAAAAATAAGAAATTTCTTCTATTGGTAGACAAATAGCATTATTAACTTATTTCTGAGAGCCAATGAATCACATTACTCTTTATAAATTACATTTATACATTCAGACACATGATCTGGTATGTGCATGGAGAATCCAGGATTGGCTGATCCTTTATGACTTATTTCTATCTGAAACCACCTCATCGCGGAGTCCTAATTATTGCCATACTTACTATAACTGAATGCCTCAGAGCAGTCACCTCACATAAGAAGGCAATTTGTAAGATCTCTTCAACCTTTACTTGAAGAGTCTTTTATTATAATGATAAAGAGCCTTGAAACCACCTCCTATGATGAACAGCTCAAAGAACTCTACTCACACAATGCTATTGTGAGTAGCTCTATTAGCACTTCTTCCTTGACTCTAATTATTTGTTTATATGTCTGTCTCCCCATCTAGGTGAGATTTTCCAGAAAAGGGACTGTGTTCTATTCAGTTTGGTATCCATATGTCTGAACCTACAATGTAATATATGGTTGGTGCTCAATAAATCTTAGAAAAAATAATAGATTAATTACCAGGAGGTCGATTTTGATGCAACATAGGGGAGAACACTAAAAATTTGCAGCATCATTAAGAGTGGAAGTCCAGCCAATCTTATGTGTAGTCAGTAGCTACATAATTAAGAAGGTATGGACAGAAGAAGGTTTTGACCTTATATAAAGGGTGATGTGAGAATACTTTCTTGGAATATACAACTCATTAATGCTATCATTTTCACAAACACTGTTTGGCAGTATATTATATTTCCCTCCTTGAGATCCACACTGAGGTATTCTGAATACTTTTCATACATTATTCTTTATGACTTTGAAAATGGTTTGTTCTTTCACAGGTTGGTTTTTAATACTTGGGGGGAAAAAAAAAAAGGTAAAGCATTCCTGACAACCTAAGGATAAAAAAATCATAGCAATGCAAGTTTATACCCCACAGTTAGAAATGAACACTTACTAATCACTTACTAATTACATAACTGTGAAAAATTGCTTTCCTCAATGCCTAATTTTGATTTCTTAATAATATGAGTAACTTAAATGTGCTTGATAACAATTGATAAACCTCAAAAGATATTAAATGTTCAGCTTGCAAGCTTCACTTTGTCTAGAAACAATTTTTTAAATGTACCTTTTGCTTCTCATACTGATCAAAGAATTAAAGTTTCATAAGCTTAAATACTAGTAAATGAAGCCTTACCCTACTGATGTTGTGTGCAGAAAAATGGACTAAATGCTAAAGGATAAAATTTACATGGACAGAATTTTTATTTTCCATAGAAATTCTGTCCATGTAAATTTTAAACTAGACATACTCTTCACTTGAGAGAGCTTTCTTCTTCAAACTGTGATCCATGGACAAACAGAAAAGTAAATACAGCAGTTAAATCTAGAGCAGAGTGAAAAAATGGCCCCAATAAATGTGTATAAATTAGAACAAAGTTGTGGAGCAAGGCAAACACCTGTTTCAGAAACCAGAGTCCATAGGCTCCAAACAGGAGGATATGTACAGAATTATTTTTGACTCTCTGACAAGTGAAGAGCAACAGCTAGAGGAATATCACCATGAAGAACCAGAATCAAGCTGCAGTGAATCAAAAAGGTCCTGCAGATATGTGGCCTAGGAGCATCGGGGTCAGTCCCAAGAAGTGAATTAAAACACAGAGAACAGACTGACACTAAGTCTGAGTCAGATCTGGAAGCCCAGAGGTAAGCCGGCTTTACATAAAGGCACACTCATAAATAAGGCTCTCTGTCCTATTTCCTGCAGCAAGCTAGATAGATGCTGAGCACAATCTGTTTTAGTCCTGTAGATGGATCCTGTTCTTTACCAAACAATGAGGGGAGATGCTATGATCAAATGTTGACTATGTTAGTCACACTTTGGAAGGAAAGAGTAGAGTGTGTTCTCTCCTGCTAATTTGGGGCTCTGGGGGTAGCTGGTGTGATATAAGGTGGCACTAAAAAAGATCTCAAATTCACCAAATCAGTCAAAGATGATATTCAAAATAGTCAGCAGCTAGGATAGCACAAGCATCTAACCAATTAGAATAGACACTCCAAAATTGGAATACCGACTATGAAAGACAGGCCCGGAGTACAGTGCATACCTTCTGAATACTAGCCCTGCGTCATATAATGAACCAACTCAAAATGAAAAGGGCCTCCCTTACTTTGACTCAACCTCCCACTGCCAAAAACCTACTATGTCCTGGACTTTTTTTTTACATTTCCAGCGTACCTTAAAGTTCACTTTATTATGTTTTGGGGGAGGAAGTAGAGCAGATAATACATGGTAAGTGGTAATGGGACATTATTTGTCCCAAGTTCTGACAATGTAGAGAACTATACATATGATAGGAAGAATAAACATGAAAAAGACTAAATGTAACACAAAGAGAAATATAGAAACTTTATTAGAATAACCAGTGGAAGTGGGAAAAATAAATTGATTTATTTGTTTAGTTATTTGGTCTGTTTTTCTCGCTGGACTAACCTTCAAGTTAGTGAATCTGTAAGGACAAGAATCATATCTATTTTACTTAATAATCATTATATCTCTAGTGCTTAGAACACAGTAAAAACTCATTAAATTTTTAATCAGTTTTTAACCAGTAAACACACACACACATACACACTCACATATCCGACACATACATTTTGAAGAACAACTATTTTTGGCATTATGAAAGATTAAATACTTTGTTTAATCCTTCCACTAAAACAACAAAAATATGAATAAAACATTTTTAAAACTTGTTAATTGCATGGATGAGCTAGCAAGAAAATAAGGCATAATCAATCATAAGAAGTAAAAAAAAAAGAAATTAATGAAATCAGGAGCCCAGAAAATAAAGAGTTTAACAAAATCTAGTTAATTTGAACTCTGTTTTTTATAAGATTTCTCAGGACACATTTGACAAGTAACAGAGCACAAAATCTGCTCAATAAATAAAATCTAATAAAAACACTCCAATCTTCTTTATAAAGTTGGCATTCAAAGACTAGAATCTCAAGATAAAGGTAACCTAGACATATTCTTTCACTGTTATCTTCTGAGTCTAGGAAATCATGGCTTAACAATTGAAACTCATGTCTATGTGTAGAAAAAATGTTTCTCTCAAGAATTTGTAGTCACTAGCCAGCCATCTTGGTTCTGCAACCATAATTCTCATTAACTAGGGAGTTAAAGCAAAACATTCATCAAGTCAAGGATTAACCTGAAAGCAATGCTCAGTTGACATTATCAATAAATATCGAGTAAAAGGAAAATAAACTTTTGAAGGAATCAATCAATACAAGTTTCAAAGAATTCTCATACTTTCAATAAATATGAGCATTTGGTTTAAAACAATTTTATAATTACCCTATATAATAAAAGGCCAATATACAAATTGTCCCCTCAACCTGGGAGTTCAACCTGGAGTTCAATGGAGAGTTTGACCAGGGGGTGGGGCCGGCCTGCCAACTGCCCACAGTCCCTCCCCCAGGCTGGCCCAGCCTGATCAGGGTGGGTCGGCTAGATCCCACCTGTGCATGAATTCGTGCACTGGGCCTCTAGTAAATACATAAAGAAAGAAGGCATGAAAAGAGAGAGAAAAAGCATACAAAGTTATAAATATAAAACAATAGTTTGGAGTTATCAGACACACAAGGAAATAATTAAACAAGAAGTTAAAAGTTTATATATTGAAATTAGAAACTCAGTGCAGTTATAATAACAGATTATACATAGGCAAAGAGGTAATTATGTATTATAATATAAGACAAAAATATATTACCTAGAATGTATCACAGGGAAATAATGAGATAGGGAATATAAAAGGGAGAATAAGAAATAGGACAAAGAGAACAGGTCTTAAACAGGTGCCATCAGAGACACAGAAGGAGCTAAAAGGAATAAGAGAGACATAATATTGGACCAGATAATGGTAGAGCATTTTCCAAAGCTATTAAGTTATAGACCCAGGAAACCTAACAAATTCCAAACTGTACATATGATATGAAGCTCATAGCTAGTCAAAGAGAATGCCAAAGCAAAGATCATGACAATTGAGAGTGAAGATAGGTCACCTTCAGAGGAAAAAGAAATAGACAGAAAATTAACTTCTTTACAATAATAATGGAAACTAGAAGCCTGTGTAGTAATCTGGTAGCCTAAATTCTAATATTCCCTGCCTCTGGTAGACACACATCTTCTCCTAGTTAGTCAAACACTGCTGTGAATTATAAATCACATTTTGAAATGTAATTAAAATTCCAAATTAGTTGACCTTAAGATAGAGAGGTTATGCAGATCTATCTCACATAATTATATGAGCCCATTAAAGCTGGTCTAGAGATCTAAGATAGGGGATTTGATCTGATTTAAAGGTAGAAAAGGCCCCATGGCAAGGACTATGGGTATTCTCTAAGTACCAAGAGCAGCCTCCCACAAACAGCCTGGAAGGAAACTTAGAAAACGCAGTCCTACAACCACTAGGAACTGAATTCAGCCACTAAGAATGAGCTTGGAAGAAGAACTTTTCCCATGTCTTCCAGAAGAAAAGTCAAACTAGACAACTCCTTGATTTCAGCCTTACGTATCCTGATTGAAGGAATTAGCCATACCATGCCAGAATTCTGACCTAGAGCACTGGAGCTAACAAACAGTTGCTGTGCTATGTTTGTGGTAATTTTTTACACAGCAAGAGAAAACTGCAATGACAAAATTACTATAAACCTAGAATCTTTGTACCCATCAAAAATATATTTCAAAATATATTTTGTTATAGTCCCAGCAAACAACTTCCATCATTCCAGAAAATAGCCACTTAGAAAGCAGTTGAAGTGATCTTAAAAGATCAGATTTAAAAAAAAAAAATCTTTATTGTTTAAAGTATTGCATATACCCACTTTTTCCCCCATTGACCTCTTCTAGCTAGCCACCCCTCCCCGCCACTGCCCACCCTCTGCCCGAGGCTTTTATCACCCTATTGTCAGTATCCATGGGTTATACATATATGCATACATGTTCTTTGGTTGATCTCTTTCACCTATCCATCCACCCTCCCCCCACTGCCATCTGAGATTCCACAGTCTGTTCTATGCTTCTAGGAGAAGGAGAAGGAGGAGGAGAAGGAGGAGAGGGAGGAGGAGGAGGAGGAGGAGGAGGAGGAGGAGGAGGAGGAGGAGGAGGAGGAGGAGGAGGAGGGGGAGGAGGAGGAGGAGAAGGAGGAGGAGGAGGAGGAGGGGGAGAAGGAGAAGGAGGAGAAGGGGGAGGGGGAGAAGGAGGAGGAGGGGGAGGAGGAGAAGGAGGAGGAGGAGGAGGAGAAGGAGGAGGAGGAGGAGGAGAAGGAGGAGGAGAGGAAAAAGGAGGAGGAGAGGGAGAAGGAGGAGGAGAGGGAGAAGAAGGAAGAGAAGGAGAAGGAGGAGAAGAGGGAGAAGGGAGAAGGGAGAAGGGAGAAGGGAGAAGAGAGAAGGGGAAGGAAGGGAGGAGAATGAGATGGAGAAGGAGGAGAAAGAAGAAGAAAAAATCAGATTTTTTAAAAAGAGAAATCATTTTACCTGTGTTATGTAAATAATAATAATAATAATAATAACAACAACAACAACAACAACAATAATAATAATTCACCTTGTTCACCTTTGGGATAAGGAGTGCCTGGCGATTGGTGGACAGTATGCCAATGCCTTCTGCGGGCTGCGGGATGGGTGTTGCCAAACCCCACTGCTCTGGCAGGGCCTTCTTGTGGTAGCAAATGTGGAAGGGTTTGGAGTTTTCATTCGCTTGGCATGGAGGGAGGCTGCCAGCTGCAGAATCTGCCTGCCTCCTCCATTTAATCAAGTGTGTGATTCTCCCCACCCGGGACTTAGGTGCGTCCCTGGTCTCCTTCTGCTTGGAGCTTTGTCTCATCACAAATCTCTGTATTGTGCTCTGAAGCAGTAGCAGGCATCTATGCCTAGCCATATTTCCAGTTAACCAAATATTCTAATCTTCATTTATATGCAAAAGAAATCGTGTTAAGTAACATTTTATATAGTAAGCTGATAAAAATGGTGTGAGTGTAGTCGATTCCCACCTTGTATGACCTTGTATACTGCACTTTTTTTTATTTTAATTCCTTGACATGGCAGGATCTAGTTTCCAGGGCAGACACAGTGGGGGGCCACTGAGGAGCCTGGGTTCCTCCTAGCAAGCCCAGGTTTGAGGTGCCTTAGACCTACCCTGTGCTCTGTCTGGGAGGACAAGGGCTCTTAAACATGAAGGGTTTCTTTAGTCCTGCAAATTTGGAACAAGGTTTTCACAGTCTTTTGTCTGCCCCTAATTCTGGGACTCCTTAGAGTGAAAGAACAGCCCTCTATTAGCTGTCCCCTCTACCTGGCGTGGTCCTGCACACAGGGTTCAAAGGGGCTTCCCTGGGCAGGCTGGCGCCTCTCCTTAGGGCCTGGGCCCATGAGTTCTCTTGTTGGGGTGGGGACAAGGGTGTAAATATTTATAATTTTTTAAACCTGTTGTAAGACATGAGGGCAGCAAACGCAGTGTTTTATGCTGACACGATGCATATTTTAATATGAGCAATTACAGGCCCAGTACATGGAGTATGGTACCTTCCGCTGCTTGCCTGGCGGCTGGTGATGCTGAGAGAACTGAATCAAAGTGATTTCATAACATCCCTGCCTTTTCCACAGGCTTTCTGTTCATGTTGTAGAAGGCAGTTTGGCCAAACCATATTGGACTTCGAATAAACTCTCTGTTTATATATGTGATCCCTAACATTTTTAGTGAATGTGTGCTAATAAAAATTGTAAAATATATACTTTCCATCTATTGATGGTGTGAAATGCAAAAAGGGATCAATAACTAAAAACGTGGTAAGTTAGCAAATATATTGAAGCTGACATTACCTGTAAAAAAATAAAATAAAAAATTATAGAATTAAAATATATAGATCCAGTATATAAAAGTGATAAGCTAAAAGAGCCAGGAAATTTATCATTTTGATTTGAAAAAAATAAATATAAAATTTCTAGGGGAATCTCTTAAAAATAAAATGTATAATTTAGAATTAATAATAAAAGAAGAATTTTAGATGAGGAAAGAGTAATAAATTTAAATGAAGGTAAAATAAGAGGCAAAAAAACAGAGAAAAATCACATTCAAATTAAAAAAATGATAGAAAGAAAAGCAAATAAATATTAATTCAAGAAAACAGACTAAATATCTTAAAGAACTAAGATAGCAAGACCAAGCTTTTGAAAATTCAGCCACACATTATTTTCAAGACCTGTACCTAAAACAAGAGGATTCAGAAAGGTTGAAAGTAAATTGTTGATAAAGTAATTACTTATCAAAAGAAACAAGTAGGCTATCTGTAATTTAAAAAAAAAAAGATCAATGAGTTTTGTTTCATAAGAAAATATAATGATTCTAAGCTTATATTACCTACTCACAAAAACCTTAAAATAATATAATAAAGTAAAAATGATAATAATTTCATTAAGTGGACAAGCCCACCAGCATACTAAAAAGTTTTACTACAATTTTTTAAGTAATTAATTGATCAAGGGGAGAAAACATCAAGACGGATATAAAAGTTCTGAATGAAATAATTAACAGGCTTTATCAAATGGTCATATAGAAAACATGTATTCCAAAACTAGACAATATACAATTTAATCACATATGTCACATTTGTGAAATCTGGACCATAAAACAAATCTTGAAATATTTCCCCCAAAATTAACATAGAAACCATATTATTCCACTACAGAATAAATAAGTTAGAAATCAGTAACCAAAGATAACTATAAAAACTTTATTTAGAAAGAGCTTAGAGATTAAGGAACACACTTCTAACTTGTGAATGAATCAAATAAATAAAAATTTATAAATATCTTTAAACAATAATGAAAATCTTATTAAAATCAGTGGGATACTGCTAAAGTGGTACCTTGAGGTATATCTATCAATAGCTTCAAATAAATTGTAGATAAAAGTGGAAATTAATGAGCTAAGCATCTCACTTAGATTACATAACAATAAGTAAAACCAATGAATGAAGAAAGAAGGAGATAGGAAGAGCAAAAATAACAAAATGAGAAGCTCAAAATAGAGATCTTAAAAAATGGATCATTAACATGCTAAATTTATCCTAACAATGAAAAGTTATTTAATATTAGAAATGTTAATTCATCATATTAATGGCATAATGGAGGTAATTTATTTATATGTTTGCTTCAAAAAATGAATAAAAAGTATTTGATAAAATGTAATACCCATTTCATGATAAAAATGCTTTCCCCCAAAAAATGAGAAGAAAACTTCCTTAGCTTGATATATACAATTTACTAAAAAATTGCATCAAATATTATACTTATTAGTAAAAATTGAGCGGCGACTATCAGAATCAGGTAAAAAATGCCCACTTCTCCCAGTTCTATTCAACAACATATTGGCAATCCTAAACAGTGTAGTAAGACAAAAAAAAAAGAGAAGTGAAATGAATTAGAAAGAAAGAACCACAACTATCTTTTTTGTTGTTGCTGTTGTTACATACAGATTAGATAATTCACTAGAAAACTATTTAAAATCAATGGGAAAAATTCAGCCTACATAGATCTTTAAAAAATTGTCAATATACAAGTCAACTACATTTTAATATGTCAGAATCATATATAGTTAGTAAATGTATTTTTAAAAATCCATCCCTCATAATAGTATGAAAATTATCAAGTATCAAGAAAGATGTTTAATAAAATTTGTATATTAAATCCTTAGATGATTTTTAAAAGTAATTTTGATAAACATTAAAAAAGACTTAGAGAAATGTATGTCATGTTCATGTTTTGAAAGACTATCATTTAAAAATTCTCTCTAAATTGGTTTCTAACATCAATGGTCTTTTCAATATGTTTGTTGATACTTTTTATTAAAATGTATATTTAACATATCTTACACAAAAATCAATTCCAAACACCTTAAAGATTTAATGTCATAAACAAGGCAATGAAACTTTTAGAAAACAATGTAAGAAAAGAACTTTATGACCTTTTTTTTCATTTTAGAAATTTCTAAAGTGAAAAAAAAAAATCCTAAAGAATTTCTAAAGTGAAAAAAACATCCACGCTGTAAGTGGAATAATAAATTAATTTGACTACATTACAATTGAGAACTTTAAGATAATGTAAAAAAAAAAAAAGTTAACATATAAGCCACGAGGTGAAATAAAATACATAAACAATCTTGGTTTGCCACTAGTGTCCCATATGGCACCTTTGGACAAATTAGTAAAGGCATCATTACACAAATTGTTTTGGGTTTAATTTTTGTACAGCCTGAATTAGCTCAGTTGGCCTCATCCATGGCTTTATATCCCACAATCCCACATTCTCACCTAATTATGTGCACACAGGTACTCATGCCTTCCTCAAGATATTGGGCACACATACCAACAACAAGCCCTCAATGCCTTCTGTCAGCCTCTTCGGTGAGGCCATCATTTTAAGTAGAGGTAGGAACCGTGCCTCCGAGATTGGAGGCAAGAGAGAGAAGTGACTTTACAGGAAGCTCAGGGCTCAGTGTTAGCTTTCCCACGTGTGTGCATGGTCATTCGCAGTTGTGCACAACCATGTGGGATTTTGCAGGAATGGACCCTCCCCACTACTCCAGGTCTAGGCCCTGCCTGCATACTAGCATATAAGTTCATAAAATGGATCAAACGTGAACATGATGAACATGTGTCTTTAGATGTGTTGTCCCATGCAGTATGCAACCAATTGTGTATGTGCACATGTATATGCTGACCCTGAAAATTCTCCCATGAATCAATGTGAAAAACTCAAACAACCTAATAGAAAATAAACAAAATACATGAGCAGGAACTTCACAGAACAGGAAAATGCCAATAAACATGTGAAAAGGTGCTTAATCTCATTAGTAATTAAGGGGATAAAAACGTTACAGGGTTCTATTTCACACGCATCAGTTTGGCAAATGAAAGGCTGAGAAGTATTTGTGAGGCTGTAGCAAACTGGGAGCCATACCAGGAGGAGTGTTAATTGGTACATTCACTTTGGGAAGTAATTTAGCCCTGTAAGGTAAAGTCAAAGTTGTTCATACCTTAAGACTCAGTGATTCTATTCTTAGGTATAAAACTTTGCCTGTGAGCATCAAGATGCATGCTCGGGGATGTTCCTCACAATACAAATTATAATATCAAATAACTAAAAATTGGAAAATAATAGTCATTCAACTGTAGGAAAATTAGAAGTCTGAAAATGATACTATCAAGTCCATCATTCTATTGAGGCAAGGCTTTACAAGGGCTCCCCCTGGCCCTCCTTTACAGGGGGATGAATCCATTGACCAAAGCAATACCCCAACCTCCAGACTGTACTCTATCCCTGAATCATGTTCAAGAGAATTGGCACTCCACAACATCTACAAGCCTTCATCCATGGCTCATGCCAATATTTGTCTGAACCAAGGAAAATTTACAAGCCTGAGGAATAGTCAAGGAATGGCTGCTGGTGGAGGACAGGAGAGTAGGCACTAACAGAGAAAAGAAGTTCAGACTGGGTATATATTAGGTCTAGTAATAATTAATGTCGTTTTCTAATACTTTTTTAAATCGAATTTATTTAAACAATACAACAAAATTTAATCAACAATATAGTTGCCGTTGTTTTCTACTACTTGTGCCCAACGCTCAGGAAGCATTTTAATCCCTCTGTTGTAAAATTCTTGTGATTTTGATGCAAAAAATTCGGTCAATGCATTTTTGAGGCATTCTTCATTATTAAATTTTTTTCCAAGAAGAAAGTTTTGCAAAGAACGAAACAAATGGTAATCGGAAGGGGCAATATCAGGAGAATATGCAGGTTGAGGGAGAACTTCCCATTCCAACTGGCGCAGTTTTTCAGCAGTGATTCTTGCAGTATGCGGTCGTGCGTTATCGTGGTGAAGAATTACGCCCTTCCGATTAATCAGCGCGGGTTCTTTTTCTCTTAAAGCTTGGGCTAACCTTTCCAATTGGGCACTATACACTGCACTTGTAATGGTTTGGTTAGATGGTAAAAGTTCATAATGAAGAATTCCTTTAAAATTACACCAAACACACAACATCACTTTTTTCGCATGCAAGTCAGGTTTTGGCGTGGGCTGCGGAGCCTCATTTTTGTCCAACCATTGAGGCCGCCTTTTCAAATTAACATACAGCACCCATTCTTCATCTCCGGTAACAATTTGTTCTAAAAACGGCAAACGGTTTTGATGAGAGAGGAGCGAACTGCAAATTGTGACTCTTTGATTACAGTTGTTGTCGGTCAACTCATGAGGAACCCATTTTCCAAACTTTTGGACTTTGCCAAGTGCACGCAATTGATTGGAAATTGTTTTTTGTGAACAATTTAAAGTTGTCGCAAGCTCTTGTTGGGTAATTTGAGGATTTTGCACCAAAAGAGCTTGAAGAGCTTCTTGATCAAAATTGGACACACGGCCTCGACCACTCTTGTCATCTAACGAAAAATTTCCCTCGCGAAATTTCTCAAACCAACGCTGGCATTTTCTGGCGCTAACTGCATCTTGACCAAGAGCACTACAGATGTTTTTTGCAGCCTCACTTGCTTTTCTTCCTAATTGGAACTCGTAAAGCATGCAGTGCCGAATATGCTCTTCATCCGCCATCTTCTTAGCCCTAGTTTTGCAACAAAAACCAAACACAAACTTTTTCAAGCAAAACTTGTTAATTGCACTTCACACGTTCTGTAGATACCACGTGTTTGAAGGTTATGTCAATACAAGTCAACGCCAAGCAAGATTTTAAATGAATGTTAAAAACGACATTAATTATTACTAGACCCGATATGTATGTGCCTAGGAATGCAATGAGAATGTAAAGGGGTCAGGCTATGGGGACTAAGGGCCAGTCTCTGTGTTTCGGTGCCTACAGTGAGAAGAGTCTTGGAATTCTACATTTAAACCTGGTCTTCCAGGTTCATATGAGGGTGTATTTGCCCAGAAAATAGGATAGAAAGTTTTATATAAAGTTTGTTCACTTGATTTATACATTTTAAATATTCCATCACATATTATATAGCTTCCACTTATACCTTGAGGAGATAGCAACAGGCCTCACTGTGGGAACCAAAAGGAACACTTGAATCAGAATTATAAGAAAATTTATTTTAATCTTTCTATATGATATAAACCACATAGTGACCACGTTACTAAAATGAATAGAACAGAAAACATAAATCACTCACAATGTTATCATCTCATAAAAATCCAAATGTTTTCATTTCTATAAATTATTCTCTAAAACTTATTTTCAAAAACATTGAGAAACTGGACATAACTGAGTAATTACACATGAAGATAAGTGTACCTGGTGTTGCTTTTACCACATATTAGACATTATGTTGAAATCCCTGCATATTCCATATTAAAAGATAAAAATATGAGCTATTAACTTAAGTCAAGGAATGGAGATAGAGTTAAGACAGAAAGTCTGGTTCTATCTTACCAATGGATTCTATAAAAATTATATTTGGCTTAGAAAGGGTGAACAGTTCTTTCTATTCAACATGCCCATTACTTCTTTTGGGAAAAGATAACTTTTCCATTATATACTTTGGATTCAGGATGACTGTATTCAATGTAAATTTGTTTCATCATCACCAGTGTCCATCTTAAATCTTGGGTTATGAGACCAAGAAAATAAAAATACTGCAGCATGGTTCTCCAAATGCTAAGAATATGAGAGTCATCAATCAATCTAAAGATATCAGATCGAAGTACAAATGAATAGAAAAAAATATGGCAAATATGGCTGAGCTTTTGCCGAAATAAACCCAAGACAAAACAAAGGAGGAATAATCATAGATATTTCAGAATTATAAGGGATTTATAAAAATCATTTATTCACAACCAAGTACCTGACATCCACTGATCATCTATCACCTCACCTAGAAAAAACTGAAGCTTTATTATTGTGAAAAATTGCCACCTGATGGGGGCTCAGTAGTAAATATGTGTTGAATGAATGCATAAGCGTATAGATTTTATTTCCGAATAGATTTACTTGCTGGTCTTTATTTAGCATCCTTTTATTTATATTAGGCTACAAGCACATTAACTAATGCTTCTTAGAGTCAAATTTTTCCCTAACTTCTTCCTTTCAGAGCATCCTTGTCTTCCCCCCCCCCAATTAGTGCACTTTGGTATATAAAATTTCAGAGAGATTAAAAATTAAATATCAATCCAAACAGCAAAGTCATGGCCACCACCACATTTTCCTTTTTTTATCTAAACCTGATGTAAGTTAATCTATTTCATTTGTAGCATCTTAAATATCTTTTTTAGAATACTCTTGCTTTTATTTATTTATTTTAATATATTTTATTGATTTTACACAGAGAGGAATTGAGAGGGACAGAGAGTTAGAAACGTCGATGAGAGAGAAACATCGACCAGCTGCCTCTTGCACACCCCCCACTGGGGATGTGCCCGCAACCAAGGTACATGCCCTTGACCGGAATCGAACCCGGGACCTTTCAGTCCGCAAGCCGACGCTCTATCCACTGAGCAAAACCGGTCCCGGCTAGAATACTCTTGCTTAATGGTTTAACTGAGCAGGCCAAATCTGCACCAAGTTTTATCTTGTAAAGACAAATCCCAATTTTTAAACACGTTGAGTGCAGCTACAGACTATAGTATCTGGAAGTGATCCACATAACATCTAGCTTGCTTTATTTTTCAATTTCTCTTATTCTGAGCTAAGTGTTATTCTTAAGTGTTATGCCATTTGCCAAGATCTGAAGATGAAGAGGGGAAAAAAATAGCAAGAGAGTGTCCTTGAAAAAGAACAAAGGAGAAAATTAAAGAAATCAAAACTAAGAATTGCATAGGAAAAAAATTATGAAATCATTAGTGTTGCATTACTATGAGCCAAAGTTACAAAACAACAACAGTGAATATTTCAGCCTTGGGTAAGTAAATGCAGAGCAGAATCCTATTCTGGCAGACCCAAAATATGGGGTACGTAATTAACCTCCAGGTTGTCAGAATTGATACTCAGTCATCAGCTTTGTGTCTCCAGTGCTATAAACCCCAAAGGAAAACATAATTCTTGTGGCTGTCACTCTCATTTGTGGCCCCGAATCACACAGAGAAAGTTTTTTTTCTGGTCCTTTCTCAATGCAGAATGTTGTCTATAAAACTGATTTTTGCAGACTAATAAGCCAGCTGAAATGTCTTCTGAGTGATAACATTTCAGAGTCCAGATTTAGGTATTACATCGTTGCATATTGAAATCCAACTCAAATAGTTTTACCAATCAATTGAGACATTTTATAACTTCTTGTGGCTGAAGGACATATATTCAAAATAATTATCATGAGATTGCTAGGAATAACAAACTTACTACTGATCTCCAGATACAGGAGTTACGAGTTTTAAGCATCAACTCTCACCAATGTATTTCTTAGCTTTAATGATTTTTAAGTGATTAAAAATTATGAATCCCCAATTATACTTATAAATTTGCTCTCCACCCAAGGTATATAGAGGGCTAAACAAATAAAATCCACTGCTTACTGGGAATAAATCAGTTGTCTGGGCAAGAATATAAAATGTTTGTGTTGATTTCTTAATATATGCAATCAAACTATGAGGTGAAGATTTTCTTCTATAAACTTTATGAATTTTCACAGCACTCATTTTCTTCATTTTAGCAAACTATTTGATACAATTGTGATCCTTTCGTATAAAAACCTGCTACTGTTAGTTACATAAAGATTACTAATACAATCCTTGTGGCTTTGTCTTACCAGTTAATGTATTCACAGTGATTAAGCTAAAATAAGTCAGCATGAAAAAGCTTTACCTCTTAGGACAAATGTGTCTACCTTGTAGAATCAATAATGTATTATTAGTATGTCTAACAGGCTTTCTGCCTACATACTTACTGCTTCTACTACCTCTTTTCAAAAGAAGCATAGGAAAAGTCTGTTTATTCGTTTTTCATAAAAATATTTAAGTCTAGCACTACTTCTCTTATTAAGTTACATTCCCATTTTAAGAGGCTTCGGACACAATGACCTCATCAAAGTATACAGAACCACAATAGGAAGTGAAGTTTTAGTAATAAATGCAATATCGGGAATTTTTTTTTTTAATTTGTTGATAACAGACCACATTTTAAAAATTTTATTCTTCTTTGGAAGATAACAAGAGCCACATATTTGATTCAAAAAATGATTTGAGGGTAAGAAAAGGCTTGTTTTATCTTGCCTAGTAATAGATTTTTTTTTCTTTTGCTGAATTCTCTGTGTGAATAATAAGAGTGGCAGCCATTTTCTCCCAGCTCAACATCAAAACCCCTTTCATCTGCTGTCTAAATGCAAACAAAGCAAACCTTCTACCAGGCCTTTCTTTCCAGATAAATTAAAACTCTCATGTCCTGGGGCCTAAATCAAGCCTACAGGCCTTCCCTAGATAAATCCGCTCTCAACCTGAAATCTTCTTGCCACACGTGCTCCTTGTAAGATAATTTTGCAGTAGCTAATCAATAATGCAACAGTAAATTGCATTTAAATAAACATTAGCAGCTCCACTTAATGAATAAAACCTCATCTGCAATTTGTCAAAGTCAGAAATAGTGGACTCTTTTGATATTCATTGGAATATTGGAAATTGGAGCTTTGACAGGTTTTATGTACATTGCAAGTACCAGTGTGTGTGTGTGTGTGTGTGTGTGTGTGTGTGTGTCCCGGTACATGTGCACACGTGCACTAAAAAAAGGCTTATTTTTATATATTCTGGACTGAATATAGTGGAACATACAGCAGGTTTCTAGACTGAAATTCATATGTCTGCTACCACCCTGTTTAAAAATATATTGAGATAATCCTGCTTTCCATTGCAAATTATGAGGAAACCTCATTTGAATTTTCTGACTTTATATGAAAGAAAAGTAGAAATCTTTATTCTGAAATGATGATGGGGGAGAAAAACTACCTGATTTGATATTACGTTTATCATTAGTTTTTGTATTTCATTGAAGAAAGTCATTATTTTCAAGGTGAATAACTGACTTTCAGATCTAATACTTTAAATTTATAAATATACTTTTCTAAATATATACATATATATTATGTAGATTAAAAATATTATAATAGGCTTAATAGGTACAATTATCTGACATTCACATCTATTATTCTACAAAATGCTTACTTTAGAAATGTAAATGGCTATTACTTTTAAAGTGCTTTAAAAGAACTAAACAAAAAATTAAGACATATCTTTGGCTATATAATCTGTGAGAAAGAAGGTAAAACAATATTCCTGTGTGGTCATATTTTCAGCTTTCTCTGATTTAAAAAAAAAATCCCAATTAAACAGTATTTTCTGGATCCTAAATGATTATGTTATAGAGGAGCAGACTAGAAACTCACTTGTGGTCAAAAGTAATGCCATTTTAAAACTATACAAACAAATAATTATTTTTATGTTATAGGAATTCAAAGAGTTTAGCACAGGAACAAAATAGAAATATTATTATATAAAGACTTGCTTGAAGAAGAAAGTTATTCTTTAAGAACATCATTCAAATTAGAGACATTTTAATTTATATATTCTCTATATAATGTCATTGAAGTACAAAAAGGAATTTTCATGTTTTATAGATGGAAATTTTGAATGTCAAATACCTACTGGTGAATCAGTCAGGGAGGGCGACACACAGGAACTAGTTTTCAAAGTACCCAATCAGTACTGAGGCCATTTCCCTAGTTCACATACCAAATGTGCATTCAAAGATGTGACCAATATAGACCGACAAAGAAAAATTAAGGCTGAGAATGCATCAATAATCAACAGGATCTTTTTGACCCCTTAAAAAACACCTTTTGAAATATTCACACTTTCACAGAGCTAATCCTTGGTAAGGACAGCTCTCAATGACATGCTCAAAAAGATCTAATTTAAACATGGGAAAATTATTAGTCTTCTAATTTGTTAACCTTTCTATCTGCCTCAACTCATGCTGACAGGTATTTTAATGTACACCACAGAGACCCCAGTTGCATTTGATATGCTAGCCATCAAGGGGCATGCCTATTGCTAGCATCAGGCGTCAGGGGAGCAAGTGCTAATGTTTATCTCAAAATTCAAGAGCAACAGAGATGCAGAGCCAGGAGAACTCTACAATGAGAAAAGTTAGAAGCCAAACAGAAGCTTAGGCCTTGCTCCAGTTTTGCCCTTCTTACCTTTTAGAGAAGGAAAAGAGATGAAACAGCATTTGACAATACAAAACTTTGAAAGAAATGAAACTTCATGAAAAAAATGCATTAACATATCTTGGAAAGGCACTGTAATCTTAATGAGGACAAAGTGGTTGGTTAGAAATATCCTGATCCTTGAATATTGAGAATGGAAATGACCTAAGAGTTTTGAACTTTTGTCAAAATTTTTCAGATGTAACGCTGTGTTTAAAAACCATGGATTTTTAATGTAGGAGCTAAAACATAGAGTTCTCAGAAACACATGTAAATTTTTGTGACCTTGAGTTAGGCAGTGATTTCTTAGATATGACAACAAAAGCACACACACAAAAAAAAATTAAATACATTTGACTTTATCAAATTAAAAACTTTTCAGTGTCAAAGAACACCATTAAGAAAATAAAAAGGCAACCCATAGAATGGGAGAAAATATTTACAAACGATATATCTGATAATGGTCCTCTAACCAGAATATATAAAGAACTCTTAGAATTCAACAATAAAAAGGCAAATAACTCAATTAAAACATGGGTAAAATATTTAAATAGATACTTCTCCAAAGAAGGTACACAATTTGCCAATAAGCACATGAAAGGTTCCTCAACATCATTTGCCATCAGGGAAATTCACAACAAACCCACAAGGCAATATTCCTTCACTAATTTAGATATAATAAAAAAGACAAAAATGACAAGCGTTGACAAGAATGTAGAGAAATTGGAACCCTTATACAATGCTAGTGAGAATGTAAAATAGTGCAGCTTCTGTGAACTTTTTGAAGTTTCCTCAGGAAATTAAACATAGTTACCATATGACACCAAAATTATACTCTTATGTACCCAAGAGAAATGAAAATGTGTCCACACAAAAAGTTGTACACAAATGCTCAAGTAGCATTATTCAAAACAGTTAAAAGTGGGAACAATCCAACTGTCCATCAAGTGATGAATGAATAAACAGAGTCTTATATCCATAAAATAAAAGTTCCAATACATGACAAAATATGGATGCACTTTCATCCATACCTTCATGATAAACACACATACACACACACACACACACACACACACACACACACACACACACTGTACAATTCCATTTACATGAAACCTCCAGACTTCCAGAATAGGCAAATCTATACAGACAGAAGGTAGTTTGGTGGAAGAAATAGGAGTGGTTGCTAATGAGTAAAATTTCTTTGGGAATAATAAAAGCATTCCAAAATTGCATTGGTGTACTGGTTGAACAACTGTGAATACCCTAAAAAGCTACTGAATTGTATATGTGTAAAAAGGTATATCTTATGGTATGTGGAATATATCTCAATAAAGCTGTTACTAAACACACATAAAAGGGTATAATTAAAGGTAAAAATTGATTGACTCTCAACTCTTTTATTTATCATCTGGGTTACTTTAGGGCTGGTGGCTTTTATCAGTAATAAATCTAGAACCCCCAGAATCTGGCAATTATCAGTATTCAATGAGTAAGAACATGGCAGTTAAGAGGGTGGATTCAGCAGACCAACTGCGGGAAACTACTTAGAAGCTGCCTGCACTTGGCCAAGTTTTCTCATCTGTGAGATGGAGAGATAATAGTAGTACCTACCCTGAGTGGGCTGTCGTAAGTTCTAATTCATTTAACATAATTAAATGCTGGAAGCACTTGAGATATTTAAGACATCAGGAACTGAATGCCAAAAGACTAATACTTTCATGAATTTCTGCACCTATTGCCCCAGCACTGTGAATTCCAGCCAAAAAGTATTAGATTATACTGTTTATATTCAGCCTTAAAGAGTTTTAAAAAGAGATATTAGAAAGTCATATTTACTGTACATATGTATATATAAACAAATTATAGTTTTATTTAAATATGTCATTGACAAAGTGTGGCTCATCTATCAATGGCATGTTCATATGGAAAATAACACGAGGTCCCTGTGCAAGACTAGGAAAAGGTTTGATTCAGGATAAAAAATCTATTTGAATTGAAAATATTTTGACATATTGTTTTGTGTTTTTTAATATTTTCATTTATTTCAGAGAGGAAGAGAGAGGGGGGGAAAGAGAGAGAGAGAGACAGAAAGGGAGAGAGAGAGAGAGAGGCAGGGAGGGGGGGAGGGAGGGAGGGAGGGAGGGAGGGAGGGAGGGAGGGAAGGAAGGAAGGAAGGAAGGAAGGAAGGAAGGAAGGAAGGAAGGAAGGAAGGAAGGAAGGAAGGAAGGAAGATCGATTGGCTGCCTCCTGCACATCCCCTTCTGGGGATCAAGCCTGAAACCCAGGTATGTGCCCTGACTGGGAATCAAACTGTGACCTCATAGTTCATAGGTCAATGCTCAACCATTGTACTACACCGGCTGGGCTCATAGTTATGTTTACACTACTAGAATTTCCTTAAAGTAACAATTTAGTTTTTTAAATTAACTGTCTAGTTCATCATGAGAACTCAGTAAAAATGTCTTTGAAATATTAATGAATGAAATAAAAATACATTTTAAAACCACTTAATTTGTTCAATTTTTCAGTCCCAAATAAAGTTTGTTGCTGTACTTGGGTAATACCATTTTCATAATTTCTTTGTAAACTATAAAATCTTCTCATATACTATAGATATTGATATGAACTTTTATTTCATTACTCCCTTCCCCCCAGTGAGGGAAAAAGTACAGGAAGGAAAATAAAGTCGATGAGGGAGATGTGGTTTATGGTGGCAGGGTCAGAGCTCACACCAGCATTGCTGAAATCCTAGGTTCAACTTCCCTCTGTTGTTCCGGTAGGTCCCATACCATTTCAATTAAAAGAAACAAAAACAAACCAGATACAAATAAAACCATAACAGTTTCATGGTTAACCCACCATGGTAATTTTCCTCTAGTGTGGATTAACATAAAACAAAGACAAACTGCTATGTGAAATTAGTAGTATTTTCAAATTAATTATATTTTAATAAGCACAACAGTATCTATATATTTTTTTTAAAAAAAATAATGACTCACACAATGAACCATGAATTGATCAGAGTAGACTAGTATAGCTACAGACCACTCAAAACCGTCTTCAGAATTGGTTGCCCAGGACCAAACCAGAGAGGGTTGGACCTGCATTACCAACATTTTCCCACCCATCCAAAACTGAAATGTCATTGTTAACATGTACAAATAAGGAACTGTTTGACATTGAAATTGGGTCTCAAAAGAACTGGTGGCCCAGAAAGAAGCTCACTACAGACTGATTCATATGCCTTTTGACATAAAGATTATTGCTTGTCTCATTTTTTATATAAGGCCAGCTAGGCTACCTTGGTGAAGCCTAAAATTAGACCAGATCGTATAGCATTTAGCCTGGTATTTGGGTAAAACATTTTAACCTATGCCCCCTCCCACCCCCGCCAATGACTCCCAGCCTAAAAAATACTTAATTGACCAAGGAGCTCAACATGAAAGAAACTCATTAAACAATTAAACATTCATGGTGGCAGGTGAATTATATATCTCTTATGATATGAGTTAGACATGGCTATGGGAATGCAATATATGGATTTCAGTCATTTTTTCCTCAATGACACAAGTCAGAAAACAGAACCAGGGTTTTAATTAACTCAGCTCTGCCTCCCTCTGAATCCTATGGTCTTTCTACTATTCCATGCTGCACCTCATCAAATCCACCTACAAGGCTCTTTAGGGAAATAATAGGGTAACTTTCTAAACCTACCCAACCATTCTCCAAAGTCAAAGCCACATGAAGTCACAGTTGGGTGACTTCAATAAGAGTATATAACTAATTCTTCCTAGAGCAAGGAAAAGAATTCCCCGAGGATAGATCACAGAATTTCTGCTGTAAGGTAAAAGACTTGGCCTCCTGTACCAAGTTCAGTAATTGAATGTCTTTGATGAACTCATTTAACTCTTGGGAACTGCAGTGATGAGAATTCCCCACTATGAGATGAGAACTAACAATTGAAAAACTTGGACTTTGAAACCTTCACTGGTAATTTAGAGATGCTTCTCTGTATGAAATTTCATAAATATCTGTAATAACTATAAGAGAAATACATGGCACCAAAGAGCAGATTAAAATAACCTAAATATTAGAAGAGGGTAGCATTTTAAAAGTTAGCTTAAATGTGAACTTTCCACCCCAGGATGTTATATTAATCTGTCCTTTAGGTTAAGTTGTTTTGTTCCTCAATTGCAAGTTAACACAATCACAGATTTTATACAGTTAAATTACCAAAGAAAATTAAAAAAAAATAACCACTGTTAATATACATTTCTCACTCTTTGATCAACAAAGTATTATTTTAGAAAATTATACTTAGAGATATAATTTTGAAGTTTAAAATATGTAATAGGAGCAACTTTAAACATAAGGTATAAACATAATAAATAGTATTCAATTCCTGATGGACTCAGCACTTTATAATATTGGTTTCTGTAGAAATTGAGTTAACAATAAATAATCTCAGAACTAACAAAAGGACTGCTAATGTGTAGGTGGTCCCAGAAGAGCAGTCTATACATCTACCCTTATAAATTAACTTTGTAATTCTTCCAAGTCCTTTTATGGGGGATAAGGGAGTTTTCCTCCTATCTGGTTTGAATTTTTCCCTGGGCATATTCACCAAATGTTTTTCTCTAGAAATTACTAGACATAGTAATTTTAGTTGTACTTGGTGCTAGCTACTAACAAATCAACATTGCTACTAAGTGACAAGACAAATGGATTATCAATGGAAATGTTTTCTTTTCAAACAGAATATGTTCAAATATAATATCTATCTATTTCTTATAAAACACTACTATGAACAGTCATGAGACATCATTACAGAATTCTATTATTATAGATTCAGGCAATTTTCCAGATATACAGAGTTTCCAAGGGCACAGGGAATGTCTGTAGCCCTCTGTTTACTGAACTCTCCCCAACACCTTTGTGAGTCTACCCAAATCCCACCCAACATACATGGCATGTCTTCTTGCCCAAGTTTCCTAATTTCAAATGTTAGCCCTTTTCAAGGGAAGCCATGTTCTTGGAAAAGAGCAAAATAATGTCTGGGGATTCTCAGTGGAGTCTTCAGGGAACAGCTGGGAAGGCTCTCAATTGGAGTGGGCAGCTGGCAGGCTCTCTCTTTCCCTTTGTTGAGGGTTTTTTTTTTTTTTTTTTTGGTATGGTTTTTTGTTTTGTTTGTTTTCTGTGCAGGGTGACATTCCCCTCCCACACAACACCCTTTTCTTGAAATCCTCCCTAATCCTCTGTTGTAATACCCGCCTCTCTGTTGGGACAGAACTTTTCTATCCTACCATAAGCACCACTGGAGCCAGGAACTCTGCTTCCACCTTATTAAAACAATCTCAACACTGAGTTCACCCACCCAAAGTGCCATGGACTATCCAGACCGTTCTGACAGCTTTCTTATGGGTTCCATAGGGTGCTTTCACCCTGTCCCTTCCTCCATCTCACCTGCCCTCAAAATGTACAGAGAGATTCACATGGCATTTAGAAAGTAAAAACTATGAATAAAACATGTTTTCATATGAAATCAAATAGTTTTCTTCTTGAGAAACATTCTAAATTAATTCAATAATCAGTTAAAAAGTAAAGGGAGGCCACTTATGGAGATTCATTTGAAAATAATTGCTTTTTTTTTCCTATTTTCAATACAATTACTCTGAAATATTTTTGAATACATAATATTGTGAATCATCCTTATTTTACATGCGACAGGGTCACATTTCATCATTGGTGTTGGTCGTGAATTATTTACTAGTCAAATAATTTGTTAAGAAATTGGGATTTAATAAGTATACATTTGTAATAGTATACGTTCTCCTTTAAGGTTAGGCTGTTTATTTATTTATGCAAATGTGGCATCCTTTTTCAAGGATTCCCTGGCCTAGTAATGACAAAAAATTAAAACAACCAGCACATGGAATCATGACTTTTCTTTCTTTAAACAGTGCTAGGCAAAGCTTGTCAGACCATTTTTATTTTATTTTTATAAAAAATAGTTCTTTGAGTATAAGGAAAACTACAATTAAAGTGACTATTCAATAAGAAAAGCTTGACCTTTGATCAAATTGATTCACCTCCCTAGACCTCGATTTCCTCATATGAAAAATAAGGACTTTTGTTAAAATATGTTAAACATCCATTTCTGATTAGAAGACAGGTCTCCTCCTGAGCATCAGAAATGATTCTTTTTGTTATCTGTCCTTGACTCATTATGAATAAGGAAATGTGTCTCTACATGTAATTAATATAACATTTTAAATCGTCTTTCACAACACTTGAATGATAATACACTAAAATCTTTACAATAGCATTTTATACATTTTTTTACAATTTAGGAGAGTTCAAATATTTCCTGCAGGAAAAGGGGGTGGAGGTTCATTTCATTCTCTGGCTACTAAAGGGATGGGTCTGCCTTCCTCTGGAGCAGAGGAGTCTCAGGCCAACATGAGATATAGATTTGGAGATCTGCATTACAATGCCTTACACATGACCTTTGACATTCTATTAGGATGTGTTCAGAATTAGGCTCTTAGAACAAAGACACAGTTTCTAATTTATTCATTACTTTTTCAAAAAGAATGAAAGAAAAGAAAAACCTTCAGATGGTAGAGAGGTCTAGAAATTATTTCAAATCAGATACTCCTTTTCATCTTTAATAATGGATTTTCCTTGAACCATAAGCTCGTGTATCCTGAGTGTCCTGAGGTTACTAGGATATAAAATTTCCTCTAAGCCAATTAGAACTCCCAATCCTGATTAACTGAAAGAGGTCACATTCTAATAGCCTTCTTTATCTAGTTCTGTAAACACCTCAAGATTAACAAATATATGCGTTTACCTTTTTATAGAGCCATGAATTTACTTATTTTATCAAATAAATTGATTCACATTCCTATGGGGAAAGAACCACAAGAAGAAGTTTTACCTCATCCAAATATGGAATAAAAATCCAAGGTATCTGATAAATGTTTCTTTTCTGCTCTTCATATAAAGGCATAAATGGGAAATGTTCTAAGGCTTAAAGAAGGGTTTATCTCCAAAGGTAATTATAATAATACTTGCATAATTTTAAACAGTAACCAAAAATAGGATGTTTTATAAGTAAACAAAGTAAATGTAAGTTATTAAATATAGTTGAAAATCCACCATGCTTTATAGTACTATAATACCTTTATAAACAAACAAGCAAGATGATGAATTCATAGCAACAGAATACATTTGCCTCTATTAGCTAGCCTGCATGGTTAAGCCTTAACTTCAAGGCTTCCCAAGGTGTATCAGTTATTTCTCAGTTGCTTCCTTTTTCCTTCCTTCCATTTCACAGTTTCTGAGAGGATGAGCCATCTTTGGTTGGGCACCAGGAATGCTATGGGTGCCAGTGCACAGCAAGGACCAGGGAACGTATCAGTGAAGGGGGAGGAAAAAAGACTAAAATCTACAAACTGAACTTTTAAAAATAAGGCAGATATGCCCTTTCTGTGAATCAACAGAGAAGAATGTGCATGGTATTGTGGATAACCTGTTCAGGTTAATAAAAAATAAAAATAAAGGAGAAAGAAAAGAAATAAAGGTGATGAAATCCAGTCCCCATTGTGTGACTGCCATGATGTCACATAGGAGGGAGAGATGCTCAACCGTTCTCCTGTCGTCTCAGAGTTCATGACGTCAGCAGACGGCCTCTGGTAATTTATAGCATTGTGTTTACTCTGGAGCCATTTGAAATGTATTAATACATGCAGCGGCAGCTGTCTCTTTTACAAGAGAAGTGTGCTCACATGAGCTCTCTCACCCAAACTGAGAACATAAGCACACTCTAATAGCAAAAGAGGCAGCTGCTGGTGCATGAATTAATGTATTATAAGTTACTCTCTCATTTGTTATTCTCTTTAAACCCCCACTCTATTTTAAAAATATAACTACTCATGGTTTTAAAAGAAATGAAACTAATATGGAGAACTCATATTTTGATCGATGCCACAAAGAAAAAATAATGTCATGTTCATTATATTTTAAAGGCTCAATTTATTTGTATTTCAAACTTTACAATTTAACTGTTTATTATTTTCAGAACTGAGGTATCTAGTGTCTTTGGAATGCTCAAATCAGTCAAAGAGAAGAAAAGGGTTCTGCTAATTCTAGTTTTGAGACAATGGAATTTATTCAGTAGCGTGTGTATAAGAACAGAAAAATAAATTAGGAGTAGGATTTTATTTACTGCAATCACTTTCTCAACATAAAATATCCTACTCTGCAGATAAATATTAAAATTAAATTTTAATTTATCCATAAGTTACAAAGTTAAATTTAATATCTGTCCTTAAAAATAGTCTAAGGATTTAACTAAATTGGAAATTCCTGATTTGGATTATAAAAGTAACTTTATTGCATCCAAAAGTGAAGAGTTTTTGTTGTTGTGTTTTATATATTATCCGCCCTTAAGTCAATTTGTAGCTCAGCTATATCTATCTACATTTATATGTGTATATATTATATAGTAATGTATATACATATATATCCTATTTTATGGCATGCAACATTATTAAGCAAAAGTAACTAATGTAATGAAAACACAACATTTCTAAATAATAGAGATACGATTATAGAAATTTCTGTTTTGTTTGGGGTTGCTTTAGTTTATTCTCTGTTCATTTGTCATTTTAATAAGCTGGTTTTTAGAAAGCTGAGAGAGAAATTATTTTTAGGCAAATGGAGAGTTGGTTCCATTTCCTTGATCTCTTTCAATTCCATTTTATAATTTCCTCTTCTTCTCAGTGCTAAGGTTACATTTCATTTTGTAAATATTGTACTGTGTAAATTTTATACTTCTAATTTTATGCATGATTTTATCATTGTAAAATATCTGCAAATGAGTTTTCTGTTTATCTGGGAATCTTAAGTATTTAATATCTTTTTTATGGTATGCTAGCTCTGTTAACAATATGGCTCATTATTTAATTCAGAAAGAATTTAAAAGGTGTGAGGTTTGTAACAGAAAGTGCTATAGTGATTTGCATTGACCTAATTAGCTCATTTGCATTTTGACCTTTAAAGCCAGTGAAGTTTTGTAAACCCAACTTGTGATCATAATAACTAAAAAAAAAAATAAAAAAATCTAAGAGATGAGATTTAAAAAAGGGGGGTAATGTAGATAAAGAGATATTGATGATAAACTGAGAGGAAAATAATATTTAAATCATGTACTACCACCCAATAAATTATATAAAGTAACTTTAGTAGGTGGTATATTTTTCTATAAATATTCAGAGCAGCTAGTCAACCAATATTACCTAACTACTTTTTTTTAAGTAATGATGAAAAAATAAGCAAGCATCTAAATTATAGGAGAATTTCATGTCTCTAAGATCACATTTAAATGTCTTCAAACATAAAGCATTGTGAATCTACTATATGCTCATAGATATCACATATATCTATGACATTACCCAAAATTCAAAATCTTAAAAATTTAAACATACACACTTTCTAAAAATGGTGCAACCTTGTATTATTTGAAAAAAAATACATGAGAAATTCCACAGTGGATCTAGCAGGAAAATGATATGGACAGATGAGTTTAAATGAATTCCCACGTAAGAATTACCAGAAATTATTATATTAGGTAACCCCTCAAAATGTGTACCACTCCACTCACCTTTCCTTTATACCCATTCATTTAAATACTGAATTTATCCTCCCTAAATCATCTTCCCACCCCTGCCCTTTGTATCTATTCTTTTACTGAAATCCTTTCCCTAGGAATCTCTTCCTACCCTTCCAGCCATGGACTTTTCACAAAATTCTCTTCTTCTAGTATATCTAGGTTGTTGGGTCAGCCACATGGACTCAACATTGTTCTCCATGTGACCCTTTCAAATAAAGGCTGCTTTTTCTCCTGATCCCCATGTTCCACAGCATTTGAGGGATGAGCTGTAACCTGGGAAAGAGTCAGAATTGTTCTTGTTGCCTCCAGCCCTTCCTTCTCAATAATAATAATAATAATATTTCATTTGATGTTCCCACTCCTGAGAATTTATCATACTCTATTTCACCATGTTACTTTCATACATTGTCTTCCCGGTCACTTTCCAGAGTTCACCGAACACTTGAACAATTTGTTCACTCTTTCTCTTCAGCTTTCTTCCTGGGCTAGTAGTGTATATGCGATTACCCAAAACCTAGATTGCATTCTTTGACCTCCTCAATTTAAATGTCTTTTTGTCTTACTCCATTTCAGTCACACACTCCCATGGCCTTCTCCTAGAACTTGTCAACACCTGGGACTACTTTGTACCTGAAATCTTAAGCTTTGGGGTACAACTTCACCATCCATTATCCTTCAAGCTCTTCAAGTTCAAGGTGGGTATCTGCATTTCTTTAATTTCAATAAGAATGAATCTTATTTTCTTATTGTTTAATGAGTCTTGTTTTCTCCCTTTTCTTCTGCTATCTTGGGGACACAAGTACCTCAAATCTATATAATAGTTCAAAGAATAAATTCCCTCTGGAAGTCAGCTCTTCTTTTAGATTCCCACATTTCTCAAATATCCATTTGCTCAGTTATGAAACATTACATTCCTCTTTAATTCATCCTTCTTCCTTTAAAATAACTCTTGAACTCTTCTTATTTTTTCAGTGCCACTGGCACAATCAGAGTTTTTATCATCATTGACTTAGAGAGAAACTACTGTAATACCTTCCCAACATTCTCCCTATCTATTGTAGCACCATGATTTCCATAGTATTCAATAAATTTTGGTAAATTCACACATGCATGAATGAATGAATCCTTCTTAGAACTAACAAATTAAGTCTCTAAGAGAAAAAATTTGAATCATGTTAATGTTTAAAATTTTATGTCTACTTTCTAAGAAATAAAAATGGGTTTTAGGTAAACATCCAAGCTTTGCTCTCATTTGAGTTCAAACTTTTTTCTAAACTCTTTCCTTAGTACTTCTTTATGCAAAGCTCCTTTGCACTCAAACAATTTCTAAGTTAGGAAGAAACACTATTGGCTGCATCCTACATGACCCCTACTGAGGATACAGCCCACAACCCAGACATAAGGCATATCCCTGACCAGGAATTAAACCAGTGACCTTTTGGTGCATGGGACTACACTCAACCTACTGAGCTACACCAGCCAGGACAATGATATATTTTATTATCTTTCTTCTACACTTCTCAGATTTTATGACAATATTGATTTACTCTAATTTTCTTTCTCTACTCCTAGATTGAGATTATCTCAAGGTAGGGCACGTATTTTTTTAGATTTTATAGACCCAGCTCCTAGTACCTGCTTGCTATTTCTCACCAGATATTTTGCTAATTCTCACCAGATATTTATTGAATGGGTAAACGCATGGGTGCAGCTATATTATCTTAAGATATCAATATAAAGGAAGTAACTCTGAATACACTACATTCATCAAGGCAATTAATTAGTGTCCTTATCAATGTTTGATGTCTAATTAATTAAACAAATTTATGAACCCAAGTATTTCAAAACCGCAATGTGCTAATTATATGTATTTTGAGATGTGGATTAGAATGAAGATACTCTGATATTTATTTAAGTTGCTTAAATGTTATGTTTAACCATATTGTTTCAACAAAAGTGTATACTTTAATAATAGGTAATAGTTTATATTTATAAATAGGTTATCAACACTGAGGCCAGAGCTTTATCAAAGTTAAGAGAAACTTTAATCCAAAAGAAACCATGATTTTATTTTTTTTTAATCTATAATAAAGCTGAAACTTAAGCTTTCTAAGGAAAACTATCTAAGAAAAAATAGAGATTAAGCTTCCATAAAACTCCAGTGGTGTCCACTAAGTGATGAACATCCCTACCTTCCTAAGTATGCTGCCTAGAAAAATCGCTGTGAGAAGAGTCTCAGGAGTAGTTTGTCCCCATCCAACTGCCAGCAATAAGTACATTTAAATTTCTCACATGTACTTGGAACAGGGCTGAAGATTAAATAGATACTATTCAGCCAATATTTACAAGGCACATACTATGTGCCAGGCACTTTTTGGCTACTGGGAATTTAACAGAAAAAAAAAATATGCTAAGAACACAATCCTCGTTGTATTAGGGGAAATTGGACTTAAACAAATAATTAAGGTTTATATCATACTAAAGGCCCAGGGCACGAAATTTGTGCAAAGGGGTATGTGTCCCTCAGTACAGCCTACACCCTCTCTCACAATCCAGGACTGCTGGGTCCCAACTGCTTGCCTCCTGCCTGTCTGATTGCTCCTAACCACTTCTGCCTGCCATCCTGATCACCCCTAGCCACTCCCCTGCCAACCTGATTGATGCCTAACTGCTTCCCTGCTGGCCCAATTGCCCCTAATTTCCCTCCCTTGCTGGCTTGGTCATCCCTACTGCTGTCCCCTGCAGGCCTAGTTGCCCCCAACTGCCCTCCCCTGATGCACCAGTCACCCCTTACTGCCCTACCTTGCCAGCCTGGTCACCAGTAACTGCCATCCCCTCCTGGCCTGATTGCTCCTAACAACCCTCTCCTGTCAACCTGGTCACCCCTAACTGTCCTCCCCTGTAGGCCTGATCCCTCCCAACTGCCCTCCCCTGCTGGCCATCTTGTGGCAGCCATCTTGTATCCACATGGGGGTGGTCATCTTTGACCACATGGAGGTGGCCACCTTGTGAGTTGGAGTGATGGTCACTTTGCATATTATCTCTTTATTATATAGGATACCTGATCATTCCTAAGGCTAGTGTATTTCTAGAACCTCTCATACATCACCTACCTGTATGCTAAGATGATCATTTCAGTCCCATCCTCCTAGAGGTGGTCAAATACGTGAATCATTGACCACTGCAGATTGTAACAAAACTTTGCTTTATCTAGTGATTTTATAGGATTTACCCACAACTTTTATGAACTCGCAAGACCTAAACTTGTGCTTATTTTATTAAACAGATTATAAATTAAGAGGCATTCGCTTATCATTTAGTGAATTACTTTAATAGATTCAGAAGTAGGTATCAATAGCAAAGAGCAATGATTCCAGCATTAAAAACTAGGAAATGTAGAAAGAAGAGGAGACTCAGTAAAGCTAATATGTATCCACATTAACCTCTCCTTACTTTGCAAAATATGGTGTTCCTCTGGCCAATGCGAGGAACTCATTCCCTGACTTAGGTCTGCTTCCTTTTATTAGTTCATGGGTCCCAGAATACACATGAATTCAGAGAGGCATCTTGTATATGTGTCCCAGTAGTTTCCAAAATATACAGGTCTCTGTATGAGTGACTCTAGAAATTCAAATATAATTTTTTAAAAGCCAGTCCTTCTCTGAGCAGGAGGGAGGCTCTCTCAAAACTCAATTAATATTTCCTCATGTTCAAGTTTGTAAAGACCTCTTCATTACAGCCTTTGGCTACAGTTAGTACTTTTGTACACTAATATTAAACCACAACAAGACAAAAGAAAATATCAAATGCAAGACCTATAGAGTGAGGATCATTGATTTTATCCTCAAAGCTATAAAACAAACTAAGCCATTATTTTGTTTGTTTCTTCTATTTTTAGATTGTGAAGACTAAATGAAAGCAACAAACAATGGGGTGTGGTATACTCTGGCATTGATTCAAAATATATGCTATAACTAAAGATAAATAATGACATATTAACAATGCTACAGCATTGGAATTCTTTCTAGTGTTCTAATAATAATGTCTTTTCTGATTACTGTAAAAAGGAGACCATTCTAATAGTTATGGTGACTACTGAATTTCTACATGACACACAACAGGATAACCAGTCCTCAAGGAAAACAAATGCTTGAAAAAGGATTTCACAATTGGAAGGGTCCAGATTTCTCAGGGTTTGAACTCCAGAATAATACGTCGCATTTCCTATGAGACATTAGGGATATTGAGAGAAATAAATCAACAATAAACCAGTCAAATTAATGTACAATAGATCAGTACAATCTCAGCTATCTTCCTTTTGTGCCCAAATAATTATTTCTTCACTAGTACTCTTCCACTTAACTATTTTTCTTTCACAGGCTTTAAGACTGTCCTCTTTTCATCTGGAAACTTCTTCAGAGGGTATGAAAGAAAAATAATGGAAATAAAAATAAATCAAGTCAGACTTGTAATTGATTGGTGGCTCTGGATTTCAATTGGGAATGAGGTTAAAATTACTTGCCTTAAAATGAGTCTTGATAATTAATTGTAAAGTTTAATTGCCCAAGCTAGTTACAAAAGCTAAACAAAATTTTGTGTATTTCTTTGATTATCCATTTATTTCTATTGAAGGAGAAGAGAAAGGCACATTTGCACTTAAACTTCAAAAAAATGATAACCTTTTAAACCTTTATAATAATCATTTTAAATATGGCATTCCAGCAGCTATAAACTCAAAATAATATGAAAAAAATATTTCTCTAAAGAAATGCATCCCCCCAAAACCAGTGTTCTATTTATAATTTTTCATTCATATATAGTAAATATTGTCTTTAGTTATTCTACATTGCTAAAGTCTTAACCCAGAAGAGAAAAATTTATTTAGGCACCGATTTTATCTTTTAAATTATGGATAATTCTTAAAGTATTATAATCAATATAATTTTTAGATAACATTATTAGATCAAATTAATTTAAAATATCATTTTAATAATCCACTGTCATTTTACATAAGCCATTGACCATTTTTTAGAAATCTCCTCTTTATTCCATATTTCATTAATTATTACATTTATTTTTGTTAAGGACTGTCAACCAAATATTTGTGTATAAATAAGGCCCAATAACATTAAATCATTTATCATTTGGGACTCAAATATGTACCCCTACTAACATCATGTAAATGAGAGTAAGCAAGCAATTGAGATTTCAGTCTTGCAAACTGCTAGAAGCCAGGTGAACATAATAAGTAATGAATATTCCATTCTGATCTTCTAAAGCCAAATGGCTCATTTGTTGAAGCATTTATCCTATACACCAAAAAGGTTGTGGCCTTGATTCCCAGTCAGGGCGTATACCTAGGTTGAAGTTTTGATCCCTGATTGGGGCAAGTACAGGAGGCAACAGATTGATATTTCTCTCTTACATTGATCTCTCTCTCTCTCTCTCTCCCCGCCCCCACCCCCCACCAGCCTTAGGTGAAGATATTTTGAATAGAATATTCCATTCTGTTCATATAGAAGCCTGTTCAGAGAAGTGTTGAAGATACTGGATGGTGCTAACTCTATTGAATTTCATTTAGTTCTAATAACCATCACATATTCAGCACCTCCTGTTGTAGGGGCCAAAATGCTGTATTAAACGAATGTCTTTTCCTCTCTAGCAAAGACATCACATTCCATCATAATATCTTTACCACCAAATATTATGTTGCCACACTTACCACAAAACCTCACTCTAGAATCAATCCAAACATTTACTTACTGAGGATGGTCTCTCTAAGAATGGACCCAGTAATGACAGGCATGGGAATTGGGAAACAAAGGATATCGTGGGCATCCTATTTTTTTCTCTAACCAATAATCCTTTTGTACCCCAAGTTTGTCAATGGCAACACCATTCTGCTAATAACATAGATGGTAAATTTAGATTCATTATTGACTCCATATTTCTTCCTATTGAATTAAGCGGTTGCAAATATAGTCAATATTAATATTGGTTGATTCTTTTGTGGGTTTTTTCATTGAAATTTGTTCCTATCATTTAATATCTACATCATTTTAAAATATCCTACTTCATTGCTTTTTTTATTGCCTCCTACACAACATTGCCAGATTAAATTTCTTAAAGTAATACCTTGTTTATAATGTTATAGCATTCAAAAGTCTACAGTGGATTCCTTTTACATTTAAAATTAATCTCATAACCTTGAGCCATTCAACAACTATATTCTAGGCTGTAATTATGCATTATGCTCCTACATATTATCTATACTTTTTTTATCATAGGCTTTTTAAACCACTCTAAATCATGCTTTGCATTTATTTTTCTGATCTTCACATCCTCACTTATGCTTTTCTGCTACCTGAAGTGCTCACTTTACCTCCTCCTTGTTTTCTCTGACTTATGAAATTCTTCCTATCATTCAAGGGCCCTTTTAATTGTCACCTCTTTTTTAAGGTGCTCCCACATCTGAACTGTTTCTCTTACCATTATATCCCGATAGCTCTTTCTGTGGTCCTTGAGCTAGTAGCATCAACATCACCTTAGAGCTTGTTAGAATTACAATATCTCAGGGCCCATCCCAGACATACTAATACATATTCTGACTTTAAAAAAAAATTCCTGGATGATTCATAGGCACACTAAAGTGTCAGAGGCACTGCTATAGTACAACTTCTATGGGTCAGCATTTACAATGGTGCCTTATATTGCTTTGTGTACCTAATTTTATAAAAATCGTTAGGCCTCTGATATCCCCAAATACCTCATTTCATCCCTGTCTCCACCTACCTGTGTTATCTTTTGGAAGTTGCTTAATTTTACTGAATCTCACCTTCCATTATAAAAATGGGGAAAGTAACACATAACTAAAAGTATTTGAGGCTTAAATGACATTACTTTTGTAAAAACACGTTGCACAGCACCTGCTACATAAGTTTAATGAAAGTTGGTTTTATGTTTTCCATCTCTTCCTGCTACAGTAAAATTTCTTGGGGAGAGGGAATTGTGTCTTATACATTCTTCAGTTTCCCTAGTAATGCAGGAGAATGTAAGGGCCCCATTGGAAAGCCAGTTCCAGGAAGGCAGAAAGCTTGTCTGCATGTTTATTATTTCTTTCCACCTATAATGGTATATATATATATATATATATATATATATATATATATATATATATATATATATATGGATATATATATGTGAATATATATATGCTTTATGGTGTATGATTATTGTTACAGAAAGTCATTGCAATATAATCACATAGAAAAGGTTTAGAAATCATAGATTAGTTTGCAAAAGACAAAAAGTCTGGGACAACTTAATTTAATCATATCATATACTTATTAAATTAAAAGTAATTAGAAGTAATTGCTATTTTTGATGAAGTATATAAGAAAGCTAAACATTTTTGAACTGTTATACCCAAAATATCAATATTTATCTGTTTTTTATTTTTTATTGATTTCAGAGAGGGAGAGGAGAGAGAGAAGTATCAATGATGAGAATCATTGCTCAACTGCCTCCTGCAGGATTCAGGATTGAGCCCTTGACCCAGACATATGCCCTGTCCTGGAATCGAATTATGACCTCCTGGTTCATAGGTTGACACTCAACCACTAAGCCACCACAGCTGGGCCCAACATTTATTGTTTTTTTAAATGCACACAAAACTATAGTCACAACAGGCTCAAAGTATGACATTGCTTATTGTCCCATTTCAGTTCCCCAAAGTAACTCCAGAGTGGAGCTGAGTTGAAGGTACCGGTGAGGTCAGGAGAAGGTGGGAGAGGATTGATTCTCTAAGAAAATCCTTAGAAGAATGAGAGGTAATTTACACACTAAATCCTCCCATGAAATAATTTTTAAATGTCTCCTAATTTTGGCCAAGTAACTCTTCAGATTTAAGTCAAAATAGTTGAACAATGATTAACCCCTAAGAAACATAAAAATATTTATTCTAAAAAAGGTTGTTTAAAAATAGGTTACAATAAAAAGTTGTAATATTTTTCTTTCCTGAGGATCTTTATTAGTAGGACTGACTCTGACAGATTCAGAATTGCTGTTAAGAGTTAAATTATTTCTTCTGACCTTTTAACCCAAAAATCCTGTGATTCTGTATTCCAGCAGACACCTTGAAATATACAAATAAATAATTTGGTTCCCTTTACTTCCATCTCCCTATTCAACAGACATCAGCAATTAACTTTATTCTTATTCTCTAAGAATTTACTAGATTTCATGAACTGTGAGAGTTCACATCATGTCCGCTGTCCTAAGTACATCCTTAACCCTAATATATTTTCTCTTTAGCCCATCAGGACTTCATACGTTATTTCACACAATGTAATTTCTCATAAACTATAAATGACCTTTAATGCTCCAAGGACTGCATCAACTGTTATGATAAAGTCTTTAAATATATATTTTTATCTCAGAGAGGAAGGGAGAGGGAGAGGGATATAAATATCAATGATGAAAGAGAATCATCAATCAGCTGCCTTCTACACACTCCTGACTGGGGATTGAGCCCACAACCCGGCATGTGCCCTGACTGGGAATCGAACTATGACCTCCTGGTTTACAGATCAATGCTGGACCACTGAACCATAACAGCTGGGAGAATTTTTTCATGAGTGAATAATTTGGGGACCATATAAAACAAAGTGAAAGGAAAAAATGAAATTTTTAACAAAAAGTGTTAATGGGCTTTTCCTCTTTGTGGCTGTGAAGCCTGTCTGTGCCTTCCTAAACTATTTCAGCTCTTCTTTTCAGCATTTAATAATACATTATGTGTCCTGCTCAGTGTGGCTCAGTTAGTTGGAGCTTCATCTTGAGAACCTGGAGCTTCATCTTAGAAACCTTGGTTTCCATTCCTCAGTCAGGGCGAGTATGGGAGGCAACCAGTTGATGGTTCTCCCTCACTTTGATGTTTCTCTCTCTTCTCTCTTCTCTCTTCTCTGTTCTCTGTTCTCTGTTCTCCTCTCTTCTCTCTTCTCAAAGGCAGGCTGACTGGAGATCTGTGTTTTCTCATCATCATGCACTCCCCAAATCCCACAAATTCAATTTTAAAACTTGAAGAATAATGCAGACCTTTATTGTACAATAGATTGCCCTGAAGGGGAAAGCAGGGTTTCTGCAAAGCATTGAGCCATGCTAAGCCAAACATGCTGAGTACATCATCAGTCCAGCCTCCAAAGCCCCCACAAAGGCTGCTCAGCAATTGCTCCACCCCCTCATAAGCACACCCTCTCCATGCTGCCTTGTCTCTCTTCTTCCTCCACCAGGACTGCCACGCGTGGTCCTCTCTGCCAATACAACCCTCTACAAATACTTCCATGTCTCATACTCTGACTCTTCCCTATCAAGGACCAGCCTCCTGAAAAGCTGGAAAATACTCTTTTTGATACATCTCAAACAAGATGTGCCAATTTAATTTAATTTTTAAAAAAACAAGAAACATTTATAAATTACACGTAATATGTGTCCAAGGTCAGTGGCTAAGTGCTAGGAAAATCAGTTGAGGAACAAAGAGTATTTGCATAATTTTGGCCTTCTAGGAGGGTTAGGGACTACGTGTTTGTGTTTCCCCAAAATTCATGTTACAATCCTAACCCCCAATGGAATGGTTTTAGGAGGTGAGTTCTTTGGGAGGTAAATATATTTATCTGAGGTCATGAGGATAGAGCCCCCACAATGAGATTATTGTCCTTGTAAGAGAAAAAAACTAGAGTTATCTGTCTCTGTCATGTAAAGTTACAGTGACAAAGCAGCCATCGGCAAACCAGGAAGAGGGCCCTCACCAAGAGCAGGACCATGTAGGTATCCTGAGCTCAGAGTTCTGACCTCCAGAACTGCAAGAAATAATTTTTTTTTTTCTTACTCAATCTGTGATTGTTTGTCATAGCAGCCCACACTGACTAAGACAAAGAACAGGCAATATGGTCAAAGCAAAAAATAAAAAAAAGGTACTAAAGATACAGTTAAACACTGTATAAGTGCTGTGAAAGAAACAACAAATTATTAGTGGGGAGATGTGTAAATGAATATCTTGAGAACAAAGCATTTAAGCAGTGAGCATACTTTCAATATGCATCAAATGCATTTCAGACAAAAAGAGATGATAAATATAGGCAGATAAATGTGAAAGCACATTACATGTTTGAGGAGTATCAGAATGACATTAAATAAGTGAAAAATCAAGAGCATAGGGAAATGGGATGATGCTGGAAAATGAAACTGGAAATTGACTTTGACTCCATTCGAGTTTTTCAACAAAAAATAATTGGACATCTACAATGTGCCAAGCATACCATGTTAGGTGCTGAGGTAGAGGGTAAGTAAAGGTACTCACATAATCCCTGATCTCATATGGTTTATAATAATCTATAATAATAAAAACATAATATGCTAATTAGACCGAACATCCTTCCACCGTGGGATCCAGGCAGCTGCCTTGGCTGTGAAGGCTATTCTTACACAAATTTTGTGCATTGGGCCTCTAATTATAGAATAATATAGTGCCATAAATGAGTAAGAACTGTAAACGGTGACAAGGAGGAATATTGCATGGGGCCTGTCTGAATGATCAGTGAAGGCTTCTGTGAACATCCTATATAAAAAGACCATTACCTTCAAAAGGATACTGTGAGAATAAAAATGGAGAGCTAAATCTGGAGAGGTAAACAAAACTATGGGCCCTCTTCCTGGTTTGCAGATGGCTGCTTTTTCATTGTAACTTTACATGACAGAGAGGTAAAAAAATAAACTATGCATGGCCAATAAGTCCATCATTAGAAGATTGGACTCAGCATTGAAAATGATGAGTAGTATGGATCTGAAAAAGAAACTTTTCCTGGCTCAGGGAAGTGTATTAGGCTAAGAATTTGGCATATGAAGGGTATCCCATAGAGCCATGGTTGGCAAAATGCAGTTCGCAAGCCACATGCGGCTCTTTGGCCCCTTGAGTGTGGCTCTTTCACAAAATACCACGGCCGAGGCAAGTCTATTTTGAAGAAGTAGTGTTAGAAGTTTAAGTTTAAAAAATTTGACTCTCAAAAGAAATTTCAACCGTTGTACTGTTGATATTTGGCTGTGTTAACTAATGAGTTTGCCGGCCACTGCCATAGAGTAATATTGTATGCATTTCTAGAAATGGGACAACTGAGTCAACATTAACTGCATTGTCCGTTTCAGAGATATATGCTCTTAGAATCATTTATAGATAGAGTGTAGAGTCACTCTTTCATTTTCTCCAAAATTCCTGGAATCACAGCATTCTTCAGCCACATTGGCTTGTAACTATAGTTGGTTGATGTTGGTTAGTACTTCCATGCTGTGTTCATATTTTTGATGGCCTTTATAATGTCAAAGCACCAGTCCCTAATCATCTCTATTTGGCTCTCCCTACCATTTAATTAAACTCCTTCAGCCACTTGCAAAAATTAATCTTTGTTTTTGGCAATATATTCTTTGCTTGATTGTGGAGGGTAGGCTGATCCATCACATTTTCTGGCAGCCATCCTGAGTCAAAATTATTCATTGGAATTATATAGTAACTAGAAGCCCAGTGCACAAATTCATGCACCAGTGGGGTCCCTTGGCCTGGCCTGTAGGATCAGGCTGAAACCGGCTCTCTGACATCCCCTGAGGGGTCACAGATTGCAAGAGGGTCCAGGCCAGGCTGAGGGACCCCCACCAGTGCACAATCAGACCAGGGAGAGATGTGGGAAGTTAGCCAGCCAGGGAGGGATCGCAGGAGGGCTCCAGGGTGGGAGGGTTCCAGGGCATGTCCAGTCCATCTCGTTCAGTCCCAGTTGAGCAGCAAGCTAATCTACCAGTCAGAGCGCCTACCCCCTGGTGGTCAATGCATGTCATAGCGAGTGTTTGACCAGCTTTAGCATAGCATTGGCATATTATGCTTTGATTGGTTGAATGGCCAACCAGTCGACTGGACACTTAGCTTTTATTATATAGGATGGCTAAAAGAGACACTGACATTGAGAACATTTCCAGTATGGTGTGTTGACATGGATTGGCTAAGAGAATAAATCTAGCACAAAATGTTACACTGGCTCTTATTGGCAAAGAGATTCTGCTGCACACAAATCACAAACAGCTATATCCAAACAGTTGATAGTTATATTACATGTGAGCGAGTATGCATATAGGTTATTTTTAGAAATAGATTTAGGTAAAAATAGTATTTTAACTTACCAGGTCCCTATAACAAATTGGGACACTAAATTGTGCTTACACATATTTGGGTGGTTAGTTTGTAATGATAGAATCACATGTGGGGTTTTTTTATGATTGGCAATACTTTCTGTAATATTACAACTATAGTAACTAACAATGCATTTAAGAGAACATTTTTGGTGTACAAAATATATGAAGGCATTAGTAAGGTGAGCAAGCAAAGGAAGATAGTATATTCTCACAACCACAAAAATTATAGCTACAAGTTGAAGAAGGTCCTGGCTAAAAAGAACTGCATGGTGTCTCTCCTGGTAACTTCTGTTACAAGGCCTGCTCCTCAAGCTAATAACATTATAATGAGCAAACACATATGCAAATGTGGTAACTAATAATCAGAGGCAGAGTAACATGTGGTTTTGTGAGATTCACATTGCAGGGGGAGGGGGCATTAAGATATACAGGCTTTGGATAAAGAGAGGACAAAAAATGAGATTACAAAACAGGGAGAGATTTGAGTGATAAATATAGATGAATTCAGGAGCCTTGCGGATTTTGTTCATTTTCAGTAAATGAACAAACTCTAGACAAAAAGACAATAAAATTCATTCACTGGGTGACTTTGTTAACTGGCTTAAACTATAGCAATCGTGGCATTTTTCTCCTTTGGATGTTCCCCTTGCCCACTGATATATCTCCATAGAGGTCTGAGCAAGACCAGTAGAATTAGAGTAAAAAAGTCAAGAGGAGAATATTAAGACAGTGATGTGTGTTTTGAAAAAAAAAAAAATTATAGATTCAATGTAGCAAAGGGATTTAAGAGAGGGCAAAATGGATTAAAGAAGACCAGTAAAAAAGATTGAAGTGGCTGCCTAACCAAAAAAGATGGTGTTGCAGACTAGCTCATTTCCTGTTGTGACAGAGTTTTAGGTTTATTCTATGGTCCCTCATCAGTCATTTTGAAGTTCCACTGAACAACAATATCAGGACAATTTCTTCTTGACTCTACATAATGTCAAGAAGAAAAAGCTGCCTCTTTCCCCCACTCCGCACTATTCCAATCTATTGCTCTCAGATGAGCCCACTAGTCTGTAGAGTCACATTCTCTACCACCATTTCGGTACATACTTTCAGATCTGCCTAGCACCTCTCTAGTTCCAACGCCAGTCATGGGCAGCTTTCAGGGTTCATGTTCATAGGTAGCCCTTGTGTTGGTGGCAAGCAATAAGCGGTTGTAAATGCCTTGTGTATACCTTATACTACTCAGTGCTATTTAACGCATTCTCACGGTAATTTTTCAAATAAAGCCATATGCCTCCTCCCTGGGTGAAAGAGAAGAACCCTGGAAGGAGTAAAAAAAAACAAACAAAAAAAAACCTGTGTCAAGTCACACACAGCTAGTCAATGACAAGGCTGATTTGAACCCAGGTCTTCACTGACCTCAGTCCTGGACCTTCTCAAGACATGGTGCTGCCTCCTAGTGGAACATGGGCTTTTGGGTGATTTTTGTAGTTCACGGTACCAAATGGATCAATATTATTTTTTAACTACTTTAAAAATAAACAGTATAGATATCTAGCTCCTTGCATAGGGCCTACTGTGGCACTTAAAAGAGGGTTTACTATTTTCTTAGATTTTTAGTCATTTACCACTGCCAAGGGAAGATTGATCAATAAGCTGTCTATATCAAGTCTTATGGTTAGTTTCTCTGAGAAATGGGGAATAATTTTTTACAGTTCTAAAGGACTCTATTACTACTGGTGTTCGCAGCAGAAAACATAATATATCATATAGAGATCACTGGACACAACTTAATAAAATGAACACGGACAGTAGATATTCAATAAATACCGGGAAAAGGAACAGGAGCTCAAAATAGCAACGTTGCTGAAATAACAGTAACAACACGTCTACTATATGCCAGCAGTGCTCCAGTTACCTTTCAGACTTGAGGCCTTTACTCTCCTATGAGAGGGAGGTGTTTCTCTCTATTTTATAAGTGAGAAAAACTGAGGCTTAGAGAAGTCAAGTACTCTGTCCAAGGACACACTGCTCATGAGTGGAGAAGCCAGATTTATAATTCAGGGTTGACCTGATTCCAAACTCTTGCTTTTTTCTACTATGTGATTCTATTTCCCTGCTTAGAAATCTCTATTTAAAAAATTTAATTTATTTACGTAAAGCCCTATGAGGGGAAACAAAGATAAGCACTACAAATCTAAACTATAGTGTCTCCCTCCAAAAGCTCACCATCCAGTAAGAAGCCTCTAAAATATTTATTGAGCCTTTCTGATACTTTAGTGGTCTACCCATACCTTCAAAAAATCTATTTGCCATATGCCCAGGAAGGGTACTTTTCTCCTTACATACTTTCCATTTTAAGTTGAACAAGCCACCAGTTCAAAATGGTGATCAATATTTTTAACTTGACCTTTCTACTCATGTATCTGCGTATACATACATATGTGTGCATATGTCCTACATGTAGGTACTGCATATATAAATATACATATAGGTCAGACATGAACTATAACCTTTTTAAAATGTATTATTTGCACAAATTGGAAAACTGAGGCATAGAGCTGCTTTTGTTTTTTATGGTCAGATGAATAGATTCAGTGCTATTATCACATAAAGTAATTTCACTATTCCTTTACTTTTCATTGGATTCTCTAGCGATTGAGTCATATTTCACTCAAATATATGCACAAGTTATTATGATATACTCCTTTTTCAATTAATAAAGTACCAAAACAGTCTCCCACACGATTCTATCACGGACAAGATCCTTTGTTCCAAAATGATTATGGAGAAAACAAAAAATTGCAGTTTCTGTATCCAAATTATGTTGCAAATATACCGGTAGGTAGTAATTTTGATCACTGAAGACATATGTCAACTGAAAACAAGACCGAGGTGATGAACTCATTTTATCTTGACCGCCAAATATCAGCCAAAAGACAATGAACAGCATTCATCAGTGACTGGTCCTGTATTCGAACTGGTGACCTGAAAGTAACAGGCTTTTCATTTTCCTTTCCCCCAACCAATCCCTAAGGGCACACAGTCCCCCTAGTCTGACATCCCCAGATTAGGAATTGAATACATAACAAAGCAACAGATGGCCTTTCGGTTTCTAAAGACAAAATGTTGAAATGTTTGGTGTTTTCATCTGGGTCGTTTTCTGCCCTTCTAGTTTGGCAGTTTTGGGGAAAAAAAAAAAATTCTATTGCATTCTCTTTAGATGCTCTATGTTGATTTTTGCATAACTGACCATCCAATATGCTTCCTGTGGAGGAGAAATGCAGCCTTGGTGGAGAGCCTTTGCTAAGTAAGGCAATCCCCAGAGAGCCGGAGCAGCACTCAGAGACAGATGCTCAGTGAGCTAACTGTCTCCTAACTGCAGGGGTGGCCTACCTCTTGTATAAATGTAAAGGCCCACGAAAGCTAAAAATAAATGGGAACATAGGGAAGGAATGTAATGCGCTCACCGTGTTGGGCTTCAGAAGTGCATGGCAAGCTCTCCCCTTGGGATCACTTGACTTTGTAGCTTGTTTCTCTCTATGTCCTACATCATTACCTTCTTGCAGACACCTGAACTATTCATGTTTCCTTAACTGGAGCTCAGCTCTTAAAAGAAAACCCCCTGAATCCTTCATTGCCAAGAAGGTCATTCTACAGTAGACAGAAATCTTAAGAGGAAAAATCCTATATCAACTGGTGGCATAATCCCCAAGGGGAAACGGACTTTAGTTGAACAATCAGAAACCTGGCCTGCTTTATGGTGTTTACACTGCTGCTTGCTAATGGATCACCATAAAGGAAGCAAAAGGGCTCTTACACCATTGAGTAGGCTATCATGGGAGTCTTCTGAGTGTGCCTTTTTTATTTGCTGCAGTCAGGTTAATGAGCTCACCAGCCCACTTGATGTTGAGGACTTTGTAACAAAGCAATCTCTCATTAAATGCTGCCTGGCACCACTCTCTTGAAGCAAAGGGACATTCAGATTATTGAATGCCTTTGTACTCCTCATTCCTACCAGGCTGTGGAGTCCAGCAGTGGCATCAGTCCCACACACTTCCTGGCAGGCATCCAGTCATCCGCCTGCCCTCTTCAAACGGCATGGGCATTTGCCAATCTAAGCAGCACTGGTAGGCAAACAAGCATGGCACACGACTCCCTTGGCTGAGAGCCAAATGTGCAGCTGAACAATCTAATTTGTTTCTGCTGTGGAGGGAAACATTCTTCCCCATTCTTTCCTATTCAGTTGAATGTACATGTAAAAGTTTTGTTATGGTACAAAGGAATGTGCATTTATCTACATTTTCTTTCTGCTGTTACACCTTTTTAGTCTCAACAGTGCAGGTCATGATTTTGTCTGTGGCTTTATTTTAAGTTCCTCCTGGCTGACAGTTTCTTCAATGAAATGACCCCAGAGTGTTATCAGCTAGCTAGCAGGTGTGTCTCTATTCAGAATCTTGCAGACACAAGTGCATCCTGGGTAAAGAGCAATCTATGCACAATACAAGTTTTTTTTTCAACATTTCCCATGAGATTTAATGGTTCACTGTCATTTAAAAAAACTAAAAAGGTGGTGTTTTGTTTTGTTTTTTCATTTTTTCATTTTTCTTAGAATGTTGATAATGCCCTGAGATACTGACCTAAATTATTTTTAAGATGCATTTTATTGTATGTTAAATTTTGATTATTAGTAAGTTGTCTTTCCAAGCTATAACATGCTCATCTGAAAATTTTTATAGTGCATATAAAACTAATGCTCAAAAATTAAGTGTACTCTTGTCCCTGGTATACATTTAGGCATATATGAACATGCACTGTTATTTTTAGATAAATAGACATATCACCATATTTATACGTTCTAATTCTATTAAATTTTCAAATAGAATTTATATACAACTTTTCTCACTATTTTGGGGTGGCTCTTTGAAAAACCGATTTAAATTACAATAACCTTAAGAAGCCAGAACATTTGGGGGATTTTTACATATTTAGAAATATTATCTATCAAATTCAGTCAAAATAATCCATCTATATTCTAAAATTTGCTTGAGTACATAAACAAAGCAATTTAATGTAAACTCAAAGCAGCTTTTAAAAAAAAAGTTAGGAGAAAATCAAATTTAAACCCAAATCATAGTAAAATAAAGTAAAAATATATAGTTTGAATACAGCAAATAGCTCTAAGAGAAAATAAATAATCTTAAAACGAGCACATTCTTCCCTCATGCTTTCAAATACTAGAATGTGAGACGGGATAGTAACATAACAATACTTTTTTAAGCTAGCATATTTTATTTCCATTTATAACATAAGATATGCAGCTTAAGAAATAGCAGTGTAGAGTATAAATTGACAGTCTTGCTCTATGGGTCATTTATACAACTTATCGCATTGTTTGCTTATACGTGTTTGCAGGTTACTTAAACAATGTGAATTCAAATATTTTCAAATTGTAAAAGTATTAGCTGTGTTCAAATAACTTGGTTTCTAATCTATTGGTTATTAAATTTTTTACATATTTAATTTTAGAATGACCATTCAAAAAAAAATTTATCATTTCAGATCACTATATTGTAGATTAATTTTATGCCTGGTTCTAGGTATTATCTGTTTATATAATAAAGTAAATCATTATTTAAAAAATAAATCTAGCTCTCAATTCAGTTATTAATTCAATTTAAATTAAAGTATTCATTTGCTATATAGTCTTTATAAATTGTCAATTAAAGAAAAATGTGGAAAAATATGGTAATAGTATAAGATATCTGTGTTCATTATTGTAAGAAAAGAATATATATTAGATAAAATTTATATTTCCTACTATAATTTTTCCTTTAAAAGTTGATGAAGGTATTTAAAAACACAGACTGCTGGCAACAAAGCAAAAGAAAAAACTAAAAATAGTAAAATGAGCTGGTACAAAGATTGAGCTTTTCTTACTAGATGGGCATTCTTTATTGTACTAAAGCATGCTTCAAAATAATGAAAATTTATCCTATTTTTATGTGTACATATATATTCTTTCTTAGATCAGTCTGGATATTTAAAGTCTTAGGGAAAAAGTGTTCATTTTGATCCTCTAACTAGATCAAATGAGCTAACTACATATTTTGGTACACAGGCTCTCTACAAGGTTTCCAGGAAGTCTATATTTCCAATTTGAAATAGTAAAATTCTTTATTATTGTGACTCAGATAACCTGCTATTGTCTGTACTGCTATTGTCAGTAAAAAAAAAAAAACAAAAAAAAACAAAACAAAACACACACACACACAAAAGATTGAAACGTTAGTATTAGTCTAAATATAAATAGTTTGCAAATTCAGAATATTTGTAGAGAAACTAATACATTTGAAAATATAACCATGTGACTATCTTTGAGAATAATTGCACAGCAAAATATTAGAAAATGACTGATCAAGATCACATTCTATGCTTAAAGAAAATGCATGTAAATTCTTTATTTACCCTTTTCAAATATTCATCTCTGATTATCTTTAAAGCCATACAATGGTATAACTTAATGATAGTCATCTTGTCTGATATGTCTTTTGTTCACTAAATGTTTGTTAGTGAACAAACATTTATAAATGTTTGTTTATGAATTGAATAAGAAATATATATGTACCTGAGCTGTATGATCAGACATTAGGACATAGCCTATCCTATTCGATATTGACCAATGTCTATTCAATTTTTTAAAGGGGTCACCTTTGAAAAGAGTCAAGGTATAACAAAGACATATACATAAGCATATTTAACACGCATACCAAAAAGATTGTGTTATTAAAACAACAAATTACAATGCAAAATATGAATAATAACAAGATTTTTAAAACCAGAATCACAGCCCATCTTCACTGATTCAGATAAGCAGATTGGTTGGCTAAATACTCTGCAAGTAGTCTTCAATTTTTTATCTAGCTATTTATAGAAAGCTGCAGAAACAGCTGAGCTGACTGAAGTGATGTCACATTTGCTGATGGAATGGTTTGTTCCAGAGCACGCTCAGAGGCTGCACGGGGCCACGTTAGGGCTGGGTACACAGCCCTAAGCAGAGCAAAGGTGTAAACACGGGCATTTTTCAGCCCCACCAATCAATATTGCATTGATGACTTTCTCCTGACCTTTAACCTCCCAAGGAATACCAATAGAACCATACTGAATCTTCCCATTTTCAAGGACTGCCTCGCATAAGCTACCAATTTTACAATCGATCAAAAGTCATCTCTGTGAATAAAGCTTGAGATTTCAGGCAACAGCAAGCAATTTTTGAAAGGTCAGGGCTGGGTTTTTATTTGCTTGACCTGTGCTTTCAACTTGTATCATAGTTCTTTATAACCACTAAAAGTAGTAAGAAAATTTCAGATTTTTTTTTTCTCCCCATGTATTTTTAGTAAGCCTTTGGGCATTTTCACTGTCCCTAAAAGAATATGGTTGCATGGCAACCTTCACAGTTGCTATGGAGACTCCATGTGTAAGCAGCTGCTGCAATCAGCATTAACTCCAGGCTTGCAGGTTTGTCATTCCAATACATAGGGAGGGGGAAACAAATAGGACAGCACACTGCCGTAAAGGGGAAGTCACCTAGATAATGTCACTCACAAACATATGTTCCACAATTATTCTTTCCACTGTTTTATTGCTGCAATTATAGCTAAACTAAGATTACAAAATTATATGGTTTTAATTTGCCTCTACTGATGATGTTTCACTTCCACTAAAACTAAGTCTGTACCCACGTATGTAGAAAACTGTGGGCTTTCTGGGGGTAAACTGGGTCGGGGGTGTGGGAGGATCTTTCTCATTTAATATCACCAGGAAAAAAGAAAATCAATACCCCTGGAAACCTTTGTATGAAACAAGCAATTTGGCCAAAAATATAAATTAGCCTGACACGCAAGGCATGGCCCCTGTCCCAAAGTTCCATCTGTATTTCTAATATTTTCCGTTGAGTCTGGAGAGGCCACAAAGATACCTCAGATGACACTGATCCGGGTTTTTCAAATGTAAGCAGAAATGCCAGTTAAGCCATCTTAAGCCTCTATCCTTAACTCATCCCATCAAGCTTAAATATTGCAGCATGTGACTCAGTATCAAAATCCTTACAAAGAAAACTGAAGAATGGAGATAGTAGGAGAAGCATTGCCGGTATTTCTTTCCAACTAATTTTTAATATAGCCTTGGTGAGCCTGGGTATTGAAAGATACTTAGATACCAGGATATCTAATAATTTTTCACATAAAAGACAATCTCTAATGCACAGGCCCATTATTTTAAACTTAGAAATCATTTTTAACTATAGCATTCATTGAGCATATTTGTTGAAATATAGGTTTAAAGTCACCAAAATAATAACCATTGACTATTTTATTCTAATATTTAAGATCTTATTTGGAGATGCAATACTTCTTCATGGAAAGCTAAAAACTATTGCTAATAATCAGTATTTTACTTAAGGGCACTCTATTTCTTTGCCTTTTAATTTATATGATGTAATACTCACCAGCAGACAAGCAAGTGAGTAGGTTTTATTATATTTAATTACACTCTAATGGCAGCACAGTATTTTTGTTCTATGATATAGAATGACTGCCGTTTTATTTTCAGTTTTTGAATTTGTAAAAAAAATATCCACAAATCCACAAAATATAAGATTTGTCAAATGCATTTCTGTTTTTATATATAAACTTCTAAAATGTAGCTATATTAAAATGAAGTTCTTCATTTTAATTTTAAGGTAGACATAAGTGATATCAAGTATTAAAGACAGTTATTCAGTTTTAATATTTATATAGAACATAATCTTTAATTTTTATTATGCATCACTTAGAACCTTATATCTAGACATTTCAAGGAAGACATTTATTTCTTGAATGAAATGGCAGTATATAAATCTCTGTGTGTATACCTATGTGTATATATGAAATACATATATATAAAGTATTAGTGGTGTTATCTTTATATTAGTAGAATAGCACACGATAATAAGGCATAATTGCCCACTCTTAAAAGCTTTACTTAGACACATTTAAAAGGTGAAATTGACAATAGCTGAAAGGTAGCACTTTAGTATGTTCATAGTTAAAATATAACATACACAAAAATTTTAGAAACTTATAATTACCATTTTAATGGACCTTTAAGTAGATATCTAATTGCAGAATTCATAGACCTTTTTCAAAAGAACCAAATGTTGAGTGATCCAATGGTAGAATAATTTTGCTAATCTGATGTTTTCATTTTTTTGCCTCTTGGCATATATTAAATCAAACATTCATTTTTTTAATTTCAGTATAAAAATATGCATTTCCCCCCCCATTCCCACCCGCTCACACACACACACACACACACACACACACACACACACAGATCTTATTCACTGCCGTTTGGACAGAGCTTATTTGGGTTTAGAGAATGGTACAGTCTACAAACCATAAAAATGAAAACACTGATAGACCCTTAAGCATAGTAGTGTTAGCAGGTGCTGCTGCGATACACAAAGCCAGATAACATTAAGTGACTTATTTTTAAAGCCTGCCCAGGGAAGGCGACATCAAGAAATTGAATTCTTTGCCCTTTAACTTTAATAGTTCCTTGTCATGCAATCTTCAAATCAGAAAGGGTGATCACCACAAAACAAATCCCCAACCTGATACATACAGCAGGGGCACCCTGTGCAGCTCTGTGGACTGGCACTTACGGCCTATTCATCCAGCTGCATTTTACTGGAAAATGGGGCAGAGAGTTCACCCTCAAGTAAACACAAACTGACCCACCAGGATATTAAACCAGCCTTTTAGATACTGAGAACTATAAAAATTATGTCACCTTGTTTTAGATATCGGTCATTGCTAAAGACATTCTATATTAATTGGAAGATACTGCATTTCAATTTGTATAACAAGGACAATTGAACAACAAAACATTTACTTTGCACAATGTAAACTAAGGTTAAATTTGCTATTGCAAAACTAATCAAAGTATTGTGAGTCTTTGAGTTCTATAATAATAGAATACATCCCAGTTAATATAGCAAAGGATATGCCTATGACTGAAGATACAAAATACACGTTAAAATGGTTTTCTGATGAACAAGCCATAGAGCTATTTTCTGTAAAAATGACATGAATCTATGACGCCATTATTTGGATAATTTGAGCACGACTCCCCATGACTGAGAATACAAAGGTTTGGTTTGACCTGGGTAATAGGAATTAGCTGTGTACATTAAAGATAGTTAACTGGTTTCAACTAAAGTATTTGTATAGCTCACTAACATAAACAAAAGTATAATCTTTTTCCAACTTATTTGAGAATATTCACAGCTTATAGAAAATTTGAAAAACTATAATAAATCCACTTAATTCAACACTTAATTTTTTGCCACATTTGCTTTTGCTTGCTCAAAAGTTGTTGAATATTAGAAAAATCATCTTTCAACCTAAAAACATATATTCTTATGCTGAACTATTTGAACTTATCCTACAAGCCTGATGACATTTCTCTCCTAAATACTTCAGCTTGTGCCTCCAAAGAGCAAGGGCATTCTGCTACATAAACCACTATGCCATTATCATACTCAGCTTAACACTGTTACCATAGTAGTGTTTATTTTAAAGTCCACGTGTAAGAGTTCTCCAGTTCTCTGGATAATGTCCTTTCTAACTAATTTCTTTTTTTGAGGTGGGGACCTGGAATCTAGTCAAGACTTATGGACTATATTATTTTATTTATATTTCTCTTTAGTCACCTTTAATCCAGAACAGTCCTCAGCATTTGTCTTACATGCATTAACATTTTTTGAAAAATCCATGTCAGCCCATGTCTCACAATTTAAATTTCTTCTTCTAATTGTTCTTTAAATTAGATTTAGGTAAAATGCTTTTGGCAAAAGTACTGCTAAGGAAATGTGATGTCTGGCCATAGAAGATTACCTCTTACAAAGGACTATACCCAGCCTCTATCCTGGGTGTTCAGCTTTCTATTACTAATTTGAATGAATTGCTAGGGCAGCACAGTCATTTGCTACTGTCACGGAAAGTATGAAAACCTACAACTCATTTAAAATAATTTGGTTCATTATAGTTTGGGTCTGGATCCCTCAGCCATTTCACTCATGTGACTTGTAATGGAAATTTGGGGTGCCTGAACACTTTGTGATTGATTTCCCTTCCTCTAAATCCCCATTTCCTAAGAGCTGATAGAATGTCCAGTTTAGAAATAAAGGAGTTTCATAGCACCTTTATGTTCTAAGGCTGGTGTCATGAATTCTTCTCCCATCATTGTTAAATATATTACATTATATTTATTATGTCAGCACTACATCTTTGGAATACCCAACACAAGAGCAAAAAATAAAAATTATTTGCAAAAATAATAATAATCCAGAAGAATAATAATAGCAAAAGACTAAATGTAATTGCTCCCTTTTAAATTCTTAAAATAATTCTATAATTCTAGAACAGTATTAAATAAAGCAATATTAAGGTATTTCATTGATTAGAAACTTTTGGGGGGATTATTTAGTAGTAATTAAATAAATTCCAAAACCAACAATGTACAGTATCTACCTGTTTTCAATCCACCTGACAATGTACATGTACAAATGGAGTTCTGTCATTTTTTTAGAGCAAGAAGTTAAAAAAAAAAAAAAAAGGTTTCTTATCTCCTGTTTCATCCCATTCAGTAATACAATATCTAGTGCTTGGTTCTGATTTGCAAACAGAAGTTTACATTTGAAATACTTATGCCCAAAAGACCACTTACATTAGGTAAAGGATGTGAGTCTTACAGCCTGTTTAAAGTCTTTCTAAAAAATGTAAAAGAATACACATTTATCCCTGTCAACCTATGGAACATGGAAATACCCCAAATGTGATCAAATTAATTTACCTTTTAAGCATTGTAGATATTTTATGTTTTATTAGAACTTGTGATCTTAGAATCTTTTATGTCAGGATGGTTTGTAAACTTTAAATCTTTATAAGAGACCAAGTGGGTCCATATGGACGGAGATTAAAACTCACATTTATTAGTGGCATTACATTTGGCTAGTCACTTAACTTCCCTGAGACTTCATTTTCTTTTTTAAATGAGGATAATAATAGTTACCATTTAGGAGTAAATGTGTGAAAAGTACATGACACAGAGTAGGTGCTAAACGTAACATTTGTAATTTTTTCAGTCATGATCATAGACATAATGTCCTGTATTATGCTACTAATAATAGTTAGAATTGTTTAAATAGGTATGTAACATACATCTAGTGTATCCTTTCTTAGATAAAGGTTCTCCTCCTTGGAAACCTATGGCTATTTTGTACACACGTGTCACAATTGTGTGTCTACATATACACATATACACACAATTATGCATACATCAATGGGAAATTTTGTTGTAACTAAAGTTTTTGCAGTGGTATAGGAATGTAACTTGACATCAGGGTGGAAAAAATAACCATCTACTCTGTTTTCCAGAATCCTGACATACCTGGGTTTGTTGACAAGAAAAATAAATATGAGATGAAAGTTGGAAAACTGAAGCTCTATTTATATCTCTACAGCCAAGAATTTTGTCCAAGACCACATGTATTACTTGTGCTTTTAACATGCTTATTAAACCAAGAGGGGAATTATCTAGAATACAGCAAAGCCTACCATTAATTCTGCATAAGTAATGCAAAGCAACAACCCATACTAATGTTTAAGAAGAGCTTTCTTGAATTAGGTTAAAGTTTTTTATTGTTGTTGCTGTGTATCCTCATTTTTTATTCAATTTTTAGTTTTACTTGCATCGTTCAGAATAGTCAGGCAGTGTTATGTTTTGTTTTCTAATCTGGATTAATATTCTTCTTTTAAAGGGAAACCATTAAAAAATAAAATAAAAAATAAGATTTTCGACTAAAAAGAAAAAAAATGTTTTTAAATGTTTCCTTTTCCTAACAGACCTATGTTTTAATGAATAAAAAATAAGGTATATAAAAGTTACCTAGTAAAACATGTATAATAACGCCATGTTTTCTTTAAAAAAAATAGAAAAAGAAGAAAATCATAGCAATTTAAAAAAAGAAACTGAAATTCTGTAGACATTTGTATGCATTCTCGTAATTTCTACAGTCTTGTGCATAATAAAATTAAAATGTACAGTGTTCTTACAGGAAAAATTCAAAAATTCTTATTTAATAAATTTTAATAAAAGCTAAATCACTTAATAAGACTTAGCTCTCTGAATATAAACTTATGACTCTCCCTGTTTTAGTTTATATTTTGAGTGAAAACTGCTCAGCTGAGAGCTCTCTTTTATAATCTTTAATGTCAGATTTGCTAAAGTTACCACTCAGAGTGCGATGTTACAAACTAAATTTTAGTATTTTTTTTGTTATATAAATATAAGCCAATATATAGCATCACAATGTTATAACAGCACAAAGTTTTCATAGTTTAAGGGAAAATATGCAGTGCTTATATTAAATTACTGAACCAAAGTAAACATTTATTTATAGCTACAAAAAAGCAAGCACTTAAAAGCTGAATTTTTGTCAAACGTCCTCCAACAGTTGATACCACCTCAAAGGTCTGAGGTAAGCTCATTAGGACTCACAGAATATATTCTAACCCAACATTATTATGATGGCTCTATGAATGATTACACATTATATGATTAATTATTGACAAATGTACATTTATGGCAATAAAACGCAATAGTATTTGCATTTAACAATGTATTATTTGTTTATCCTAGTGTAGGCCTTAATTACATCCTACCTTCTTTCTTGATAAGACAAATACATTTGGGCATAGATCATTCAAATGATTTCATAAATGTTAAAAACCAAAGAGCCTAAAGTTAGGGCTAAGGAAGGTTTTTCCAAAGGGGGAGAAATAAAAAACACACTTTTTCTTTTCTACCCTCTCTTTCAACTAATTTTTTCCAAGATAAGGAAGAAAATATTTACTTTATCAACTACCAGTACTATAAAAATTTACCAAACTCCGTAGCATTTTCTAATAGCATAGATTCCTATTACTGGCATTTTGGTGCTTTTGTGTTTTGCAGAGGGAAACCACTGTGGTGCTTGGAACTATAATGCCCATTCCCATTCCTGAACAATCCCCTTTTTTTATAGAGACTGGTGCAAATTGAATCAGTGAACAGAGGGGTAATATTGACCCAAAACCATCAAAATTTTCATGGAAAAAGGATCACCACATTCCAGGCTACTTTTGTGAGCTTTCATGGGGAATTCCTTTCAACAAAAAGTGATATAAAAATGATATTCACACAGCAAGGATAAGAACAGCAACTAAAGGTTTGAAAAGCCCACCAGGAGAGAAAATTCAACCCACTTATAATAAATCAACTGCTATATATTTCTCTCAGGTTAGTAGCGAAAAAGATGATATGAGTCCATTTTTCTGTTCAGATTCCTTTTAATCCTACGGATGAAAACTACCCTACTGTTTCCAAATGCTTTTTCATTCTTATGGTAGAAATAGCTACTAAAGATGAGATTTCACTGTGCATCTCTTATCAAACACATGCTACATATGCTTTTTTTTAAAGTAGTAAAATACTAACTTGTATTTTTAAGCCTGAAATATTTTCATAAAACCATTAATGACATTATTAATATTCCTTCCATTGTAAAACCTCAAATAACAATACAGTGTCCAAGAATTACACTGTTAAATAGGTTGTATGCACATGGCACTTTTAAAGCAATATAGTTCTCACAACAAACACAAGCAAACTGAAATTGTTTGGCAAACTATTAACCTGCCTAATTTCAACTTCTTATTCCTTAAAAGCATGATATATATTATTCATACACTTAGTAAAATGAAACAAAGAAAGGGTCTTTTGACAGACTAATCAAATTGACTTATAAAAATCCCTTCATTTGGGAGGGTGAGAAAATTACGATAAAAGATTTTAAAACAAAGTTCAGATATTAAATGCCACATTCTACTTGTATTAATTGCTCTAAACAGGAACTTTAAAAAGAAATGAAATTATATCATCCATCCAATATCCCGTAACTGTCAAAGCATTACTTTATTGAGTAGCACACTTTTTTTCTTGAACATATACTTGATTTTTAAATATTTGTTCAAAAAAATTGAACTAACAAAACTCATTCTATTAATGGTCTTATGCTATATATCATCCTGGAAAAGATTTACGTATGCTGACACTTTACAAAGATTATTACTTTGACAAATATGATATTCACAGAAATCTTACAAAACCTATTTTTTACTTCAGGTGTGGAAGGTAAAGCTGTTTCTCTGGGATGGTCATTTCTTCTCTTCCTGACACGCAGATGGCCATTTTGTTCTGACTCTCACTTTCACTTACTTTCTTACTCACAAGCACGTTTATCTAAGAAGATGTGTTTTTGAAATTTTGCACAACTGCAATGAAAATTAAAAGCTATAAATGGAGAAGTAGAACTCCTCCTCTATAACATCTTTAAAAGGCTTCATGACACACTGGCTTGCCAACTTCTAATACTGACCTTTATTTACCTTTTAATTCTTCACTCAGTCAATTATTATATACTTTAATCTATTTTTAAAAGTAAAATGATTATGTCACTATTTCTGATACCCCAAATCATCATTATTAATAGTCAGGTATTACTTTCTTCTCATAATATACCTTATCAGCTAGCTGCAGCTGTTTAAATTGAAAGAAAATACTGATTATTAATTATACCATTATATATCACTCATATACATGATCTTTCTGACTATATATCATTCTGAATAGGTTAAAATAAGGAAAGGTTTACAATATAATTTTAAATATATATATATATATATATATAAATATATATATATATATATATATATATATATATATATATATATATAGTAAAAGTTGGAAAAGGCTATGAAATTATAGTATTTTAACCATTCTCAAAGTTGAATGCCAAATCTTCCTTCATAATTAGCCAGTGTTTTTTACTCGGGTATTTTGTTTTACTAACTCAAGAAGTGCAGGAGGAAATTTGGATAACTTAAAATAGAAGACAAAACCTTCAAGTTACGGTTTAAAAAAAAAAAAAAACGTGGACAGGTTAAACTATGTCACTTAGAGCCCATGAACATTAGGTATGTTTCTCTCCTGGTGTGTCAGCAAAGCCACACACATTCTCTCTTGCTACAAATCTGCAAATCTGAAAAGGAGTAAAGAATATGAGTACAAAATCTCTCTGTAGAATAAAAAAGCATGGGGTGTTATTAAGGAGAACTGTAAGCCCTATTGTATTCAGAGTAATTACAGGATCAGATCAGGTTAATGTGGGAGCCTAGGTCAATAAAGTACTGCAGGTTCACCACGTTAATCTCTTTCAATCCTATCGTCTGCTGTGCTGGCTGCTCTGCTGGACTCACCAAATCACCAGAGGTAACGTGGGTGTCATGGGAATTTTTGGCAGAGTGGAGATTTATATATTCGGTCAGTCTCAAGTTTCAGAAGATGAAAAAGACACACACACTAATTTCTCAAAGTAATTTGGCAAGTTTTTCCCTCTCAATTCAAATAATGAAAGGCCAAATTTCATTCCTAGGTAATGCTATTTTTATCCCCCTTTTCACAATAAAATCTGTTTTCTTATTCAATTTTTCTCACATTCATCATTCACAGAAGACATCACACAATCTTGATAAATATATAAATGAGAACTAAAATAGATTAGAATTTGGCCTTGTGCACCTTGAGAAAATCCATTTCGCTTTCCTACAATTTGCTCTAAAATTTCTGTGGGGAAAGAAGAACCAAAAATTCAAAACTTAATATCTCATGCCCAGAGAAAATTTTAAGTGTTTTTCAGATTATATTTTCCTGTTATAAGGAATAAGGGGAATTAAAATAAGGAATTCAAAGTCCTTTATTGTAATTAAAATTTAAAAAAAATTTAGGTTTATGATGATTGTTCTTTTGCTTTTTCATTTTTCTAAAGGTTTGCTTTGCTTAGTAACAAGAACATCTTACTCTTGGTGGGAAGACTTTAAAACTATGCTAAATGTTCAATTTTTTGTCTGGTGACCCATGAAATGTTTCTTAAAAATGGAAGACACCAAAGTTGTAAAAATGCAATTATCCCTTTGAGTTTAATGCCTATGGATGACATATACATTGCCTTTATCACTCACCCTAGCACAAGAGTCCTTTGGAGATTTTTTCTTCTTCAGGATTTTGGTAACTGCTTTTGCCACTGTTTGCTTTTTAAATTACCAGTCACTATAAAATAGCTCATATCCAAAGCCTTCACAAACTAGACCCCGGAAGTAACCTATATGAAGAGACCTAGATTTTGCATATTTTGAACTTCTCTCTCTCTTTCCCTTCAGATAAATATTGATGAATAAAACAAAGAATCACAATAAATGAGGAAATGTCAAAATACCCCAAGAGGCTACTAAGATAGAGTTGTTAAAATAGACTAATTGGGACCCTGGTCATTTATATTTTCACTTTTTAATCATGCAGCTTTTCTATAGATTATTAAGTAACTATGTCTAATATGTGTATATACCTACTTATTACAGCAACAATATTAAAGTAGATTTGACATTTGTCTTCTTCTCCCTATTAGTACACAAGCACCTTGAAGGTAGGAACTGTGCTCCTATTTTCCTTTAAAGTTATTGTGGACTTCATTCATTTAAGTCATAATTATTATTCACTATGAATTTCCCCCTAAAATTTTCCCCCTAAAAAGACAAGTGGATTTTTTTTATTTACTTTAAATATTTATCTCTCAATATGAATAATTTATTTTATGATCACAAAATAGTACATTGAAAGCATAACTTTTTTTTCTATTACAGTTAAATTTAAGAAATTGTTTACTGGAACTGACCATTTGATATAACAGGGAAAAATGTATTTAAAGCAGAGGTCACTCCAAAAAAAAAAAGTTTTTAAGAAATGGTTAAAAAAAACAACGAACTACCAAATATGTTCCCACTTGAATGATGTGAACTGTGGTAAACGCCAGCATGCAATATGGCAAAAACGAATCAATCAGTTCAGCTTAGTTCAGCCTCTGCAACTGGCCATCTGGCACAAAATCAACCGAATGTATCCCTGCATATTCATCTTCATTTTCACAAATACTCAAGAGAATGTCATTCTAGGGCAAAATAAAATTAAATCACCATAATTTTTAAGACATCTTTCCTTTCATACCCTCTTGAGAATACTGTGTTTATATGAGAATACTTATTGCTATGGGGTTGTTGTGTAATTCTTCTTGGAATGTATTCTCTCTTTTCCAAAGGTTGGAAATAAAATATTTAATCATAAAAGTTTTTTAAGTTCTCTTGGAAGAGAAAAATTTCTATAAATAACTCCATTTATGTTTAGTCAATACTAGATCAAATGGCCAAAGCCATTTTCATAGAACTTAATAATTTCATAATTGCACTAATCTTGAATGAAGTTGGCCTAACTAATGATTACTTATTATTCAACATGTTCAAAACAATAAAACATCAGTTCATATTTCAATTACTCTTACATGATACTAAAACTAAACCTTCATCTGATCCAATAAAAGTTTTACATAATATTCATATTGTTACTTTAAATCGGTCAGCCAAACACTTTATCAAATCCTAGAAACATAATGCTAGAGGTTACTGCTTTATTTTGTAATATAGTTTTGAAATTCTATGAAATATTTGATTTTTAGGTAGAAGTAAAATTATCGTTTATACTTAGACTCCATGAGTCATTTTGAATTAAAATAGGAGCGGAGTCTCATATTCTGTTTTTAACACTAGTATTGAAAAAAAGACCGAATCAAGTTCATTATTTGTTTTAGCTATTTATGTTTGTCCTGTACTGGCTACATTTTAAACTTTGACTTGGTAAATAAATAAATAAATTTTAATTAAGACACAGTGAAATCCACTAAATAAAACAGTTTTAAGCAACCTTGTTTCTCAAATTATATTTTAAATATTAAAAAACCTTTATAAAACATGTAATTAAAACAATAATATTTAAATTCACTATTACTTTCCGTATTTAAAATGTTTTTAGAAGTTTTTAATTTTAAAGGATTATGAGATATTAACTTAGATTTTTTATGCACTGAGCTTTTATAAAACACAAAAAGTTGAATTGCAAATAACAGTTCATTCTATATTTGAAAAAATAATCTTACCACGTTATTTCTAAGCCCAATGTATTCTTCTAAGATGTTTCTTTTGAGAATTATATACCAATCTACATCAATAGGAGTACTTTTTAACTTTTTTTATCCTGTAGACTTTGTGTTTTAAAGTTACTCTGTACCTCTAGCAATATTTCCTGAAACAACTTCAGCCCAGAGCCAGCTAATGGCTTAGAGTCATTTCTATAGATCTTGGTTTGCCTTTTTGTTCCTGTGTGGCCTTCAGAAATGTTACAGTTTGCTGTTCGTAAGTTGACTCACAGTTTGAAAGCATTCTTTTATAATTAAACACACATACAAAGGAGGACTCTCTCCAGGCAGAATGCACCATGAGATTAAATGGACAAAAACTTGGAGGCACCACCGGTATTAAAAATCCTGGACTCATCACCTCCAATCTACTCAGGTTGGAAAAAAATCAGGGTCAGGTTTACTATAGCTCATCTTTCTATTACATCAACAGTGTAGAGATGTTGCCAAGTACATGCAAATATAATATAAAATAAACTTGACTATAAAAGGTTTTGTATTTACTTTGTGAATTGGCGTACCCATAGTCATGGAATCTTTTTGAAGGTTTGGGACTTTCTGTGCATGATTGCTACAGTTTTAAATTTTGAATATTACATTTTTATCCTTGCAAGACAAGTAATGATTGCTGAATAGCTTACATTCCTGTACTTTGTGTATTTCTTTAAATAACACATACATTATTTCACTTGCTCCTAACAGCAACTTGCAAAGGAGGAAAAGTGCTTTTCCCCTCATTTGAAAAGCAAAGAAACCAAGTCCCAGAAGTATCAATAATACAGTTTGCTCATGGTCATCTTCTAGTTAGTGGCGGAGTTAGATTTACAACTGATGTACCTAGACCATTAGAATTTCTGTTGTACCACATTATTAACTCCTTTTAAAAGGCCACCACCCCACCCCAACCCACCCCAAACATAAAACTATTTCAACTTCAGCATCCAAGGTTATCCATGTGCTTCTTCTGTAAATTTCTGACCTGGCTACAAACAAGTCTTCTTCCCTTTCAAATACCACTACAACTACTTCCTACCTTTTTAAACTAATATCCCCATACCCTCCCTGTGCTCTCTCAGCTCTGTAAATACCAGTATACCTCTTCATGGCACATCTATTTCCCGACCAGACTAAGTTTTTCAAGATAAAGGACCCCATCCTCTTAACTTCTGTGTTCACAGTGCTTATCACACCGCACACCTGAAAAATACTTATTGAATGAAGGAAATGAAGGAATGAATGATAGAATCATTATGAGCTTTGGGAGGCATTATTTTAACCCTGGTGAGGTAGTTCAGTTGGTTAGAGTGTTGTCCCCATATGCCAAGGTTGTGGGTTTGATTCCCCAGTGTAAGAACATACAAGAATCAACCAATGCACAAATAAATAAGGGAAACAACAAATTGATATTCCTCTCACACACACACACACACACACACACACACACACACACACACTTCTTTTTTTCCCCCCACACTTATTTCACATCATGATTTCGTAGTCCTTATTAAGTTGATACAATTTGGGAACATAAATACTTCTTCTTCTTTTTATTGTTGTACATGTATTAGTAGGGGTAGGAAGAACAGAATATTAGAAAATAGGCCATGGGTGTAGGAAGTGGAAAGATAGAGTCAAAGAGAAGAGAGTGTTTATATGAACCCTTCCATAAGCAGTACCAACCAACCATATACAAAGCTGACCCCAAGAAGTGTTTTCTTCTGAAAGCATGAAACAATTTGGGATTATATTCAACATATATTAATTACACAGCATCATGGTACAAGTTTCCTATCAGACATGATGAGTATACACTTCTTTTCTCTCTAAAAAAAAAATCAGTAAGAAATTAAAATAAAGTAAAAAGCATTATTTTAATCAATGAACCGCCTTTGACAGGCAACAAATCTCAATAACCTATTTGAAGGAAAATGAGAGCTGAAGGCATGGATCAGAAAGCCAGGTCAGAGACTAGCTAAACGGTTTTGCACAAGATGAACAAGAATTTGAGTTTTGCTAGAGAGTTAAGAAAAATAATTAGAGAAAAGGATCACTGCAATTGACAAGTTAGAGATCCCTGGTGGTTGTAGGTTCCATGTGAAGCTCTCTCCACTGCTACAGTATAAAACCCTCCATGATTCCCACCAATACCCTTCCACTCTGGTTTCAGTCAATTCCTCACACTCACAATTACTTCAGTAAACTCTTTGGAAGTTATGAGAAAAACTGAGTTTCATATCTGGGCTGACTTGATGCAGAAAATAAATAACAGTTGGAGGGAAGATGGCAGCCGAATAGTCAGTCTGCACCTCCTCCCAGTGCCAGACTGGAAATACAACTAACCTGGGCAACATTCACCTGGAATTACTGAGGACCAGCTGAGGAGGAGATTATATCAAGGAAGGAGCGAAGGTACCTGGAGGGCGGTAGAAAGGCTGAGGTCCCAAGAGGGGTCCCATGGGCAGTAGGCCAAGAGAGAAGAGGGATCTCTCAACTGTGGGAGGGTTATTTCCCTGAGAAAATCAAGGCCCAAACTCAGGCTGGATTCCACAGCCCAAGACAACAGAGCCACGAACAGTTGCCCACGTAACATCCAGCCATGAAAGGGGGCAGGGCTTCTGGCTGCTGGGGAGACCAGAGCCAGTAGTAGATAAACCCTGAGGGGGGGAGGGGTGGTTGTTTTGTTCTTAATCCAGAGCACAGGATTTTCATTTGCAGCTACTCACCTGAGGCTTGAGTGGAGGGAGGGCAGTGCTGACGCAAGGTGCCCGAGGAGAAGCTGGGCTGGGAGGCATTGGGGGGGGATGTGCAAAAGCACTAGCCTGGAGACCTCCATTCAATCGTACCGCCCCAAACTGAAAGAACCATTTCCCCAGAGAGAGCTGGCCTCTCCCAGAAGCCACAGATGTACCAAGAAAAGATGATACAGCCTGCCCCACCACCCTCTGCGGCCCCGCCTGCCACATGCTGCACTTGAACTTTGCAGAGGAGGAGACAGCAGCAGAAGCCATGCCCACAGGTTTGAACCCTCTCAAGGAGCATCAGTGACTGGATTGTGGGTAGGGGCCCTCCGCCCCACTATCCTGGGAACCTGACAGGTGTTTCCCTCCAACAGGTGAGCCGATAGAAACTTCTGGCATCCAGCTGATCCCACTGGATTGCACACAAGGATCTCCACCCAGACAAAAGGAGGGAAATATTCTAAGTCACTGTCAGGAGTAGCATTTGGATGGGGAAACACAATCACCATATTCCTTGAAATCTGAATAGCACCTTTCCCTCATGGGCAACCCAGGGGTCAATATTCCCATTCCACCTAACGCCCCTTCAGAAACAGACTTTTGAGTGATTAACAGCCTGGCTGGCAGGTGAAGGTGAATGGAGGCAGAGCCTGGGAAATCTGAGGAAGTTTGCTGACCTATCAGGAGGCCCTGTGCTGCTAATAAACTAGCCTTACAGTGCAGCTTGGTCCCTTCTGGGCACAGTCAAATCCTGTGAAGACAGGCACGGAGTGTGGATCTTTAGAAGCTTTAAACAGGTTTCTGAAAGCCCAAGGAAGAGTTTCTGACAGTGGTTAGCAACTAAGTACCTCCTGGGAAGCTCAGAATTGGCAGGCAAAACAGTCAGCTGCAGTCATCAGAAGAGCAGGATCCAAAGGGAACTAACTCCCAGGACGCTCTGACTCTGCTGAGACAAACACCAATTCTTCTTTTTCTTTTTTCTCTTTCCTTCTACTTTATTGATTTGTTATCATTTAGTCTCTATTTTTCTTTCATATATCTAATCTTTCTCTTCCCTTTTCTTACTCCATTTTCTTCTTTATCCTGCTCTCTCATCTTTTTTCCCCCCTTTTCTTATCTGTGATCTATCTGCTTTCTCCTCTATTTTTCTTTTCAAAATATTTTTATTCCTCTTTTCTTTTATACAATTTCCTTCTCCTATTTTTATTCTTTTTTATTTAATCTCTGCCCTTCCATATTCCTTTTTATTCCCCTTTTGTTTCTCCTTGTACTTTTTCTTTCTTTTCTTCTAGCATCTTGCTCGCTTTTCTCCTCCCTAATTCTCTCTTCTGTGGTTGTTTTTTGTTGTTGTTTCAGGGGTCTTGTGTATGTCTTTGTTTTGTTTCTTATTTTGTTTTGTTGTATTGTGTTCTGTTTTGTCAGCACACACAATGTGGTCAGGGTGGGCCTCACAGTCAGCCAGCCTGAGAGGAGATTCCATCCACATATGGGACAACAACATTCAAGAACCAGTTTACAATAGCACATTAAAATATATATATATATATATATATATATATATATATATATATATGATATAAACAAATTGAAGAATATATTATTTTCATAAATTGGTAGAATTAACATGATTAAAATGTCCATATTGCCCAGAACAATCTAAAGAGTCAGTGCAATCCCTATTAAATGCCAATGACATATTTCACAGATGTGGAACAAATACTCCAAAATTTTATATGGTACCAAAAAAGACCCCAAAGAGCCACAGCAATCTTGAGAAAGAACAACATTGGAGATATCACAGTAACAGATATCAAACTATACTACAAAGCCATGGCAACTAAAACAGCCTGGTACTGGCATAGGAATAGCATGTAAATTAATGGAACAGAACAGAGAATCCAGAAATTTACCCAAGCTATTATGCTCCATTGATATTTGACAAAAGAGGCAAAAGCATACAAAGGAATAAAGAAAGTCTCTTCAATAAATGCTGCTGGGAAAATTGGACAGGTACATGAAAAAAAAAAAAAAAAAAAAAAAAAAAAAAAAACTAGACCACCAATTTACACCGTACACAAGAATAAACTGAAAATGAGTAAAAGACTTAAATGTAAGTCAGGAAATCATAACAAATGAGGGGTAAAAGCACCTTACCTCCTTTGAAAGTTATTATGAGGATCGAGTAAAATAATGTATGTGTTATTTAAAGAAATTTTAAAAGTACATGAATGTAAGCTATTCAGCAATAAGTACTTGTCTTACTAGGATAAACATGTAATATTCAGAAATTAAAAGCTATAGTATTCATGAACAGAAAGTCCCAAGTCTTCAAAAGACTCTCTGATTATGGGTACACTGATTCACAAAATAAATAAATACAAAATCTTTTATAGTTAAGTTTATTTTACATTATATTTACATGTACTTGGCAACATTTCTACACTGTTGATGTAACAGGAAGATAAGCCATAGTAAACCTGACTCAGAATGGAAAATCCTAGAAGAAAACATAGGTAGCAAAATATTAAACATCGCACATAGCAGAATTTTCATGGATACATTGCCTACGGCAAGAAAAACAAAGGAAAAAAATAAACAGGTGGGACTACATCAAAATAAGAAGATTTTGCATAGCAAAAGAAATCAGTATAAAAATGAAAAGGGAACTCACAGTATAGGAAAACATATTTGCCAATGATACATCTTATAAGGATTAATTTCCAAAACATATAAAGTATTCATACAATTTATTCCAATTAGAAGACAAACAATCCAATTAAAAATGGGCAAAAGACCTAAATCAACACTTCTCCAGAGAGGACATAGAAATGGCCGAGAGACATATGAAAGCATGCTCAATGGCACTAATCATCAGAGAGATGCAAATTAAAACAACAATGAGGTATCACCTCATACCTGAATGGCTGCCATAAATAAATCAACAACAAGTGCTGGTGAGGACGTGGAGAAAAAGAAACTCATACACTGCTGGTGGGGATGCAGACTGGTGCAACCACTATGGAAAACAGTGTGGAGTTTCCTCAAAAAAAAATTTAAAATGAAACTGCCTTTTGACCCAATGATCCCACTTCTATGATTATATTCTAAGAAGCCTGAAACGCCAATCAGAAAGAAAATATGCTCCCTTATGTTCATGGCAGTATTAGTTACAATAGCTAAGATCTGGAAACAGCCCAAGAGCCCATCAGAATCATGTGCCTGGAGGGAATTTGAATGATTTAGAGACAATGTTCACAGCATTGGGTCATTAAACAAATGTGTACATGGGAATAGAAATGTCCCAGGAAAATACACAAAGCTAAACAACTGAGTGCTGCCACTCACTGCTATAAGTCACAGGAAAAGAAGCACACTGGGAGGGAACACTGGTCACTTTTCTGGAGACATACTGTGTTTGGTGTTTATATGAGAAACTGAAGAAGTCTCCAGAAGATAGTTGGGTACCAAGAGAAGTTCAGAAGGAAGATCTGGGGTATCGATTTGATAGTTATAATCAAATAGATGGTACTTCAAGGCCAAAGGGTGGATGAGATCATCTAGGGAACATGTGACCATGAGCAGGAGGCAGGGTTTTGGACTGACCTTCTAGGAAAACCAAGGGTTGAGGAAAAGGTAGAGAAAGAAGTAGCTGCAAACCAGACTGAGAGGAAGAATTCAAAGAGATTGGGGGGAGGGGGAAAATCAAGAGAGAGAGTTGTTCGAAGAGCCTAGGGAAAAGTTTTTGAAGAATTAAGAAGTGATCCCAACCACAAATGTCACCCAGAAACCAAAAAGATAAATCCTGAAAGGTATCCACAGAATTTCTCTATAAAAAAAAGTCATTTCTGATTTTCTGAAGGAATTTCAGTAGCAGAATTAGTTAAGCTGGAAACCAGTTCAGCATACTAAAAAGCGAGAGACTGATAACGATGTAAAAAAAAAATAACAGGAATACATAACATGGAAAAGATATATCAATAGCTATGATAAGAACAGCATACACTAGGGGGAATGTGAAGATTCTTAAATATATGAAAGATTTGAGCCTGTTTAAATGCTGATAGGAAGGAGCTTGTAGAGAAGGAACCTGGAAGAGAGAAATAGTCATTAGTGCTAAGATCCCCCTCGTTAGGCAGGGAAAGACACAAGAACTGGCCTGGGAAACGTGGGAAAATGTTATATAGTAACAGGAAGGGGAACAGGAAGAGAGGAGGGCATACCTGCCCAATGACTTCTAATCACTCTGTGGAACAGGAGCCATGCTCTAGGGGGAAAGGGGGATCCCTCAGCCTGACCTGCTCCCCGTCTCACAATAGAGGACCCATCGGGGATGTCCACCTGCCAGCTTAGGTGGACATTCCTCTGGCAGTCTGGGAACCCTGAGGTGATGTCCAACTAATGGCGGGGAGCTGGCCTAAGCCTTCAGTCAGACATCCTTAGCGCTGCAGCAAAAGAGGGAGAGGCTCCAGCCACTGCACCTGCGCTGGCCAGCCATGAGCCAGCTTCTGGCTGAGTGGTGCTCCCCCTGTGGACACACACTGACCACCAGGGGGCAGCTCCTACGTTGAGCATCTGCCCCCCTGGTGGTCAGTACGTGTCATAGCAGCCAGTTGTTCCTGGTCCTTCTGCTGTTAGGGTCAATTTGCATTTTTCCCTTTTATTATAGAGAATAGCAAAGAAGCTGTGTGACATTTACACAATGGGATACTATGCAGCTGAAAAAAGAGGGGTCTCTTTCCCTTTGGGACAGCATGAATGGACCTGGAAAATATTATGCTAAGTAGAATAAGCCAAACTGAGAAAGATAAATATCAAATGATCTCACCTAATGAATGAAAGGAATTGACCAACAAGATAAGACCCAAAACAGGGAGGCATGGGACAGATTGACATACCTCGATGTGAGACTTGGGGGGCAAGAAGAGATAAATCAAAGAACTTATATACTTATATGCATAGCCATTGACATGGGCAATAGGGAGGTGAATACCTGGGGGCAGGGAAGGGGTTGGGAGGGAGGGGAAAGGGAAAGAAAATGGAAGATGTTTGTAATACTACCAACAATAATATACATTTTTAAGGCAGGCAGGCAGGCAGGCAGGCAGGCAGGAAGGAAGGAAGGAAGGAAAGAAGGAAGGAAGAAGGAAGGAAGGAAGGAAGGAAGGAAGGAAGGAAGGAAGGAAGGAAGGAAGGAAGGAAGGAAGAGAAAACAGGTTTTGGTGGAGTCAGAACTTTAAAAGTGTTGGAGCATGAAATAACATTTGTGAAGCATGAGAGTAAGAACTGACTGGAGGCCTAGCCAATGTTGCTCAGTGGTTGAGCATTGACCTATTATGAACCAGGAAGTCACAGTTTGATTCCCAAGCAGGGCACATGCCTGGGTTATGGGCTCAGTCCCCAGTAGGCAGGAGGCAGCCACCAATGATACTCTCTCAGCATTGATGTTTCTATCTCTCTCTCCCTCTCCCTTCCTCTCTGAAATCGATAAAAAAGAAAGAAGAACTAACTAGAGAAAGACAGATATGCTACACAGTAGTATCAAAGGCACAGGAGAAGTGGAGACATAAACGTATGGATTACTCTACCCAGTTTATTTTCTCCAATGATATTAAGTGGCTTTGGGGTAGGTATTGAAAAGGCAGATACTATACATAAATTAATTTTTTTGCGGGGGTGGGGGGAAGAGAAGGGGGGTTATGTGAATGCAATGGAAGGAAAACAGAACAAAAATGTGCAGGATTTTGGCAAGAAGATAGGTGATGAGCAGTGATGTGTCTCTGCAGAACCAGACATACAAACACATGGCCTTCAAAGGCTTCAAAGAAAGCAGGAAGAGCTGATGTCAAGACATTCCTGATGCCACATACAACTCATCTGGAAACAACTTTAAATTGCAAGGGCATTACTTTTGAGGGGGAAAAATTATCTTCTAGAATACGTTACCTAAATAAGTGGCATCTACATGACTAAAATTTCATTCTTTTTGTTTAGGAAATACACAATAAAGAAAATCCAGTTATCAATTTTCCCTTAATCTATGGAATTTAGTCAAATGCCCATACAGAGGGCTTTAAGAGTACCACTTGCTTAGCCCTATTAAACAAAAAATAAAAAAATAAAAATTGGACTCTCTTATGCAAACAAGTTTGAAAATATTTTTTAGACCCATTCCTAATGATAGAAGTTAATACTGAAGACCTTGTGGATAATTATAATTGCTGGGTCCATGATTTCAACCTCATTCATTCATTGAACAAATGCATTGTGCCTTGTAGCTGGAGACACAAATATAAAAATAAAAATAAATAAAAAACCAGTTTCCCCTCTCAACGAGCTCACAGAAGGGACAAAGATAAACAAAGAATTCCAATCCAATAAGTGCAGAAATCTTCTGAATGAGGACTGAAGAGAGCAAGGAAAAGGAGCCTGGCTCTGCCTCATGAATGGAATCAAAGAAAGTTTTCATTGTAGTTCTACATGCACTGGGTAGATAAACTTACTTTTGGTTAAGCAAGTGAACATACACACGTTACAAGATGAGTTGAGGCCATGTTTGCATTTTCTCACAACAGTAAATATTGACAAAGGTAGACCCACCACTTCAATATCACAGCATTCTATTTTTATGTATGTGATAACATAAATCAATAACCTGAGCTTACCCTGAAACAGGATTGTAAAAGCTTAGCATCATATTTAAAAATCAGGACTAATCTTTCTCTGTTACATTACTGTTTGATTACAGACAGCCATCTGGTAGTTTTGAGTTATAGTCGATCATAGCTTTGCCGGGAGTGGGCAGAAACCATAGCAAATCCACCCTTGCAGAACAATATAGACTAGGATTGCAAGGTGCTGTACACATGAATAATGCAAACAACAGAGCTAAGAACAATTAAATGGGAGTTTTTTTCCAATCATTATTTGAAAGCTTGTGTTCTAAGGCTGTAAGTCAAGGAAGGTATTAATATACAATTCTCTGTCCAAGGTTATTCATGGTTTTTTAAGCTCATCTATAACACACTTATTAAAAAGTACAAGGTAGATATGAAATGAGGTGGTAGAACAAATATTATATTGGAAAACATTTATTAAATACAGCATGTTATCAAGGTAGTTGAAAATACATTAATTCAGATTCTGTTGCGGGCCTAAGTACTAGTAGAAAATTCGGCATGATGTGATACAGTAACTCTTTCCTGGTCACATTTAGTGAGTTATTTCTTCAGTCTTTGTGGATTAGTGACTACAACCCAATAAAACTGGCTCCATCCTGAGAAACTTCAATTCTCTCATTCATTGGTAGTTGTGATCCTGGTAAATAACTACCTTTGGTCCTTGAAGATTTCACATTGTCTGTTCCTATAAACCTTTTTTTTTTCTTTTTCAGAAATTTTTTTTTTAATTTTGTTTACTTGATTGGGATGACACCTATATATATAAAACTCTAATATGCAAATAGACCCAACGGTGGAACAACAGAACAACTGAGCAACAGATAACTGAACAAGAGAACAACCTGTCGCTATGATGTGTGCTGACCACCAGGGGGCACACGTTGGCTGTGACAGGATGGTAGAGCAGGTGAGCAGGGACACCAGGCCAAGGTGGGGTGCCAGTTGCTGTCATTGGGGCAAGCCTCTGGTGGTTACTGAAAATTCTTTTTTCCCACCCTCCATGGTACTGCCCAGCACTCACACCTGCTGCCAGCACTGGCTCTGTTCTCACCCACTACTGGTGCCCAGTGCCAGCCCTGATTGCTCGGCGCCATCAGTGGGTGGGAGCAGTGGCTGCTGGCCCCAATTGCCCCTCAAGGCTTCTCTACCTCCTCCTCTTCCTTAGGGGAAATCAGGGCTGGCAACACTGCTCACACCTGCTGCCAGCGATGGTCCCACTCACACCCGCTGCCAGCTCCAGAGCCACTGCTCACAACTGCTGCCAACACCTGGTGATAGTTGAGATTACTTGACAACATCAGCAGGTGTGAGTGGCAGCTGCCAGCCCTGATCGCCCCTTATAAAGGGCTCCCTTATAAGCTTCCATGACATTCCTCTATCATATCTCTAACTTATTTAGCATTTACTTGCCTGGCCCTTTATTAGAAATAGTCTTCTGGAGAGCATATATTTCACCCTTTATTTCCCTATAACCAGCACCAGATATGGTAGCAGTTACAAATAAAAGTGTAATGAACACATGCCTTAATAGAGGGATGTATTTTATTCCTTTGACCCAGAGATTCATTGAAAATAACTACAAAATGTCTAGAATGCACTTTATATATTGTAAACAAGTGTGTACAGTACTTTACATTTCTATATTAGAAAAATAACTACCTTGAAAAATACACTGTTAAAACAATATCACTCAAGTCAATGAGAAAGAGTACATAACTTTACTCTCGTGTAGGGAGTATCTCTTTTTTATCTTAAACAGTAGATTTGAAAGTTATTTATAAGAGTAGATGGCTATACAGACATTTATGTTGACATGGTGTATTTTGGCATAATAGTCATGCATTTAAAAGGTTATTCATCCAGTTTTCATTTCCAAGTCAGTTGACTCATTACTTGATCCCCACTCTTCAAATAATACCATTCTTTCTAAGGCCACAAACTGCCTTAGAATCTCAGCACCAAGTCAAGATTTCACTGTCATTCAATCCCAACTCGATGATACTTTTTCTACCTCTTTCTTTTAAATCCAGTACCTCTTCTTTCAAAAATTTTGCCTAGATGCTTTCCAGACTCAACAGATTCTTCTCTCATCTCCCACAGCTTTCCATAGTCACAGCCAACATGGGTATTTTTTTACCCATCTGTGCTGTCCTTCTCTTCAACCTCCTCACTCAATTTTAATTCCTTCCTCGAGCTATTCTAGTTTTTCGCATAACTTGCCAACTCCAAGTGCAAAGTTGTTCCACTCCAGGTAAAAGCATCACGGTTGCATAGGCTTTCTGGCACAGGAGTACAGAATGGAAGAGAATACTGTCATTCTGAAATCCAAATAAAACTCTCAATATTCCTGCCCAGGGGAACTCTCAATCTTTATTCAAATCTTGCAGAGAGACATTTTCAATAAATCTTTCCATTTAAATCTGTAAGTCATAGTGAAGGTCAATGCCAACATCAACCAGGTTCAAGTCCTCCCTGGTCAGCCTCCCTCTTGTAAATCAGAATCACTTGGAGACTTAGGATAACTGGTGGTATATCTGGCCTGGCATCCCTTTTCTTATTCCAGCAGCTAGGATAAGTTCTCTTATTCAGTCTTCCCTTAGTCTGAGACCAAACCAGATCTTCAGCTTCAGTAGAAAATACTTTAGTAACTTCTTTGACCTAGACCCTGGGTCCCAGTTCTGATGTTTGAGTGTGTGATTTAATACTGCACCTGTATTTGACTTAGGTTGAGATGGTTAATTTTATATATGAAATTGACTAGGCCAGTGGCCGGCAAACCACGGCTCGTGAGCAACATGTGGCTCTTTGGCTTCTTGAGTGTTCTAAAGCCACTTCTTTAAAATAGACTCGCCCAGGGCAAAAACTAACTTCTGCGCATGGGCCACAATGTTTCAATCACACTGTACGTGCACGCCCACATGTGGTATTTTGTGGAAGAGCTACACTCAAAAGCCTAGAGCCCCAGGTGGCTCTCGAGCCGCGGTTTGCTGACCACTGGACTAGGCATGGGATGCCCAGATATTAGGTTAAACATTATTCTAGGCATGTCTGTGAAAGTATTTCTAGATAGTTTTCTCTCCATCAAAAATGAATACTCTCCCAGGCCTGCAACTCTGCCAAGACCAAATTCATAATAGTCAGGCATTTAAAAGGTTATTCTGGTCTATAATAAATGTAATTTAGAAGCTAGTAACTATGCAATTCCTAAGAGTTAAATAACCTATTTAACACAAAATGCCAGCCCAAACCTTTGAAATGAGCAAATCTTCATGAACGTTGTCAGTGTAATTTTGTTCTGGAAACACCAAAAATTTAACTTTTTAAATTTATAAACCTATTTAATTTTTCTAATTATATTAATGCTTTTTTTGGTACTTTTAAGCAATACAAAATAAGAAACAGGCCCTAAAATAAAGGACAGTTAATTACCAGTGATAAAGAGTGCAATTTAAAACAATTTAATTTCAAAGTACAAATACATATAAAGTATTATATGTGCATATATATATACTTAAAATACTTTTAAAATATTACAATCTAATTATAATTAGGTTTGTGTTTCAATAATACATATTAAGAACTACGCAGGTCAAGAAGGTCAAGGAAGGCTTCTCTCCAAAATGCAGTAAGTCAGAGAAATTAGAGATGATAGCAATTGAAAGAAGAAATCAAGTTCAGCTGGTGTGACTCAGTGGTTGAGCATGGACCCATGAACCAGCAGGTCACAATTCAATTCCTGGTCAGAGCACATGCCCAGCTTGCGGGCTTGAGTCCCAGTAGGGAGTACTCAGGAGGCAACTGATCAATGATTCTCTCTTGTCATTGATGTTTATACCTCTCACTCCCTCTCCCTTCTGCTCTCTTAAATCAATAAAATGCTTTTGAAAGAAGCAATCAAGACATATAGAAATGTTTACTATAGTTAAAATGGCAAAATTCTCAAAATCAGGTGGGTTTTGACAAAAGTATACATATAAGAAAAGAGCAAAATATTAACACCCATCTTCATTTATGTGACTTGAAGACAAAAGGAACATAGCAGTATTTAATAATAAAGTTTAATATATTTTTATATATAAATAGATTGTTTTTTTACCCCAGCCACCTTCATCCAGCTCCTGATTCCTATGGGGGATTGGTCTGAGTCTGAGAACTAACTGAGTGGGCTTTGTAAGACAGGTTGTTGGACCAAAAGTCATGGGTACTCCTAAGAAGGAACAACAGAGCTGAGTGGAACACCCCTAGCCCAGTCCTCAGGCTTAGCTTTTATCTGTCTACTAGAGGCCTGGTGCATGAATTCACAAATGGGTGTGGTCCCTTGACCTGGCCATCTCACCCAGTCCCAATCAGGGCTGGCTGGCAGGGAGAGAGGGACCATGGGAGGTTGGCAGGCAGCTCCTGCATAGAGAATTTGCCTCCTGGTGGTCAGTGTGTATCATAGCTACCAGCCAGTTGTCTGGTTGTCTGATCATAACAGTTGCTTAGGCTTTTATATTATAGACTAGAACCCCAGTGCATGACATTTGTTCATTGCCAGGGTGGGGGGAGGGAGTCTCTCAGCCCAGCCTGTGCCCTTTCACAGTCCAGGAGCCTTTGGGAGATGTCTGACTGAAGGCTTAGGCACGCTTCCCAAGGGGAGTCATACATCCTTAGTGCTGCCATCATTGCCGCAGCACCCGCCAGCATGAGCCTAGTTTCTGGGAGTACACTGACCACCAGGGGGCAGACGCTCAATACAGGAGCTGCCCCCTGGTGGTCAGTGCAGATCATAGAGATCAGTCGTTCACCATTCAGTCAATTTGCATATTACCCTTTTATTATATAGGATTACTAGAGGCCCATTGCACGAAGATTCATGCAAGAATAGGCCTTCCTTTCCCTGGTTTCGCTTTCAGCCACCTGGGAGCCTGTAAGTCCTCACTCCTGGCTGGAGCATCACTCCTGTAGCTCCCTCCACCCCCTGCCCTCCCTCTCATAGCAGGTATCCCACCCCGCCTGCAGCTCTGTGCCTGTATATGCAAATTAACCCACCATCTTTGTTTGGTTAATTTGCATATTCACTCCTAATTGGCTGATGGGCAATGTGAAGGTGTGGTCAATTTGAATATTTCTCTTTTATTAGTGTAGATTTCTAACTTCTTTCCTAAATAGTCATAGAATGTAAATAAATCAATTGTATTTTCTCATCGGTGTCTCAAATGTTTGCCACTTACCACCACACTCCCTGAGACACTGTGGATACTAAACAGTACTTTCTTGAGATTTCTTCCCCAAATTTAAGACTTGTGTTCATAAAATAAAGAATTCCTTTGCCTATCAGTTTGCTTTACTTCTACATAATTTATTATTTCAAATAACACCAATATTCATTTGAGACAGGCAGCCAGAATATTTATTTAAAGAATCCCATCTGGTGCCAAGTTACTTGCCAATGGAAAGGTGATAAACATAGTTACTTGTAAGTTTTATTTATGATGTTTTAAGTAGCCATTAAACACACAAAATTTATTTTTACTTTATAATAATTGAGGTATCTTTTAAACCTTTAAAAGTGGGAATGTCAAACTTCTGGATTATTTAGGTTCTATACTTGTTTAACATTTAATATTAAAAAATGATAATATTTAAGTTAAGAGCAGGAAATAGAGGGCATGGCTTCTTTTTATTAGATACAAGGTAACTCAAGTGAAAAAAAAAATTTTTTTCTTTCAATCTATTTCTCTCTTTTTAAAAAAAAAATATATTTTATTGATTTTTCACAGAGAGGAAGAGAGAGGGATAGAGAGTTAGAAACATCGATGAGAGAGAATCATCGATCAGCTGCCTCTTGCACACCCCCTACCGGGGATGTGCCCGCAACCAAGGTACATGCCCTTGACCGGAATCGAACCTGGGACCTTTCAGTCCGCAGGCCGATGCTCTATCCACTGAGCCAAACCGGTCCCGGCTATTTTTCTCTTTTATCTTTCCCTTGTTATCTTTCTTCTTTTCTCTAAGCAATTTTTCCTAATTATTCTTTATGTCCTGCAATTTTTCCTGTTTTCCCACTAATCTTCAAAAAAAAGATTAACTGATATAGCAAGAAAATTAAAATTTGGGGTTATATACAAAACATTTTTTTTCATATTTTATGTATATCTGTAATCATAGAGTTTTCTTATAGTTTTTTTCTTCTCACATTAGTTGTTAAAGATGAGAAAAGAGTCTTATTTCCTTACAGTGTTGATATCTGGCAAGCCAATGCTAAGCCAGATTTCCACAGAAATTTAAGAGAACCTTCCCAGGGAAACACACTTATCGTTTGCTTTTCCTAAGGCAAGTTAAAAGGACAAAGGAGATCTATTTATTAGAATAAAAGTAAAAGGTAAATGCTTAGAGTAACTTCCAATAACTATCTCAGCAACTAAGTCAAGATTAGCAAACATGCTTTAAAAGACTATCATGATGTCCTCCATACTCAATGTTTCCAAATTAATTCCCAAGGAATCATGTCTGAATTTCAAGAAGAATCCGTCGCAGAAAAGTAGCTGGTTAACATTCAAATACCTGTGACATGAGTTCACAATTGTACACTAGCAGTGGGAGGAAGCACTTCAAAGTAGCCTATGTCACAAAGAGGAATGTCACAGGCCAATAGGGGAAGGCCTGTTTCTCCATTAGGATCCAAGGCTGAGCCCAGAATGGAAACAGTGGAATAAGCCAGATCTACCTGGGAGGCTGTAACAAGGTCTACACATCAAGAGCAATGACAGCAGCCACAGGGGAGTCAGCAGAAGGAGCTATGACCACAGTGTGCCAGTGGAAGTGCAGGCAACTAAGCTGTGACCAAAAGGGCCAGTTCTTCAGGACACAAGAGCTATCTTCATGTTCTCTTGAGCCATGTGGGAAGAATGGGTGAAATATGTTGTTTTCAAAGGCAAAAGGAAGTAGAGCCAGAGAAACTAATTTGTTTGTACATGACTCTATTCCTTACTTCTGTGGTGGTATGGCTATTGGAAACCTAAAGTTACATGACTTAAGGTATGTCATTGTTGGTTTTGTTAATCCTGTTGAGCATTAAGGATATAGCAGGTGGAGTTTATAAAATAACTACAGAGAGTTGTTTTCAACTGCTGAGGTATAGCTACCAATTATTAAGAACTTAACATTGTACTTTGGGCACTGAACTAAGTTCATATACATCATCTCATTTATCCTTTAAAACAACCCTCTGATGTAAGCATTAGTATTATTTTCAGCTTACAAGTTAAAAAGGAAAAAGACCTAGATTTAAAGAGTTTAAGAACTTGCACAAGTTACAGGGCCAATACATGGCAGAGTCAAAATTCAAACCTGGTCCCTCGGGCCAAACTCTCTCTCAAGCACTTTACTGACCAGGTGGTTTCTGGAAGCTGAGAGCTGGCTGAATTGTCATGCACTTGGAAGCCACTTCAATAGTAAAAGAAATCCAAGATAAAATGTGGAAGATAATAGCTATAAAGATGAAAAGAAGGTGGAGAGTAAAAACTATAAAGAAAAAACGTAGAACTCGAGAAAAGGAACTCCAGACATCCCCCGTGTGTAAAAGTTAATGTTGAAGCCCCTGAACAGTCAGACCTGCATCATTCCCTCCTGGCTCTTACCAGGCTGCTGGTGCTTTCTTCCTGAATCATGAGAAACACAAGTCCCAGCACTGGTAACATAACAACACAGCAAAGACATCAGTCTCTTAATCATCAGGTCTTCACTGAGAATTCAGTATGCTCTCAATTATGTCAAATGTAAGGCGGGTAAGTCCATCAGCATGCCGTGAGTGATACAACTCTTTTTCTAGATGCAAAGCTCCTTAAGGGCAAGAGTAGGATTCCTAACTTCAGCATCCAAGGTTTTCAAAAGCTGTTTCCAGTCCACTTCTCCACCTTCATTTCTTGTCATTCCTCCCCTTTGTACCTGGACATTATGTGTTTGCCCTATGTAGAAAGCTTTTGTCCCCCTTCTACTTGGCAAAGTTCCTCTCTCACTTTAAAATGCCAACACAGATGTTGCCTTTGAGGCAGTGACAGTCATGAGAACTTGGGTTCCCTACACTCATCCTCAGCCTCCCTCTCGAACACAGTATCAGGACAAGGTCACTGGGGCCTCTGCCCTGACCCCATTCATCCTGCAAGCCCCAGCCCTCATGCTAGAATGATGACTGATTCCTGGTGCCTTTGCCCTGCCTTCGGGGTGTCTATATCTCCCACTCTGCTCCCACAGTTCTTTACATGTACCTCCAACACAGCATCATCACATCATATTTTAATTGCCTTTGGCATGTCAATTTTTCTGCCTGGAGAACAAGAATGAGTACTATGATGGATTTTGCAGTGTGTGTAGAACATAAAATCCCTTAATACAAAGTAATTGACTGATTCTATTCTTGCATATGGCACTTAACAGAATTTTGCACACAATTATATTTGTTCAATATAATATACAGAAACACATAAAGAAAATTTAACCATCATGACCTCCTGGCTTGTTACAAGTTGGCTTCCTCTTTACTTACGAGTTTTCAGTTTATATATTTTCAGTATTCCCTATTTTTCAGCAAATGATACTTCAAGCCAAAAATCAATAAATCATCCTTCACTTCTCTGTTTCCCTTATCCCCTAATGCCAATTCACCATCAAAATATGTCAAATATATCTCAAATCTATCTATTGTTCTCCATCATATCGACCCTAATCTAGTCCTGAACACTAGAACACTGAAATAGGCTCCTAATGTTTTTCCCCTCTTTCTACACTTACCTTTATAATCTACTTTCCATACAGCAGCTAGAGACATCCTTTTTTAAAAATTTTATAAGATACCATCCTTCTTAAAATGCATCAATGATTTTTCGCAGCCTTTAAAATGAAATCCAACCTGGTCTCCATGACATGACTCTTGCTTTCAAACCAACCTTATCTTCCTTACCTCTCTCCTTCATTCTCTGTATTCCAGCCACATGAAACCTTTAGTTCCTCAAAGGGCCAAGCTTGTTCCTGCCTTGGGCTTTATACTTACTCTTCTCTCTGACCAGGATGCTCTGCCATCATTAGCCCCTTCCCATTCTTCAGGTCCTAGAAGAAATGACACCTCTACACAGAACTTATTATATCTGTAATTATCCTTTTTATTCATTTTTTTGCTACTATCTGTCCTTTCCAAACCTAGTCCTCCACATACAATAAAATGGCAGGACTCTGTCTATTCTTATATGCTGACTCTCCAGAATCTAGAGAATATGAGGTGCCCACTACAGATTTCTTGAACAAATGGGCACAAATACGTATTTAATGTCTATTACACGACTAGACATTTATAGTAAACATTTTGCAGGCAATGACCACATCTTTTTAGGAGGGAATTTTATATGGCACCCTGGAAGGTAGCACGTTAACTACAACTACAATAAATGTTATTACAGATTTTGAAAACTATCAGGACCATCATTTAAAGGGACTTCAGAGTCTCAGTTTGTGGTAGGAAATCAAGTCAAAGAAGCAGCCACAAAAATTTCTGACAAATTGGCACATTAGAATAGTAACCTATGTAAGTATGGCTTTAAGTCATATTAATAAGATGTGGGAATTTTTTCCCCCTGAAAATGCTTTGAAAAATCTAAAAATTTTTAATGCCATTTGCAAAGAGCAGCCTCTGCTGCATTTATGTCCCTGTGTTTTCTAAGCACCCACGGATTTCAGTAGTTCCCTTCTTAAGAGGCTCATGATGCCTAGATAATCATATGATCAAGAGAATTAAGCTTAATAATTCCATCAGAAGAAAGTCCAACTGAGGTAATGTATCTGAATTTAGTACTTAAATTAAAAGTTTGAGACTCAGCTTTCCCAGAAGTAATTTCTTCTCTCATCAGGGAATGTATATGCTATAAATAAGATTATGTAGCACAAAAGCTAATTGTTTGAGAACACCTAATTGAAAGTAAAAGCTAATGAGAGGGTCGCATTAGCGACTTAATGTCAGTGGCCACATTAGAATCCTACATTTATACAAACCTGGTTTATTTCCTCTTTCACGGATGGCATTAGTGGATAAGTAAATTATTCTGGAATAGCTGTAACAGCTGATGCATGCTGGATCTAGATCAAAGGACATTAAAGAATATAACAAGCCAAAACCAGTTTGGCTCAGTGGATAGAGTGTCAGCCTGTGGACTGAAAGGTCCCGGGTTCGATTCTGGTCAAGGGCATGCACCTTAGTTGCGGGCACGTCCCCAGTAGGGGGTGTGCAAGAGGCAGTTGATCGATGATTCTCTCTCATTGATGTTTCTTACTCTCGATCCCTCTCTCTTCCTCTCTGTAAAAAATCAATAAAATATATATATTTTTAAAAGAATATAACAAAGAAAGCACCACTCCTACCTCACAGATTTCTAGAATTAAGGTATAATTCTGCCTGAACTAAAAGAAATAAAGGATTGTTGAAAGCATCCATGAATAAAGAGCAACTAGTGGAATCCATTGTTTTAAACTTCAAGTTTAGGGAAAACCATGGACAAATAAGAAAGCTAAAAAGTTAAAATGTTGGCTTCTCCCACAGCCTCCACATTATACTAATGTGTTCTGCACAGGGTGGGAATCAGGTTTAAAAATGAGAAAGTGTTTCCTTTCATCAACAAACCTGGCCTTGGATAGAGGCTTACAAAACAGATTCACACATCCCTGTCTGACAAGATGTTCACTGATAATTTTAGCAGTGCTGAAAAACTTATTGATACACTTTTCCCTCTTAGAAAAGCATCTTAAACTCATGGAGCAGGGAGAGGGAGAGGAGAAGAAATCAAGTAAAATAGCAACTGGGAAATTTGAAACTTTGCAAGAAAATAGGCGTATGATGTAGGATAACTTCTGAAAAGGTCAGACAATGTGGTGATGCTTATGAACAATTGCCTTATTGTCAGCAATTTCAACACAAAACTGTTAAACTATTTGCGATATGTTCACAACAGATTGATCTTCTTTAGTTCACAAATTACAGAATAAAATGACAAATGCTCTAGATGTGTATAGATGCATGGGGTCTCTCAGCAGAGGCATCCGACTTCCTAAAGTGACTATTGAACACAAAGTGGAGCCAACAGTGACAGGTTTTGGCGAACTGCTTTAGTCATTAAAGGCAGTTTCATTACTTATTAAGTATTTACTATTCATACCCTAATGAAAGAATAGATTTAGGTATCTAATTCTGCTGGGTGTTGGTGATTTGGCAATTTAAAAACATATCTTCTTTGTATAAGAATTTCTAAAACATATTAGTATGTTGATTTGTTCACTAAACCACTCATCTATTCAAAGGCAGCTATGAAGAAAGGCAGATGATGGGTATACCTGCAGTGGATGATGGGTATTATATTTCTATGTACTACCTTGTTTCCCCGAAAATAAGACCTACTTACAGGTTTCCTTCTGAGTGAAATATAAGGCATCCCCCCGAAAATAAGGCCCCCCTAGGCTTTGTCTCAGAAATTTTATGAAACCTAAACTGCAAGAAGTTGTGACTTGGGTGAAGAATTCATGGGAGAAAATCATTGACAGTTGCATTGCAAATGCACTGCGAGCAGGCTACCTTGACAAGAAGTACTCATTTAAAGACAGTGCTATTGCTAAACATGAGAGATTTGGTCCACTGATTCTGAAAGAAATGGAGTCACAAGAAATTCACCAGGAAATTCAGGAATTGGATTGTTATGATGATGTTCCAGAAGATGATGACATGATTGTCACTGAACAAATGAGTAAATTCTTGATACTGTAGGATTCACAGTTTGTCTGGTTTGTGTTGACAACTACTGTACTACCGTACCGTGTACAGGTAATAAATTTCCTTTATTTTCATTTAACAATAAATGTGTACTGTATTCTTCTTCATGGAAATATGAGACATCCCCTGAAAATAAGACCTAGCGCATCTTTGGGAGCAAAAATTAATATAAGACACTGTCTTATTTTCGGGGAAACAGGGTAGCATTATTCCTTTCTTTTCAGTGTTATAAATTATACGTTTCCCTCAAAAGGAGATTAAGTATAATTACTCTTTTTGGGGGGGAGAGGGGGGGAGTCGGGGGAAGGGATCCAGCCCAAATAATCTAAAAGGAAAGAAATTTTTTTTTTAAAAAAAAAGCTAAATCTTACTCCATCAGGAAAGTCAAGCGAGGAGTAGAGGTGGGGAGGGAATTGTCAGGGACCCATGGTATCTTTAATAAGCAAAATGGCTGCAATATTTAGGTCAGAAAATTTATTTTCAGTACTTATCTGTGGGGATGAGGCTTCTAATTTATCATCAGATATCTTAGGACTTTGGGGAAAATGTCCTTGAGAGCAAGTGCTCTGAAAATGACAACAGCTCAGTGAAGCCATGTAAATTAGAGACAGACACAAGTTACTCTTGGACTGCTATTACGTGAGATCTTGAAAGCCACCCCAACCTCTACCTAAAAGCTTCTAGTGGCATAAGTAAATACTAGTGGATAGATGCCAGGTAGATAGATGATAGATGATAGATAGATAGATAGATAGATAAGTAAAAGCTACTATTGGCATTCATCACCACCATGGCTTTAATCATATAAGAGCCTAAAAGTCATAGTGTTCAGAATGTTTTGAGGATATTTAAGTGATCCTTCTCTTTGACATCTGAAAAATTATATGCAAAGTATATTAAAAAATAAATACCTGCCTCACCACATCACGAGGATCCTTTTTAAGCTTTAAATGTTTATGCTGGATTATTGTCATTTAGGTATTATGCTCCCCAGAATATTTTTTAAATATCTAAAAAAATGTATATACTATAAATTATATCATTTATTCACCTGACTTTGTAAATTGAGTTTATGTTTAAGTTTGTAGTTTTATACTGAATTATAGCACAGATAAATTTGAGAGTTTATACTTAGAGTGACATCATTACTGAAGAATAACTTTTAAAATTAAATAAATGTCTCAGTTTGCATTAAAAATGTACTCATGATTCTAAATGAAACACTAAAAGTTGATAATATCTGATGAAAAATAGTCCATAAACATAACCCTAATGACAAAATTGGGGACAAAAAATTAAACCAACAAAAGCTATTCTACAGATTCCAAGAGGATTCCTATAACTAAATATGGGCCCAAAAGCTGTCACAGTTTTCTATGCTACCACATACCAAACCTTAACTGGGGAAAGAATTAGAATTCCATCACATAAACCAATAATACTAAAGGAATATCAAATTCCCAGATCATGGACAGACTTTTTTTTTTAATGCAGAAAAATGCAGACCTACATTTTAGTGAAGTGGATGATTAATAATAACAATAAAAATAATAAAAACCATATACCTAAGAGAATGTAAAACAAAATACCACATAACTATTTAGGTCAGCTATTTTACTGTCTCTTCAGAATTAAAATCATTAACATAAACATAGTTATTTCATACGAAGGCAGGCCAGCCCCTTCAATGTCAACCTAGTTTAAAACTGGCACATAATATTTAGACATACCATTCATTATACAAACTATTATATTCTCTACCAGCTCTGAACTGAATGCTTGTGGGTCCCCTCCAAAAAAAATCTAATTCCTAATGTAATAATATTGGAGGTGGCACCTTTGGAAAGTAACTTATGAAGATAGAGCCCTCATTAATAGAATTAATATCCCTACTATTGTAGAAAAGACATGAGAAAGATCATCTCCCCCATGTGAAGATACTACAAGAAAATAAGAATATGGCTCTCTACAAACTAGGGAGAGGGTCCTCACAAGACATCAGACCTGCCAGTGTCTTCACCTTGATTTTGGGCTTCCTAGACCCCAGAACCATACAAAATAAAATTTGTTGTTAAAGCCACCAAGTCTATTGTATCTCTGTTATAGCAGCCCAAACTAAGACACAACCAAACCAATGTATTTCAGGTTAATGTTGCGAAAATAGTTATCCATCTCTATTTCAAATGAATTGTCATAGACAACACTTACAATGCAACTAATAAGGTTATAGTATATTTATGTAATATATGAAGAAGAAGAGGCCAATACCAAACATAGATAACTATCTAGAATTTAAAGCCATTTTTTTCCTTGTGTACATAATAGATTCAATTCTCTTTACTATGCATGAAGAAAAAGATTATATGGAAAGATATAAGCATAACCTACTCTAGTGTGTAGGCCTTTGCTACTGTGTCACTTAGCACCTCTTTACCTTACAATTCAGATTATATAGCGAGATATACTACCTTTATTAAAGCTTACATTCAGAAAATGTTTGCTGGCCCCCTCCTATGTGCCAGGCATCCATTCAAAAAGCCAAGGAACATAGGAGTACAATCAATAGGTCTCTCTCTTTGTAGAACTTACATAGCAAGGGGAGGGAAGACATTACACATACAAAAAAAATAAGTAAAGATAATCATAGACTGTGATAAATTTGATAAAAGAAAGGAAGAAAGAACTGATATGATAAATAGTGACTTTAAATAATATAGTCAAGAAAAGCTTATTTTGACCGTAGCTGGTTTGGTTCAGTGGATAGAGTGTCGGCCTACAAACTGAAGGGTCCCAGGTTTGATTTCTGCTAAGGACACATATTAGGGTTGCAGGCTCAATCCCCAGTAGAGGGCAAGCAGGAAGCAGTCTATCAATGATTATCTCTCATCATTAGTTTGTTTGTTTTTTCTCTCTCTCTCCTTTCCTCTCTGAAATCAATAAAAATATTTTTTTTAAAGAAATGCTTATTTTGAAAGGTAAAGAATGAGAAGGCAGCTTGTGGAAACTAAAAAAAAAGACTTCTAAGTACAATTGCAAAAGCCTTAAGGCAAGTACTAACTTGATTTTTTTTTTTTTCTTTCAGAATTGTTAAAAAGCTAAAATGGCTGGAGAAAAATTCTGTTTGGGATTTGTTCTTTCAGCAATACTATTTGCCTTCCCATGATAAAAATCTAGAAAAACTGTACAAAATATATGGGGGAGAACTCCACCTGTTTTCAAACATTGAAAAACAGTGTAAAAGTGTGGTCCCTAATAGAAGGAAAACAAATGAAGTGACTCTACCATTAAAGTTTACAGACCATTTCTCGTAGGAGGAAGAACACAAGCTGAGCACAGGGAGATTCAAGGAGTTGTGCTTGGAATAAAAGACTATCAGAGAGAAGAGAACTATATGTAAAAGGCTCCAGAAATCTAAATAGGGATCTTCTTGTGTCCTTGTTTGAATATAAAACTGCACTATGTGCAAGATAAAACTCTGTAAAGCCAAACAATAACACTCAAGGAACTAAACAATTTCCAGTGCTCATGCAGAGAAGGAAGACATTTAAATTTCTACAAGCTAAATGGAGAGAGCATGTTGAATACCTAGAGCATTCACTAGAACTGTTCATAGAGAAGGGTCATGCGTTAGAAATAATCCTAGAATAAAGGCCTCTCTAGATCTATAAAAAGATTAAGTTGTACTGCAAGTAAATTAATTACCTGCCAAAACAAGAAAACTATTAAAGAAAAATAATGTTCAAGACATATGATGAAGCAGCAAAAAAAAAAATTTAACATTTAAGGAACCGTATTCCTTTTTTTTCTTTTGTTTTAATTTTTTTTCATTGATTTCAGAGAGGCAGGGAGAGGGAGAGAAAGAAACATCAATGATGAGAGAGAATCATTGATTGGCTGCCTCCTGCATGCCCTCCCTATTAGGGGATTGGGGCATTGAGCCCGCAATCCAGGCCTGTGCCCTTGGCCAGAATCGAACCTGGGACTCTTGAGTCTGCAGACTGTCACTCTATCCACTGAGCCAAACCAGCTAGGGAAAGAAGCAGCAAATTTTAACCCATAGCCAGAAGTCAAACCAGTCAATAGAAGCAGACCTATTAATGACAAAGCTGATGGACTTAGTAATCAAGAATTTTAAAAGAAGTTTTATAAATATACTCAAGATTTTAAATAAGTACCTGACATAAAGGGGGGGCGGAATAAAACTATTATTGAATTTCAAGAAATGAAAAACACAATTTCTGAAATAATTTTAATATATGGGTATATCCAACACTGCAGAAATAAAGATAGCAAATTTGAAAATATAACATTACAAACTATCAAATCTAAATGAAGCACAGAGCAATAAAATGCTAGGAACAATTCCCATGGAATAAAAATAACACTCTCAATGATCTGTATGATAATATCAACTGGTCTAAAATACATGTAATTGGAGATACATAAAGTGGAAAGCAGAAAACTAACTCAAGAAATTGCTAAAATTTTTCCAAATGTGATGAAAATTAAAAACACAGATACAATAAGCTCATCAAACTCTAATCAAAATAACACAAGGAAACTCACAACAAGAAGCATTGTGATTAAATTGTTGAAATCCAGTGATAAAGACAAAGTTTTAAAAAGCAAGCAGACAAGACATTGCATAGAGGAGATCAAAGATAAGAATAATTACCAATTTTTAACAAGTAACATTGTGAGCAAGAAAATGTGTCAAGCTAAAACTCTATATTCAGCCAAAATACTTACAAAAATGGAAATGCAATAGATACTTCCAGACAATCAAAAGCTAAGAGAATTTGAAACTAGTATGCCTGCACTACAATAAGTAACAAAGAAAATTACTTGGGTTGAAGAAAAATAATATGATATAGATATTAGGATCTATCCAAATAAATAGTAAACAAAAAGTATCCATATAAAAAAACATGATATTTTCTTTGAAAAGAAATCTCATTTGCTAAAATTTCTTTAAAAGGGTGCACCACCCAGAACTGAAATATCATTGCTGACATGTACACATAAGGAACTGTTTGACATTGAAATTGGGACTCAAAGAACTGTTGGCCCAGAAAGAAACTCACTACAGACTGATTCATTTGCCTCTCAGCATAACCATAATGGCTTGTCTCATTTTTGGTTCTTATAAGTGTATTTCTAGTATCACATGATCTCACTCATCTAGTGGAAATAATGAACACCATAAACTAATTAAAAAAAAAAAAAACAGACCCAGAGACAGGGAAGCATCTATCAGACTGTCAAACCTCAGAGTGAAGGTAGGGGAAGGTGGGGATAAGAGGGAGAGATCAACCAAAGGACTTATATGCATGCATATAGGCCTAACCAGTGGTCACAGACAGCAGGGGGGTGGGAGCATCTGTGGGGAGGGGTTTGAGATGGGAATGGGGGGATGAGGACAAATATGTGATACCTTAATCGATAAAGAAAATTTTAAAAATAAATTAATAAAATTTATTTAGAAGGCATGTGTAATTCATATCAGTCTTAGATGATGAACTAGCCCATGTTCTCTTCAACTGGGATAATTCTGAGGATTATTCTGGGATGTCAGAATGACTGAGCTGGAGAATGTATGTATTTAGCATTTTAATGCATTATAAGTATAAGCAAATATACTACATTTACTAGTGTTAACCATATGCCCTCCTCCCCAATATTGTTTACAAAATAGCTTATTTGTTTGTGTATATCCTTTCAACTCTGACATCTCTGTCCTTGCTGACCACAGATATTGCTGTTCTATTCAGTGCTTTCCATCCCTCCTCACAACAGGTGTTCATTTCAGTAAGTTTCTGCCTCCTTGCTCTAATCATTAATGACTATAGCCTTCAATGTCTTCTATCAGGCCAAAATAAAAGTTATATGGATTTGGTAAGTTTACAGATCTATAATGCATATAGGATATGCCCTTCTATAAAGTAAGCTTAAAATCTTTCTTCTCATATCAAAGAATTTACAGCATTGGGCTTTTCTTCAAGTCAACCTGTATCACTGTTTTGCAACGACTGTGAATGGCTAACTCCCCTAAGAGACCTCTCATTTGGGTTTTAGGGCATTGTGCATAGGAAAACAAAATCTAATAAGTACGCCACCAAGATTGGACACTACTCTTGAAGCATGATACAAACAATACTGTGACATTTCCCCAACTATAAGTAGTCCTTAACTTTGTACCAGACAAATAATGTCAAGAAATAATATTTCTGCTGAACTGTAATACTTTCAAATACAACCACATATCCTTATCTTCAATTTTGATTGCTTTTAATTTTTTTCTTAATTATTTCCCACTGATAGCCCATCAAAGGGAGTTAACATGTTAAAAACTTAATAGATCTGCCCACTCAAGTGTTATGCCAGGTCTTCACAGTCTCAACCAGAATAACAATGCCATTTTTGTTTTTAGCTGAAAAATTAAACTAGTTTTTGACTAAAACATTTATAAAATCAACACATAAAGATGACATTCTTGAGATTAGTTATTACATTGTGTGAAACTCATGAAAAAAAAATGAAGCAAGTTATATAACTGAAAAGTTATACTTAATAATGAGGCATTATAGATTAAAATAATTTGGTTGCAATAAATATTTAAATTATTTTCCACAAGGAAATAGAGCATTAGCTGCTAAATAATAAAAAAAAACTTAATTTGATAAAATGAAAATAAAAATGAGTAACCTAAATAAGATTATCCTAATTGTCCCCTAAACCCTTACTACTCAAAGCATGATCCATGCATCTTACCAGAGAGTTTATTAGAATCTCTAACTGCAGACCCACAGAATTAGAATCTGTGTAACAAGATTCCCAAGTGATTCCTCTGTACATTAAGGTTTGAAAAACATTATAATAAAAAAAATCATCTAATTTAAATTGTGGTGCCAACTCAAAATATCAGAATACTAACACCACCAAGTTTCATAAAGTATTCAAAAACATTAACTGATATTTTAATTTTCTAACATCAAAAAGCAAACAAGCATTAATTCTGAACAAAGTTCTGCTTTATTTATTAATGTAAGTCACCAAGTGACTATGGTTTTTATAACTTGTAAATTTTTTTATATATTCAGATTCCAATTGATTCTGTTTTACACTGTGACTTTCTATTCTCTTTTAAAACAATAAACTAGATCAGAAAGAGTTTATAGTTTATCACATATAATTAGTAATTCTTTTATTTAAAATCTAAAGTTAATGTGCATTTTCATAACACAAGCAAATATTTCTACTGGGTTTTAGAAAACCAAAAATATTATTTTGCTTTATTGCTTACAGGATTTGATATAAATGTTTAGACCTAAAAAAAAAGTCATATCTTAGAATGTTCACAGAAGCCAGCACAGAGCTTCAAGAATCCTGAGGAATTTTTCTTCCATTCTAAAACAAGCTGAGGGCTGAAATTGCATCAAGACAGTGAAGGAATCAGGGCAAGAGTAGTTAGCCAGGCCTGGCTGTTGTGGCTCAGTGGTTGAGCATCGACCTATGAACCAGGAGGTCACGATTTGATTCCTGATTGGGGCACACCATTCTTCTAGAGCACATATGTCAAACACAAGGCCCGCGGGCCAAATCCAGCCCGCCAGGCCTTGCAATGTGGCCCGCACCGCGCTGTCATCACTGCACTCCACTGTCAGTTTATGACATTGTCAGTTTATGACTGTTCAGTAAACCATTCGGCCCGCAATTTAGGCTGGATTTTAGATTTTGGCCCCTTCTCTGATTGAGTTCGACACCCCTATTCTAGAGTATAAAATGAAACCTCAGAGTCAACTTTTGTTCCTTCCTTTCCTTTGTGTCTTTTCCTTCTTACCCATCCCATTAAATTTACTTCCGAGTTATATACATTCTAAACCACATCCACTCCTTTCCATTCCACACGCTGTCACATAGTTAGACCCTGATTGCTTCTGACTACACTTTTGTAAGAAAATATGAATTGATCTCGCCTGCTGGTTTTTCACATTTCCATCAGTCCTGTTAGTTTTGTGCTCAATTAACTTTCCCAAAGCTGTGATCCAAACATGACACCTCCTACTTCTGAAACCTTCAATAATTTGCATGCAAGTCTTCTCATAGTGCCTTCCCCATCTTCCTTTCTAAGAGTTTACCTTCCTTCTATGCACCAGTCAAACTGCACTGTTTCTGAGACAGATGCTGTGCTTTTCTTTGTGTCTTTTCTTCCGCAGTTGACTCCACTTGGAAAATTCACCTCTCAATCCTCCTGTTTAGATTTTATCTACTCATCTCAGTCATCTTGTCACAAACTCTTGATTCCCTAAATTGATTTTATCTCTACCCAGTTCAGTGCCCCTCAAAAAGTACTATCTCCATACCACAATTACAGTGTTTCTTTTGAGTTTTGCACTATAGCTTTTTGTTCTTGAGGTGACTTCAAATATTTGAAAGCCTGTCATGTGGAAGAGAGATTAAACTTGTTCCACAAATCTCCAGTGTAGAACCAAGACTAATGACTATAAGATACAACAGATAGCTTTTAGCTTTATATTGGAAATAAAAATTTGACATTAAGAGTTCTCCTAATATGGGGCTACCTCAAAACATAGTATACTTCTTGACATTGCAATGTCTAGGCCGAGATTGAAAAACTGCTTACCAGGAACGTGTTAGAAAAGGTAGATGAATTGTACCAGTTGGCCAAAAATAGTACCTTACAAGCCAGTGACTTACATTTCTAAAGGCACTTTAAAACTCCCACTTAAATATAATCTTGTAATATATTGGTAAGAAAATAAAGTTTGTTGTGAGCTGTTGCTTTTTTAATCATACGTGAGTGTTTACTAAAATAGTGTTGGCACTATGGGAGGGCAGCAGGTCATCTTTTTAATCTACCACTTCTCTCTCAACTCCTCAATATCAGAATAAAAAGAATTCATTGAGAAAACAGACTTAAAAAGTTAGGAGTACAGAGAGAGGTCCAAGATGGCGACAGCACAGGAGGAGCAAAATCAAATGCACATGTATACAGGCAGCAGTTACTCCTGTGAGATAACCAAGCATTGAATGAAAGCTTCTGACATCCAACAAGAGAACATGATGAATAGAGGAGGCTGGATGGCTGAGCGAACCCTGCAGGACCTGCCAGAACTTCCTGGGACAGAGGAACCATGAACACCACTGTTTATGTTCCCTCCACCCAGGGCAGATAGGAGCTCAATTGAGAATCTTTGGCTTACCTGCACTTCCTGGGGCCTCTGGCCTTGGAACAAAAGGAACGAGCATGAACTGGCAAGGCTTCCTCACGCCCAACTGGTTACTCTGCAGAGAGCTGCTCCATCCCAGCAGCCTGGAACAGAAGATTCATACTCAAGGCCCCAGAAGTGCCTATTAAGGGCCTCACCACACTCACCTGGCCTGCCTACGAGGAGCTACATCCACCTGACCTTTTTGTTCGGGGCTGGCAGGCTAGTGCCTCAGGTGCCTTAAGTTCCTGCTCTGCTCTAAGCAGCTTCCCCAAACTTCTCTGCACTTATAGCACGCACAGAGGTCTTTCCTACATGGGGCCACTTTGGGTACAATAAACCAGAAAGAGACTGTACAGGAAGAAAGGAGAGCCATGGAAGCTCTCCAGGAACTGTGGGGATTCAGACAGTCATATCAAATCCTCTGGTATCAGATTTTTGGGGTATGTATGATAAAGCTTTGGAAATAGGTTCTCTCCAAGTTCTTTCCCATTTTATTATTCCAATATTCCAAATGATCTGAAAGAAAGACTGCGTAGGAAAGTCTATATTAGTTTATGAAACTCGACTTTTCCTACCAGTGAATTAGCCTCTGAGGACGAATTATAAGAAGATCCTAAAAGCACAGAAAAGTCGCAGATAAACTTCATTTGAGGCCACAATAATCATTACCATGTATTGGATGCCAACAATGTATCAGGCACTGAACTCATACTGTAATTTTATTGCCTCAAAATTTAAAGTAATCTATGAGTGTATGCTCTCTTTTTCCAGAGGAGTTGATTGAAGCAAAAGAGAATATAAGACATTTGTCAAAAGTCACAGAGATCTTATTGGCAGGTCCAGAATTTGAATTCATATCTATCTTTCTCTCCTGTTTTGGTTTTTTTTTTGTTGTGCTTTTTTTTTCTTCAAATATATCCTCATTGATTTTTTACAGAGAGGAAGAGAGAGGGAAAGAGAGTAGAAAACATCGATGAGAGAGAATCATCGATCAGCTGCCTCCTGCACACCCCCCACTGGGGATGTGCCCGCAACCAAGACACATGCTCTTGACTGGAATCGAACCCGGGATCTTTCAGTCTGCAGACCGATGCTCTATCCACTGAGCCAAAGCGGTTTTGGCTTTCTCCCCTGTTTATGTTCTTTGCATCATAAAATGCTACCTCCTAGAATGGTATCATTTTAGGGCAAATATTCCAACTTCAGAGGAAATTTTTCAAAGTCAGTTACCTTACCAAGCAATGAATTAAAAGCAAGCAAGTGTATCTGGAGTCACTGTAACCCAGCTGCCAGGTGCTGGGCTAACATGCTATTAAAGCCAACATTTTTGGTGTCTGGATATAAGAGACGATCATCTCACATTCTTGAGCAGCTGCTGATGGAAACCACTCACAGGTTTCTAGCTCTTCCAGGCACAGATGCAAAGTTTCAGGAAGTTGATTTTCTTCCTTTCCAATCTCCCTGGATAATCAAATTGTAACAGTGGTCACACAATTATTAGTATGTTAAAGAAATAAGTATGGGCTCCAGAAGGTTTGGCTCGGTGAATAGAGTGCAAGACTTGAGGATCCTGGGTTAGATTCCGGTAAATGGCACATGCCTAGGTTGCAGGCTTGATCCCTGGTGGGGGACATGCAAGAGACAGCCCAACCGATCAATGATGTTTCTCTCTCTTTCTCCCTCTCCCTTCATCTCTGAAATCAATATATATATAAATTTTAAAAATTAAATAAGTATGGAACAGTGAAATCTCAGGCAACTACCAGTTAATTAACAAGGTACTAGAAAGAAACACATTTTATTGGATTTCCTGAACTCACATGATTTAAGGAGCCTAGTACTCTTCCTTAGAATAACATGTGATATCAAGGTTCTCTTTCCAATAAATAAGAAAATAACATAATGCTGTGATCATTGGAAAAAATATGAATTGAGGTAGGTATTTTTTTTTTCAAAATTAGGAAGGATCCAAACAAAGTGAGAATAAGCTCATTTACCAGAAGTCTAGAACAATGGAATATTGTAACGAGAGAGTTTTAAGTATGAAATTCTGACTGGTAATTGTAAGTATTTGGAGCATGTTACCTATTCAGAAAAGAATCAGATAGAGTTTCAAGAAGATCTATACTAAACAGTAAATAATTACATAAAGAAAAATAAAAAAACTTCGGAGGAATTTTGAATCTCAGAAGCTGATGACAGTCTTATCTTCCCACAAAACATAATTGATGCATTGCTAGAAATACTAGTAGTGAGCATGGCTCAAGACCAGTGCAGCAGTCCCCATGTTCATGTATGCCTACATGTATATAAGTAATAGTGTGTATGTATGTATGTATATATATATATATATATATTGATATATATATATATATATATAATGAATTTACTTTTATATGCATAATTAAGCCAACATGGATATGTTGCTTGAAGTGCATGTGTAACCAGGTAATTCAATGCTTCACTTGTAACCTATAAACTTTTAAATTAACACATATTCTGTTCCTTTCTTACTTGATATAGCAGTCCTTATAATGTTGATTGTTTCTTTTAGCTATGAATCTTTATCTCCTCTTTGTAACCTTACAAAGTGTTTTAATTAATAAACATTTTTAGAGCCATTTAGGTTTCCAGAAAAATTGAGTAGAAATTGCAAAGATTTCCAATAATATCCTCACACTCCTCCACACCCACATGGACAACTTTCCCCTATTATCATTAACACTGTGCATTAGTGTGCTATATTTATTACAGTTGATAAGCCAATATTTTTACGATATTATTAACTGAAGTCCATAGTTCACATTAGGGTTCACTCTTTGCTACTGTACATTCCATGAATTGTGACAAATTTATAATGACATGTATCACCATTATCGTATCAGGAAAATAGTTTCACTGCCCTAAATATCCCCAACCTACATATTTTAATGGAGCAATCTACCTGTCTTAGCTGGTTATTGGCTTAGCATGACTGATGGCATTGCACTCAAGAAGATAACATTTACAAAGTAATGAAGACAAGTCAAGAGAACTCAACATATTGGAAAGGTCAATACCTAATACCAACTCTTGTTGGGAAAACTGCCAACCTGATCAAAACACCATCTTTGACCTCCTTAAGAGGGAAAAGATGATGAATGCAGCTCTAGATATATAACTGTTTGAAATAAGAAATAGATTTTGCCTACTGTAACTAAATACAATGCCAAGAACTTAACGCACAATCTTTTTATAACTCCAAAGTTATAAAACCTCATTGGCAAGCACTCCATGTATAATATAATATTATTCAAAAGGTCTATATTGTTCAATATCATTCTACTGAAAGATGAAGAAATGTTTTAAATAACATTGCAATATTACAGCAACATATATGGGAAAAGCTACCTGTAAGATAATAATTATATAAAAAGTGAATAGGCATGTTCCATACGTGGGGCAGCATAAACACTTAAAATGTGATTAGTAAATGTATTTTTATGAAAATTTTTATATTAAGGAATTCCTTTAAAAAAAAGAAAAAGAAAAAGGAATTAGTGATCAACTGTTGCACATTATCATGGTTTGTACTTTTCCAAAAGGAATTCTGATGATTTGGTATATGATAAAACTACATAGATTAAGTAAGAGAAAGAAGATTTCTTTCCTTGTGGGGAAAAAAAAAATAGTCCTATACGGAGAGATTGACATTCTGGTAAATAAGGCACTCAATTCCATTATTTTCTGTTTCCACCCCCAGGTTACTTAACATTACCAGAAAAAGCCACAGAATCTTGTCAGTTTGACTCACTACAAATATGATTTTTATCATCAACCACACCATCCACACTGAAGCTGTGGTGACATCCTCACCCTTCTGAAAAGGTGGCCAAGATCCAGTTAAAGATTCTCCTCACTCTCCCCATTTGCTCTCCCTAATCCCCCATCCCAGAGAAACATATGTTAACTCTTCCACCCCAGTGCCGTCTATACTTGCCTCTCTCCTTCTCTGAGATTTGCTCCATCTGCCATCTTCCCTATTGCATTTTCATTCTATCTCCATGTACCTTTTAACCTTGAACTTCTTCTAATGCCACTTCTTCAAAATAGACTCGCCCAGAGGTGGTATTTTGTGGAAGAGCCACACTCAAGGAGCCAAAGAACACATGTGGCTCATGAGCCACAATTTGCTAACCATGGTCATAGGCCTAAATATTTGATCCAGTTTCTTTTAACCCCACCCAAAAAGCTGCATTTTTTTATCTTTCAATTTTCGTAGTAGGTTGCATGGACTGAATTTTTTTAAAGCACATAAGTAGTTTATCAGGCTAATTATATACTTCATATTATGTATTACCTATTTTATATGAACTTAATTTCTTTTAAAATTGCCTGAAAATTCCCTTGCCAAACAGAATAAAAGATGAATGAAGATATAGAACTCTAAGGATGTTAAATTGAAATGGGACTTCCCATTTTCAACTAAATTGAAAGAGAACTTCCAAAGATTTCCTAGGATATCTTAGACAATGTGAATAGCTACTCCAGGCGGTAAGGAACCAAATAATACAGAGCCTCTTAAGCCTTGTGAAGGCTTATGTGTGTGTATGTGTGTGTGTGTGTGTGTGTGTGTGTGTGTGTGTTATTTTTATAGAGCTATGGGGTCTTTAAAATGCTTAAAGCAAGAGAGTAACATAATCAGATTTGCATTTTAAAAAGACTCCTTGGATATAGTGAACAGAAAAAATTACAACTCTGAAAACTAAGACCAATGGCCTGACCATGAAGATAGAGGCCAATGGAACTGGGCTGAGACCCACAGGCACTGCTCAACCTTGCTGTGCCCCTGTGGACAACCACAGGAAGGTGTTTTCCTCAATCCCACTGCCTCACCCTGGTTGCAAAGCTGGATAATGGTGCAGGTGGACCCCTGATGTACGCTGCCATCTCTCACAGCAACCAGAGCTGACCATCATAGGCGCCTCTCCATTTATACCAAAAAAGAGAATACACCTCTAAGGAGGCAAATGGCAGCAAGTTGAAAGGCACTAAAGAGGTGCCACATTGTATCCTGGGAGGTAAAACCTCTAGTTGTACAGGACTGAAGTTGCTGAGACAAAGGCATAACTGAGAGCAGTTCTGTCAGGTTCTTTAGCTTTTTAGCAAATTTTAAAATTAGACAATAGGCATATATACATGAAGAGACATATACAAAACTGTTCATGGTAAGAGCAAAATGTAGAAATGACACAAATGTATACCCACAGGAAAATGTATGGAGTTGGGGCCCAATAGTAGATTCACACAATTGAATATTGTATAGAAGACAATAAATAAACTAAGCTACAATAATATAAATAAATCTTAGAAATATATGAATAAAAAATGCAAATATGAAGTTACATTCAGCATAATAAGCATGATATTTTGTTATAAAGATAAAAACAATTAAATCACATTTTTTTCAGGGATACATATGTAAGATAATTTTTTTATTTTTAAAAAGGCAGGAATAAGGCCCTGGCTGAGGGCCTTACTCAGTTGGTTAGACCATCATCCAGAGACACCAAGGTTGCAAGTTTGATCCCTAGTCAAGGCACATACATAATCAACAAATAAATGCATCAATAAGTGGGACAACAAATTAATGTTTCTGCCGAAACCGGTTTGGTTCAGTGGATAGAGCGTCGGTCTGCGGACTGAAGGGTCCCAGGTTAGATTCCGGTCAAGTACATTGGTTGCGGGCACATCCCCAGTGGGGGGTGTGCAGGAGGCAGCTGGTCAATGTTTCTCTCTCATCGACGTTTCTTGCTCTCTATCCTTCTCCCTTCCTCTCTGTGGAAAATCAATAAAATATATATATATATATATTTTTTTTAAATTAATGTTTCTCTCTGTCTTCCTCTCTTCTTCTTCTTCTTCTTCTTCTTCTTTCTTCTTCTTCCTCTTCTTCTTCTTCTTCTTCTTCTTCTTCTTCTTCTTCTTCTTCTTCTTCTTCTTCTTCTTCTTTCCTCTCTCTCTCTCTCTCTCTCTCTCTCTCTCTCTCTCTCTCTCTCTAAAAAAAAAAAAAATCAATCAATAAGTAAAAAATTTCAAAGGCAAGAGCATGAAATATGAACACAAGATTCAGGATAGTAATTATCTCCCAGAGTAGTCACATTTATAGAATGGGGAGGGTCACACATGTTAATTGTGCCAATATGTTGGATGATGGGTTCCCTGTGTTTATTATATTAATTAAAAAACAAAAAGTAATTTAAAAATAAAACACGTATAGGATTAATGATTATAAACAAGGTTATGATTACTCAAATTTTGTTTACATATTTGTTTGTTTAAATCAAAGCCCTTTAGAATTATCTAGGGAAGCAAGTCTGAACACTAATTTGGTCAGGAGATAAGGTGGTGGAGGATGTGGGGAGGAGCAGTTTTGAAGTTGACTACATATATATATATATATATATATATATATATATATATATATATATATAAAACAGCTGTCACAACAAAAATAACTACCATTTATTAGTACAATTGAGTTCACAAAGATATTTCACCAGTTATTAATCCACTGACCTACATAATATTGCTACAAATGTACTATGTAAAACCCTTACAACATATAACCCTTATATCATTAAATTCATACATTAGTTCCCATTGCTTTTTGGGGGCTATTAAAAAGTAGAGGGTGTTAAGAGAAATGAGTTAAGGAAGACCAATCTTTTGGGGGCGAGAAGGAACAGTGTGCCTGAAAGGGGAGAGGAGCAATACAGAATCTGAGCAAGATGAGAGTCTTCAGTGCAGATCTTCATGCCTGTTCCCCTGCCCTCCTCTCTGCCTCCTAGACCCTCCAGTTGTCCATCTAGTCCAGTGAGACTCAGCCACCAACTAAAAAAATTGGAGAAATAAGGCATTGTTGTTTAAAATAAATCAACAACAACACAAGCCTGGCTGGTGTGGCTTAGTGGTTGATCATCAACCTATGACCCAAGAGTCCATGGTTTGCTTCCTAGTCAGGGCACATGACCAAGTTATAGGCTCAATCGCCAGTAGGGGGCATGTAGGAGGCATCAATCAATTCTCTCTCACCATTGATGTTTCTCTCTCTCCCTCTTCTGTCCTCTCTGAAACCAATAAAAATATTTTTAAAAAGAAAAATGTGTATAATAATCTACCTTTCTAAACACTTGTCAGTTTTAAATAGTAAAGTGTGTCTAGTTCAGTGAAATAGTATATTGCATAGGCTCAGATGAAGTCTTTTGGTTATTTTCTGTTTCTTCACTTAATAAATAAGTCAGATACATTGATAATTTATAAAGGTACTAATGTAATATAAATGCTGTTTGGAGCCTGATGTTATATATTATAGACTCTATGATGTTTTATTTATAAACTGTGGATTAGTTTATTCCTTCCCCAAACTCAAATAAATACAGAAATAAAAATAAACTCCATATATTGACTCTTACTTAAATTATGAGTCTGGCATACTTGAAAAATTTTTTCCTTGGAAGAAATGAATTATATCGAGGTGAGGGAAGAACAACTTTGGATAGTTAAACCAGAAATTACTCTAAATAGGAATTCCTCAAGTTATTTTTACAAGTAAGTGGTTGTGACATGTTCATTTAGCAGAAAACACTGTGATCAGAGGTAAAAGTAAGAGAAAGGAAAAAGAAACATTTCTCTCAGTGCCATTTTTGAAAAGAACATAACTCACTGGACAGTTTATAAGATGTTTTAACTTATTATCTCAATTGTAGTAATGGTGGCAGCAAGAAGTAATAACCTAGCATCAAAAGGCAGTGATGGCAAGGAAAAGTCAACTGACCACTCATATGGACTTCTCTTGTTACTGGCCTCACCCTGGTGTGGTTGTCATCAAAGTGGATGCCACTTTTGGAAGAAAGGGTAGAGAAGATGCTGGAAAGGCAGATGGGGGCCCTGGAGATTGTCAGGCTAAGGAGATTTTACTTTATCCTAATACAAACCTATGTCAGTTTACAGGGGGACAAGCGAACCCTCTTGTGATGCTTTCACCTGTGTTCATACCCTTATGTCCAACCACAGACATTGAAAGTCAAAGTGCAGGAAAGACAGAATGTCAAACATAGCACAGCGATTCATTCAAGAGCTTGTGCACAAACTTTGGTATTTCTTTAAGTTTTTCATATTCACAACTCCTGTTACTAGCACTGCTTTTTTAGCCTGCTCTTGTTTTCCTCTTAACATTTAGCATTCTCCTTTGCCTAATCATCCAAAATCAAAAGAAGAACATCCAGCAAAGATGTGAGATTCCGCTGGTCCTCTTGATGGACAAGTGCTAGATTTTCATGGGCCACTAACTGCTTATCTGTGTGCATAGCAAAACAGAAATGATCTCATGCTGACTTTATACATACTCCAGCTTCATTTTCCCCAATGTCTGGGTTCATTATTAGTAACACCTTAAGATGTTGAATGGGCGGGGAAAAATAAATCAAGAATCCAACCCAATTTGAATACCTCAACTTATATTTCTTCTTTATCCTTAACTATCGAGGTAACATTGGGTGATCTCCTTGACTAATTTGAAGTAAATCTGTTAAATAAGAATCCTGATGATACTTAGATTTATGGACATCAGGGGTTCTTACATGCAGTAGAGCATAAGATGTATATAAAAGGACCCTGTAACATGCATGGTAATTATTAGGTAATTTGATAAATGCATTATCCCTCATCTCTGATGAGAATCCATAAGAAAGACATGCATTTTGAGCTATTTGTCTGGTGGTAATGTTGTTTCAGTCATTGTCCCCCCACATTGTCCAGTCTGCCTCTTGAATGGCCAGAGTTAGAGGTATAATCTGTATTGCAGACAAGTCTATTTGTGAAGCTTCCTAGCCCAGACAGTAGACTGAGGCAGCTGTGAACTCAGCTCAATGTTCCCCAGGCACTGACCCCTAGAGGACCATGTGATGATGGAAAGTACAGTAATTCAGGCTCTCTCAGTCTTATTGGAGATTCCAAAGGTGGTGTGATCCTTGATTTACTCAAATCTGGTAAGATAATAACCTTCACATTTGTATAGCACATGCCAGTTTCCAGCAACTTTATCATCTCCTTTGATTCTCAAAACAATTCTGGAAAATGTCAGCCTATTATAAGTATTCTCATGTTATAAATAAGAAAGTTGAGGCTGATGTTAGGTATGTGACTTGCACAAAGTTACCCAGCTTGTAAATAGCAGAGTTAAGAACCAGACCCAGGCATTTGGACTTCGGGTCGCTATTTCTACCTCAATGCCCATACTTCAGAAACTTCAACCACTCTCTGTCTCTTGAGAAAAAGAGAGAGAGAGAAAGAAACCATTTTGTATAAATACCACTTGATAGAACCAGATTGGATTGGAGACATTGAATTCATCATTGTCACAGAGGTGTCAAAGGGACTTTGAGTCTTAGGATATACTGTATTCAGTGAAAATGAAGAGAAAATGCCTTACTTCCTCAAAGAATGATAACAACCCCCCTTGAGGATCAATGGTGATCTTGTTAGCTATGTTACAATGTCAAATCTTAACAACTTGCCTGGTAGTCTGAATCCTTGGGGTCTCGGAAAGTAACCACATAGTGCCCCCCTTCCTGAATGGTCACTCTCAGGGGGATTATCTGCAATAGGTTGGCCATATTGGGGGTGGGGAGAGCAATAGCCCCCCCCTTTTTTTAATATATTTTATTGATTTTTTACAGAGAGTGGAAGGGAGAAGGATAGAGCTAGAAACATCGATGAGAGAGAAATATTGACCAGCTGCCTCCTGCACAGCCCCTACTGGGGATGTGCCCACAACCAAGGTACATGCCGCTGACCGGAATCGAACCTGGGACCCTTGAGTTTGCAGGCTGATGCTGTATCCACTGAGCCAAACCGGTTTCGGCTAGCCCTTATTTAATACCTGTCATTGCCATGTGTTTTATTTGTGTGATACTCATAATAAGGAAATGCAGATTCAGAAAGAAGAATAACTTGCCTAAAGTCACTCTTCTGGCAAGTAGAACACCCAGAATTCAAAACTAAGTCTTTCAGACTCCAAAGTCCATCATGTTTGTACTATAGCTACCTCCCAAACTCATGAAGCAATATTTTAGTCCTTAATTCTGGGAACTTCCCTGAGACCCTTCTCAATGTATAGATCCATAATAAACCTCAAGATTAGGCATATGAGTCCCAAAAATGGCCCTTCTTTGATCATTTCTAGTCACTTCACAACCTTCTTTATCAGGTATTATAACCAACCCAGTTTTGCCTGTAAAGAATTCAAGGGTCAGAAGCAGAATGTAGTACGTCTCATCACAGCACACTTCTGTGTCCACCACACCTACCCTTGGTCTCCCACAATCCACTCAAATGGCTCTTTCTTCCCCCAATACCTGCCTGTTTCTCATGTCAGCAGCAAGCTAAAATAAATAGTTTGGTGGTGTTCAAATACAGTATTCTTAATAGATTCCATTTTTAGTTCAGATGACTTGTTTTTAACTAATAGAATGCTTTGCATTTGCACTGGGCTTTGAGGAAATGTGATAGCAAAGATTTTGCTTTCATGAAATCAAAATAAGTTACTTTGTATTTAATATCGTGTTTCTGACAAATACAAAACAAAAGGCAGATCCTAAGTATTCTGAGAAAAAAGTAACAACTGAACTCATCAATAGTTCAGCCAATAATAGGTTGGATCCCGCAAAGGAAAAACATAATCGGGTATCCTTTTTTGTTTGTGTGCCTGCCTTAACAAATCACCTGTTTAGATTACTAAAACATACACACACACACACACACACACACACACACACACACACACACCAAAAAAAAACAAAACAAAACAAAACAAAAACACACCCAAATAATTACATAAATTTAATAGGCTCTCACTGATCTATTTGGTTTTATAAATTACATTCGGGTTGATTGTGCTTTGCTTTGTTTTATTGGGATAAGGGGAAAGTAGTTTATCAGAAGCAAACTACAAATGTTAAAGAAAAAAGAGCAGCCATAACTGGTCTGGCTCAGTGGATAGAACATCAACCTGAAGACTGAAACGTCCCAGGTTTGATTCCAGTCAAGGGCATGTACCTTGGTTTCAGGCACATACCCTGTGGGAGGTGTGCAAGAGGCAGCTAATCAATGTTTCTAACTCTCTATCTCTCTCCCTTTCTCTCTGTAAAAAAAAATAATAAATAAAATATATTTTTTAAAAAGAAAAAAGAACAGATACTTAGATTTTCCCCAAATCTCATTCAATGCAGAACATTTCAGTCATTTGTGTGCCTTAAAAATGAAAGAGCCTTTACATGTACACTCCATCCCCAAGATACATTCAGATGGAGGAGAGATGGTCATTTGGATATTCTAAAGGGATTTAAGCATCTGACAGAGGACTAAAGGTCCCTTTTCAATCCACAATCCATGAAATTCTGTGAAATAAGCAAAATTTCAATTTGTAAAAATATGCATCCCACAATTTTAGTAACATTTTTAATTGTCTATCTTTAGAAAAATAGTTTGTTTGATTTAAAATAACCATACTGAGGACCTCACAGCTGTGGCCACATATGGGACCAAGACAGGATTTAAAGTAGCTGAGAATTACAGTCTTATTTTATTTCAAGGGGATCAATTTGATTCTAGATGGCATATGCCCTACACCCATCCTATAAAGCATCATATTTAAAAACATTGCATTTTTCTGGGAACATGAAAATAGAAATAAGATCCCTGTTCCTTCTTTTCCCCAAAGTGTCAACACATTCACTCTTGCCAGCATTAATGACAACTTAGCAGCAAGTTCAATACTGTAGCATTTTTGACAATGAGAGGTGCTCAGTATTGAAAGAGAGAGCAAGAAAGGTGACGGATTTTTTTTTTTTAATCTAGAAAGGTCATCTATGTATAGTGTAAGGAGGTATAAAGTTAGAGTAGTGGACTGAATGACCTCCCAAGAACCCACCCTACCCACAGTCCTACATCTCTGCTTTCAACTAGCAAGAGCAGTTTGATAGAGAAACCTAAATGCATGCATTTGCTCATTCTTTTCTAAAAAGGCAATGGATTTTACGTGAAAGGCAGAAAGAAAAGAGAAGAGGAGAAAGAAAGAGAGAAGGGGAAGATGTTAAGAAGCAAAACAAGAACGAAAAGATAAAAGACATGGATATCTCATCTAATAGACAGACAGTCTTAATTTCTGACTACCAGAGCAATACCAGAATCTGCACTCGCCTGATTCCATTTCATTTTTGCCGGAGTGTACTTGTGTGAGCCCTGTTGACATGTCAGGGTCTGTTACTCAGAATACACAGCACACTAAGAGATATTTGGCGTGAAGACAATGAATTTTCAAACTAGTTCAAGAGTAATTGAAAATGGAATTCTGAGAAAAGCTAACGTGTATCCTTATCTCCACATAAACACATCAATACTCATTTTGAGCCTGCCAGCTATCTATCTGCTAGGAAACACTCAATACTGCTCCTTGTACATTGAGCAGATCATTGAGTTTTCTCTCAAAAAACTAATAGTACAATCATTTGCAACAAGAAATTCTGCTTTGTCTGATGAAATAGTACCATCCCCGAGCTGCTGCCTTATATTTCAGGACACACAGCGGTTCAGTCTATGGATTTTATACCCACAAGGGGAGCTCAGACTCGGGGCCATAATATCACAGATTCCTGAAGCTGTAAGGGACCTTAGAGATCATCCAGTCAAACCCCATTGTTTTGTAGGTAAAGCAGCTGAGGTCTTAAAATTCATGTTAATACCCAAGTTGCCTGATAATATTACTTTCAAAATTGAATGATCCCATTTTTCTTAAAAACCTAAGCTCTACAGTTCGGGGGGGGGGGGGGGGAATACCCTTGGGATAACAGCTTAGCTCCAGTTCTAGCCTGATTTTTAAAAATCATAAATAATTTTACACATTCTGCAGTTAGGGTATGCTGCTTGCTGTGATTCTGGTGCTAGTTAGAGAGAAGGTTAATGATTTGGGAGGAAAAAATATTACAATGCTGCTCCAAATAGTTAAGATTATACCACCACAAAGAAACAGTTAGAAAAACATAAGAATCTGCCGAAGCCGGTTTGGCTCAGTGGTAGAGAGTCGGTCTGCGGACTGAAAGGTCCCAGGTTCGATTCCGGTCAAGGGCATGTGCATTGGTTGCGGGCACATCCCCGGTAGGGGTTGTGCAAGAGGCAGCTGGTCGATGTTTCTCTCTCATCGACGTTTCTAGCTCTCTATCTATCTCCCTTCCTCTCTGTAAAAAATTAATAAAAATATATTTTTTTTAAAAAAAGAAAAACATAAGAATCTGTTATCTCATTTGATCCTGTGGCAACCCAATATGATGCGAATGGTTTTCCCATTTTACAGATGAAAAAACTGAGCCTGTAAATCAAATTACATACTCAAAATAACAAACAATAACAAAGTGGTAGATCTGGAAACCTAAACTTTGAAGAAATAAGCAGATTCCTGTAGGAATTGGGTGGCAATAAGATTAAACACAAATTGCATGGGAAAAAGGGATGGCAGTAAGGCAAGTAATGAATGGAGATACAAGAGATTGTCTGAATTAAAGAGAAAGAGGTTAACCATTATTGTCACAGAGAGTCTCATTGCTCTCAGTAAATCAGGAAAGCTCATCTGTTCAGTGTAAAGAAAAAGAAAAAAAAAAAAGCAAGATCAAGACTGAGGACATTAGGAGTAGAGAAATGGATTGAAACTGCTGTACACAAAGGTGATGTAAAGTCACAGAGAACAGGGAAGGTCTTGCTGAGGACAGCTTGCATAAATTTCTATACAACCCAATTAGTATGCTTGTAGACCTTTTACAACCAGAAAGACAAGAGCAGAGAATGCAGAGTCAGGCTGTATTTGATCCCAGAAATGCCACACCAGATCCACTGCAAGATCAAGAAGGTGCAAGATTATTGCACTCTTGAACTGTCAAGGTTTAATCACTAATCATGGGAACCAGAGTAGATAGGGATTCAAAACAATTCAAAAGTCCTTTGATAGCACATAGGATAAAGGAGCTGTAAAAATAAACAGGAGCTCTGTCTGGGTGGCTTGTTGGTTGGAGTGTTATCTCTTACAACAAAGGTTGTGGGTTTGATTCCTGGTCAGGGCAATATACCTAGGTTGTGGGCTTAATCCCCAAATCAGGACATGTATAAGAGGCAGCTAATCTCTCTCTCTCTCTCTCTCTCTCTCTCTCTCTCTCTCTCTCTCTCTCTCTCTCTCTCTCTCTCTCTCTTCTCTCCTCTCTCAAAATCAATAGAAACATATCCCCAGGTATTATAAAAAGTAATAAAAAATAAAAAGTAAACATTAGTTCTCTGGTATAAGTTAATGTTCAAGGTACAACTTATAAAAATTGATGGCAAAAAGAAACACTAAAAATAATACTACTGATATAATTATTAATATTTTAACTGATCTTAGATATTGGAGATAAACCATTCTAAGTCAGTCAAGATGAGAACCCATCAAGAAAGATGAGTCACAGAAATTGGTCAATAACAGAAACTAGAAAGAAGACACTAAAATGGATAAAGGGTGTTCAAAATATAGTACAAGGATGTTTATATTAAAATTATGTGACAAAGCAACTCTCAACCCAACATCTCTTCTTATTGCAATAGGTAATAGTAAGCAATAAAGGTAGAAGCCATATCACCTGAAAAGAGAACATGACGGTGTCAGGAAATTTTTCATTAAAATTAGATGTTGATTAAATAATGGTAAGAGGGTTGGGTACAGTCAAGGAAATTATAGGTATTTCATGACTTTTCAGATCCACAATAAAAATGTCTTAGGCTCTCAGAAAATAGAGGCAGCTTTTATAATATTCTTACATCATCTTATTCCTTCTTTTGTTCTAAATACTCCTTAAATACACACAGGCATACCTTGTTTTAATGTGATTCACTTCATTGCACTTTGTAGACATTGTGTTTTTTACAAATTCAAGATTTGCGGCTGTTCTAGGATGAGCAAGTCTATCAGTGACATTTTCCCAACAGCATTTGCTCACTTTAAATCTGTGTCACATTTTGGTAATTATTGCAGCATTTCAAATGTTTTATCATTATTATACTTATTTATGGTGGTGTGCGCTCAATGTCGTTGATGTTACCATTGTAATTGCTTTAGGATGCCACAAAGGATGTTCATACAAGAGAGCAAACTTGCAGAAGCCGGTTTGGCTCAGTGGTAGAGCGTCAGTCTGCGGACTGAAGGGTCCCAGGTTCGATTCCGGTCAAGGGCATGTACCTTGGTTGTGGGCACATCAAGGCAAGACTCTTCACCAGCAAAAATATTGTGACTGGAATCGAACCCTTCAGTCATAAGCCAACACTCTATCCACTGAGCCAAACCAGCCAGGGCTAAGATTCACCATTTTGATGGCATTAAGAATTTTATGATTTATGGGAAGAATTCAAAATATCAACATTAACTAGAGTTTGGAAGAAATTGATTCCAACTTTCATGGATGACTTTGAGAGTCAGTGGATGAAGTAACTCCAGATGTGGTGGAAATAGCAAGATAACTATAATTAGAGGTGGAACCTGAAAAAGTGATGGGATTGTTGTATTCTCATGATAAAACGTAACAGAAGAAGAGCTGCTTCTTATGGATGAGCAAAGAAAGGGATTTCTTGAGATAGAATCTATTCCTGGTGAAGATGCTATGAAGATTGCTAAAATGGCAGCAACAGATTTAAAATAGTATACAAACCTATTTGATAAAGCAGTGGCAGGGTTTGAGAGAACTGACTCCAATTTTTATTTTTTTTATTTTATTTTTTTAAAATATATTTTATTGATTTTACACAGAGAGGAATTGAGAATGACAGAGAGTTAGAAACGTCGATGAGAGAGAAACATCGACCAGCTGCCTCTTGCACACCCCCCACTGGGGATGTGCCCACAACCCAGGTACATGCCCTTGACCGGAATCGAACCCGGGACCTCTCAGTCCGCAGGCCGACGCTCTATCCACTGAGCCAAACTGGTCCCGGCCTGACTCCAATTTTTAAAGTTCTCCTGTGAGTAAGATGCTATGGAACAGCATCATGTGTTATAGAAAAATCCTTTGTGAAAAGAAGGAATCAATGTGCCAAACATCACTGTTGTCTTATATTAATAAATTGCCACAGCCAACCCAGCCTTTAACAATCACCACCTTCATCAGTCAGCAGGCATCAACATCAAGGCAAGACTCTTCACCAGCAAAAATATTGTGACTTGCTGAAGGTTCAGATGTTGCTTAGCATTTTTGGCAAAAGAATATTTTTAATTAAAGTATGTACACATTTTTTTTGACACAATACTATCTCATACTTAATAGAACTATTATAGGGAGAAAACATAACTTTTTCTGTATTGGGAAACCAAAATTCATATAACTCACTTTATTGAAATATTCTCTTTATTGTGGTGGTCTGAAACCAAACCCATAATTATTATGTCTGAGGTTGTCTGTATGCCCAGAATTGTACTATGTATATAATATATAGGGTAGGGCAAAAGAAGATTTACAGTTGTAAGTACATAAAACACAGTTTATTCTTGTATTATTATTTATTAACTAGTGTCCTGGTGCATGGATTTGTGCACTCTGAAAGGAAATTAATTAGAAGAAATATTTTAATATCACTATTCATGTCTTGCTAATGAAAAGAAAATAGGATTCTACCAAGTCTCCTATCTACCTATTTCAGGACTTCTGTGAGGATCAAATGAGATGAGGCATGGGAAAATGCTTCACAAACAATTGGTTAAACTGTAAAATGTTTGCACCTGGCTATAAAGCATGTCAGGTTCCTGGACTGAAGAAACTCCAAGGAGGCTAGTCTCTAGGGAGAGGAAACCAGTGTTGCAATGTGACCTCATTACCCGACACCCACAGCCACCATTTCCAGGCTGGGCTGGGCTGTGGTCCACATTTTGCACTATGGGGTCTTAGCAGCATTGGCTGCAATTTGGTGGGGTGTCACTCCAGGGTGGTGGAGGGGCCTGTGTCCACTTGAGGGAAGTCAAATATTGGTTTGTCGTCACCAGGTCCTTGGTGCCACTTATTTTTAAATGGCCAGTGCACGTCATGGCAGCTCCTGCATTGAGTACTGCCCCCTGGTGGTCAGTCAGTCATAGTTACTGGTTGGATGGATGAACACTTAGCTATATATATATATACAGTGGTGCCTCACACAACGAACTTAATTCGTTCCAGGAGCAAGTTTGTTATGCGAAAAGTTCGTTATGTGAAACGCGTTTTCCCATAACAATACATGTTAAAAAAATAATTCGTTCTGTAGCATAAAATATGCTAAGATGACATAAAAAAAGATAAATTTTTTGTTATTATTTTTATTTAGATACATCTAAAAACATAATTTCAACAGAAATCACCTTCCTGCTTTTTTTAGAAGCCATGATATAAAAAAAATATTGAGTTTAACTTAAAAGGACGACTGCCGTGATACGTGCATGATTTAATTCGTAATGAAGAACGATTGCCGCGATACGTGCTTAAGTTAAGCGCAGTGACTAACGACTGCCTGCAGTGCCTGCGCGGAAGGATGCAATACATCGGCAGCGATCGTGGAAGCTCGGGCGAAGCAGTCGTGGAAGCTCGGGCAAAGCGGTCGTGGAAGCTCGGGCGACTTCGTTGTGTGAAACGAAGTTCGTTGTATGAATCATGAAATGAAGTTCGTTGTGTGCAGCGTTCGCTGTGCGAGGCGTTCTTTATGCGAGGCACCACTGTATGTATATATATATATATATATATATATATACACACTATGGTAATATTTTCCACAAGAACAACTATAAAACTATTTTTGCCCTACCCTGTACCATGATGATCAACAGATATGATCCTAGTTCTCAGCAACCTAAAGTCTTCATTGTAAACATGTAAAAGCTAGAAATCTTTATGACCTCAAATTTAAGGATAAACTAATCATTCTCACTTATCAGTTATGAAACTAAGATACAACTAATTAGTGTAAGAACCATAGCTTGAAGCCAGGTTTCTGGATTACTAGCCCAGATTTTTTAGACTAAATTATCCCAAATCACTCTAGCATTATACCAAGCTTGAAGGGCATGCTAAGGAGGGGGGGAGGGGGGGGAGTGTTGTTTTCTAATTTGAAGACACCTTTTTTTTTTTTTTTACAATATTGTCTTTACAGTCTTCTCCCAACCTATGCTTTCCCCTATAGGCCATTTCACTTGGCAAAGGCAGAATGAACTGATTTTCCTATTCTCCTTTTAAATTCTTATTTAAATTCTTATCCTACAGTGAAAAATTACCATCCAAGAAGGGATAAAAACAGAATGTAAGAAAAACTAGGTAAGAATCTCACCTATTCCTGGCATCCTTTTTATTCCTCCATAATGCTAACATAGTAACTTTTACAGAGTAGGTAATTAGTAAAAGTTAAGTTTTTTTTTAAGTGTCCTTTCAGTAATAGAGTAATCTGTACATTAAAAAATTAAATGCTTAAAACAGTTTGTGAAAATTTACAATAATAGACTTTTAACCTTTACACTAAAAGATTATTTTTGTGACTTTTAGGTTTCATAAATATTTAAGGCCCATATGGTGTATATGCAATATGTGTTTCTGAATCACCAGTATTGGAATTAATATATCAGTGTAGCACATGCTGACATTTCTACAGTTTCGGGTACATACTGTGCCTGACTTTTTCCACCACAGGGCAGCTGCTGAGAAGCAATGGCAAACCAACTAGACATGTTCTATACTACATCCTAAACCAGAGAAAATAATTTGAAAACTAAAATCTGATCTCTGGAAGAAGAGACTGTCTCATTTAACTCTCTTATGATGAGAGGCAGAATACATGATCTTTTGTTTAAGAACGCTGGACCTGACTGAGGCCAGATCTCTGCAAAGGTTATTAGCTAAATAGCAGGACGGCACAGTCTTCCCACAGGGATCCCAAACAAAAGGCGATTAAATAAGCCGCAAGGTAAGTAGAAGGAGTCACAGTTTCCTTGCTGTATTTGGCCTCGATCAAGCTCTGATACCTATACACACCCTTCCCGTTGTACAGACACATACATTCATGCACCTCGTGTTTGATCCTCTCACCTACGAGAGATACATAGAATTCTCCCCGAGGACCAGTGGAGAAGGTAGAACTCCAGTAGCTTCCCCTGTGCTTTTTTAAAAAATATATATTTTATTGATTTAACAGAGAAGAAGGGAGAGAGATAGAGAGCTAGAAACATCGATGAGAGAGAAACATCGACCAGCCGCCTCCTGCACACCCCCTACTGGGGATGTGCCCGCAACCAATGTACATGTCCTTGACCAGAATCGAACCTGGGACCTTTCAGTCCGCAGACCGACAATCTATCCACTGAGCCAAACCGGTTTCGGCTTCCCCTGTGCTTTATCTGTAGATGTAGTCACCACAACAAGACACACTTGTGCAAAGAAAGCCATCATTATAAGCCCACCTGTCCCAGGAGCTAGGCAACTGTTTACATTGGACCATTGTAATATTAGTGGAAAGAGAAGGATGTTGATGAGTCTATAGTTTGAGAGCCTTTTTCTAGTTGATTAGATTACACGCCTAGCTCTAGAATATTTCTGTGAAAGAACAAGGGCAGAGTATCCTGATCCTTGTTGGTAGTTAATTTCATTCTCTGGTTGGAGAAAATCTCATCATTCAAAATCTCTCAAACATCCCCTATTCAATGAAGTTTTCTTTAAAGCCACCAGGAAGAATTAATTCTTCTGTAACTAAGTTAGTATAAAGCGATTTTCTGTGTTTCTATTCAAATAGTCATGACTTTTTATATTTCCAAAGTGCCTTCTATGAATGTTTACTATATAACTCACTGTTCTATCTGTGATTTATCTGCTTACACATTTGTCTCTTTCCCTCTCTGTTCCCTTCACAAAGCAGTCTTGTTGAAACCAGGACAGAGATTGTAGCCAATTTATCTTGGAATCTGCCAGTTAGTCAGCATTCCTTCCAAGAGACTAAATGTTGTCACTGCCCTTGGGTTGGAAGGCCAGTCAATTAGACCTTGGCCTTTGTCTAGTCTACCTGACTTCTGCTAACTAGCCCTAGATCAAACTTCAGTATTTGTTGCCTTTGTTTCTTCCTCCTATGGTTTTTGGAGGAAAAAACCTTTCTGCTTCCAGTTATAGAGTAGAACTATAACCATTTTGTAAGCATTACCCCTCATATCAATCATGATTGATATATGTTTTCTAACTTGGGCCACATTCTCCTGATCAAAGTATTCTGTGTTCTTCGTACTATTTCTGTTTTGTTTCCTTTGGTCACTGCACCAAGGTCTGTTTCCAAGCCTGCTTTCAGGATCTGCCCTCTTAGGATACTCTCCTTTTTACTTCCTGTCTTCTCCTATCTCCTTAATAAACCATGGGACTCAAGGGATCTATAATCTATCCTCACTTCTCACCTTTCAACTTCTTTTTTTTATTATTCTTTTTTTTTTTCAGCTCTAAGAGTCAATGAGCATGTCACAATTTTATCATACCTATTCTCTCAACAAAGTACCTGCCCTCACCTCCAAGAGAACTTTCTCCTAACTTTACAATAGGCCCATTCATTAAATTATAATGCAAAATTGCATGTTAGAGAAAAAAAGATCTCTACCATTTCCTTTACACATTTTCCAATACTTTATATTATACATTGACAAGTCCACCATTCTTCCTAGATCCTTACTGTGGTAGAAGCAGGGACTTTAGAGTCAAAGAAGTCTGAGTGGAACCCCAGCATTGTCATCTTGCTTAAGTTATTTACCATCCTGGCACCTCCATTTACTTATCAGGAACTTAGGAGTAAAAACACCCAACTACCATATTATTTTGAAAGTTTAAGATTATATGACACATGGTAGGCATTCAATAAAAGGTTAACTATTTGTAGTCAAGAAAGAAAACTTCTATTTAATGAATGGGGAGTAGTCAATTTGTGTCCACAGAAAATCTAAATGAAAAAAAAAAAAAAAAGACATTCAAAATCTGTTCCATCATAATGTCCTCCAAACCTAAAATTCTATAAATTATCTGTCTAAATTTGATCTGCTTTCTTTCCCATTTTCATAAAAATCACCTGCATATGAAGAAATTATTTGGACCAATTTATTGAACACACACACACACACACACACACACACACGCACACGCACACACGCACACACGCACACCAGGAAGCCTAGAATGAACTATTTACTAGAACTATGTGCATTTCCCAACCCTGCATATTGCTGTGTCTCTGTAAATAGTGTTGTTGCCATTGCTTCCCCTAGAGCAAAGATTTAACAGCCACATAAATGTTGCAAGGTCCAATGAAAGCTACTTAATTAATTCAGAAAATAGATTGCTTTTGAGTCAAATCTCCACTATCCTGATAAGAGACAGCCTGAAAATATAGCCACGAATTTGCTGCAAGCTCACAGTGCTTGCAACCCAGCTATGGACACAAAGAAAACACCATTGATTTTATAAATCAATACAATGAATACTGCGAGTCAATAAAATTGGAATGGTGACAAAGGTCATGTTCTGGTTCTCCAACTTTTTGTTTGATTCTGCCGTGTTCAGGCACTCAAGCTCAATAGCTGCCGTGAATAGCATCGAGGAAAAGATGGCTGAAGAGATCCCCTATCAAAGAAAGGGCTTTGGAAACCTTGAGTCTTTTGGGGTGCACTCCAAGAGAAAGAGTTCCAAAAATATTACCCCTTAAAGTGTACCTGTTCAAAGTGTTTTATAATTCACCCCTACTCCCTGCCTACCTCTCAATATTTTTGTTGTACAATCAGCCCTGGACTGATATTTTCAAAAACACTCCCCTAGCAAGAGCTTCTCACCCATTCATTTGTTCACTCACTCATCAATATTCATTAAGAGCTTTCTATGGGCCAGATACTAAGCTGTGGATACAATGAAGTATAAGAAAGACACTGCCCTTGTCCTCCAATAGGGGCAACACACTCTTACAATAGAGTGCTAGGATTCAGTGAGGTCAAAAGCTCACAGATGAGATATCTGCAAAAGCCTCCTAGCATTTCCACTGAAACCTGGGGAATGAATGGCAGTAGCCAAGTGAAGAGGAAGAGTTGAGAGATGAGGCTGGAGGTAAGCAGACACACCAAGATTATTAACTCATCTCAAGGTGTTGAAAATTTACCTGGTATAATAAATGCAATGGGGAGTCCCTGGAGGATTGGAAAGAGGGATAATGTAGTAAGAATATTGTTTTACTTTTTGTGGTATTTCCTGATTTTCCTATCATATACATATATATTGATTTTACAGTAAGAAAGACAGTAACACATTTTATTTAAGTTTTAATTCATTGAGGTAAGAAAAGTACAAAATAATGAAAACAAAGTAAGGCTGAGTGAGAAATGAGACTGGCAATTTTTTAAAAACTGTATTATTGTAGTCTTACTAGAGATAGATGATAAATTTTGCTCTAAACTTATTAGAAACCAGTCAAGAGGGAAAATCTATTAGTTTCATAATGCCTAAGGTTCACAAATAGGAAGGCTAGGATGGCTAGAAAGGAATGAGTGGGGAGAAAGGAAAAAAAAAAAAAACTAGAAAGGGTCAGAGGTAGGCAGACCATGTAGGGAATTGGGGGTTATTGCAAGGACTCTGGATTTTATTTCCAGTATGATAGAAAGCTTTGTGTGGGTTTGAGCAGTGGAGCCCTGCGATTTGATTTACATTTTAATAGCTCACCGGCAGCTCTGTGGAGGATGGGCTATGATTGGAGAATAGGCCAGTCAAGAGTAGAAATAAGGATACCAGTTTGAAAAATATTGCAGTACATCAAGAGAAAAATTATGGTGGCTCAGGATAAGAGTCTCGTGCAAAAGATAGAAAAAAAGTGGCCAGATTTAGGAAATATTTTGAAGAAAGAACTAGTAGGATTAATGGAAGGATGGGTGGATAGGTGAGTGGGTATGTGGGTGGATGGATGGATGGATGGATGGATGGATGGATGGATGGATGGACGGACAGATGGACACACAGTAAGAAAGAAAAGACTTCAGGTGAATGAATGTGTCATTTACTGAGAGAGGGAAATTGGGAGGATTTGGCAGAGGGTAGGTTTCAAGGAGGGTAAAAACTGAAGGCCTCTGTTTTGGACATATTAAATTTGAGATGCCTTTTGCACAGCTGTGTGTAAAAAGAGGCTCATTAACAAAAACAAATCCGTATTTCATGGAATGTAAAGAAATTTGGTAAGAAAATTGAATACCTTAATGCTAAAAAAAAACAAAAAACAAAAAACAAAAAAACAAAAAACAAAAAAACCAAACCTTTGGCTATCTCTGCTAAGTGTAAAAGGCTCCTGAATACCCTAACCATTAACTGTATCCTAACCATTAACTTTATTTGCTAGAGCATAGCAATTCTCAGTTCCCAGGTTCTGGTTTTACAAATCTGAGAAGGTTCTGCAGAGCCCCTAAGAAAGCTCCTTCTCCACTCATTGGCATTCAGATCATTCTCAGAATGTTTCCTCCTGCCTTGCTTCCTGCAGCCTCCTGTGCCATCTGGGACTCATCCCTGAGAACATTTTCCTTTGGGTCTAGGAATTCAGCTTTGACACTCAGGATAACGTTGGCCCTAAGATTTTAGTTTTTCCTATCAGACAGGAGAATTAGGTCTTCAATAATTAATCCTGAAATAGTTATCTCTGGTCCCCGTTCAAGTGTCACCTGGCAAAATATGTTGCCTATCAGAACTCCTAAGGTGATGAACCAAGCCCTTTTCATGGATCAGAATTGTAGGATTGGGTTTTTCATGAGAATCAAACAAGATAATGAATTAGAAAAGCAATTTTATTTATTATTTAATATATTTTATTGATTTTTTTTTTTACAGAGAGAAAGGGAGAGGGATAGAGAGTTAGAAACATCGATGAGAGAGAAACATTGATCAGCTGCCTCCTACACACTCCCTACTAGTACATGCCCTTGACTGGAATCGAACCTGGGACTCTTAGTCCGCAGGCTGATGCTTTCTATCCACTGAGCCAAACCAGCTAGGGCTATAAAAGCAATTTCAATGAACTCTGATGTTATTCTCCACTATGACAGACATTCAATAATAATAATAATAATAATAATAATAATAATAATAATAATGGCTACTACAATGAGAATCTACTCTATGCCAGGTACTACACCAAATGCTTTGCACATGTCATAATACTGAATGGTCAGAAGCAGTTCTAAATCCTAAGAATTATCTCCATGTATAGAAAAGGAGATTAAGGTTCAGAGTGGCTAAGAAAATCACTCAAGTTCACACAACTAATAGATGATGGAATCATCTTTAGAAACTAGCTCTTTCTTATTCTGCTGTTGGTTGGCTATATACTGCTCTAAAAATAGCAGCTAGAGAAAAAAGTTTATTGACTTACAAATTGAGACAAGCATGAGGCTTTGAAATGCTGAAATTCTCAGTGAGATATAACTATAAAACTGGCTTAACAACATAAAACCTTTGAGAGAAATATTTGTGGGGCAGAAGAAATGGAAACTTAAAAATCTAAATTTGATCTAGCCTTTTGTTGGTGGCCAAGATGATAGTCACAGAAAGAAAGAGGAGTCTCCTCAAACACAGGAAATGGCTCAGGCTCTCCAAATTCTTTATTCCTTCAACAATTACTAATAATGTTCCATCATAATGACTGATATGATTCAAAGATGTTTCACTCTAGAAAGTTCACAAACAAACATGAGAAACATTAGTAAAATATATTTGCTAAAAAGAAATCTATGTCAAGTACACACAAACCAGAGGATGGGGCAGCAACCTCCTCCTGGAACAGAGATGGCAAAAAGGCAATGTCCCATGTAGGTTGTCAAAAATGCTGATATTGGCTCTCACTGGTTTGGCTCAGTGGATAGAGCATCAGCCTGCATACTGAGGGATCCCAGGTTCGATTTCGGTCAGGGGCATGTACCTTAGTTGTGGGCACATTCCCAATAGGAGGTGTGCAGGAGGTAGCTGATCAATGTTTCTAACTCTCTATCCCTCTCCCTTCCTCTCTGTAAAAAATCAATGAAATATATATTTTTTAAAAACAAAACCGCTGACATTGGTCAGTTTGAGCATTAGAAAATAATCTGACAGCAGGAAAAGACAATAGGTTAGAAAAGGGTGAGAAGGGAGAACAATGAGAAGGCGATCATAATATTCCACAAGAGAGATGGTGAATGTCTGAACTGAAACAATTATCTCACGGATAGAAAGGAGAAAATAAATTCTTGAGATATTTACATGATGGAAATTTTTTAAATCCCACTTCCTACCTAATATTCAGAGAAGGGAAAGAACTACAGATGATGAGAAAGATTCTGGCTTGAACATCGGTGTTGGTTAGAGCATTCAAGATGCAATTTATACATGCAATGCCTTCGTTTCAGTTTTCTATGATATTTAGCCCTGCTTTCTTCTATTGCAAATCCATTTGCCTTTATTGAATTTTTTTTCAAATGACCTCTTGAGGGAGGCTGCAAACAAGCCCAGCAGAAAAGACTTTTCCTACGAAGAATAGCCAATAATACCTTAATGTCAAAACTCCAGTAAGATTTAGATGTGTTTCCTGGATGATTGCTTAAATGAGGTATCATATGCAAACTGCAAATAAAGTCCCTAGCATATTAGAGGTACTCAATAAATGTTAACTATTTTGCCATTAAGGCTTAGTCATCAGCATTGATCACAGGCTTTCTCTAGATGGTTAATTAATCATCAAGTATTTCTAGCAACATGCACTTATTGAATATGTGCACAGCTCTCTGCAGGCAATACTCCCTACCATGTAGTTTGTCTGGAGTTGATTCCTGGCCCATACCAACACCTTCGCAAAGATAGGGTAAAACAATGAGGAGGGCATCAGCCTAAAAATCAAGAGATCTGGGTTGCAGGACTAGAAGAGCATGATGTTAATGCACTTATTTTACAGAGGAGGAGACAGGCTCTGCTCCCTCTTCATTCGATTGGTTAGAAATGGAGCGAGGCCTTAGAAATGGGAGCTGAAGGCTTGAGTGTGGGCTGGAAAATGGCAATTGGGGGGAAAGGATATATGTAATACTTCCAACAATAAAGATTTATTAAAAAAAAAAAAAAGAAAGAAAGAAAGAAAAGAAAAGAAAGAAAGAAAGAAATGGGAGCTCCCAATCCTCTTTCAGTTCCTTTTCCATGACACCACGACAAGTAAAACCCATTTACCCTAGATGACTACCATGATGTCTAAGTTATTTTACGCACAGACGATACTCTTACTCTTATAAGTTAATTCCTGCAAACCTGAAACAATCCTATAAAATAAAAGACTAATATGCAAATTGACCAACCGGCTGATCAATAGGTCACTATGATGCTCACTGACCACCAGGGGGCAGATGCTTAACGCAGGAATAGCCACCTGGTGATCAGTGCACTCCCACAGGGGAAGCTCCACTCAGCCAGAAGCCAGGTTCATGACTAGGGAATGCAACAGTGGTGATGGGAGCCTCTCCCACCTCCACAGCAGTGCTAAGGATGTCCAACTCCCGGACTGCAAGAGGGCGCAGGCCAGGCTGAGGGATCTGTGCCCCCCCCCCCAAGTGCACAAATTTTAGGCACTGAGCCTCTAATTCAGTGGTTCTCAGCCTTTCTAATGTCGCGACCCTTTAGTACAGTTCCTCGTGTTGTGGTGACCCCCAACCATAAAATTATTTTTGTTGCTACTTCATAGCTGTAATTATGCTACTGTTATGAATCCGATGGTTGTAGGCTCTCAGAGAACTGTTGCTATAGAGGAACTGTATAGAGGGTCACGGCATTAGACAGGTTGAGAACCACTGAACTAGTAGTTCCTTATAATTAGCTTAAGCAGGTCAGATCCAACCAGCTCCATTTAAACCCCCACCTGCTAATTCACAGGCGACTCTGCCACGCCTTCAGACACTGTGTACATATTAGAAACTGAAGATGAGCACTCGTTTCGACTCCTTGTGATTTTTCTGATTTCTACCAAAGTCAAAAGAAAGTACATACATAATGCACACACATATACTCAAAAACACATACCAATCTTGGGCCTCATTGGTGAAACCAGTAGAAGTTAACATTTTTTACCCAAAGTTCCACTGTATTTTGGTTAGCTTGAAACCAACATTGAGCCATCCAAGATATTCATCTGTTTGCTTGCTTGCTTGTTTGTTTGTTTGTTTGTTTTTAATATGTTTTTCTTAATTTTAGAGAGGCAGGGAGAGGCAGAGAGAGAGATAGAAACATCAATGTTGAGAGAAAAATCACTGATCAGCTGCCTCCTGCATGCTCCCACTGGGGATTGAGCCCTTGTTCAGAATCGAACCTGGGACCCTTCAGTCTGCAGACTGATGCTGTATCCACTGAGCCAAACCAGCTAGGGATTCATCTTTGTTTTGAATCTACCAGATACACATCTGAAACACCCAAATATTGAGGTACATTATATATAAACACAAAACTTCTGCATCTTTAGTATGTATGAGTGTGAAGCCTTGAAAACTGAATTTTAAAAATGGTATTTATTAGCAATGTCCAAACCCATAAATTAACTAATATTTATAATCTCCTTTGCAAGTAAGCAATTTGATCTTCATTTTGCAGATGGAGAAATTAAAGTCAAAGAGTTATAATGGCTCACCTGAGATTTGATTCCAAATAAAACTCAAGATGTAAAGATTATTGGACTACTATTTTGAGAACTGTACATTAGATTACTATTCTGAAAAAAAAATCAAATAAGTATGTGCTCTCACTATTTCTTTTTCTATGTTCCTCATAGTAACTCTCAATCCTCAGTTTTGTGCAATATTGCAAACAGAAAATTTATAACCAAAATTCTAACTTCTGTATATATTTAGAGAGAGAGAGAGAGAGAGAGAGAGAGCGCGAGCGCAAAACTTGGTGCACATTGTTTAATTCCTATCCAAAACCAGTACATTAAATTTTCATGTTCTATTTTTCATGTTTCTATCTTCGTTTACTAAATCATTTTAATCACTAAAATACTTTAATTTTAAAAGTACTACTCTATTTTCATTCTAACCTACATTACCTCTGAGTTTTTAGCTCGATAAAAGAAAATCTTAAATTACTTACATTAAAGTCTTTTTGGGTTTTCTTTACCCCAAAAACAGTTTTTGTATGTGAGTAATAGTAATTTAAGTATTTATTATAAATTTTTTTAAAGAAAACTAGTATTTCAATAAGAAACTAGAAGTATTAATTTAACCTAAAGCCAAATGTTTTCTGACTTAGCATTTTTTAATTTTTATGCTTTATATTATTTATCATTTTCAAGGTGTTTTACCAATATTAATAAATTTTACAGGTCCCATTAAAATCAGGATTATTACTCTAATGATAAGAAAGCTGAAGCAGCCTGGCTAGCATGACTCAGTGGTTGAACACTGACCTATGAACCAAGAAGTCATAGTTTGATTCCCATTCAGGGCACATGCCTAGGTTGTGGGCTCTACCCTCCCCCGCAGTGTGGGCGAGCAGGAGGCAGCCAATCAACGATTCTCTCTTATCATTGATGTTTCTCTCTCTCTCTCTTCCTCTCCCTGCCTCTCTGAAATCAATAAAAGTATTTTTTTTTTAAATCTGGAGCAGAGAATTACATTCAATATAGTAAATATATACTCACAGAAAACTCCATGCAGTAAAGGTATACTAACATACTCTTATTTTCCCTTTCTTTGAGAATTCAGCACTAAATACCAAACATTTAATAAGTGCAACATAGTGAACTGAGGGTTTGAAAGAGCTAATTCTGATGCTAAATGATGCCTATCCTGAATAAAGTATTAGCTCAAGCCCTCAAAGTTTCACACACATGATTTAATTGACTAGATTGTGTGTTAGGATGTGAAATAGGATAGAGGGGGAAAGCTTTTTTAAAATAAAAATTTCAAAACTCGAGGGAGGGGGGTGAGGAAAAGGAATCATCGTATCCTCAAATTAAATTTCTGAATGGAACTCCCATTTGACCCAGTGATCCCACTTCTAGGAATATATCCCAAAAAACTAGAAACACCAATCAGAAAGAATATATGCACCCCTATGTTCATAGCAGCACAATTTATAATAGCTAAGATTTGGAAACAGCCTAAGTGCCCATCAGCAGATAAGTGGATTAAAAAACTGTAGTACTGAAACCGGTTTGGCTCAGTGGTAGAGTGTCAGTCTGCGGACTTGAAAAAAACTGTAGTACATCTATACAATGGAATACTATACTACTGTAAAAAGGAAGGCACTCCTACCATTTGCAATAGCATGGATGAACCTGGAGAGCATTACGCTAAGTGAAATAAGTCCATCAGAGAAAGATAAATATTACATGATCTCACTACTTTGTGGAATATGTTGAACAACATAAACTGATGAACAAAAACAGATTCATAGACAGAGAAGCATCCATCAGATGCTCAAACCTCAGAGGGAAGGTAGGGAAAGGTGAGGGTAAAGGGAAGAGATCAACCAAAGGACTTGTATGCATGTATATAAATATAACCAATGGACACCACATCAGGGTGGTGAGGGTATGATTGGGGTTGGGGGAACAATGAAGGGATAAGGACATATATGCAATACCTTAATAAAGAAAAATATTAAAAATAAATTTCTAAAAAGCAATATTGTTACTGCCTTTGCCCAATATCTCTGTTTCACAGTTTAATGTAACATAAAATAACAAGCCATGTATATAAACAGGTTTGGCAACAAACCTATCAGTTTACACACCCCTAAATCACAACCCAAGTCAATGTCCTGGTCTGTCCAAGGCATTGGGAATGAACTGAACAGTTTGAGCCAAAGAATAGAGCTTTGGGGTAGGAGTATACAGGACAGCTTGAGGGCCTGCCCCTCTGACAGAGTGTGGAATAACCACAGGGAGGAGAGGAGAGAGAAAGATGAGTTTGGGAAAGCACAGGTTGATTAAACACTTACTTTTGTCATAAATGATTATGAGGGAAATCAATTATGTGAGATATTTCTGATTTGAGAAAAAGAAAATAGATTCTGGAGACAAGCTCATTGGAATTCTAATCAGGATTCCAAAATGTGTTAGCTGTATGACCCCGGTCACATTATATAACCCTCCAGAGTTTCAGTTTACTAATTTCTAAAATGAAGAAAAATTAATCCTTGCCGTGAGGGAACCTGCTAGAACAGGGACACCCAACCAATGTCAGGTCTCTTTCCTTCTTCCCACAGTATTAAAGACTGGAGGATCCACAGACAGCCTCTCTTAAAATCCAATAATTCTAACTTCTGGGCAATTCATATTTTGAGTCTCCTTAATCTCTTGATCCATGTATTGACATACATTACCAAACTAGATACAGTGTAAAGCTGCAGAATTATTACTCCTAGTTTGTTTTTCTTGTTTTGGTGTTCTAAAAACTCCTTGATAACCATGTTTACGTATGTATGGTATGCATTCCAACTTTAAAGACATTCCCATATCTCAACAACTACTCCTACCAGCTGGTCTCCTCTCCCGGTCTCTCTATCACTTTCTCTCTCACCCTCTGCATGCTTACATAAATCCACACACACACTGCAGAAGGCGATGGGGACATGATCAAAATAGCACTCTTCAGGAAGGACAGCTCATCCATTTTCTTTCCAAACCCAGGAGAACTTCTAAAACAAAGAGGGTACCTAGAGGTTCCCAATTGTGTTTGGAATTCCCAGAGATATGCCTCTATTTAGTAAACTTCAGGACACCCTCAGGCCATCCTAGAAGCAAACCACACCTGCAGTCTGGACTTTCCCAGGCCTTCCTCTCCACTCCTGGTGAGGTTTTGAGTAAATACAGTCATCTAAGACATTTAGCTTCTTCGGAGAGAGCAACATTCAGAAGAAAGAAATAGAAAAAAAAAAAATGAGTGAAGACACGCCATTTCAGCCCTTACCTGACCAGTTTTAAAGTATACCTAACAGAGCAAGAAAACCACCAGTAGGATATGTGTCTTTCCACAGGGCTTATTCCACTCCACTATAGTCCGAGAGAGAGAGAGAGAAGAGAAGGAGAAGAAGAGATGGAGGGAAAAGAGGAGGAGAGAAAGAAGAAGAGGTGATGGGAAGAGGACAGGAAAGCTTAATCACAAAGCTCATTTTCTTTAAAGCTGTAGGGACCATCAGTATTATTGTTAGCAAACCCAGGTCCATACCAAAGCATGAAATTGGTATTGTCCTACTACTTGGGAGAAATGGTGGCTCTGTTCCTGAGAGCATGGTCCTTCACAAAAGCCTGAGGAACCTGTCAGGTCAAGCTTAGCAGCCTTTCTGGCCTTGTCCTGGCTAAGCTCTGAGGGGATGTGGAAACAACCCCAGCTGCTTGTTTCTCAGTCTCAGAGGATCACTGACCTACCTTGGGATAGCAAGCAGTTGAGACAGAGTAGGGTTTCAACTGGCTGGTTTTATCAATGTTACCTTTCATAAAGAGCTGGAGTATCTAAAAAATAAAAAAAATAAACTATTGGGACATTCGTAAACTTCAGTTAACCGTGGTGTTCAGAAAACTGAAATTTGAAGAAAGCTCATTGCCATGCAGTGTCATTATATATTTTCCTTCACTTTGGCTAATGCCTTTCCCCCCTCTAATGTTTTTTTTTTTTTTTTCCTTACAAAATATGTTCAAGTAAGTGTTCTCATTTTTAAGGTTTTAATTTTAAATATGGTATCCATGCATCAGCAATGTATGTGTAACTACTGGGAAATAAAACATCATGCACATACATAAAACATAACACTGCAGCAGATCAGCATGAACTCCAAAGGGCCTGTCTTGACAGGAGACCTGAGTCATTCTCGGGCCTCTTGATGCCTTTTTGTCGTCAGGTACAGAACAAGTGGTTTTCACCAGCGCTTAATTTTCATGGGGTCTCTTAGGCATTTTGGGTGGAGAGGCAGGGGAATCACAGAAAAAGAAAAGCTTGAAAAATGGACCTTCTTTTGGTACAGAGAGACTCATTCAGTAGAGTCTACCACCCACCCCATCTCTTCTCCAACCCCACTACCCACATTAGTATTCCCACAAAAGCAATAAACCATATAAGGGGAAATAGAGGAGTTCGAGGACATGGAGCTACATCCTAACCCCTAACAGCACACACACACACACACACACACACACACACACACACAAAGCAAACAAAAGTACCTTAGTCCTTTGCCATAACCTCAATACAGCTAGTTCTCTATAGTAACTTCAGATTTCCTTATATTAAAGAAATACTTGCATCAACCGTATTGACTCAGCCTCTGGTTGCTAAGGTAAATATCTATCTTATATATTTTATTTTGTAGGCATTTCTAAAACTTAGCTCTCATTTAAAAATTACCACACAGGGAGTACTGAATAATTCCTTTTAAATTTATAATTAACCAGCTACGAAGCAATGAAATTTAAATAGTTCACACAGACACTCACACACATCTTCGAAGCCTTTAGTGAAATTCTCTAGAATACTCTGCTTTGTCACAAATGGTTATAAAAGTAGATAGATTTCTGGGTGGAAAAAAAAAAATGTTGGCTAAGCCAAAAAGAACTTATCAGCATATGTATCAAAATGCAATTAGTTGATGAAAATGTTAAACTAAGAAGAACTGTGGAAATAATTTGGGGGATAAAGTTTCATTCAGAAGCTTGGCTTTCCTTTGTTTTCAAAAAATGAGATGCCATATCATGGTCTATACAGAAATATATCAGGGATGTTCAGATGGGATGCATGTAACCCCAATGAAACTTTTCCATTAAAAATTACTTTTGGTGTTCTCATGAAGTATTTAATTCAAAGCATCAAATAAACACATATCATGTGGTATTCTAGTTTCCCAACTATAACTTTGAGTCTCTAGTGAGGTGGAAGTCTATAAATAAATAAGTACCAGGTTGAGTCTCTCCACAGAAGTCTTAGGAACCAGATTATTTGGCAACAGGGCGAATCATAGGGGGCAAGTCAAATTTCAATCAGTTCCTTTTCACCTCTCTATCATGAAAAACCACATTGATTTATTTTTAGATAAAAGAAAAGGCAACATGTATTAAGGCAACATTTGGTAGAGTTTACATTTATACTTCATGATAACCTATTGATACTATACTTTGTCAGATCATGTTGATATAAACTGGAACGGAATTTGACAAATTCTGTCAAGATGGAAAAATTTCTGAATTATATGCATCTGTCAGGAAGGAAAACAAATGCAAAAATGAAAATATGTTTCAAAATAAACTTACCAGATTGTGTACACTTTTCATTTTATAGCGATATAGGCTTTGCTATCTAGCCTTCATTTGAATCAAGATGTGCAAGTTCTATCAAGATATTTCTTTCCTAGTGTAGTTGAGATTTATTTAAATATGTTACATTTTTTCAATATCCAAATGGATTTCTTTAAGGCAAAAAATAATGTTTTTCCAGGATATAGATTACTTACCTATAAAGTAATTTTTATGATGTGCTAAATCTGTTATGTAATGTTCACGTTTTTGTTACAGATGTATTTTCTTTTTTAAAAAATGCAACATGTGTATATAGTACTGAATAAATGTACTTTGGAATAACAATGATTTCATAAAGATATACTAAATTTAATAAGTATCTCTTCCATGGTAAGTAATATCATCAAGTAACACTTCTCTATTTTAAACATTTGCTGAATATAATGTTTATGTATTCTTCTTTTCTCCTTTGACAAATGTGAAAGCTATTCCAATTTCCATACAAATTCATTGGTATGTTTAAGAGAATGTCATTACAACGTTATTTACCTAATTTCTTAGAAAGAAAAAAAAAAGCACAGAAAGGAAGAATAGAAAAAAATTTGGAGTCTATAAATAAGTGTTAAAATGATGTGCTATGTGCTGAGATATATATATAATACTTTGAATATATACATATATACGTATATATTCAAAGTATTATATATTATGGTTAAAGCTTTTTTCAACTGTTTGCTTATTCAGTAGAACTCATTCAGAAGATAATCTGTGAATGATTAGTCCCATTTAGTACATACCTTCAGTTTACAGGTAAAAAATACACATACAAATGGAATGTTGTTTCCTTTAAGCAAATTAGAAAGTCAGCAAAAAATACTAAAAGAAAAAGAATGAAATAAAATTGCCATGTCGTACAAATGAATTTGTTGAATGAATACAGTCTGCATATCCACATCCCTAACACTGTTCTGAAACAGTGGTGGTTTCTCTAGCAATTAAGTGTTTTAAAGAATAATCATGAAAAAGCAATGCATTTTAGGTGACATGCTGTTTTTGTCTTAAGCAGATTCCTACTCTTTTCCTGAATGACCTTATTTGCTCATTTGGGAGACAACTTGTAAAAGAATCATTCATTGTTTCCTATGCATAAGTTTTAAAAATAACTCACCACACTTAACCAAATTATTTTCAAAGTATATGCAGAAAAGAAAGGAATACTTAACTTTCCCCTGCCTACATGTGAGAGCTTGTCAGCATTCCAAGGCTCCCAGGCCTTTAATCCCAGGCTTTAAATAATGCAGATAACAGTTGATTACTCCATTGCAAGAACCGTTGAGCTCTGCAAAATCTGAGTAACACAATATTTTCTACATAAAAAGCTAATCTCAAATACTAGGCATCTAAGTAAAACACATCCTGAGACCAAACCAGGCAAACCATTTTTTGCCTTTAGTACATAAACTCTGGTAAATACTGGTGTCCTTTACTACCAAGTAATTCTGCCTCCTTGCTTTCATTACCAAGCTATTTAGTTCTACAGCTTCATTTGCTGAACTCACAGTCCATACATTTTCTGGGTTTTAAAGGTCTCTTTGAGTCATAACAAGTGAAATGCTTAGTTATGTTGCACAGGAATCCAAAAGTGCACACAAACAAAATTTTAAACCTAAAAGAATACTGGTTTGACATTCACTTCTATTTCTTTAGGAAAATAATTGTTTTCTGTCTCTTGACAACCATGATTCAGTATCTGCTCCCTCTGTTCACTTGTACACATCAGCCATTACAAAGGAGCTTTGCTCTCACTTGGCTAAATTACAACTTGAGTAATGTAAAACAGAGAGAATAACCAGGAAATATTGGCTTTCAACCCCAAATCAAAAAGTGAAAAAAAATTTGCCATCAAAAGTATCTAGCTGAGTCCCAAATGGATGAAAATCATCCAGAAAGCTGATGTATATAACAAACACTTCACTTTGATGTATATGAGTATCCATATATGTCTGAGCATGTATTCATAATTATCATGTAACCAGATAAATGAAAGAAATACAATTAGGTTACAAACATCAAATGTAACCAGATAAATGAAAGAAATACAATTAGGTTACAAACTGGAAAAAAAAAAAAATGATCAAAGTTCAGCCAAGAACCCAGATTTTAGTGGCATTGGAGCATTTTGAATCATTTCCTTCTCTAAAACTATTCATCACATTCTTTCCTCTAAATCCCTGTCTACACATAGGAATAATCAGTCCCTCTTGGTCCTAGCAAAGCAAGTTTAGTCGTTTACTATACCCAGAATGAAACATCATGAAGTAGAAAATCTACAGTATTGCATTCAGTATCACCAATAAGCATCACATTTGACTACTGCCCATACCATTTGGAAACCAGTCCTCACATGACTACTGGCCTGACACCTCATCCATCAGCAGGGTGCCCAGAGCAGAGCTGGGCAGTCTTCCTTGTGCCATCTCCAGAGTGGAGGCCCAGCTGGGAAACAGGCTTCTCTTCCAATAGCAATTAGATCTTTAAGATCAGGCCTGAGCAATTTGACCTAAACGCCATCCTTCCTCGCAACAAAGTCTCAATCAAAAATCTTCGGAGGGAGGAAGCCACCGAGAGCGTGGCAGAGGAGGAGAAGTCCAGGCCTCCGTGGCCTGATTAGGAACTTTGTGGTGTCAGATAAACTTTGGCCACTGGAGGAAAGTATCCTATAGTGGCTCTGGCTTTAGAAAGATTTGTCCAGGGCTCCTCAATCTTCTTTTCACCCTTCTCTCTCTCTCTCTCTCTCCCTCTCTCCCTCTCTCTCTCCTCTTCTCTTGTTTCAAAAGGGGCCTCTGGTCAGCGCTGATTAATAAGTGTTTTTTGTTGTGAAGTGTTGAATAATAGAGGATGGCCGGTGACCCAGGAAAGACTAAACCTTGCTCTGGTTCATTGTGGCAAGCTGGGAAAGGGGCTTTAGGCCCGGGACCCCAAGCACTGACCCGCACACATCCCGCCGATCGCCTATTCATCCTCACAGTCCCATTGCCGCCCGGGCTCCTATTGTTTGCCAAGCAACAATGGAGATTTCGCAGGGAAAGTAAAGCTCTTTTCACATTCCTCTCTGATGCTTTGCATTTAGGGAGCCACCACTGGCCTCCACCACTTTTTCCACCCCCGGCATTCCTCCGGGCAGTGAAAGCGGTTCGTTTTTGGGGGGAGAAACTTGTGTAAGTTGGGCGCTGTTCGCCTAAGAACATCGGTGTTAGGAGGAGGCAAGCCTGGTGCAAGAGGAGAGAGCCCAGGAGATTCCTTTTTTTTTTTTTTGAGTTAGAGGACAGAAGCTGCCTCTGGGGAGAAGAAGGGGAAAAGGGAAAAGGGGAGGAGAGAAGGAACCGAAAAGAAAACGCTCCCAGGCCGGGAAGGCCGGAGTGGCCGGCGCTCTGGGCGCAGAGGCGAGCAGCGGGCCAGGCAGTGGCGGGTCCCGCTCGGCCTTCGCCGCCAGCTCCCCGCGTCGCCCTCCTTCCCCCGCATCTTCTCGGGGTCCCCTCTCCCCGCGCAGCCCTGGGCACAGCAGCCGGGCGGGGTCATGGGGGTGTGGGGGTCAGGCCTCCTGCAGGCCTGGGCTACATCTACGCCTCCGAGGGGCTTGCCCCTGCTCCGCTTCCCTGCACCTGGCCCAGCGCAGTTTTTCAGAATTTTCTGTCCACCCAGGGAGCGGGCTCCCTCGGGATCGGGTTGGGCGGGGAGCTGGCGGGGAGAAGGGTTGATGGGGAAGGGGGAGGGGACGAGGAAAGGTCAGGCCTGGGCCCCTCCGATCGCCTCTCCTCGGCGGCCCCCCGAGCGCGCGCAGCCGGCGGGCACCTCGCCGAGCAGCCCCGCAGCCCCGAAGGCCTCGGGTGGCTGCACACGGCGGCTAGCGGCCCGGCGCGTGCAATCGAGGGCAGGGGTGGGGTGGGGGTGGGGGTGGGGTCAGCGGGTCCGGGAGAAAGGCCGCAGGAGGGTGGGCGCCCGCGGCTCCCGGTGGCCCAGGAGCGGCGGGGCCACCTGGGGTTGGTGCGGCCCGGGGTCCAGGGGGCGCGGCCCGCGCCGGCCTGCGGGAGGGGGCGCGGCGCGGGGCCATTCCAGGCCGCGCTCGGGCCTGGGTCAGGGGCAGGCCCGGTCTGCACCCTCGCGGCTGCCCGGACCGGCTCAGGCTCCGGGTCCCCGCGCGTCCCGCCACCCGCCAGCCGCCTCCACCTTCCCCCTGCGCGCGGGGCCAGGGCGAGGGCGCGGCTCGGACCCGCGGCCAGGTGCGCGGCGGGGAGCTCGCTCTGCGCCCGCCCGCCGCCCTGAGCTCCCCCCAGGGATATCTGACAGCTTTTGGAGCCTTGAGAGGAAGAGGAGGAAGAGGAGGAGGAGAAGAAGGAGGAGGAGGAAGAGGAGGAAGGGCAGAAGAGGAGGAGGGGGCAGAGCCCGGCGGCGGACTCTGGGCGACTAAGGGGGGTGGGGAGGGCTCATTGTCCGGTCCCCCCAGCCCCATTGATATGCTAATCTCCTTTCTGATGCCATAACAAAGAACACCTTTGCACTTTTAAAAGACTTTTGTGCCCCGACTACAGAAGTTTATTATCCACTAATTAGCAACAACGCCGGCAATGAGTTGGGTTACATTTTCATAAGCTCTGAGCCCCGGGGACGGGGTGCGCTTGGCGGGAGGAAGCTTCCGCGATGGCAAACCCGAAAAAAAAAATTAAAATAAAAAACCCGGGGCTGAAAAGGAGTCTCCCGATCGGGTTCGGGCGCGGGTGGGAAGCTCTGTTCTCTGTATGGACGAAGGTCCCGGAGAAAGCTTCCTCGGGCGGCCTGGAGCCGGGATGCTCGGTGACCTTATTCCATAGGACACAGCGGCCCGCGTGCGGAGAGAGGCGCAGAGGCTGAGGGGCGGCTGCGGGCCGCTGCGCAGGTGTCCCGGCCTCGCCATCTGCCAGGGGTAGCGGGTGGGGATGGGGGCGGGGGGGTGAGAGGCCCAGGCGAATGTTCCAGCATTCGTCTCTGACCTCTAGTGTTTTCCTCCGCCACCTCTGCTTGGAACCAACAGCGGGCCAGGGAGCGGCCCCTACGGAGGGAACGCAGAGGCCGCCCGAGTTTCCTCCTGGTCTCTGCGCCTCCGAGGCTGAAATGCAGGGAGTCCGGGAGAAGAGGCAGAGCTGGCATTGCCGTGGGGGTGGGAGGGTTTCTGGATTAAGGCTTCTCCCCCCCCAACCCCCCTAACCTGGGGTCGTCAGAAGTCGTCACCCCACAGGGCAGACCCTCCTGGCGAACCAGAGCGCGGGGCCGCACCTTGCGGGCGGCGGGCTGCGGGGCGCACCGCGTGACCTTGCCTCCCTCCGGCTTTGGCAAGGCGTCCCGATCCCTCACAGCCCCACGTCCCAGGTCAATACACTGGAAACGGATAGAATGAGCATCATCCGGCGAAGAGAAAGGGCAGCGGCATGATGGGCATTCCTTTTGATGCCTCAGAAGAGAGCGTTGCCTCTCTCCGCCGCTCGTAAAACACGGAGCAGCGTCTAGGCCTGTTGTCTGGGCTCAGCCGCAGCGATGTTGTTAAGTCTTAGGCAATCTGAGCCCTCCAAGCTCAGCATTTGGAGAATAAATGTGTGTGTGTGTGTGTGTGTGTGTGTGTGTGTGTGTAGCATAGGTGCATATACTTCCTATTTTCAAAACAAACCCCTTTCATTGTTGGCTTTCACTTTTTTTGCGAATGCCCGGCCTTGCTGGAGGTAGTGTGGACCTCAAGCAGATGTCAGCTGGGTGTTGTGGCCTATGCATCCTCCTGCAGCAGCAACGCCGCAGAGTCCGGTTTGATAAATGTTCAAGGTGAAACCCTGCCTCATTCCAAACCCCAGGGTGGTTTAGGGCATAAGAGCCATTCGGAGGAGGCACATTGTTTCATTCGCTTTCCATGGAACTAAAGGCAGTTATGTGCGGTTTCCAACCCCCGAACCCATATACAATGTTTCTGAACAGGCAGCTGTAACCAGAAAACGGGGCTGGGGACTCACGCCTGGAAAGGCTTTTGCTGAAGGAGATACAACAAAGAAGATAACCAAGATACACGATCCCGTGATCTTCCAGACAAGAGCCTCAGGAGCGAGACCACATCCCCAAATTTCTCCCCAGCGGTGGCCTCCCTTGGGTGGGGTGAGGAAGGAGGTGGGTGGTGCGTGTGGGGAAGAGGAGGTCCCTGCTGTCACCCTGGGCCCCCTTCTTTGAGGAAGAACAATGGCTGGGCCTGGGGTTCTTTTTCTCAAAGAGAAACTGCGGGAAGGCAGAGCTGCTCTTTGTGCCCCAGCCCCTTTAGAGGAGGGGGAGCTTACACAGGACACCCCCCCCCACACACACACACACACCATTGGGCGGTGTCCTGAGCTCTGGACCCCTCAGAAGCTGAGATGTTACCAAAAAATAAAAATAAAAGCCGCCCTGTCTCGCGTAGGCCTACACAGCCTCCGAAAGAAACCCGGAGCAAAGCCGGAGACCTCAGAATTCGCCAGGCGAGGAGCGAGCGGGGAGATGAAAACCACACATGCTCACAGGGTATGTCAACCTTTCCCACCCATCCCAACCTCTGATCACCGCTGGGTCTGGTGACGAGTGAGTTTCAGATTAAGGATGCATTTATTTATTTATTTAATCCTACGGATCTTCCCATACCACAAAAAAAGGGGGGGATTTAATTCCTTTCCAAGCCACAAGGTTGATTTAAATAATAATAAAAGGTTCTATTTTAAATCAGTGTGTGGTGGGGGGGGGGAGAAATCATATGACTGTGACCTTGACGTGTGAAAGGGGGAGGGGCAGGTAGTTTGGGGCCCAAGCCTCTGGCCTGTGCCTATCTGGGCCATCATCCTAGGTAGGCCCTTTCCACCGACCAGAAGGGCTTATATATTTTCAAAGGTTACCATTAGCAGTTCATTTGCTAAAGTTGGGAACTTGGTATTTTTATATTACGTGAAATACATGATTTAATTATACTCCAAAAACAAATTAAGGACAGGCCTTCTACACAAATTGGAGGCAGCTAAATGCTCTTTTGTGCCTGCAGCCCTCGGGTTGTTAAAGAGGCTGCTGATGCATGAGAAGTGAGTGACTGATTTAACTCATTGGGATGCAGGAAGCGACCTGCCCTCTTTTGAAAAAAAAAAAAAAAGAAGAAGCAAGAGAGAGAGAGAGAGGCTGACTTCAGGCTGGAGAAGAGAGGGAGGGGAGAGGGGAGAGGAGGGAAAAGAGGAGGGAAAAGAGGAGAGAGAGAGAGAGAGAGAGAGAGAAGAAAACGCAGAGGGAGGGAGGCAGGGAGGGAGACCAAACCCCGCTTGACTGCGTTGAAAGCTTCTGAATTTCAAGCAGAAAGTAGAAGGAGCCCCACATGGCTATGAGCGTCTTTCCTTGGGCTGCGTGTGCAGAGCGTAGACAATGAAAATCTCCAGCCCCCTCCCCCACCCCAGCGAGGCAACAAGATTTTTGCTTTCGTTCTTTTTCTCAACGGTGGAAGATGTGCGAAACCAAATGTGCAAAGATGCGCACATATTTTTCAACCAAGCCACCTAACCAAACGGGCTGAGACGCGGATTACCCAGCAAGGGCTGTAAGTACCATCTTTTCCTGCCTTCGCCGCGGGGCTCTGTATCTCTGGCTGACGGGGAGTGCCTGCTTTGTGAGTCGGGGACTCGGGGACTCGGGTTTTGAGTTGGGGGTGTTGCTATTCCCAAGTGCTTCCTCAAAGCTTGTACTTTCTGCTCAAGAGAGGGTAAAGAGTGTCCTCCTTTGTGGGCGTGCGGAAGGGGATGTGGCTGTCTGGGATGCGGGGACTTTGGAGCAGGGGGCGGGGGCGGCGGGAGACAGCGAGTCCCGGAGTCCCCGCATTGCGAGCATCCTGGAGCGCCTCCCACCCGGCTCCGGGCTGCAAGGTTGGTTCCAGGCAGTGGATGGAAATCGAGTCACAGAGAACCCTATGCTCCGGGACTTGCAGGTGTGCAGAGTCGGGATGATTTGGAAGTAGGTATACCCCAGGGGGAGAGAGAGAGAATGTGAGTATCGCTGGCCTAGAGTGGAGTGCGGAGCCAGCGCGGGCTGGCCTCCTTGGTTTGCGGGGCTTAGTCTCAGCCGGGGATGGCTCTGTTGCTAGCATCACCCCTCCGGTGAGTCTTTTATCTGCGTCTCAAATCAAGAATCTTCTTGAGGCAAGGGTGTGAGGATGGAGAAGTGTCTCTGGGAGCGCCCAGGCGAGAGCAACTGTGCTTCTGGGAGGTGTTGTCAGGGCCTCTTTTAAAATGTGCAAGAATTCCGCGGGCCCACGCTTTCTTTGTGTGCCGGGCAGCGCCGAGCGCTTTGTGCTTCCCAAGGAGAAAATGGCGAGTTCTATTGTGTTTAGGCCATTTTCTTCCAGCACCAGGGTTTTCCCAAGTTCTAAGCACTTCGTTGCACATAGCTTTCCCATGCCGGAAAAGTGTGAATCATTGAAGTTTGGCCCCATGGCCCAGCGTGGGTACCCACTGTGGTTCGTGGGAGAGCCTGTTTTCTGACCGTTGGGATACTTGTATCAAAACAAAAATAGGGCCAATATGTGCAGGTCCGTGCCCTTCAGAAGGTCAGCAGCGGTTCTTGAGGATTCTGACAAAGTGTGTCTGTTTATACGTGTTTATGTACATATACGTATATAACAGTTTCCCTAGTAGTCTGCAGGGAGAAGGGAAAATTTCTTTATTCTCTCACCCCCAGGAAATGTTACTCTGCCTGGTCAGTCTTTTGTGTTTTTTAAACTGAAGGTGAAGATGAAATCTTGCTATTTGACAGAAGGAATTATTAAGTAGTCTTAAATTCTATAGCATATCCCTTCTTTACTTCATTAGAAAAAAATAAGCTTTTAAATAAGGATTCAGTTTAATGCTCTTTAGTGTGTGTGTGTGTGTGTGTGTGTGTGAGAGAGAGAGAGAGAGAGAGAGAGAGAGAGAGAGAGAGAGAGAGAGGAAATGTGTGATGCCTATCTACCTATATATGTCTTTCTATGAACAGAGAGGTAAGAAGGCTGTTGTTTGATTTTTCCCCCTAAATCTACCAGTTTTTTGTAAAAATTTCTGCACTTGTTAAACTCTATGTAAAAATGGGCAATATTGCCTATACAAATATGTCTATGTGACTTTTTTGAAACTGTGTGTGTGTGTGTGTGTGTGTGTGTGTGTGTGTGTGTGTTGAAAATACTATTTATATTTACTACAATTTTTGGACCCCTAAATGGGATGGTGATTTTTTGTCAGCTCAAAAATAATGAAATGCAAACTTTCCCAATCTGTTTCCTTTCAATTTTGGTGGCAAATATAGGGGGGGAATGAAAAGAAGTAGAATGGGAAAGAAAATTTAAATCCTATAGACGTTTTCCCCTTTGACGTTATCTTAAAATGTAATTGGTAATCAAATTGGTGCAAAAACATTGTGATTGATATTTTTTCAAAATGCACCACCAGCATCTCCCTTCATGTGGATCAAGACCATGGACAGCGAACTAATATTAAATCACTGAGAGAAAGGGACTCTAGTAAAATTTTGTGGAATCAGAATTAAAGTTTACATTCAAAACACATTAGGAGAGGAAAAACAATCCTTCTGGTTTTTAGACTCCTTATAAAGTGTGGCATTTCAAACTTATTCAAACCAGGTTTCAAAAAAACAATGACTTAGTTACCTTCTGTCTCAAACAGTGTATGTTCTTTATCCACTTAAAACAAGATGAGGTCTACCTTTTGTTACTGGTAAAGAACAAATTTAAATCCATCCATTTAAGATGTGGGCTATTTCTTATAAGGCCTTGAAGCAGATTGCGGGTACAGAAATTTTACCATTTTAGGCTGGCATTAGCTGAATGACACTAGAGCAAATTAAACTGAGTTTTATCAGTGACTGAATTTCTGAATGCATAGAATTGGAAAAATTAAATGCCACTTTGATAGACAGGGATAATATGAATAGAGATATAATCCAGCTCTTCCTCCTATTTAGACACTGCAGTCTATAATTAACAGCGCAATGCTGTAGGCAAACATTTTTTTCCTAAGAAAGTCGCAGATATTTCATATATATATGTATACTTATTGGATTAGGAGTAAAGGATTGGTTCAGTGTGGTTCTGTATCAAAGAGTAATTTATTTTGTTTCACACACTGTTTGAGTTGCCTTTATTGCTTTGTAGAATTCCACTTCCTTTAAAACCATTTCATTTGTGGATTACATAACACATTCAATGTTGCTCATTTAAATTTCCTACTTCATGTATCTTTGGTTTATTTTATAACCTGACTTCAGTGCGACTTGTAAAGGCCTGTGGAATCATGTAAAGAAGAAAAAATAATGCACTATTTCGAGACATTGGAATAGTTTATATTTAAAACCGAATTTCAAAACAACATTGAAGAGGGTATATGGTTTATAAAGTAATTAATTTATTTTTCTTCATTGTATTTGGCTATAAAAATAAAACTGTAGTTATTGGAATGTACAAATTCTTAACATTAGTTGCTAGATATGTTTTGGACACACACACACACACACACACACACACACCTTCAAAGCACTTGCAAAGAGAACACAATGATCAGGACCATGGTGAGGTCCCCATGGCCAGGGCAGTGGCTTGAGGCTCTGGTTGGGGCACAGAGTTTGATGTTTGGGAGCGGGTCATTGTTTAGGGAGGCACATTCGTCTGGAGTGTCATTCTTGATAAGAGTAAACAGAAACCTAGACCTTGGCCTGAGGAAAGGATGTCTGTGGAGCGAGTAGAGGAGATGCAGATAAGCCCTGTTCTGCTGCCTGCTCACATCATCAAGAGGCCGCTCTCTCTTCACCTGGAGCGGGGGCTCTGTCCGCCTAAAATGCTTATTTTGCTGTTTCTTGGCCAACCGTGTGTGAGCGAACAAGGGCCCAAGAGTTTAGAATCAGGGGTCTAGAGGAGATGTTGGGAAGGGGCCGGCCCTTGTCTCCATTTTAGGGAGAGGCCACTGAGAATGGTCTTTGGCTTGCTTGCCTTGTGAGAGCTGAGAGCTTTGAGGGAAGGGCTGTGAGGGAAGGGCTGGAGAGACTAGGGGCAACACGTCTTAGGGGGGCTGTCCTGGGGCCTCTGTGTTTGCGCCTGGGGGTGGGGGGAAGGCAAGGGCAGGGTGCTCGCCCTTTGCTGTACCCAGGCGCAGCTCTTGGGCGCTGAGCGCCTTCTGCGGCTCTTTGGTTTCAAGGACACAGTGAGCTGCTCAGGACTTTGGGAGCCAACATCTGTCTGACTGGTGACGTCAGCAGCCCGTGTAATCCTCTTGTGCTGAAGGCAGATGCCTTATTTGTTTGGCTGGAGCGAGCCATTAATCCCTAATTCTGGATCAGCAAGCGAGGGGGAAAGACCAGACCGCTCCGACCGACCCACCCCCTCCCCACCCCACCTCCCTCCCACCCCAAAGCACCTTATACCGGCGGATGCCTCTCAGCCTCCTTTCTCCTCCCAGAACGCAGGGATTGGAAGCGCTGAGCAGCGACTGAGTGCGCTCCACTCCTCTGCAGGTTTGAGCGGGGCTAGGAGGTAGGCTATGTCTCTGTGTTAATTCTTTCTCTTATCGATCTTTTTTTTTTTTCTTTTCGATTTTTCTTGCTCAGACCCGCTGGTCTTGCAGTTTGTGGGGTCCTAAGCCAAGCCGGGGTGGGGAGCGCAGATGCCGAGTGCGGTCTGAGAAGAAGGGGAGAGTCAGGGGGAAGGGGGCACAAGGGACGGAAGGACGTGGCTGGGCTGCACCCGAGGACCCTCTGCAGGCGCGTTTTGAAGGTTCCTGCTGCTGGAGAAGTTTTTTTTTCTGGCTGCGGTGGTGCCGCAGCGTCTGCCCCCACCTGAGGGCTCCCGCAGCCTCTGCGCCGGATGCCCCCGGGGCTGAGCTTCCCGGCGACTCCACTGGCCCAGGGCTCCTCGGAGCCTGGCTAAAGCTCCGTACGGGGGTCCCTTTCTCCCATCATCTTCTCTCCTCTCTCCCCTGCCCCCTCCCGCCACTGTCCCATCTCCCCCGCCTTTCCCGGCCCCCTCCCGCCTCCCTCTCTAACTCCGCTCTGTGATTCTGTTTTCCAGGGGCGTGTGCCGGGGGCTCCCAGCTGGACCGGCTCGGGCGCTCTCTCTCTTTCTCTCTCGCTGCCCTCGGCCTCGGTGGCAGAGGATCACCGCTTCCTCGGACCCCTGGAACCACCGCAGCGGGCCCTCCCCTCCTCCGGGCTGACAGCGCCTGAGTCGGTGCCGCAAAAAAGAGCCGCAGAAGCCGCCGCCTCCCGCCCGCTGCGCCGAGGGCTCCGCCCGCCCCGTAGAGGTCAACTCCCCTCACCCCTTCCTCTCTCTCCAGCTCGCCCTCCCTCCGCCCGGTCCAGGTTCCTTCCTTCAGCCTCTGGACTCCGCAGTCTGAGGGGTGCTTGTCCACTGCGCTGCTCGGACCCCGAGCCAGGCCCAGCCTTGTGTGTGCGCGCCCCCGGGCAGTGAGGAAAGGAAGCCTTAGGAAGAACAGCCTCGTTTCTCTCTCTGCAGCAAAGCTGCAGCCAGACCAGATGGGCCGCCCAGCTCTCTGGGGACGAGGCAGGTGCGGTTGAGTTAATTTTTCCGAATCATAAAGAAAAGATGACCCAGCCTGTCCTTGGACTCTCCTAGCTTCCCCCACAGCTACCAGCCCCACACCGCGGTGACAGGATCAGAGGACACGGAGGTCAGGCGTGTCTGCGTATCTGCCTTCCCTGTGCACAGGCGATGCATGGCTCTCTTCTCCTGCAGGTGCTGGGTCTCAGCCCCGCGGCAGGAAAGGGGTTGGGCGAGGCTTTCTGCCGCAGAACCTGCCGGGCACGGCTGGGTCCCTAAAAACCTGCCATTCCTTCCATGCAAGCGACTTAGAGGAGCTGCCTCAGGGCAAACCAGCCCACCCGGCTGAGTGCCCTCTGGCGAAATAACACGATGGGGAAATTAGATCTGGGCCAGAGGGGTAATGAACCTCCGACTCACGCCTTCTTTGAAACCTGGATTTATGGGCACATGCATGTTCGTAGGTGCACTGTGAATGGCATGTAGATAGGCACCTAGGCATATCTCAGTCATAGTTCTCATTGGCAGCGGCTCTGGCAGCTGCGGCAGGAGGCGGGCGAGCGGAGAGACAGGAGCTGGGCTTCCGAGTGAAGACCTTGGCTGGCGGGGTCCTGGGGACTCCGAGCTCCCGGGAGGGGCGGGGGGGGTGGGTGGGAGGCGGGAGGAGGGGATGTGTGTGGTACTCGCAAGGGGGGTCAGCTCCTCTCGGATCAAGACCAGACTCTGCCCTCCGTGTTCACAGCGGACCTTGATTTAATGTCATACAATTAAGGCACGCGGTGAATGCCAAGAGCGGAGCCTACGGCTGCCCTGGAAGGACGCCCGCCCGAGCAACTCTGGATATGAAAGGGGGAAAGGCCACGTTGCCGTGGGATTGGAAAGGTGGTAGGAGGAACCCATCCTTGGAGGACAGGGACCCTGAAAGTGATTCAGAACCACCCAGTGTTTTCCGACAGCCAGTAAGGGGCCATCATTCTCAGTCAGAGCTGGGAAACCCATCCGCAGGCCAATCCCTGAGGCGGGTTTTAGGAGAGCGAGAGCGAGTCCCAGTTTGTGCAAATATTCTAGAGAGTGGAAGCGAGTAGGAAGCAGTGGTCCTTCCAAAAGGTGGTATAGTGTGACTGCTTGCGATCTGGGCCAAGCTAAAGTCACAGGACCGATGGGAGAGAGGAGAATAACCTTAAAGGACGACCTCACCACATTGCCTTGAGCGGCTCCGCTCCTGGGGGAAGCTCAGAACCACCCCACCACCATGACCACCACCACCACCACCACCTTCTCTTCCTCTTCCCAGTCTCCAGTCTGCCTAGCCTGGCTTTTAACAGCCAAGGTTATTCCCTTGTTTCGCCATAGTCCCCATGGCCAGATTAGCCGAAGGAGGAGGAGGACGAGAAACTTTAGGACTTGGTAAATGAATTTGTGGGAAAGCCAATGAGGTAGACTTGGTTAAGGCTGTAGTTTGCCCCAGGGCCTTGGAGCCACGGGCAAACCCGGGCTGAGAAAGCTAGCCCTGGCGATGCCTTTGTTCTGCCTTGGCCTGCAGGGGCGGCGAACAAAGGAGAGGAGCTGAGGAGGATCCGAGGAGGTGGCCGCGCCCTCCGCGCCTGCCGCTGTCCGCGGTGCTGACCGGGGCCTCCTTCCCTGTCATTTCACCCAAATGCCATAGGACCGACCTGCCCTGCCCCGAGGTATAACAGGATATTAGGCAATTTGCGAAAGAAAAATTAAAAGCAGAGAAGCGCCGCACGCAGCAAAATCTAATATTTACTGAAACAGTACACTCTAGCTGTTGCCACACCGCAGGGAGTTAGATGCAGCTCGTGTATGTGTCCTGGGGAACAACTTCAATCTATCTAGGCTGGATCGAAGCTATGAGCTGGACTTGTAAGAAGAATGAGGAGAATTAAGTCTCTCTTTTATTTCTTTTTTTTTTTCTTAATTCACCTACCTTAAAACATAAGGTCCTCAGCTATGCAAAATACTGGTGTTTTCACCAAAGGTACTCAAGTGTGGGCTTCAAGAAGTACCAGGACAGAATGGGATGGGGACAGACTAGGTGACCCCCAAAAGGAGCCCACCACCTAGCCTGCAGCCTGAGGCCAAGTTCACCCCAGGACAGCCGTCCTCGGCAGGTCCAAAGCCCCGAGCCTGCTTCCGGCTTCCGGCTTCCAGGCCGGCGGGAGGCACTGTAGGGCCAGGAGGCCTGAAATGCCCGCACTGCGGAAAAACCGGCCACAGCATCCTCATATTTCTGCCAGGTGGAAGAAGAAGGGCGGTTTACTAAATCCCAGACAATGAAGATTCGCTTTAGGAGTCTAGGGACGTATTGGTCAGTATCAATATATTCAATACATATTTAAATATCTCCGCATATTCCATTGCCTTAACCTAAATATTGATAGCATTTCTATAAATAAAATTTGCACTAAATAATGAATCAAAGAGGAGAGAGATAGAGAGACAGAGCAAGAACCAAGTGAGCAATTTGTAGCCATCCTGGGCTCTCAAAATAAATTGCTACGCGTTTACTTGCGTTAGTTTATAAATGCAAAAGCATAAATGATGTTAAAATTAGGAATGGATAAAACAATTCAGATGGGCAATAAAGGCAGCAACACAAATTTTTGAACCAGACCTGGAAATGGGCTATAAATGGGTCATACATTTCATCAGATTCATTCTTTTATCCCTGAACGACTGAGATACATGAAATGATTCATAAAATAAATGACCAAGCACAATATCCCCAGCCAGATATATCCTTGCCCCACCCCTCAGGGTAGATTTTATTTATCTTCTGACTTTAGAACTCTGCAAGTCTGGTCTTTCATATGTATCAATGACTTTGGTTTATATTTTATGTTGTACAATTTGGGAGGGAGTCGGTAAAACATACTGGAAAAGGGTGATTACTTGAATAATAAAAGGAAAGGGTTGGGGGAATATTCTTCATGTGCCCATTAAGAGCAGTCACATTGAAATGGGTTTAAAACATCACATTAGCATGAAAGCCTGGGTTTTCTTCCAGTATTTATGCAACTGTACTGATCACCTATGTTACCATCCCCCCAGGTAGTTCATAAAGGAACAAGGTCCAATGTCACAAAATATTCCTGCCTGAGCAGTGTTATAATTCACATTACATAACAGAAACACACCTAATCTCTCTCACCCTAATCCTTCCTGGGTAGGGCAGTCTAAACTCATCCTCCAGAAAGCTTAATCAGTTTAAGAAATTCCTTTGTAAGTAAAAATAAAATGCATACTACAAAAGAGAAGGTAAAGTACCACTTAGATAAGGGATCACACAGTTTAGTAATCTGTTTGCGGTGATAAAATCTGGAGTGGTTATTGATTTGTGATATTTCTAGGTTTTTTTTTTTAAGACTCCAATTTCTCTTAAAAATAATCATTCGCTTTAATGTCTGTTGCCAATGTTCATGTTATGAAACTCTATGTTCAGCATTTTTGCAATAAATCAATCAAGACCTCGTAATTGGAGAATTTCGGCTCAGTGTGCCGTGGAAGCCCTTTGACAATCACAATTTTCATTTAGTGGTCTAAAATTAAAGCTTCTCAGAATAATATAGAAAGAGCTTGACCCTTTCAGATACTCAAGGACAACCCTCCGGGGAAATCGTAGGTTTTCATCCTGGGGAGAGGGCGGGAGCGAGATGGAAGGGTCAATGGTGAGGAAGAGGGGGACATCTGTAATACTTTCAACAATAAGGATAGTTTAATATATGCTAGCGCAATGCACCAGGAGGTATCTAGAGTCAACAATGCTAGAGCGCCCTCTGCTGCCCCTAAGAAGCAGGACATGAGTTACAAAAGCCAGATGGCCCTGGGTCGCAATAAATGGTGAAAACATTAAGCTCTTAGAAACATTTAATCTGTGAAATTCAAAAGCTCTAATCATATTGTACATTTGAAGGGGCCACCCTATTTTAATTTCTGAGCACTCCTTAGATAATTTCCTTCTATTCTGGAGAATAGTGAAACGGCAGTGTTTTGAAATTTTCAATCTGTCAATTATTTCTGTAGTTATATTTCTGCACTAATTTTTTTTGTTATATATTAAATTGTGAAGTCCCTCTCAGAGCAAAGAACCCGCTCTGAGTAGAAGTGATTAGGTATGGTCGCAACATAGAAAAACTCATAAGGAGGGTTATGTGCTTAAAAAATGAGTTTTTCAGTATGGGACAATCTCTTCTCAAATGAAATGGCAATTTTTCTTAAAGGTTCAAAATCCTTTTTAATTTTTATGTATTATAGGGTGTATAGTGAATAGAAATATGTACAGTTGTACTAACTCAATGTTGTAAATTTCAAAATTATAGCCTATTTCTAAACAAACATCATTGCCATGAAGATTGTTATTGAATATATCAGTGCTAATGTAATAAGATGTTTCTATTAATAATGTGGTTGTTAAATAAATCTTGAAAAAATAAAGTTCTGTTTATATTTGGCGCCAGAATGAAATAGCTATGTAATATCACTCATTTTAAGCATATAAAAGCATTTACATTCTTATAAGAATATTAAGCTAACATTTAAAATTTACCTGATTTTTAAATTTTCTATAATAGAAAAAAGTCTTGATTAAATATTAAACTAAGTTAAATATTAGCCTACATGTGTAAAATTCCATATAAATGTAGGTATATTTGTCTTCTGAAAACTACTTCTCCAAAGAATGCATTTGTGGATTTATGGCCTAAATGAAATTTTTAAAAATTGTTAGAACATTTATATTTTCATTCTAAACATTCTTTTAAAATGTTAAAACACTATTTTTCTTTTTGCTTAAATATTATTTTTCTTCTTGCTTAATTTCAATTTCCTAATTAAATTTATATTTTACCCAGGAGAGAATGAACACAGTGACAGATTTTACCATATTCCTAATAGTTATTATAATAAGTTTAAAACCAATTTCTAAGTAAATAAAATGCAAAATACATATTGAAACATGTTTTTCTATTTAAAAGACCATTTGTTCAATTTTTTAAAAACTAAAGAGAACTGACTAAAAGAGCTTCTCAGATGCCCAAGAGATGCTGCCCAGGGTGAAATGCATGCACCAGTATTTGCTATTGGTATTTCCATGGGAGGTTCTTTAGCCTTCTATCTTTGTGCTAGGGTGACATAACTGAAACACTCCTCCTAACTTCTTCTGGCTATTTAGAATCCATGGAAACATTCACTACCATGGGAGTAACATATAAACAATACATTTATGGGAAGCAATCTATAATAATAAAAGGGTAATATGCTAATTAGACTAGATGTCTTCTAGACATCATTCCCGACATCCTTTCTGATGAAGCCAGGGCTAGAGGGAAGTCAGCCCAGGTCCCGGGTGCCTGAGGGAAGCCAGTGCCAGCAGCTGGGGGAAGGAAGGCTATTCTTGCACGAATTTTTATGCATCGGGCCTCTAGTATTACAATAAAAGCAGCTAATTACTGACGCTCCTTTTAAGAATTAACCACACAATTATTGTGTCCTCATTTGTGCTGACTCTTAGATAAAATTAATATAGAATTTAATACTTGAAAGATCCACAAAAATAAAAGCTCTTTAGATTAGACTGACTAGGCTTTAACAAATTCAGTATTTTTTTAATCCAGTATTCAGACTCAGCTGTCACTGCAATTTCCATCAGCTGCTACTTAGTACAATATAGAAATATGGTTGAGTGGGAATTGAAAATATCATGCTCTTAAGATACAATAAAATTGAAATGTCAAGAAATTGGAATTGATTCTTTTTCAGAAGATCAATAGCTGCAAAGTGAAGGGAAAATATTTCCATTGAAGAACCAGGGAAGTAAAACAGCTTAGTAGTGGAAGCAGAAGGTACTACCAAGGCAGAAGAGGGTGAAATGGGACCAATTCCATCTTCAAGCTACAGTCCAAAGAACTAAGAAGATATTTGACTTAACTTTTGTTTTCAATATTTCAGTAAAACTATTTATGCAGCAAATTCTTAAGTAATTAGTAAATTTTATCTAAAGAGTGTTTCTTCATTGGAATGCAGTGTTATGTTAAAGACAGAAAAATTAGAAAATTAAATTAGCAAAATATTACTTTATTTGCAACTCTTATCCTATAGATTGAAAGGCAGAATTCTTTTTCCTTTCCTAGTTGTTGGTCAAACATTTTAATTATAAAGAAGGCACTAATTTGAATGCAATAGTATGCATGGTAAAATAATAGAACTATTATAACATAGCATATGTTGGACAAAATCTCCTCCTCCTGTTAATTTGTTTAAATACAAAATAATACTATGTGGAAAAGCAACTTGGTTTTGCAAATCGTTCCTTGCTTATTTTAGTACACTGTGACTATCATATATAACATCGTATACGTAATGGTCACAGTGTATTTAGACAGACAGATATTTAGTGGAAACCCAGTCACAATATTTCATAGGAGATCCCAATAGCAATGCTCATGTGAGTTCCAGGCTGACAAGCTAAATATTAAGAACTTTGGCCAAAGTCAAGTCAAAGGTAATGAAATCTGGGTTGCTATGAAAACATTAAGTGGAGAAAGCCATTCTCTTACCCAGAGCTGCATAGTATCAATTTTCCATGTCAGAACTTCACCCTTCTTGAGATTCTTGGCCAGACTTTATTCTGAATTCCCAGAATAAGGCTATCATAGTTGTATATACATATTTTAATATTTTATTGATTTTTTTACAGGGAGGAAGAGAGAAGGATAGAGAGTCAGAAACATCAATCAGCTGCCTCTTGCACACCCCCCACTGGGGATGCATCCTCTACCCTTGACCGGAATCGAACCTGGGACCTTTCAGTCCGCAGGCCGATGCTCTATCCACTGAGCCAAACTGGTTTTGGCAGTAGTTGTGTATTTTAATTGTCCTGACAATATCAGATAATCAAATGAGACAGGCCAAAAGCACCCCAAGTATACATTCATCAATAAGTGATTTTTACAACCTGGATTCTGATTCTGTGAAATGGTTATTTTTCCTTAAATTTTCAACACAAACTACAAATATTTCTAAGTGCCCAGTAAGCATCAGACAGTTGTGTTAGTCGGATATCATAAGGTTGTGGTGAGTGTGTAGGTACATACATATATAGGAGAAAAGCTAGTAATAAAGAATATCTATGGTTAACATTTAAAACAAGATTGTGGGAAAAATAAAATCAACTTTAGCTGTGACCTGAATCTGCATCTCCTGCAGTTATCTGCAGACAATCAGCTAATCAATGTGGTAAAACCCCCTGGTACAAGAGAATTATTAATAAAGAAACATTTGAAAATTGACTGGTTCTTTCCTCCTGCTGTTGTTATTGCAATAATTTTCTGCAATAATTAACATTTTCTAAATCCATTAATGTCCTTTCAATTAAAAAAGAAGTTCTACATCTTCTACTACTTTTTCTCTTTTTCCTCTTAGCTGAATTGAATAATGGAAGCCAGTAAAGTGAGTTTTTAGACATAACATTGAACACACTCACCAGTCATTAGATATAAGACCCAAATGTATGCCATAGAATCATAAATAATAAAAAACTTGAATTAATCTTTATGTTAACCTTTCCTTCTTTAGTAAACATCGAAAGTCTTCTAGACTTTCAACTACAAAACAGGTTGTAATCATTCATTCATTTCCTCACTGTTTGAATGGTAACTAGGGGCCAGGCACTCTCCTATGGGTTGAGTATTTACTAGCAATAGTGAGTGAAACAGTATGATTTTTACCCTTATGGAGTTCATCTAGAAAGTTATCCCAGAGTTAAATTTTCTACTCCCATAAACTAACATTATTATTTAAGTCCTTTTATTTTCAAGTGGTTCTATTCCAATCATTGGAATTTTTTTTTCTAAAAAGCGGATTTATGTTTTACGTTTCTAAGATAAACGAGAAAATACATTTACATTTCCCTTGTAGATTCCACTTCCTTCCCCACTGGTAATAATGAAAGCTTTTACTATCCCCTGCCAAATTTGAATGGTTGTTTACTAGTGATGCCTGAAGTTGGTGTTTACATTGTTATATATTACTAGAGGCCTGGTCCACGAATTCATGCATCAGTGGGGTCCCTCGGCCTGACCTGCAGGATTGGGCCAAAACCAGTTCTCTGCCATCCCCCAAGGGGTCTTGGATTGCGGGAGGGCACAGGCCAGGCTGAAAGATCCTACCAGGGTACGATTGGGGCCAGAGAGGGACATGAGAGGTTGGCCAAGCTGTGGGAGGGCTCCAGGGTATCTCAGTCCCAATAGGGTGAACCCCAGCAGCAAGCTAACCTACTGGTCAGAGCTCTGCCCCTGGTAGACAGGGCACATCATAACGAGCAGGTGAGTGGCCTTAGCATATCATTAGCATATTAAGATTTGATCGGTTGAACAGCAGACTAGATGACCGGACACTTAGCAAATTAGGCTTTTATTATATAGGATTTTATTATATTTCTTTCCAGTTTGAAACAGATCTTGACTTCCCATCAACTTTTCACCTCTTATATGTACATCTAAACTCTGTAATTTGGTCCTTATCTTTTATTTATGCATGTTTCTGATAAACTGTAGCTTTGTTCCTGTTCTTTTTTTTTTTGTAATGAGCTATTTCTTCAATTATCAAGATGCTTTTCCATTTTATGCTATTTTTTACAGGACTTGTAAATGTGACTTTCTTAGATTAAAAAAAATCAGTTGGTCTCATTAGGTTGATTAACAGTTAATAACTAATTCAGTTATTAAACCGGTCATAATAATGAGACCCACTTCTTCATGACCTCATTATTTCACACATTTAAAATAAATACCAAATTAACTAATCACTCCAAAGTCTATTCCAAAATACATATGTAATTTTCCAGCTGTTCTTTAATTTCTATCATTCGCTGTGAGATTTTTAGTTTATGGCTCAGGAAAGTTGGGCATAATTACCTGTTCAGTTTATTGCTCACAGCCATTGGCTAGCACCTTAACCAAGTCTTTGAAAATGGTCAGATGTGTGTGCGTGTGTCAGATTTTTTCCAAGGCAATGACAGGTCTTGCATGTAGCAAAAAGGTAAAGATTTGTTTTCCTGTAAGTTTTGATTATCCAACTTATCAAGCAATCAGAGAGTAGGAATGATTTATCTGTGATGCAGTATGTGTAATACAGTATGTCATGTACATGGTTCACGTGCTGACAATGGAATCTGAAGACCTATGTTTCAGACTGAACTCTGACTTGAATTGGTTAAGTAATTGGGATTTCTTTATTTCTTTCACTGGATTCAAGTACAGGCAAATGTTTTGACCCAGAAGGTATAAATATTGCTTCCATTCACATTTTATTAGCTAGAATTGCTCACATGGCCATGCAGAGAATTAGAATCATCCACATATCTGAAATTAAAGATAAGAGATACTGGTGAATAGTAATGCTTATCCAAATAAGAGTTATTGCAATCACTATTACTTGTACATACTCTGAGGGTCCGGGAACTCGGGAATCCACACAGAACCTGTCTGCAGATGCTTTTTGCATTTTGAAGGCAGTGGGGTGTGGTGGATAGGGCTTAAACAGGGAGCCAAGTAATGTTGTAGTATAAAATGGGCTCTTTCTCTGGACTGCTGTGTGATTTCAGAAATTTAACTTGCCTTTTTGGGACCTTGCTTTCTCATTTGTAAAATAAAAGGATAAAATTAGATACCTATGATATATTCCTGAATTAAATTAATTCTGATAATAGCAGCAACATTAAAACCAATAGAAACATGATATAATCTTATGGGAAAGCTCTCCATTCTCATTGTACATAGAGGAAATCAGAATTGTTCTAAGACTGGATATTAAGGGTCATAAGTTTCTCTGGTGTATTCATGAGTATTTTGGGAAAAAAGGGCTTCCAGGATGCTGAGGGGAATGGGCAGCCTCATCCTTTGAATGGTGATTCTGAGAAGCATTCTGCACAGCTCCTCAGAGGGCTGAGGCAGGATCAAGCCCACAATACCAGCAACCCACAAACCCGCTCTTAAATGAACTTTTTTCTTCCTTCTGTTTCAGTCTCCTTTTCCGACCGTACCCCAACTCCACCCCATAGCTTTCCTCTCAAAATAAATTGCCAGCCTACAAAAGCCATTGCCTTCATCAGCACTTTCGGAGGGGAACCCAGACTTAGGCAGCAAAGGAATCTCAGCCAGATAAAGAGCATATAGAATCAAAGATGGCAAGGGATGTAAATACGCCTATGGCCAACTCTTATCCAGTGTACAACCTCACCGCTGAGTCAGTTTCTAAGTCTCAAAAGTTAGAAAGGACTTTTCATAGGACTCTCTGGGCCTTCTTCATATATATATATATATATATATATATATATATATATATATATATATATATGTGTGTGTGTGTGTGTGTGTGTGTATGTATATGTATATGTATATGTATATGTGTATGTATATGTATATGTATATGTATATAGCATAGGTGAGGCAAAATGCTACTTTCATGGGAGCGTAGGAGTCTTCATACAGGCAGGGAGCCTCCAAAAAAGGACTCTGAGAAACTCCAAAGCCAGGATCCATTTTTCCATCTCTCTGGCTGTGGTGTAAAAAAAATAAATAAATAAAATAAAAATCAGGGGGAAAAAAAATTAAAAAGTGCAGAAAGGCATCCAGGGTCCTGCATCCAGGTTTCTGCAATTCTGTAATGCAATTCTGCACTTCCCACGTGTTAATTTGATAACTAACGATGTGCACCAGTGATAAAAAGAATAAAACACCTCCTCAAATGCATACATACCTCTACACTCCCATGTTCGAATATAGAGAAATAAACAACAGTTCTCAAGTGCAGCCTGTATGTGCTTCCTGGGCAAGCAGGGGCCTTCTGCTCCCCTGTGTTCTCTAACCAATCACCCTGAGACATGAACTGGTGAGAGGCTGCTGCTATGCCCACCTCAGGAGAGATTATCTGGGCTGCATGAGAGTTACCAGGCTACACCGAAGAAGAAGAAAAACTGAAGCACACGGAGATGGCACGCAAAGCGACATGGCAGGCACAGAAGGCTGAGAAAGGGTAGGAAATCTGACACTGACACCAAGTACATTAGCTCCCACTTTGGTAAATGTGCCTGGAACTTAATGAATGATTTTTTTTTTTTTTTTTTTTTTTATCTATCTTGGGAGACATTCTTTAACAATGCATTTATTGCAGTGGGAATACCTTCCTACGAAATGAGACTGTAATCGGCAGAGTTAAGATTGATTGGATCTTGCTGGATGGGTGTATATCCTTCCTTACCATTGGATGTACACTTAATTATAAAGCATGGTCTAAATACTATATACTTCAATGCATAATAACATATCTACATAGAACAGACGTTCACAGTGTGCACTTATCTTTAGAAGGTTCTGCTACCCTTTGTTATAAAAGGCTAGTACACTATGATTTCTTATAGAAGTAGCTGTATTCTATTTTTTAAACATATTTTTATTGATTTCAGAGAGGAAGGGAGAAGGAGAGAGAGACAGAAACATCAATGATGAGAGAGAATCATCGACAGGCTGCCTCCTGCACGCCTCCCTCTGGGGATCGAGCCCACAACCCAGGCATGTGCCCTTGACCTGAATTGAACCTGGGACCTTTCAGTCTGCAGGCCAAGGCTAGGGCAGAAGGAGCTGTATTTCAAAATTTTATAGCTAAAATTTGTACCAACTGCTCAGAGTTAGTTAACATAATGCGGAGTAATCTGGACCCCAAGAAGCTGTGGATTCTTCGAAAGGCTATTCAAGGTCTACCATATGTAAGTTTGTCCTACTTTCACACTTGACAGGTACGGCACCTAAAACCCAAATAATATTTTGTTGTTGTTTTAAAAAATAATTTTCCTGCTATTCATTATCCAATTTTCAGGAAGATATTAGAAACTGAAGAAGGATATGATCCAAACCCATTAGCATCTTTAACTCAATGATCCATGATGATTAAGCCAATAAGTAGGAAACCAGCTTCCAAGTGACCGGTGAATGCATATTCTTACATGTCCCTGCCTGTTGGAATCATTGGTTTTTCATGCTGCTCAAACGCTTGAAGGGCTGGTCACAACTCACATGCGTGTATATGACCCTATCTCTTGGAGTAGTCCCAGGGTCTAGCCAATGTGGATATAGGAGCATATTATCTCTCAGACTGAAAACAATTCATGCTAATTAACCACTACATGTCTCACAAATCAATTACTAACGATATAACGTAGTTATCAATAAACTGTATTCTTTAATAAGGATAGTTTTAAAATTCTACAAAGTAGTGAAATCCATTAACAGTTTTTAACCCCGCTGTTCTGGATACTCAGCCCTCAGCAGTTTGTCCATCAGGCCAAGGATTAGAGATGCTAGAAATTCTATGGCTGCCAGGGCTGCTGTAAGTGCTAATTTCAGTCCAGTTCACTTGAGTCCCTTTTCATCACAATAACATTAAACTCCCATTGCCTAGCACTTAATAGTTTCCACAGCATTCTCACAGTGCTGTGAAGAAGATGACATTCTCCCACTGTACAAAGCAAGACACGGTGGCTCAGAGAAGTGGTAAAAAATATAAGGACAGGACAAGGGGCTGAGTTGGAAATGGAGCTCATGTCTTTGGATGCAAAACCCACTGGTATTTCCTGTCCCTGAACTGTGCCAACCCCAAGTAGCTCCCTGGCTTGTATCCAGGCTACACAGGGACCTCTCCTTGCCAAGGGACACCAAGAAGCTTATTCGTTCATACCTGTCCTTGTGTCTTGGCTTTTGTGTCTGTGAGGGAAGCGACCACCCTTAGTTCTGATCAAGTGCTGTATCCTAAGTTTGATATGGAAAGCAATCTCCATAAGAACTTTTCAGAACTATAATTGAGTTTCCTTGGAGCACAATTACATTCTACACACTCCTCTGAACATTTCTCCCAAAGGAATATTAATGAGTAGCCTAAGAATGCCTTTCAGCTGCAGGCATAGGGTGTTTTTTAAATTGTTATTATTATTATTTGTTTTGTTTTCATTCTTAAGGATTATTGTTGGGTTACAGGATTGAGATGAAGCAAAAAGAGTCAGAAACATTTAGGGAGTAAGCAGTGGGACTCCTTATTTAATTTCATGGTGGAGCCAGCAGACAAGAGAAAAGTAAACACCTTAACCACTGTCTTTCGATCTTCATATCCTATAGTTTATCATGAATAGTGTAGCACTCAGTTTCCCTCACAGAGAGCTCATAGCTTGGCCCATTACTCACCAGCCTTTGGTTCAGAGCGGCACAAATTTCATATCCTGGGTCCACTATCATAAAGTCCCATTTAGAGGATAACAACGGGCATTGCCGTACCTGGCACTTGGTACTTTCTCAAACATAAATTGCAATGCATAAGCATTCTTCCCCAGTGACTCCTAACTAGCCTTCCCAAAGCAGGCCCCACTGACTTGCACTTCGGTATCAGGTGTTTTTTGTTTGTTTGTTTGTTTGTTTTCTTGATCTACCTGGAAAGCCTATCTCCTCTCCTCTCTGCCTATCTACATTCTTTCATCAAGAATACCCTGATCAAGTTCCATTTCTTTAGCGCTGCTCTTCCCAGGCTACATAGCTAACCTTGTTTTCAGAACCTCTGAATATAAGACTTGCAAAGTAGGTTCTGGCTCTTCCACGTACCATAATTGTATATATCCGCAGCAATGCCTAACACACTCCTTTGCACACTGTGGGAACTCACTGAATTCTTTCAAAACTGACAATGAATTAGTGGGTGTGGATAATTACTTGTGGTTAAATTTGAAGTGAGAACAAGTTATTATTATTATTATCATTATCATTACTATTAAAAACAAATACTTTTAGATTCAAAAGTTTTGTTAAATGTTCCTGCCAACTGGGAAACTACATTCCAAAATACCTATGCGCGGGCGTACCTTCTGCCACATCCAAAATATTTATTTACTTTCCAAATAAAGCTCACTAAGTACTTGCTGAAGGAGCCCTCACACTATGAGTCAGACCTTCCACATCACACACGTACACACCCCCAGAGAAGGAAATGAGATCGCATGTATAAAGCTTCTACGTGCTAGGCATATAAGTAAATATTCATTTTTTACTCCACTCTGTCTTTTTTTTTTTTTTTTTTTTTTTTACTCTCACACTCCTTTCTTTGCCTTTCCCTTCTTATTTCACGGTTTGGATTATTTTTCTGCTCCCTCCCCTTACCCAGTATCTCACTCAGATAGGGTGATGGTGTGCCATCAGAAGGGGACAGAGTGGGGAGAATCATCGAAAGATTGCATAGGGGCTCTGCCCGTGGCCGTTTCACCTGCATGACAGCATAGCCTAGGTTTGATAAAAACACCAAGAAGGCTTTACAGAAAGCCCACCGCTGGTCACTGCCACAAGATGGAGGCTCTCAAGACTTGCACATGAAATGGAAATAGAGATTCTATATTTATCTTCTTTACCCCTCCCCCCCCCCAAATAATGGCATTCAAAATCAAAGAAGCCAGTGTGAAGATAAGTTCTCAGAACAGTTAGACACAAAGCTTCCACAATGCTATAGGAAGGGAAAAGAGAAAATGTTCCCAGAGGCAGAATGAGATTTAAAAGACTTGGAAAGTAGAGCAGAGATTAAAGCATCTCTCATGCACAGTGGACAAATGTCCTGACATCCTATAAAAGGAACAAAATTAGAAGTTTAATGTGGCTTGAGACATGATTCAAATGCAGCTGAAGTCAAAGTCTTTAAATAGAGAAAACCATAGAGTGTGAAAGTGATTGAAACCATGATTTTGTGGTTGATATTTGTTTCTATGTTACTGATGAAATTAGAAAATATAGAGGTAAATCCTACATTGGGAATGAAGGGAAACTTTATTCTGCTTCATAAAATATCACGGAGTGATCACAGAATCACTAGCATTTGCTGAGTATTAACTCAATGTCAGTAAAATTTTAAAGTACTTTACATACATAAATTCTTCATTAATGATAATTCTGAGATATATACAGTTATTTATTCTATTGATCAGAAAACAGTGACTTAGAGAGTATATTTAACTTCTTCAAGGTCACACATCTAGTAAATGGTGAGGCTGAGCTTTAAACTCAGGCATCTATTTAGTTATAGCATATTAGACTTGATGGACAACCTTGGCTTTTATTTAATTTTTGACGTTTTTCCATCTTTCAGTTGAACATAGCCTAAAATAATTTTACAAATCAGTGTTTTACTTCTCCATTTTCTTTTCTATCTATATATTTACACATTATCTCCTTTGTAAAGATTTGTGGCATCATTATTATTTGTTGTGTATCTCTCTCTCCCACTGGCTGGGAACACAATCAGTAGTTTATACGTATATGGTTCTAAAATACTTATTGAATGAATGTATGATCAGACTAACTAAATGATATTTCTCCATGTCTAACTTCATTTGAAATAAAAGCTATACTCACATTTGAAGTTGCCTTAGTTGCGTAATTAGCAAAAATTTTATTTATATCTAGTCTGTCAGTCTCTCAAAGACAAGATCTGATTTAATGTGCTAGCATGTCTACATTCTTTTCCCCCTTTCTAAGAATGGATAGATGATTTGCCCAGTATAGGTAGAGAAAAAACCATAACAGCATCCCAAATATACCTGACATGCACTGCCCAGTGGTCTGGCATTGTCTAGAGTGCTCTAGGTGACCAAACAACCTACTGCCTCCCATCTCTTCCAAGGCCTGAAGAACAGAACTTGAGGATGGAGACAGAGTTGTGAAGATGATAGAAATGTTCTCTCATGCATTTAGGATCAACCTTCTTCTGTGCCAAAGAAATATTGATAACTCATGGTTAGAGAGAATGTGTGGTGAATTACAAGCATGCCAAAATTACCATCACTTGGAGACCCTCACAGAACACTTTAAAATCTTATTGCACATTTAGATAATCCTTCAGATTAGTGAAAATTATAGTCTTACCATAAAAATGTTGTCAAGGATATTGAAAAAAAAAAAAAAAAGAAGAGAATTGTTAACCTACAATCTAGGGAATATAAATTGCTACCACCAGGGCAGAGGACACTAGGTCAATTTTTAATATAGTGAAGATGCACCTCTGATGCACAAACCGGTTTTAGTGCCTATTCTCTTACATGTGCAAGAGGAAACTAGTACAAGAATGTTCTTGGAGCCGAAACCAGTTTGGCTCTGTGGATAGAGCCAAGGCCTGCAGACTGAAGGGTCCCAGGTTTGATTCCGGTCAAGGGCATGTACCTTGATTGTGGGCACATCCCCAGTAGGGGGTGTGCAGGAGGCAGCTGGTCGATGTTTCTCTCTCATCGATGTTTCTAACTCTCTATCCCTCTCCCTTCCTCTCTGTAAAAAAAATCAATAAAATATATATTTTTTTAAAGAATGTTCTTGGATACTGTTTATGGTAGGAAAAATGTTGGAAATTGCTTGAATGTTTATCAACAGGAGCATGGATAAGTAAATTGTGAGATATTCATAACATACTAAAAATAAACTATAGCTGCACAAATTAACATTCATGAATATCAAAGACCTAGTATTGTTTGAAAAGAAAATTCAGAAGAGTATATATAGTATATAATAAATGTGAAAAACCTGTGAAGCTATATTATATTATTTAGAAATGCATTTATGTATAGCAAAAGTATAAATAAATAAAAAGAAATGTCAGAAAATAATTCCAGAAAACAATAGCCTTTGGTTGGGGAAGAAAAGGTGATGTAATCCAGAAAGGGCATAAACACATTCTATTGACTACGTTTTTTATCTAAGCCAGGTAGCAGGTACATTTGTGTTCATTGTATTAATTTTCTGTATCACTTGGGATACCTTAAATAAACATTTTCAAATGTATAAGGCACTATTACCAATAGAGTTAACATTAAAAATAGCAACTGGCCGAAACTGGTTTGGCTCAGTGGATAGAGTGTCGGTCTGCGGACTGAAAAGTCCTAGGTTCGATTCCGGTTGGGGCATGTACCTTGGTTGCGGGCACATCCCCGGTGGGAGGTGTGCAGGAGGCAGCTGATCCTGATCGATGATTCTTTCTCATTGATGTTTCTAACTCTCTATCCCTCTCTCTTCCTCTCTGTAAAAAATCAATAAAATATATTTTTAAAAGAATAGCAACCGAAGATACTATCTCAGTTTTTTAAATGAACACATGAGCATAGCATATCAGAGAGGAGGAAAGCACTCAATAAAGGACTATAGAATAAGTAATGCAACAAGCATCATATTTAACCAGAAGCTGAATTTTACATTTGGGTCCAGAAATTGCCTTTGACAATATTGTGAGGAGATTGAAGGCCACATGCATGCAACTGCTGAGATAGCCAGTTGGTGTTCTGACACTATGGCAACTTAAAATGTTGGAGGTGCTCACAAATAGAACCATTAAACCAAATTGCCTGAGAAGCATAAAGGCACTCCTCCCTCTCTTAAATATTCACTGTAGCTAATTTTTTAGTCTGTTCAATGCCAATATGTATTGTGGCAAGGAAATTAGTTCATGGTTTTATTTTTTGTTTTGTTTTTATCCCCTTTTCAAATAAAGTTTCTGGTCCCAAGCTAACTTGAGAATTATTCGTTTTTCTAACTTGGGTGCAAGGAGAATGCTTAGACTCTTGGTCCTCCTAAATACAAGCCAGTGTTGAGTAACAGCTTACACTCTTCTAAAAATCTAAGGCATATTATCGGGTCTAGTAATAGTTAATGCCGTTTTTCAACATTCGTTTAAAATCTTGCTTGGCGTTGACTTGTATTGACATAACCTTCAAACACGTGGTATCTACAGAACGTGTGAAGTGCAATCAACAAGTTTTGCTTGAAAAAGTTTGTGTTTGGTTTGGTTTTTGTTGCAAAACTAGGGCTAAGAAGATGGCGGATGAAGACCATATTCGGCACTGCATGCTTTACGAGTTCCAATTAGGAAGAAAAGCAAGTGAGGCTGCAAAAAACATCTGTAGTGCTCTTGGTCAAGATGCAGTTAGCGCCAGAAAATGCCAGTGTTGGTTTGAGAAATTTCGCGAGGGAAATTTTTCGTTAGATGACAAGAGTGGTCAAGGCCATGTGTCCAATTTTGATCAAGAAGCTCTTCAAGCCCTTTTGGTGCAAAATCCTCAAATTACCCAACAAGAGCTTGCGACAACTTTAAATTGTTCACAAAAAACAATTTCCAATCAATTGCGTGCACTTTGCAAAGTCCAAAAGTTTGGAAAATGGGTTCCTCATGAGTTGACCGACAACAACCGTAATCAAAGAGTCACAATTTGCAGTTCGCTCCTCTCTCGTCAAAACCGTTTGCCGTTTTTAGAGCAAATTGTTACCGGAGATGAACAATGGGTGCTGTATGTTAATCTGAAAAGGCGGCCTCAATGGTTGGACAAAAATGAGGCTCCGCAGCCCACGCCAAAACCTGACTTGCATGCGAAAAAAGTGATGTTGTGTGTTTGGTGTAATTTTAAAGGAATTCTTCATTATGAACTTTTACCATCTAACCAAACCATTACAAGTGCAGTGTATAGTGCCCAATTGGAAAGGTTAGCCCAAGCTTTAAGAGAAAAAGAACCCGCGCTGATTAATCGGAAGGGCGTAATTCTTCACCACGATAATGCACGACCGCATACTGCAAGAATCACTGCTGAAAAACTGCGCCAGGTGGAATGGGAAGTTCTCCCTCAACCTGCATATTCTCCTGATATTGCCGCTTCCGATTACCATTTGTTTCGTTCTTTGCAAAACTTTCTTCTTGGAAAAAAATTTAATAATGAAGAATGCCTCAAAAATGCATTGACCGAATTTTTTGCATCAAAATCACAAGAATTTTACAACAGAGGGATTAAAATGCTTCCTGAGCATTGGGCACAAGTAGTAGAAAACAACGGCAACTATAATATATTGTTGATTAAATTTTGTTGTATTGTTTAAATAAATTCGATTTAAAAAAAGTATTAGAAAACGACATTAATTATTACTAGACCTAATAGACTTTAGTATTTACTTAAAGTCAAACATTTTTCATATTCCTGATGAGTTGCAATTATAGAAATTATATGAAGAAGTTGAGATGAGCTGTCAAATAATTTTATTTCTTAATTTCTTCTTAACAATGTCTTTTTAAGCAGGAAGTCCACAATGAACACCTGTTAGTTTAGATTGTTCCCACGTTACATTGTCCTTGACTTTCCATCCCCACATTAGGAAATAAAGATAGCATGCTATTACACACTTCTTTCATCAAGGGGTTATTCTTTTGGTAGTGTGGGAAAGCATTTTAATCAAAATAGAAATTTGTGAACTATTTATAGTCCCTAGCCTTGGAATATTCTTGACATCCTATGAGAAATAATTTCCAAATTTAACAAGTATGGGGCTTGAACGAGTCCAGCAACCAGCCTAATAAATCCTGATTTTCTCAATAGAGATGTGGAACTCCATTTTCTCACAATTCTCCAGGCTACATTAGCCCTTCAATATTCAACCTAATCATTTAATAATGCCTCATGTGCCTCTCTGATTTCACATTTCATCAAGGTTCTCCCATAGCCTCTGTAGTCTCTTCCCTTTCAGTTCCCACTGCCTAGGGAAGAATACCTGAGATATTTCTAGGTCTGACCAGTCGATAACAATTTTCGGGGGTGGGGGGGAGTCATTGGAAGTTGTACATGGAGATTTTATAATGAAACAAGAAGTAGCTTGATCAATTAAAATTAAATTACTATGTTGTTTGTTTATAGTCCCAAAATACCTGACAGCCTCTAAAATGTAGTAAAGGTATTCTTGAATATTATTTATCATTTGAAATTGAGTTATAAGTCTTTAGCAATTTTGAAATGTTGAGCCTCAAAAGTCAATATATTTAAAGGTAAAATGTCTGAAACCTGATTTGTAGAGATCCTACTAGGCAAGGCTTCAACATCTACAGAAGCACACAGAATATCTGGAAAGATAAGAAACAGAATCGAATATTTTTTTTACATCAGTTCTCAAAGCCTAATACATTTGCCATGGGATATGGTGTTAATTGTGAGAAGTATCAAATATATAAAGGAGTGTACATGTACATTTTAAATAATATGTACAATAAGCTGCTATGTATTTTCTACCCAAATTAAGTAATGGAACATCAGCCTACCTTAGAAGCCTTCTGCATATTCCTCCTTGATATCCTTTCCCTTCCTCCCCTTCAAAGGTAGCTGTGATCCTGACTTTTGTGTTCTTCATGTCTCTGTAATTCTTAAGAGTTCTAGCATATGTACATGTATCCCTAAGCAGTAAAATGTTTGGTAAAGACAAGGTGAGTAGTAAGCTCAAATCCAGCTGTGTGAGGAAAGGAAACACTGCCACTATCAGAAAGAAGCGTCCAGAAAAAGCCTGTGAGCCTGATTTCAGCTTCTGACAATTTACAAGAACCTCTTCTAAGGAAGTCAGTGGGCAAGGTCACAAGTGAGTCCCAGGAAACTCGGGGCTCACCCCAGTGGGGATACATGGCAGGGCTTAAGTATAGACCAGATTTAAAATATCAGGCAGGACTCTGGTCATGGAGAACAAGCTTCTCTGAATTTTATATTTCTAAGCTCACCAGAGACCAGAAGTTTAAAGCACTTTTCTCCCCCAGTAATGTGAATGTCCATATATAGGAAGAAAGGCACATAGAGAAGATCATAAGCACCTGGTCAAACTTCATAAGCCCATGGTAAAAGGGAGCCTGGTATAGACAGGAATCTTGGCCAGTCTCAGCAGGCACTGTGTCCTCAAGTTAAGAAGAAAGGACCTTGTGATGGCCATGCTTGCCATGCTCTCAGCACCCTGTCTGGCTTTCCATATCTGGTGCACACCTGGAATTTCTGTGTTCCTTTATTCCTTTTTCTTGGTCTCTCTCTCTCTCTTATTCAGGGGGGCATAACCTCCAACAAGGTGGCATAACCTCCATCTTTCTTGCAAGATGATTATGGGAATTTTTCATCTGCTATTGCAAAGTGACTAGCTTATCTTCATGCTGATTGTTGAGCTGAGTATAAATTCTAGGTTGAAAATAAGGCACCTACAAAATTTGATCTGTATTACTCCATTGTCTTTTTGCTTCTGATGTTGTTGGTAAGTCCAAAGTCATTTTTATCCAGATCTTTCATTTTTTATAAGTTTTTTTTTTCTAAAAAAATTGACCTATTCCATGGACCATCATGGAGCATATGAGTTTACTTCTGATCTTTATTTTGCTGTTACATGTAAATTCCTTGGTACAGGGGGCTCCAGTGGCGCAATCGGTTAGCGCGCAGTACTTATAAATTACCTTGGTACGGTCTGTCTTCCCATTAGATCCTAAGCCTTGTAAGTACAGAGGTATGCCCCTCTGGTTCACGGCTGAGTCCTCATCTCTCAGCAGTGCCTGAAGATGGGAGAAAATGAAAACTATGCATTGAATTTTGACTGGTGTGCTACACTGTATATTCCAATACAAAAATCTTAGTCCTATGGGAATTAACACAATGGAAAAATATCAAATTGAAGGAGATAGAAGAGGTTTCATGGAGGAGATAGATTTTGAAGAAACAGTTGTGCTTGTATTAGTGGAGAGAGGAGATGAGGTATCCAAGTAAAATGGAGCTCAAGCAAAGGCAAAAGGCAAGGCGGAAAGACCAAGTATGGCCTTTGGAGGATATTAGGCTAATTAAATTAAAGCCCTCAGGAAAAGGACTAGTGGAAAATAATATTGAAATATATTTTCTGAGTGTGAATGGCATGTGGGTGACTAACCTCACCTGTGGACACAGTTCCCTGAGATAAAAAGGAAACCTTAGATGGTTTCAGAAACTCTCGGGGAAATGAGATGTCATTTATGAATATGTAAAAGTTTGGCCTTATATAGATTCAAGAAATAATTAATTCCAGCCTCAGGCTCTTAGATGAATCAGAGTCCTTTCATCCACGGTGAGCAAAGATTGCACGGAAGTCCAGGAATCGCAGTGTCTGCACACTGTGCTATCATCCACTTTCAGCTCCTCTCCCACAACCAACCAGAGGACTAAAGAAGGGGTAAAACACAGTCTCCTGGATTAAGGAACCAATTTAGGAAGAAGGGGAAGACTTAGTTATCTGACAAATTCAATACATAAGAAACCCTTTATGGCTTGAGTTATTTTTTCAGCTTTTATGTAATACTTTTTTCCAAGTCCTCACTCAAGAATATTTTTCCATTGATTTTTAGAGAAGAGCAGAAGGGAGGGAGAGAGACAGGTAGAGAGAAATACTAATGTGAGAGAGATGCACTGATTGGTTGCCTTCTGCATGTGCCCAGACCAGGGCCAGAGATCAAGCCTACAATCGAGGTACATGCCCTTGACCTGCATCAAACCAGGAGCTTGCAGCCCACAGCCCAACACTCTATCCATTGAGTCAAACCAGCTAGGGCGATGTACTACATTTTTTCAATGATTTTAGAGCCCTTTAGAGCTGAAAAGTCAGCTAATCATTTTCAAATTTCCCCAAAAGCTACCTTCACATAATGAATAGTAAAACTGGGCAATATTTTGTTTTCTTAAAATACATGCCTATAATTGCAACACATTCAGACAGCAACATTCTCTTTCTGTTGGCTTTTCTTAAAAATAAAAGCATCAACATCATGATAATAATCACCCTTGCCAGGGGTGTGCAGATTTTAACAAGCCAATTTTCCATTCACCTGCTAAGCTGCTGGTGCCATCTAGTGACCAATCTAATGGATATACAAAGATGGGTTGAGAAAATGTACTCAGAAGAGTTTGATATAATCTTCTCTTTAATATCACTAATTGATATAACAAAGAAGAAAACCAGGTGTTCATAAGTTTTTGCTATATTTTGAATGTTATTAAAGGGAAGAAGTAAAAAATGAAGATATATTTCAAAACAAATGCATTTAAAAGGCAAAGGTGTGTAAATTGAGGTTAAATGGTGATTTATAAAACAAGTAAAGATTCTGAAACTATCCCTATTATACTAAAAATTAAAAATAGAAATAATGAAAACTTCTTGCTTCTCTGAGAATTTGTATAAAATGAAGTATTTTTGTATTTTTTAAGGACAGATTGGAATGAAAACCCAAACTTTATCAGGAACATAAAATATTTTACCACTACCATAAGGAACTAGAGTAATTAATGTTCCAAATTTGAAAACTAACTTTAAAGACATTTTCCCCCTAGGCCTTAGAACAAAATCACAAGTCTGTATTTACATAAAGATTTATCAAAGTAGTTTCTCTCACCAGATCTGGCTACTTTGAATTAGTGTTAATCCCAAATCATCATAGTCTGTTTGGTTAGCATTAAGTACTACAAAGAACAAGGGTAAAATACAAAAGATTGGTATTTCAACATAGTTTGGGCTTCTTTTTAAAAATATTTTATTGATTTTTCAAAGAGAGGAAGAGAGAGGGATAGAGAGTTAGAAACATCAATGAGAGAGAATCATAGATCAGCTGCCTCTTGCACACCCCCCCACCGGGGATGTGCCCACAACCAAGGTATATGCCCTTGATCAGAATCGAACCTGGGACATTTCAGTACACAGGCCGATGCTCTATCCACTGAGCCAAACCGGTTTCGGCAATAGCTTGGGTTTCTGTGGAGTGACAGATACAATAATCTGAAATGGCCCAGGGAGACCCTAAGGCTTCCTTAGAGAGCCACCTTCCCCAAAAGACCCACAGCCTAAAATTCTATCAAACCTCCAGCCTGTTATATGGAAATACAAGGATTTTTATTAAATGCGTCTTAAGTCACTAGATTACCTTGCTGGTGCTTTGTTAAGAAAGGTGCTTGGTACATGGAATAACATATGCCATTAAAGACCACTGTGAGGTTTTGATGAGCTTCCTCTAACATGAGAGGATTATACTCCTGACAAGTTTTCAGTACAACAAATGCATGGAACTGTTTCCCTGGGTGACCTTGTCCTGAATCAATCCCACTTTCCTATCCATGAACTATGATTTTTCTAAATATCAATAGTAAGATGAGTGAGGGTTGGAGCCATCCAGGAAGGTAAGGCGCCCGCACCACACCAGTCTTCTCTCATGTTGAAATCATTCACAGTTAAAATCATCTGCATATCTGCCTACTTACTAAGTAACCAATTAATTCCTTAGATATTTAGCAAACAACTATCCTACATAGGCCATTATACTCATCATGATGAAATGATAGCCTTTGTTCACAAGGAACTACCAATGAGAGAAAGCAAGAATAGCATTTGCCAAGCCCTGGACCACAGGTGAATTTCCCCAGACATTCAGAGAAGAACTAATACCTATCCTTCTCAAAACCTTCCAAAAATTCAAGAGGAGGGAAGACTCCCAAGCTCATTTTACCAGGCCAGCATTATCCTAATCCAAAAACCAGATAAAGACACTACAAAGAAAGAAAATTATAAAGCAATATCCCTGATGAACATATATGCTAAAATCCTCGACAAAATATTAGCAAACTGAGTCCAGCAATATTAAAAAAAAGATCATGCACTATGATCAAATGGAATTTATTCTGGGAATACAAAGTTGGTACAATATCCACAAATCAATAAATGTGATACACCATATAAACATAATAAACAATAAAAAACACATGATCATATCAATAGATGCAGAAAAAGCACTTGATAAAATCCAGTACCCATTTTTGATAATAAAAAAAAAAAAACACAACTCCCAGCAAAGTGAAATAGAGGGAATATACCTTAACAGTGAAAGAAGGCAGTCACAGAAGTACATTAATAGATAAAAGAAGCAGTAGTTCTCAAGTTTTTTTGGTCCCAAGACCCCTCCACCCTCTTAAAAATTATTGAGGGCCCCAAAGAGAGCTTTTGTCTATGTTAGTTATACCTATCAAAATCTATCCTACAAGAAATTGAAGCTGCAATGTATTAAAACTATTTCATGAAAACACTACAGGTTAGCATAAAATATATATATATAAAAGATGCTATATATTGTGACAAATTTGGCATCATTCTAGGTTTTTGCAAATGTCTTTTACTTCTGGCATAATAGAAGACAGCTGGGTTCTCATATCTGCTTGCAAGTCAATTAGTTAGGATGTTGTTTTGGTTGAAGTGTATGAAGAAAAATCAGCCTCAAACAGATGTAAAGTTGGAAAAAGAAGGTGTGTTTTAATAGCTTTGGAAGGTGCTTTAAATATTCTTTGTAACTATACCAAAACTTGTTGAAACTACCTGTGTAAAACAATACTGAGTTATACAAGTTCTCCAAATGTTCAGAGATTTTATGATACAATATGGAAAAGTCAAATGGGTTAATACCACCACCTATCTCATTAGAAAAGTATTTACATATTGGGAAGTTGAACCCACAGTGGTGAATCAAGTTTTCAAAAATTCTGATTTTCATTTGAAAGTTTACATTTTACTACTGGTAACAAATTCTGGGAGTTGCTTTCCTTCAAGTGGTAAGTTCATTTTGTTCAGTTTTTAAAGAAATTATCTGCCAAATATTCAACTCTTAATAATTATAAATTAAGTCATTCTTTTATGTAAAAGTGGTGTTCCGTGTACTCAAAAGACTATACTTAATAAAACCAAATGCTTTTTACTCTTAAGGACATCTTTAAGAAAAAATGACACTTTTTTTTTTTTTTTACTGTCAGTGTGAGGTGTGGAAAAACACAATGGCATATAAGAAGTAGAGCTAAATACCACCAACTTGATTCACACAGCTTTACTCACTATTGCTTTTGGGGTTTTTTGTTTGTTTGTTTGTTTGTTTTTTGTTGTTTGTTTGTTTTTAATATATTTTATTGATTTTTCACAGAGAGGAAGGGAGAGGGATAGAGAGCTAGAAACATCGATGAGAGAGATACATCGACCAGCTGCTCCTGTACACCCCCCACCAGCCCGCAATCAATGTACATGCCCTTGACCGGAATCGAACCTGGGACCTTTCAGTTCACAGACCAACACTATCCACTGAGCCAAACCGGTTTCAGCTCACTATTGCTTTTGTATCATTAGTGCAAATGTCAACCCAGTAAAGAAGGTCCCAAAATATCCAGGCATTATTATGTTAGTTGTTTTGGTCCTAGGGAAGCCCAGACTCTCAGGGACACCTGTCCCTCACTCCCTGCAAAGAGATGCACATACCATGCTTTGGGAACTGCTGAAGTAGAGGTCTAATGTGCCATAAGTTATTTGCATTTTGGAAAAAAATTAAAGATTTTATTGAATCAGACACATTCGAGAGGATCCAAAGCAGAGTCTAACATCACCTAATTACTTAGCCAATCCCAGCTGTGCCTCTTCATCAATTCTGGCCTGTTTTGCTACACGCCAGGCCTGTCAGTTAGCTCTGCTCATTATCTGGCATACACAGCGTCCAGCAAGAGGGACCCAAAAACACAAATGAAAACTATCAGAAAAGAGAAAGACACAACTTCTTTGTCATTGGGTTCAAGAATCGTAAGTTTGCAGCCAAGTCCTTGGATAGTTCAGCCAATTTTAGATGTCCAAAGGGAAACAAAAGAAAGGGGACTTTGGTCACCCTCAGATTTGAGCTCTGGTGCATTCCTGTGGACCAGACGATAATGCAGGAAGCAGGAATTATCAATAGAATGAATGTAGGGGAAGATAAGGTCAAAGACTTGAACTTTCTCCTTCTAATGCTTTCCTTGGAGTATGTGAACATTTGGAGCAAAGAAAGGTCAGACCTTTTAGCAAGGACAGAAGGAGAGGAATACTTGAGAGCAATTCAAATAAAAAAAATACCCAAGGATTCTAGTTGACCAGCCCTGGGCTGATTTTCAAGACTGTGTAGGTCATATGCTTGGGAAAGCCATCTGCCATGTGCCCTCATTTTCCTTCTGACTCATCCCTTACTGGACCATGACGGCACTAAAAGCTTTGTCACTAAGGCAAGTGCTCATAGTGCTCAGCCCTTACGTTTGAATAGTGCTTCATAGTTTACAAACATTACCCTAAAATTTTATAAATCACCTAAGCTGTACTATGGTTATGTATATTAATCCATTTAGTAATGTAATATTTAGATTTATTGAGCATTTGCTAGGTTAAACTGTATGCTAAGCAAAATGCATATACATATATAAAATATTGTTTAAATATTCCCAACAATCTTACAGGTGGAGTTATTAGTATTCCCACTTAATTATGAGACCTCTGGCCTCAGGGAATTTAAGTAACTTGCTCAAAATCACACAATTACAAAGAGTCCATCTAACTGAAGTTGAGACTCTTAGCCACTAAATAGTTCTGGGCAGAATATGTCCCAATGGCACTGTTTAAAGTGTACAAATCTTTCAGAGAAAAGGAGCCATTTATTAATTCACAAGCAAAAGATTTTTTCCTCATTGTCATTTTTTGGGTTGTTACTGTCCTAGAAGTAGCAAAAAAGCACAACGCCCTGGGCCCCCGAGGTCATCACTGGGTTGCGAAGTCTGCTACCGAAAGCACGATGCAGTCAAGCCAATGGGTTTTAGGTTGTGGTGACTTTGTCAACGGTAAGGCAAGGCCTCTGGGGTTTGTCACACACTCCTGGCTGGCTCCATATGAATGATGACAGTTTTACTTCCTGCTCCTGGATGGACACGGGTCGTGGATGACTGCAGTTTCTCGTCGATCTTCCCCTGAAGGTAGGTAGCCAGGGCCCCTGAGGAGCCTGTGGTAGGTTTTTTTCAGGCCGGAAAGAGAATCACTTCCCTCAGTGGAGCAACCATGCCCGAATGCCCAGTTGGTTCAGCTATTCACAGGCCTACACTAAGCTTGGCATCAGGCTTCAATTCCTGTAGGAACCGATTGGCTTTGCATGGAGACGGCTGGGTGGTTGTGTGCCCTCATAATCAGAGCCTTTCCTGCAGGATGGCATGAGAGTGCTTCCTGGGCACTGGCTGCTGCTCAGAAAAGCAAGGACTGGAGGCAGAGGGATCATGGTGCAGACGAGGAGGTATCCAGACCAGGGGCCCATTGCTGGTTCTGAAAATGACTCGAGGTCTTCATGTATTTATTCAGACATCAATATTTGTTGAATAAATTAATACACTTATTCCATCTTCTCCTAAATATCTTTATGATCATGATCTCTCTTCCTGATGAGAAGAGAGAAAAGCCTCCGAATTAAAAAGTGTCCTTTTCTTCATAGACCCTCAGACAGGATGAAACGTAGAACAGGATCCATTTTAACCCCACTCACCCCATTACAAAAACTGTCAGATTTCTGACTCAGACTTCTTATGATTCCTCCTGGGGATTGCTTGTCTTTGTTTTGCTATCCGTAGATAATTAAATTCTTCTTTAAATGATATCCTGTTTTACATGTAGTAAGAGAAGCTAAGGAAAGCGGGGGTTGGCCATGTGCCATGAAAATATTTGTTTGGTCTCAGTCATTCAAATGGCTCCGCACCAGCATGAATCAGAGTGACTCCAAGGACAAAGTGTAAGCCACAGGGCAGAGGAAAATGCTTTCCTTCCTACTTTTCTCTGTCCCGGCTGTTCTGTGTTCTCTTTCAAGGGGAAGGACCATGCCAGGTTCAATGACAGAGAAGTGCGTGATCAAATGAAGGACAGCATAGGATTGTGGCTAACAAATTCAGTTAGGCTCACAATGTGATGTAGTTACTGACATTCCTAGGCTGCAAAGAAATGTAACGTCCGAATTACAGATTACTGAAAAAGGGGAGCCCTGCTATTTTTTCTCCGGGCCACCAAAAATGGCTGGGGCCACCCTTGGCTGGCCTCTGGGTTACTGTGTGATGTTGGGCAAGTTACTTCACTTCTTTCAACTTTACTTTCATTATCTTTAAAATGGGGGTTTATGGTAACAACTCAAACAATGGCTGTACTGATAAAATAAATAGTACATGGTAAAAAAAAGTTAGCCTGGCCCACGGCCTATACTAAGAGCAATAAATGGGAGGTCTCATGGCCGTTATTTAGCTGCTAATATCACAAGGTTATGCTCTGTCCTTAATATATAAGTGAAGGTTGAAAATAAAATCTGATCCACATACATAAAATGAAGATTTCTATTAAAAAGACTAAAGGCTCAGTGCATTAATTTATGCACCTTAAAAGGAACTGTGGGCTATAAGGATGCAGTGGGCACAGGGTTGCATCTCAGCCCATCCTTCATGCCCCCATCTGGCCCCTCCCACCGTGGTCTCCAGTCCCCTGTCTGCCAGCAGCCCCACTCCCGCAATTGCTGCTCCCACCCGCTGACAGCACTGAGCAATAGGAACCAACACCGTGCACCAGCAGCAGGTGTGAGCAGTGGCTCCAGCACTGGCAGCAGGTGCAAGAGGTGGCTGTCTGCCCCTCAGGATCAGGGGGAGGTGGAGAACCCCTGAGGGGCAATCGGGGCTGTCAGTTGCCGCTCACACCCACTAACAGTGCCGAGCAATCGTGGTCAGCACAAGATGCCAGCAGTGGGTGCGAGTGCTGGGCAGGATGATGGCACGCAGGAGCACAGAATTTTTAGTAACCACCAGAGGTTCGCCCGGATGAATGCGACCAGCACCCCACCTTGGTCTGGAGCCCCTGCTCATCTGCTCCACCATCCTGCATGACCCATGCCCAACATGTTCCACACTCTGCCGCCTGCTGCTGATGCCAGCCATGTTCCCCGCGCACCCCCTAGTCAGCACACATCATGGCGACCGTTTGTCCAGTTGTTCTGCCGTTCAATCTATTTGCATGTTAGGGTTTTATATATATAGATATGGTTCACATAAAAACCTGAAAAGGAAACTTGAGAGTGAGGCATACCAATGAGAAGCAACCAATAACCTGAGCAGCAATAGGAATGTTGTTAGGCATGTCCAGACAGTTTCTTGTAGTCTTCCTGCTCAAGATCCAAATTCCAGTGTAGATCACCTTCCCAGTATAAATCCATCAAAGAAAAGCAATTTCCCCCAAAGACATCTTGCACCATTATTTTAAAAAAGCTGACTAGTTAAAAAACCAACAAATGTCTAATAATCCTAATAAGATACTTATCTTTGAAAAGTTAGGTAAAATAATATAGGTTATAACTGGCATTTACTAATGTAGGGAACTGATTAAAACCTCATTCTTAAGTCCCATTTATGCTACATGTTTGTCAGATTTCAGGAGCCCAAGGAATTGGTGTTGTGTAATTATTCTAATGGCCACTAGATGGCAGTCATATGGATTAAGCATTATTTGAAATTAATAGCAAATTTTCTTTAAAAAATTTCCAGTATTTTAACATTTGTTACCTAATTAGCTTCACACAATAGTTCTATTATCTTGACATTATTATAAGAATTTCTATTTGAGAAAACTTGTCCTCTGAGAAATCTACTGACTTGCCCTATGCCCAGAGTTAAATAATTTAGTTTAAGTTCAGTGTCTTTTCTCCTAACCTTACTATGGTAAATTCTTTCTTTATATTTAAATAATTTCAAGGTCTCTAAAGTTTTCAAGTTTAGAATTTGGGATAAGCCTTTTAAAACGTCTATTGAATCTGTTTGCTCTTCAGGTAAGGAAACAGTCTCAGAGAATTTAAGTAACTTAATCAAGGTCACACTGTTGATTTGTAGCCAGGTCTAGACTGAACCCTGAGTCCTGCTTAGACCAGGGATTCTTTTAAGAAAACACTTATTTTTCTTATACTATGTTGCACCAAAAGTGTATTCCCTTATCAAACTTCACTACTAAGATAATTCCTGCAGAATTGAACCAAAGTCTTTAGTATAAACTTTTGTCTGCTGAACACAGGTATACAATTTGGCCAAAATTCCCATCCTGAGTATAACCATTAACCCCTTAGCCATCTTCAAAGACAAACAAAAGCAGAGCTTGCCTGTGTCAGAGTATCATAAGTGGGATTGCAGTTCACCCCTTCTAGCTGTGGGCCAATTACAGTAATGAAATGTGTTCTGTGGCTTGCCTGCTAAATGCTCTCTAGTGAATTAGGTAGTATATTGTGTAAGATAGCTCAGACAAATAAGAGAAACATTCATGCTGCAAAAGGGGAGCTAAAACCAATAGCACCCACAGAAGATGTACAGTCACCCTCGGATCAATGGGCAATGTTGTCGCCATTTATTACAGAAATGGCCTTGAGCTAAGGGCCAACTTGGAGGATGCTTTTCACACTAACAAAGAACCCCACTCTTGCTTTTTTTTCTCCTTACCCCTGCTGCCCTCGTCCAATACACACAAACCCTGACAATTACAACCCCTTCTCCTTGAGTTCAATGTATAATTAAATTTTTCACTTTCCTAAGTGTCATTCTTTTGTGTTTACTGTTTCTGCACTGAAAGCATTCTTCCCGAGCTTATAACACCACACCATGAAACTTTTAACTAAGTGTAACATGGAGCTAATCAATGCAGAAAAGGTTGTTCTAACTTAGTAAGAGGCAACATGGTGTAGTAGAAAGAGCTCATTGGGTAGACAACCTTGGTGTGAGAACTACCTTGACGACTGATCAGGAGAGGGCTTATTTGATTTTGCTGTTTTCTTATGTTAGGTCTCCTAATTTTTCTGAGGTTCAATATCTTCACCTACCACAGTTGGGTAAATAATATTTTCCACACATAGAGTTGGTTGGAACTATTTACTTGCAAGTAAAATAAACCATTCTAAACTAGATTAAGCAAAATTAAGTTTGTTAAGGAAATATGACCCAGGAAAAAAGCAAACTCCCAGGAAGGGCTAAAACCAGTAAGTTGAAAATAAAAATTGTTTTATCACTTGCCATTTCTTGTCTCTGCCTCTTTTTCAATCTTCTCTACCTCATGGCAACCAACCTCTCTGCCTCCCTGTCCATACAGCAGGAGGCAGTGTGGCAGAGTGGCTAGAAGGTGACCAGCTATGAGGTCTAAGGCATGTTACTCAGCTCTTTAGAAGTAGTTTTCAACATAGGTAGAATAGTTGTATAAATAGTTTCCTCTCTCCTTTAAATATTAAATTAGCTGATATATGTAACGTGTTTATTACAGCCCTAACATGCAAATACTATCATATGGGAGGGTTAGGGTTTCAACAAAATTTAGGGGGACACACAAACATTTAGTCCATAATTGTGGTTATGTAAGTAGCTGAGGAACAAGATAAACAGATGAGATACAAGGCATTTATTTATTCACTCATTTATGAATTAAACCTTTCACTTTGGCACCTACTATACCCACATACTTCTCCTTGCACAAGGTTGAGGGAGGCAGATATGATCATTACTACCACCTTGCTAAGTGACATCCAGTTTGCTTTGTTTCCCTCTCAATCACTAATAGCCCACTGAGAAAAGTCGTTGCAAAGAAGAGGTGTTAGGTGTAGTTTCCTACAGGGAGCTCTCTCCTGCCATTTGGACAGTGAACTCCCATGTTTTTGTGACTCTACTTCAGCAAGGACAAGGACCTTTAGGACAAGACCAAGGGACTGCATCTTACATGCTTGCCATTTGACTCACTCCTTGAAAACTGGTCTCCCCAGGCCAGCTCTCTGGTGAAGGAAACCATGCAGAATGAAATCTTGGCCCCACGATGACTGCTTGTTGCAATACAATGTCCTTAGCCTCCCAAGGGCTCTGCCCTAGAGCTCTCCCTACACAGCCAACTCCATTTGGCAAGTGCGCCTCTAACAAAGCAATGCGATTGGCTCCATTAATCTACTTGCCTCAAGGTCTGTAGTATGTCTGCTTTCACTCCATGAGGCTCAAATTCTTTGGTTTTCCAGGGCTGAGTATATTCAAAGTAGCAGATGGAGTCAAGAGACTTGAACTTCCTGTGATAAATGAACACTGCTCCAAAGGGCTTACAGTGAACTTAGACAATTCCTCCCTAGATTTGTCCTCTATTCTTTACTAGATATTATTTTTTTTTCTATCTGTAAAGTGAGAAACTTGGCTAAGACAGTGATTTCAAACTTTGTAATAGCAGCAGAATCATTTGTACCAAAGAAAGCTCATCTGTGAGCCTAATATGTTCTGTGCTCCAGAATAATTATTACTTGCCGTTCCCCAAACCCAGTCACACCTTGTTCTTTTGCACAAGCTATTTTCTTTGCAAGGAATGTTCCTGCATCACATCCTTCCAAACGTAGCTCAACAATCACCTGCTCTTTGAAACCTTTCCTGCCTACCCCCTCTCCTCCTCCTAAGTGTTAATCATCCATTTGCTCATTAATTAATTCAGAGATGTAAATTTAACTTCAACTGTGTAGTATCTGCTGCTGTGCTAGAATACATGGCTGAATGACAGCCTTTCCTTAAAATCTCTAATGCCTGGGCTTCCAAGGCTCACCACTGAGGAGGGGAGACTGTAGGAGCCAGGGTCTGGTAAGAAACAGGTGGCCCACTCAAATGGAAAAAAAAAATCAAGAAGAGTCTAAGGAAGGACTTGTTTAAAAAGGTGTGGGTAGGAGTAAGGGAAACCAACAAGGGATGAAGAATGGACATAGAGAGGGAGCCTGAGAAAGGAAGAGGAATGGAACATGGAAAGAATAACTGGTATAGGAGATGTGGCTTTGGGACCAGGGGGTCTGACAGGGAGAGGAGCAGGGGAATGAATACCTGGCCTTCTGCCATACTGTGATTCATAATAACAAATATATATTTGGTCTTCACGTCCTTTCTGACACAGAGCTCTTAAAACCCTTAGAATTTCTTACGTGAGGAGTATATAAAGATGTCTTTTGCTATGATAACAAGGTGGCTATTGGGTCCCACTTAAGGATGGGGGCTGGCTGCTCTTGGAGCCAACCATGTGATTATTTATCTGGTTGGAATAATATAATCAATGATTTAATGAATCATGCTCATGTAATAAATCCTCCCTAAAAAAACAAAAGGACCAGCTTCAGAGAGCTTCCAGGTTGCTGAACACATGGAGATTCGGTGAGAGTGGTGCCCTCTCAGAGGGAAGGGAAGCTCTGAGAGCCTTCTCCATACCTTGTCCTACACATCTCTTCCATCGGGCTATTCCTGAACTATATACTTTCATAATAAGCCAGCAATCTATTAAATAAAGTTCTGTGGGGTATTCCAGCAAAGTAATTTAAACCCAATCTATAGTCTGTCTGTGAGTAGCACAGAGAACAACTTGGGCTTGTAACTGACATCTGAAGGGTGTGGGGGGCAGCTTTGTGGGACTGAGCCCTTCCCATGTGGGATCTGGTGGTGTCTCCAGGAGGATAGTGTAAAAATTGAGTTGAATTGCAGGACACCCAGAACCCATTTTGTCCTCACTCTCCCCTAGGCCTCTAAACATCTGACAGAGCCTCCTGTTGTCCAAACCCTAGCAAATGCAAGATAAGCACTGGGGCTGCCATAAAGCTTCCAGAGCTGTGAGGAATAAATTTTAGTTGTTAATAAACAACCATCTGCATTATTCTGACATAGGGCAACTGCCCTGAATTGGTATTTATCCAGAACAAATGGTGTTTATTTTAAATATCCATTTATCTATATATATAAAAGGCTAATATGTTAAGTATCCATCCGAACAGTTGCTATGATGAGCATTGACCACCAGGGGACAGAAGCTCAACACAGAACTTTATTTACTAGATAGATGCACTGGCCATTTATAGAGAAACGGCACCATGGTCCTGGCTCCCACAAAGCAACACTCGGCTTCCCTAAAGTGGGAAACAGGCCCTACCACCACCCCAGGGTAAGAGCCTACTAAATCACAGCCAATGCTGCCAAGACCTATATGCAAAATATGGTCCACAGCCCAGCCCAGCCTAGCCCAGAAACAGTCGCTATGGGTGGCCGGTAATGACATAATGTAGCAACACCCAACTTCCTTTCTCTAATGACAACTAGCCTCCTTGCAGTTTCTTCAGCCCAGGAACATGACTTGCTTTGTAGCCAGGTGCAAACATTTCACACTTTAACCAAATGTCTGTGAAGTGTTTTCCAATGCCTCATCTCATTCGATCCTCACAGAAGTCCTGGAGTAGGTAGATAGGAGACTCAGTGGAATCCTATTTTCTTTTCATTAGCTGGAAAACTAAGATTTAGAAAGCTTAGAAACTTGACCCAACTGAAAAGAAAAAATAGTGGGCCTTGAAAATGATTTCCAGTTTTCTCACTGCACAGAATATAGTCAAATACTGCTGCAGTTAAATATTTTACCCTTTGTTCTCCCTGCCTGCCTGATCTATAATAATAATCAATAATAATAATCTGCTTCATGTTGCTATGTTGCTGACAATTACATGAAAGAGAAGTTGGGGTGCTTCACTGGGCTGGAAAAGTTTAGCTAAATCAGAAAACAAGTCTGCCCCCCTGCCAGCTGATCGCCCTCACTGCCTCTGTGTGCTGACCTGATCACTCCCAACTGCCCACTCCCTGCTGGCCTGGTCGCCCCCAATTACCCCTCTCTGCTGTCAGTATGGTCACCCCTAACTGCCCCCCTGCCAGCCTGGTCCCCCCAACTGCCCTTCCATTGGCCTGGTTGTCCCCAACTGCCACAGCCCCTCCCTGCTGCCCTAGTGACCTCTTACTGCCTCCCCTGCTGGCCTGATTGCCTCCAACTGCCCTTCTGTTGGCCTGGTCATCCCCAACAGCCCCCCTACTGGCCTGGTCACCCAACTTCCCCCCCTGCCAGCCTTGTCATCCCTCATGGCCCCTCCACCAGCCTGGTTGCCCCATGCAACCTGCTTATTCAGTCATTTGTTCATCCCTAGGGCCAGCCCTGGGTGAATGGGCAGCTGACATCCGAGGCTTGCCTGTACCTTGGGCATCAGCTGGGCAGCCACCATCCCAGCCTTGCCTGCACCTCAGGTCGGCCCTAGGAGGCTGGGGGCACTGAAAGGACTGGGAGCCACCATCTTGTGATGTGGGCGCTACCATCTTTGTGAGGGCATGATGGTAAATTAGCATATTCCCTCTTTATTAAATAGGATAAAAGGCTAAGTTGACTCACACATGCACAATACATGTAAAGTTCTCACTGGCGCCAATCACACACGTGTGTTTCCACCTGTCATTGTTGATCATGAATTTGGTTGACACTTCTATTAGAAGAGAAAGGGCGAATAGCAATATTAAAATATTTCTTCTAATTAATTTTCTTTCAATGTGCACTAATTTGTGCACTGGGTCACTAGTACCCAAATATAAATAGATACCCTGAATGGACAAACATCATGTCTTTATTCCACCACCAAGCGAGAGCTGTGGTATAGCAGGACGGGAGAAGAATGAACTGGGTGAAATCAGCTTGAAAACAGAGAGCATTCCTTTTTTGTGCATTGGAATTGTAGTAGAGACTTGTGATCATGCTACAAGTAGTAAATTTTAATGATCTGTCTAATGATAAGTTTTCCTCCTAGACAAGGAGCTCAGTGGGAGCAGGAATGTTTCCTGTGCATCTGCCAATCTCCAGGTCTGGCACAAAAGCGATGCTCTATAATTTCCTTCAGAAAGAATAAATAATCCAAAGATAGGTTAGTCTACAGAGACAGGGCTCAGTTGTAGGTTACTCTTGGTTTGTGTAACTAGTGGGTAAACAGGCCAGGGTTAGATACCTAGCAAAGTTCCAAAGTTTGAAAACTCATTGCCGCGAACTCTCCTAGCTTCGTCATGTGACTTCCCCTTGAGTTATGAAACAGTTATATATAGGGATCCCCAGCAGAGCACTGCACTTGAAGCTGATTCTGTTTTGTTCAAATGAAATCCAGACTCCAGGCCCATAATGATGGCACCCCAGAGCTATTATCAGTGTATATTGTGGCTTTGGTGTTGATAATGAGCATGTTCAAGTACATTCCATTCCTCTCTCTGTTTTAATCTCAACAGCATTCTGGTTACAAAGCAGAGAGCCTGACCTTATCTCTTCTTCTTCTGCCTGCTTTGGTTCTTTTCAGCATATTCTTGGGTCAAGGGTGAGATTCCATTCCTGGCTCTCAGCTGTAACTCACCCAGAACAAACCCTTCTTTGCTTTTCCTGTCCCCAATTGTGCTTTCAGAAAAGACAGGCTTTGGGACGACTCCACGTTCTGTCCTAGAAAATTTCTTTTCACTCAAGTTTGTAAAAGGAATGTTCAAAACGTGATAACTATATTCCTTTTGGTCACACCCCACCCAGCCATATGTTGTTGTTTTTTCGGCACACTTAGATTTTTTTGCAGGGTGGCAATATGTTGTTTTTTTGGGTTGCCGCTTGTTTTGGAGTGCTTTTTTTTTTTTTTAGTCCTCTGGTTGTGAGAAATATGCTACATTTCTGGGATCAGCCCCTTGACCAGACACCACATTTCATGAAAATTGACTAATATCTGTCCCCAAAAAAATCAAAGATGAGGGAAAGTACTTCTTTTCTTGTCCTGGTAAGTCTCCAGATATAGAAAAAGAAGTCACTTGGCAAAGCAGTTACATTTTCATTCCTTAAAGTAAAAATGGTCTCCAGCCCCGCCCACTCCCAAGACACAGATAAAATATTTCTGTTTTTGTTACATGCCTGAGTTCATGTTCATGTTCATGCACTTGCATGTGCGTATTTGTAGAGGCAAATTTTCCTTCTTGTCTCAATATTACATTTTTCCCCCCCCTATGTTATCTTTATTCTTAAGTATGTCCTTAAGTAGAGCATATAACTTACCCCTAGCTACCTGGAGAAATCATAATGGCACCTTTTATGGAGACACTGGTCATGCATGATCTCTAATGCTCACAATTCTTCCACCAAATGTCAGAGCTTGGAAAACAGGTCTCATTGGCGCCTGATATGGCATTCTGTTGACCTCGCTGGACTATCTCTCTCTCCATCCCCTGCCCTTGGTTCTGCCCAGTAGAACCAAGAATCCCTTGTAGGACCAGATGACAATAAATTCTATCCTGATCCTCCACATGTGGCCTCTCTCCTTTGAACCTTGGTGAAAGAAATTCCAACATTTATAATGACACCTTCTTGGGACCTTTACTTTTTTGTGTTAACTTCCACCATTTACATAGTTGTCTTCACTTGCACAGTTACTCTGATAAGCACTTTAAATGCAGACCTCTTGGTCTTGCTCAGGGCTCTATCGTACTGAGGGGTAGTAATACGGATTCTGAAGTCAGGAAAGCCTGATTTGCTTCTCCACGCTAAGGTACAGTGTCCTCAGATGTATAATATAAATATGTATAATAATAATGACAATCTGTAGAGCTATTGGGAAGAGCAAATGAAATAACTGCCTGTAGACTGGGAGTAATATATTAGTCCTTTGAAATCCTCCATTTTTTAGGAAATTTATATGGTTCTCTAGGACTTTCACTCCTAGAACTATCAAACTTTATTAATGCATTGCCACCCCAACATATGTATTCCCCAACATAAATCCTGGCTGTTGTAGCATCTGGCCTTTCCAGCATATAAGACGACGTTTGAAATGAAAAAAGTCAACCAAAAATTGGGGGCAAAAGACCAAAATTGCACAAAAATTACCTGCAGATCTTGATGGCAAAGTAAGTCTTTTCTTTGAAGTGGGGGGTAGTCTTATACATCGAATATATGCATAAACCAATGTTTTAACTGTAAAATTAGAGGATCGTCTTATACGCCGGAAAATACGGTATTCCTATCTAGGTCAATACTCCACATGGGTACTTCATTCTGAATGGAATTACTCAACAAAAGGAAGAAGCACCTTTTTGCTGGAAGTGGCTAGTTGCAAAATTTAACTTATCCACTTTTATTTCCTGTGCACCTTCTGCATGCCAAGACCTGTACTAAATAATTATAACATTTAATTAATCAACAACTAGTTTTATAGTATTTATATGTATTGAGTTTTATGTATGCATGTTCTAAGCAGCTTTTTGTGGGTTGTTTTCATCCTTACAGCAACTCTATGCAAATGGCACTATTAGTATCTCCATTTTGCTGATGAGAAAACTGAGTTTTAGGATCCCAAAACAACTTGTAGAAGTTTGAGAAGCTCAGCTTGAGACAAAGCTGGAATTTGAACACTGGTAATCTGACCTGTCCATCATGCAATACTGGGCCTTTTTGATATCTATGGTAAAGGTAGATTCTTACTACGAGTCTTAGAGATAGGTGATGAGGAAGCAGGCTGAGAGAGGCCGAGGACTTGTCCAAACTCACTTGCCTTGAAAGTAAAAATGCAGAGCTCTGAGCCAGGCTCATGCAAGTGGCCTGTCAGACTCCAGTCTAGCACCCTCTCTCCTTTACCCTGACTTGCATGTTTCTTCAGAGGTAAAATGAAGGGCCAGATCACAGAGGGAAGGACTCTGTTTATTATTCCCTAATCACATGATCAAGAAGCAATCAATGATCTTTTTCTAGATCCTTCTTAGAGGTGGTAGAAACTCACTTATTTTCATTTAACTTAACAACCTTAAACTTTTCTGTCAAAGTCCTGAGGATAAAATTTTGAACTTTACAGACATACCGACACATACCTCTTTGACTAAGACTTGGTTTCGGTTAACAATATTCATATTCCATGCCTTAAAATATGTTTTAACCCCCAGCTGTCATGGATCAGTGGTTGAGCATAGACCTATGAATCAGGAGGTCATAGTTCAATTCCTGGTCATGCAGGAGGCAGCCAATCAATGAATCAAACATTGATTGATGTTTCTATCTTTCCCCCTCCCTTCCTCTGAAATAAATAAAAAAAAAAAATTTTAAATATGCTTTATTTTACTTTCTTTGAGCAAGCTGTGATTCTTGTGGAGTAGGTGAGGTGCAACACTAGACCCTAAGTTGCACTAGCTGTCACAGGTGAATGTGACAGTTGCCCTTGTGGCCTGCAAATTACACCAGTAGTTCCAGAGACCAGTTCCTAACTATATCAGAAGATCTTAGGAAGTTAATCTTTGATTGTCTACTCTGTTGATACATTTTCTTTTTTCTTTATAAATAAAAACAGAAAACTTCTCAAATCATTATTTACTTTCTCTTCAGAGATGCTATTTTGATATTTCCAGGCTGTCACTATGTTCTGGTTTGAAAACAGCCAGAGTAGGGCCTGGGGCTGCCGCTGACTGGCCTCACACACAGGAAGCAAAGCCCTGGCCATAGCAGCATGTGTCCTATGACACAGAAACTTCAAAGTGCACAGCTGGCCTTTTATGTGGGCTCCAAGATGACCCTATTCCTTTGTTCATTATGTTCCCATGGATAAAACTGTCTTTTCCAACCTATTTTCATTTTTATGTGCGTGGTCTCACTCATCCTTTAGGATCAGCAGAATACATAATTATATGAAGAAAAATTAATCAGGAAAGCAAACTAGAATTATAGGTGAGGTTAAGATTCCATTTTAATTCAAGTAATTGAGGTGGACCTCATGGGGAAGGTGATTTGTAAATAAAGGCCAAAAGGAAGGAGTGAGCTGGCAGTAGGGATCGCTGGCAGATGAATATGTCAGGCCAGGCAGGCACAGGCCAGTGTCCAGTGGGAGGAGGGCTAACCTGCATCAGAGCATCAGCACACAGGGTGGGGTGTGGTTAGAGCGAGGGAGCAATGGGAGGCTTGCAGGAGTTGAGATGAGAGAGGAAAGGCAGTGATAAAAAAGTAGGGCCAGATCCTGTAGACCACTGCTAAGAATTTGGCTTTCCCTCTAAATGAGATGGGAGTTACTTACCTAATATTGATTAGAGGGTTTGTTATTTAGTAGTTGACACTTTGCTATGAATTAAGAAGCATGTACATGCTACCGTGTTCAATATATTTCTCCATGGGTCCTCTGACTATAAGAAGATTAATAACCTTTGAGCCAAAGACCTGGGTTCCAATCTTATCTGAGTCATTACTGTTTGGGTGTTCTGGAGTAAGTTATTTAATCTGTTATTGATCAGTCTTCATCGGCAAAATGGGGTGATGATGTCTCTAACTTATTTAATGGGACATGTTAGAGGAATAAGATAATGTTCCTGAAAATGCTTTAAAATATAAAGTATTATCAAAATAATACACTAGTTTCATTCAGGCAGGAAGACCTCCGGAGAAATGAAAATGCCATCCATAATTAACAGACAAGCAGATAAACCTTGGCTTATTGGAAGGCAGAGCTCTTTACCTGTGTGGGTCCAGAAGGAATATCACCTGGAGAGTGGAGCTTTGGTCAGGTGCAGTGAGGAATGAATTTAGAATAGAAGCTCTGCTCATAAGAACATCACAGGAGGTGTGTGAGTTTTCTACAGCTGCTGTAATAAATTTCCACAAACTGGGGAGCTTAAAATAACAGAAATGTGTTCTCTAACAGCTCTAAAAGCCAAAAGTCCAAAATCAAGGTATCAGCAGAGCCTGGCTATATCCAAAACCTCTAGGGGAGAACTCCGCCTTGCCTCTTCCGTCTTCTGGTGACTGCAAGCACTGCTTGCTTTGTAGCTACAAAACGCTAATCTCTTCCTGTCTTCACAGGACCTTCTCCTCTTCTCCCTGTGTATCTTCTATAAAGATGCTTGTCATTGGATTTAGGGCCTACACAAATAATCCAGGATGACATCATTTTGAGTCCCTTATTCATTCATATTCTCTCTCTCTCTCTCTCTCTCTCTCTCTCTCTCTCTCTCTCTCTCTCTCTCTCTCCAGCATGTACAGCACATGAAGCATGTGAACAAGCATTATGAACAATGGTAGCAACAAGCTTCCACTAGGGATACCGAGGCTCTGACTATGACTAGGGCTCCCTAGGGTCTAGGTGACTGACCCTATAGGTAACTTGCCCTATATTCAATTTGAAGAAATGTTTTTTGAAGGCATGCCGTTGATTTAACAGATGTTTACTGAGCTCCTGGCGTGTGCAAGACACGGAGCAAGTTGACCCACTCTCAGGCAGCCAGTCCATCATAAGCCAAACTCAGCAGGCTGTTTCCAGAGTCAGGGCATGACAATCACTGTAAAAACATTCAACCAAGTGTGGCTATCTACAGCTGCTCCTTTACATCCTCGTACTCACTTCTAGGTCAAGCCATTCCCCAACTCACTGTTGTCACCTAGTGACCTATTTATCATTATGTAAAAGCGGAACAAGTATAAGTGGAAGGATAAAGTGACCCTTTTGTCTCCCCCTACCTAGACAAGTAAAAGAAGACATCAGCTAAGATTTAATTGAGTTCTTATAAAGGATAATCTTTAAGCTATATTTGGGTCATTGTGTAGCAATGGTAGTGGATATGTAGAAATTCAGTTATAGGACCCTTGAACTTATCGGAGTTCTGATAATTATAGGCAACCACCTACTCTTACCTCCACTAATGTATGAATAGGCACATAAAACTTAACAATCTAAACAGAACTCTAGAGTTTTCTAACCCTCACTGTGTTGAGAAGTATATTCGGCTTTTTATTGTTTTTGACTTGAAGACGAAGGATAGAGTTAGATAAACTTTTAAGTAGTTATATTTTATGCTGAAATGAAACATGAGGAGTTACTTCCACCCAATACCCTGAATGTGGAGACACTAATGTACTCAACGCATCAGACCCTTAGCCTGACCTGGTCTCACAGTCAGTTTCAGAGAGCTTCTCCAACCCACATTGAGTCCACAGGGCTGTGCTCTCAGAGCAGTTTCCTTTCCCATTTACTTGTGGTGACTTTAGCCTAACATGCTTACTGACTAAGTTGGAACATGGATATAAATGAGACTCCAATCACAGTCTTAAAGGTCCAGAGAGAGCAGCCCCTCAGCGATAATCACTGACTGACGACACACTGAGGTCCTCCTTAAAAATGCTCTGCGTCAGCATTCAGAGAATATCTGAGGCCATCATCACAACATGTTCCAGAAGAGGAGACAGACCCACAGATAAGTGTGGACTCTGTCTCTCTACCATTCAAAGCTTCTTGAAAAAGGGACTCTTACAATCTCATTCATAGATTAAAAACCAATCTTCTTAAAGACACACTGCTTTTACTGTTTACCACACTATTGGAGAGAAAACTTCCCTCCGGCTTTCCACTTTCAACAAATAGCATGCATCTCAGACTTCCCTTTAGTCATAGCAAGGCCACCCTGTCACTGGGAGTGGGGTTGTTTCCTCCCTGTCTCTCTCCTCCTTATGTACGTTCCAATCCATCCCTGGGCATTAAGGCAACATGACATAAGAATATATTTTCTAAATTTGCATAAAATGAGAACTTCACAGATGGGCAGCACATGCTTCCCATAAGTCCAGTGTGAAAATGGCTCGATAGCACTTGTCGCTACACACATCCTTTCCACATTTCTGGCACACGTTCATCTTAAACAAACAGGAATTGCGACAAGCAAAACAGATGGGCAACAAAAAAAAAAAGTTTCCAAGGCACGCATCCCAAAATTCTTCCTTGAACATGATACTGTATCGCTTGTCACAATAAATCTGAAAGTAGTTGGGGGTATTAGCAGAGAGTCTTTGCTGGAGGGAAAAGATCAAGATATTCATTTCCATTCCTCCGGAAGAAATGTGGAGCCACCATTGCCTCCCCTAATTAAAGAGAGGTGGTTCTCCAACTCACCCTCCTGCGTATTGGGTGGCTTGCTAAGTGTGTAGAGAGCTTCCTTTGGTGTCCTTTGCATTTGTCAGTACACAGAAATAGAAGTGGTATAACTAGAGAGCAGGAGTGGGCCAAATCATATTTCATACTGCACGCGTTGTCAAGTATAGCTCCTGACTGGTTTCTCTGAAGCTGCACTCTACCAGGTAGCCTCTACCCAGACATGTGCACATCCCCATTGAAGAAGACATAGTACCCTGACAAGGTCTGCAGCATTAGCATCTAACTAAATTTCTATCAAATTACTGGCACAAGTTACTGGCACTGCCCTAGCTGGTTTGGCTCAGTAGATAGAGCGTTGGCCTGAGAACCGAAAGGGTCCCAGGTTTGATTCCAGTCAAGGGTACATGCCCCGGTTGTGGGCTCCATCCCCAGTGGGTGGCGTGCAGGAGGCAGCTGATCAATAATTATTTCTCATCATTGATGTTTCTATCTCTCTCTCCATCTCCCTTCTTCTCTGAAATCAATTAAAAAAAACAATATTTTTTTTAAAAGTTACCGGCACCATAAATGGGTAATAGAAATATTTATAAAACATATGACTATCTAACCATTATGCTGTACACCTGAAATTAATACAAAATAATATTGAAAGTCAACTGTAATTGAAAAATAAGAATAAAAGAGTTACAGGCACCATATAGTTCTAACAAAATTTATAAATTTCTAGAAATACCTGAAAGGAACTGAAAGAATGTTTGATGAGAAGCTATGAAACTAGAGCTTTGGATCCACATTTATCAGGGACTGGCTGAGCGAATTTGGCAGGCTGCTTAACCTTTCTGGACTTCTGTTGTCACCTGTCTAGTTGATTCACTAAGGGATATTCCCTGTTACTATAATATTTCTGCAGATTGTTACCATAAACCCTAAGGACTTACAAAAAGCTGGAACCGATGTCTATTCAACATCATTACTACTGCTCAGAGCACTGATTTCTCTGGGTGCTGGTTCAAGAGACACGTTAGCACCTGTCAGGACCAGACCTCCCCCACTAGCTTGCCCCACACTTTACAGTCTTCCCCTGAGAGCAACTCCTCACCCTCCTCTGACTAAAGGCAGCTTGCAGAGTCTATAGAAGGCAACAATAGTAATCCCCAACCCATTTTTTAGATCTAGGATGTTTAGGTTGTGTGGGGGCCTCAGAACTTCAATCTAAATCTTAGCATTTTTAGAACAATCATTTTTCTCTTGCCTTGAAAGCCCTATGCTCTCTGTGCCTACCTCTCTAAGCAGAACAAGTGTGAGTGAACCCAGGCCACAGCTTCCCAGCGTTCTTCAGGAACCCTTATTTGTTTGACTATGAGGCTTATCTTGGAGAGTTTATCAAAATGAAGTAATAATACACTCACATCCAGAAATTACAAGTTGCCAATAGCCTTCTAAAATGTATTTTCTCTAAAAGGCTTTGTTTAAAAAAAAAAATTATAGTTACCTAGTTACTCTATTTTGGGCAATTTACTGTACATGTTGTGCTTACAATTTAAATAAATAAAAACTAACTAAAAATCCCTAATTTATAATAGTTAACAATTTTTACATTAATTGACTCATTTAATCCTCTTAGCACCCCTATGAGATAGGTATAATTATATCATTCCCATTTTATAGATGTGGAAATTGGACATACAAGATTTAAATACATGCCCCTACTCTTTTTTTTTTTTTTTTCAATCTATTCAGCATCATGAAACTACAATGAAAGCTAAGTCTTTGAAGTCAGGCAGACATGAATTCTATTCTCAGTTCTGTTCTTCATTAGCTTCATGACCTTGAGTAAATTCCCAACTTTCTTTAAAACTCAGTTTGCTTCCCTATAAAATGGGAAAATAACTACCTATCTCATAGGGTTACTATGAGTGTTAAGGTAACAAATTCATGGTACAATGTATGGCACAGAATAAAAACTAAGTAGATATTAGCTAGTGTTAAGATTTCCCATGGGCTACGGCAGGAAGAACAGCATCCATCAATCTATACCGATATCATTTTTATCTTATTGGCTGGGTTTTATATTTGTTGACTTTATTGCTTTTAATGAGATGGAACAGCCTGTGTTCCTGAGACCCTTGGGTCTATGTATAACATGGTGTCAGGCAGGGTATAAATACATAAAAACTTATTACATTTCTATTCACTAGTAATTATTAGAAAGAGAAATTAAGAAAACAATCCCATATGTAATTGATCAAGAAAAATAAAACACCTAGGAATAAGTTTAAGCAAGCAGGTGAAAAACCTTCATACTGAAAATTATAAAACCTTGATAAAATATATTGAAGAAGACACAAATAAATGAAAAGCTGTTCTGTGCTCATGATTTGGAAGAATTACTATTGCTGAAATGTCCATACCACCCATACTCTAGATTCAGTAAATCTCTATCAAAATTCCAATGACATTTTTCACAGAAATAAAATATATAATCTTAAAATTTGTATAAAACTATACAATACCCTGAATGGCCTAAGCAATCTGGAGGTCAAAAATAAAAAATAAATAAAAACGCAAAAAATACAACCAACCACAACAACAACAAACAAATCTGGAGGCATATGCTCCCTGATAAAAAATTATATGATAAAGCTATACTAATAAAGCCAGCATGGTACTCACATAAAAACAGAAACATAGATTAATGGAATAGAATTGAGAGCACGTAAATAAACTCATGCATATGTGATCAATTAATTTATAACAAATGAGCCAAGAATATGCAATAGGGAAAGGACAGTTGTTTCAATAAAAAATATTCAAAAAAATTCACAGCCACATGCAAAAGAACGAAACTAGATATATTAACTATCAATAGATTAAAGATTTGAAACCCATAAAACTCATTGAAGAAAACATACATAATAAACTCCTTGATATTGGTCTTGGTGATGATTTTTTAAAATCTGACACCAAAAGCAAAAACAAATAAGTGGGACCACATTAAACTAAAATTCTACACATCAAAGAAAATTATCAGCAAAATGAAAAGGCAAAGTACTGAATGGGATAACATATTTACAAATCATATATTTGATAAAGGGGCTAATAACATTCAAAATATATAAAGAACTCATAAAAATTTATAGCAAAAAAAAGCAAACAATCTGATTTAGCGAAGGACCTGACTTTTTTTTTTTTTTTTTAAAGAACACATACAGGTGGTCAAGAGGTACATGAAAAGGTGCTCTACGTCATTAATCATCAGGAAAGTGCAGATCAAACCCACAGTAAGTACCACCTCAGACCTGTTAAAATGGCTATTATCAAAAAGACTAGAAATAATAGATGTTGGCAAATATGTGGAGAAAGGGAACCCTTGTGTATTGTTGGTAGGAATGTAAATCAGTGTGGCCATTGCAGAAAACTCAAAAAATTAAAAATAAATCTACCCTATGATCTAGCAATTCTATTTCTGGGTTTTTATCTCAAGAAAATGCAAACACTAAATAAATAAAAAATCAGTACCTGTATGTTCAGTACAGTGTTATTTACAATAGCTAAGATATGGAAGCAACCTAAGAGTCAATGGATGAATGAATGGATAAAGAAATAGTGTATATACACAATGGAATATAACTCAGTAATTAAAAAATAATAAAATCTTATCATTTGCAACAACACTGATAGACCTCCAGGGCATTAGGCTAAGTGAAATAAGTCAGACACTGAAAGACAAATACCATATGATCTCTTTTATATGTAGAATCTAAAAATATAAACAAACAAACCCAACCTCATAGAAACAGAGAACAAATTGGTAGTTGACACTCTTTGTGGGTTGAGGTTGGGAGAAATAAGTAAACTCTTTTTTGTGTTGTTTTTCCTGGTTAATTTGAATTTTTAAAATAAAGAATTTACTGCTCTCCCCGCTCTCCAAAAGAAGTATTTTAGAGTGGATGATGGCATGTAAATAGGGCTTTGGACTTTTTCCCCTTTGGTCATATTATCATAGTCAATTAGGATGTTATTTAAATTGCTAAGGTCTCCTCAGATAGCTTTAGAACCTAGATACAGTCTTGTATGTAATTTGCTAACTACTAATGGAAGCATACAACTGAAAAATATAAGAGAGTTTGGATTTCTGTGTAGAAGTGCTAAAAGAGTATGGGTGGATGATCTACAAAAAGACAAAGATTATTGAAAATAGTTATTATTTCAAGAGAATTAGTCAAGGTTTTGCTAAAGGTCAAGACTTATAAATTGCAATAATTCCCTTCTTCATTTTATCCTAAGCAGAACCTACTTTCTTCCTAAATGTTAATAGTCCTTTTTTCTTCTTTTATCACCAAAACTTTCTCATGTTTCTTTGTTTCCTGCCAGATCCCTGTAACAAGCATAAAGTGTCCAGAATCTTATCTTCCTTCTTATCTAATAAAGAAAGCTTTTTATACCCAGCATTGGTGATTGAAGCCATTGCTTGATTTTTCCTAAACTCCTAGGTGAAAGTTTATGTAGTTTAATATAGCTGTTGACCATTGTGAGAGGGAAACAGACAATCAAATATTCTCCAGATAATCAGGAATGGTGGAAGCATCTATATTTTTAACACTCTAATGGGTCTTCATGTGAATTAGAAAATGTCTAGATCTTCCAAAGGGAAACAAACACATAATTATTCTTTTTACCCTTCTATGTATTTGATGTTGCATATTTTATAATATGAATTAAGTTGTCAGTATAAGACCTAGTTTAGAAGCCTTTGGCAAAAATGGAAATGAATGTTGGGTAGGGAAGACTTGCTTAATTATGGAAAACATTTACTATGTGGTCTTGGTTTTAGATTTCAGATATGGGTAAACATATACACCACAAACTAAAGGGCAGAATTAGCAACTAAGTAAAAGGTCATTTAACGCATTTTAAAGGCATAGAGTGATTAATCCTGATTGATATGTCAATGTCATCCCAAAGATTGATATTTTCAGGTTTAACTCTCTAGTGAAAGAATAGTTTAACTCAAGATTAAATCATAAAACTATGTTTCCTGCTTAAGAAATCCATTTAAATTAAGGCAAAGAAGGCTTAAGTATTGTCCCTGGTCACACAACTAGGAAGTAGAACCATTTTTCAATCCTGGGAAATGTGGCTTAATAATTAATATTCTATCTAGGTTTTGTTGTTTTAGCTGTTTTGCTTTTGTTGTTAATCTTATTTTTTTGCATGTTTTATGACATAAAAAATCTTTGGAAGACTGAAATTGGTATACATTTGGTCTATTCATTTATCTTGTAGTCTATGATGAAAATTGAGGTTGAAGTCTCTGGAATTCAACAATATTCTTGGCCACCAAAGTAAGCTATTCCCTATACTTTACTTACTAACAAAATGAATTATATGTTTTGTAAAATAATCTATAATAAGAATTAAAAGCAAAAGAAATGTCTAAGTAACTTTTGCATAAGGTTTAGATATGCATAATATATTCTATATTTTGGTTAAAAATTACATTTCTTGCCCTAGCTGGTTTGGCTCAGTGGATAGAGCATTGGCCTGCAGATTGGAGGGTCCCAGGTTCAATTCCCGTTAAGGGCACATGCTCTGGTTGTGGGCTTGACCCCCAATAAGGGGTATGCAGGAGACAGCCGGTCAATGATTCTTCTCATCATTGATGTTTCCATCTCTCTCTTCCTCTCCTTTCCTCTCTGAAATCAATAAAATATATATTTAAAATATATATTTCTCGGTACAATTTTGTCATGCTAATGTTGAATGAGTTTGTATTGCTGATGAAGGTGGGCCATGATATAGGAAAGCAACAGAAGTACATTGGGTGGCAAAGAAAGTCAGTTAAAACAAATAGCATGTCATGAGCAGTAGTTAACCACAGAAATAATTAAATACCCTGAAAATAACATTTTCCAAAAACCTGCATTTCTAAAGTCTTCATTATAATTAGAACATTCAGATTTATGGTACTTTAAAAACCAAGTCATTTACTTAAGCCATTGGGTTAATTTTCTAAACTCCAAATTCACCTCAAAAACTACTTGTGAGAAAATGTCAGTGTGTCCACGTGGGACAAATTCCAATCATTCAGAACACTATGGTGGAATCTTTTCTTCCTGTTTGAAAAAAAAAAAAGAAAAAAGGCAAGCTCAGGGAGCCAAATCCCTCATCCAGATAATTAGCAACGATCCAATCTGTTAATTGAGGACACGTGTGCCAAACCTTCTTGGCAACCTCAGACAGACAGTTGTACGATGGTCAGTCAGTCAGTCATAGATACCGAGTGCCAGAGTGTGCTCGGCCCTACACTAAGACCTTTGCATTAAAGACAGATCAGATGTGCTCTTTGGCTTGGAAGAATAAATGTGATAAATTGTTAGGAAATTGGCTGTTCTTAGTCCTAAATTTGGTAATGCTAAGCACAAAATGATTTCACTAACCTAAGCCCTTTTTATGGTCTTCTTTGAAAGAACAACTCCCTTCTCAATTTTCTCTGTAGCTTGGGAGAAATGTTCAAGAATCAGGTGCTGCTATGTCTGAATACAAGTAAATAAGCACGGGTGGAATGTTAATGGGAAGAGGACAGTTCTGGGAGAGGGATATTGGTATCACAATAGATTTTCTAGAAGACTCAGGTTTCTGGCATATTTCTACAGACTTAGTTGTGATTATCTGCTCTCTTCCTATTGACCATGCACACCCATGCATGCCTTAAGAGTGCAGACATCTCCAAACAGAAAGTTAATCTGAGAGGAGAAAGACACTAGAACAAGGGAAAGAAACAAGCCTGAGTGAAGAAAGGTAAATGACATCAAGAAGTATCTGGCAGACAAATTATAGTCCAACGTCAGTTTAGAGAATAATAATTATCCAGTTTTTTGCTATTCCAATAAAAATGTAGTTATATCTTCGTCAAAACAAACACCTTTTCTAGTGGTTAGAGAGTGGTGTTGCTCCAATGACCAAAATGCTCATTGTTTGCTTAGAAATGTGTTTCTAAAAGTCAGAAACCAACTTGGCTCAGTTTGATTTAAACTAAGGATGGAAAAGAAAACACTGGAATTGAAACTGCAAAGGAAGGTTGATGTTTAAAAGTGTCCTAAACAAGAACAGAACCCTTGTCTGTCAATTGTGAGAGAAAAAAAGAAAGAAAAACAATTGTATAACTCTGTGTCCATTGCATGAAGACCCATTGTGAAGAAATGGGCATGGAAGTCCTTCAAAATTAAGGTCAGTTTTAGTGAGTTGCAACTTGGTAAAAACCATGTTTGTAAAAAATGTGAAAAGTGAGTAAGATGCAGCCACAACTTATGTGTGGGTGAATACCTCAACTATAGCACAGTGGAAGGATTTACCATTTTTTTTAAAAAAAAAAAATAGTACTTGACATTTGGAAGTGAAATGATAATGTGCAAAACGTTAGTCAGATGGTGCTTCTTGCTTTGTGAATGATCTGTATGTAGTCTGAACGAATTGCAGGCAAGGTTCAGTGCCATCAACTTTTTAGTCAGGGGCCCACAAACAATTACATTCTCATTGCACCTGATCGTTTAACTGCATAAATCTCCCAAATTAGTAAAATTGTTGATGGCACATTGGGAATGAGTGGTTTTTTTCTCCCCTCCCCTAAATGAGAGAGGAAAAAAGAAAAAAGAAAAAAAAAACACTGGAGAAGAAAATGACAACTTGTACTGCAATAGTTGAACTTGCTAGAATGCAAGCTCCAACTCTCTACGTGTCCTCTGCCTCCCTTGTTCACTGTGGTACTTCCAGTACACTGTAGGTGCACCATAAATGTCCATGGGCTCTGGAGTCAGAATATCTGCTCAAATCCCCACCATAGCATTTACCAGCTGTCAGGTCCAGGTAAGTTACTAACCTCTCATGCTTGGCTTTACATGTCTGAACCTTCCCCCAGGTCTGTGGTGAAGAAGAAATGAGTTAATTTGACTCAAGAATTAGCACAGTGTGAGTCCAAATAAGTGGTTGCCTTTGTGATTTGGGTAATAATTTGGATTTGTATGTATCCTCTGAAAGAATCCCAGATCTCACATATACAATCTTCCTTGGGAGTTTTATTTCATCTTCACAGCATAAAGTTAAGGATATACTTTTTTTGTTATTCAAGAAAGAGCCAATTTGGGGTTCCGGAAATGGTGTCTAATTGGTTATTCTTCTTGCACATCAACACTTTGGAAACCCATGGACCATAATGACACTATAAAACAAGGCAATAATATCAGTAAGTTCCATCTGCCTAAAATAATGGTGCTATCTCATCTTTAAATTACACCTCACAACTAATTTTAGCCAGCAAATCATCAAGTATGTATTGAGTCCTTACTGATAAGTGGAATGAGTTACAAAGTGTGGCTACCCCAGCAGAATCTCTCCTGCACTCTGTTCTTTTTTGTTGTTCTAAAATAGTGGTGTTTTTTGGCCAAAAAATATTGTCATAATACTCAATATATACCTACTCAATCATACATAAGATGTAATATTCAAATGGTTATTACACCATTGAAGTGTAATGACCAACCGCTTAATGACCAGATCACAGATCAGCTGGAGGGCATGGCAGCAAGCTACAAGCTGGCAGCGGAGAGCTACAGGAGGGTGAGGCAGCAGCAGAGAGCTACTGGAGGGCGGCAGCAAGCTACTGGCAGCTACTGATGCACAGATTCATGCGCAGGGCTACTAGTAAATTAATAAATATTTTGTCTCAGTAAAATATTTTCTGAACTTCTTCTAAAATCATACCCAACAGATATTTTTGGGCATCTTCTAAGTCCAAATCTCTACTCGAGACACTGTTTATGCACATGATCCCAGTACCACACTTGATCTGGGCACTTCTCACACATCAGTCTTTAAGACTAACTTTGTAAGGCCTTCTGAAAGGCCTTGTTGGATTCAGAGATATGTTAGTATGTGGACAAGCAAATCTAAAGACACACCAGATGGACATTTCGCCATCCGAAAATAGAGGCCCAATATATGAAAACTTGTGCAGGAGTAGACCTTCCTTCCCCCAGCTGCTGGCACCAGCTTCCCTCTGGCACCCAGGACCCAGGCTTCCCACCAGCCATCAGCAGGCACCCGTGACTCAGCTTTCCTCATAGCCCCTGCTTCGTCCGGGCGGTCTGCTGGAAGGATGTCTGGAAAGATGACTGGTCTAATTAGCATATTATGCTTTTATTACAGATTTGCTAACAAATGAGAAAGGATGTCCTTTAGTGCTATTTGGAAAACACTGAATACATCTTTTTTTGTATAGCATACATGGTGAATCATTAATTGTAACAAACTACTGCAATAGTTCTCCAACTCATACATGGGTATACTTTGAGGCAGTTTTAATAAATTTCTATTGTTCTAAAGAAAGTTTTATTTATTTCTTAGGGCTTCTATAACAAAGTATCAAAAGCTGGGTGGTTTAAAATAATAGAAATTTATTATCTCATAGTTCTGAAGGCTAACAGTCCCAAATAAAAGTGTGACAGGATCATGCTCCTCTGAAACCTATAGGGGAAGATCCCTCCTTCCCTCCTCTTAGCTTTGGGGGATTTACTAGCAGTTGTTGTGCTTCTTGACTTATAACAGTGAACTCCCATCTCTTCCTTCGTCGTCATGTGGTATTCTCCCTGTGTACCTCTATCTTCGCCTGGCCATCATCTCAGAAGAACACCAGCTATACTGGGTGAGGTACCCCCAAGTCCAGGATGACCTCGTCTTAAATAATTATATCTGCAATGACCCCATTTCCAAATAAGGTCACACTGTGAGGTAATGAGACCTAGGACTTGAACATATCCTTTTTTTTTTTTTTTTTTTTTTGGAGGGGGGAGAGGGGGTAAATGCAATTCAACCAATAACAAAAGTAAATCTCAAAATAGGTCCGCATGTATTGCAAAGTCAAATAGAGACAGAATGCCCTTGATTCTATAGGCTATCTGGCTATTTGATCGAAGTGTTTGAATTTCTCTAGACATTTCTTAAAGTATGCATTTTCTACAATAATTGTCAACAGCTACCATCTGTATTTAGGAATTGATCTGGGTAGAAAACACAGAATAGGACCTGACCAGTGTGGCTCAGTTGGTTGAGCATTGTCCCATATACCTAGACGTTACTGGTTGGATTCCAAGTCAGGACACATGCCTGGGTTGTAGACTAGGTCCCCAGTAGAGGGTGTGCAGGAGGCAGCCAATTGGTGTTTCTCTCTCTCCCTCTCCTCTCTTCTCTAAAATCAATAAAAACATTAAAAAGAAGAAATAGCCGAAACCGATTTGGCTCAGTGGATAGAGCTTCGGCCTGCGGACTAAAAGGTCCCAGGTTTGATTCCGGTCAAGGGCATCTACCTTGTTTGCAGACACACCCTCAATAGGGGTTGTGCAAGAGGCAGCTGATTGATGATTCCCTCTCATCAACGTTTCTAACTCTCTATCCCTCTCTCTTCCTCTCTGTGAAAAATCAATAAAATATTTTTAAAAAAAAAAGAAAGAAAAGAAAAGAAAAGAAAATAGAAATACAGGGTTGGGCAAAGGTAGGTTTATAGTTGTTTGTATGAAAATTAATAAAATTAAATAATAATATAAAATTCTGTGTTTCACATATTTTTAACTATAAACCTACTTTTGCCTCATTCTATATTTCTAAACAGCAGGAAATAACTTTAGGATTCTCACATCTCCCAGAAAGAGTTATTTATGAAGTTGTTGACTACAATGCTATGTTGAGCCATATGGTTTTGGGGGATTTTTTTTTAACGACTGCCTGACAGGACTATCTTTTTGACATGATCTAGTAGAAAAAATCCTGAAGGGTGATGAGGTGATTTTAGCTTAGTCCTTTCAAATCTATAGTTATTGTTGAATGCATATTTTATTTTTAGACAGTTTATTAATTTGGAGAGTTTGGTTTTGCTTTGCATTCATCCAGGGATTTTTGTGGTGTTTTATTATAAATATAAGCACTACAATGAAGATTGATCACTGAAAAGTAGTCAACATATCAAGTAACTGAACAAGGGGAAAGGAAGCTGAAAAAAGACATTTTTGTGAATCAAAAGATTTTGTTTTAATTTTGAAAGAGGTGCAGCTGATTATTGTTTGCTTCCCAGGATCTAAGGAGAAGCGGGTCAGAAATTTCACTGTGTGCTTATGGAATATGCTTTCTTGTGAAAGAGGCTGCAAATCTGAAAAGAAAAAAAAAAATCATCAAAACTTGCGATTGACTATTCTCTGCCTGACACTTAGTGGTAACTTGAGAGAACTGCAGCTTTTGACCTAGGGGAGATCTGAGGGAAAACCACAAGAAGGAAAATGCCTCTTTGTTGATTGTTTTCTGCATTCACATGAGCCCTCATATATTTTTTAAGAACCTGAATAGATCTAAGAAGTTATTCTAGAAAGTTGAAAGGCAGACTGTGATAATAGAGCCTGGAAAATGCCTGATTCTCTTTACACTTCACAGAGACATCCAAAAGTAGGAAGAGACAGAAAAAATGTGCTCTTGTATTTGCTATTTTAATGTCACTTCACTTTACTCATATTATTATTTTATAAAGAAAATAATGAAAATAACTGTAGAGATTTGCAATGAGAGAAAAAAATTAGGGCAAGAACCTAAAAAAAACAAAAACATACATCAAATTGTAGATCGGTACCACTCTCTTGAAGACCTGGTTAACAATCTGCATTAAAAGAAAATTTTTTAAAGAATTGCCTCCTTGTTTTTTATGGACTTAATGTTTGCCTCCTACCTCCACCCCCAAATTCACAAGTTGAAAGTAACCCCAGGGTGATGGTATTAGAAGGTTAAGCCTTTGAAAAGTGATTAAGTCAAAAGGATGGGGCCCTCATGGGTGGGATAAGTGTCCACATAAGTAGAGAACAAAGAGGCGGCTCACATTTTTTCTGTGAGGACTCAATGAGAAGCCACCACTCTCCCTGGAACAAGGCCCTCACCAGAAACCCTGATCTTTGGCTTCCAGCCTCCAGAACTGTAGTAAATAAATTTCTGCTGCTTATAAGCCACCCAGTCTGTGGTACTTTGTTATAATGGCCCAAGCTGACTAAGATAGTGCTCAATCAGAATTTCCACTTCTATGAATTTATCCTGATGAAATAATAATGCATCTATTTAAAAAATTAAGTATTTGTATTTAAATTTTTAAGTACTTGTATTTTAAAATGTTCATTATCTTGCTATTTGTTGGCAAATATTGGATAAAAAAACAAAAATGCCCAATAACATAAGAAATGATGCAATTTTCTTTATCATTGATATCATTAAAGTAATATTGATGAGATTAATTAATGGTGGAGGAAAATGTTCATATATTTTTTTAAAAATTGACTGTAAAAAATTGGCCAAAAATTTTGTAAGAAAATATGGGTGCGATATAGGCAGAAAAAAAACCTAAAATTATAAAACTCAACATATTAACAATGCTTATTTCTAGGGAGATTGTGAATAACTTGTCATAATGAACAGGAATTCCTTTTTAAATTATAAATGCAAGAATAGATATATTTTTTAAACAGCAGAACTTTAAAGTAAAAAAAAAAAAATCACTACTAAAGATAATGACCATAGGATGGACATAAGAAATTACTTATCTACAATAATAAAAGGGTAATATGCTAATTATACCAGACGTCTTCCAGACATCATTCCAGACGTCCTTCCTGACGAAGCCAGGGGGGCCGGTGGGAAGCCAGGCAGGGTCCCGGGTGCCTGTGGGCGGCCCTAATGAAGCATCCCAGATCCTAGGTACTTGCGGGCAACCAGAGGAGGGAATCTGCCCAGGTCCTGGGTGCTGGAGGGAACTGGTCCCGGCAGCGGGGGAAGGGAGGCCTACTCTTGCGCAAATTTTCATGCATCGGACCTCTCTCTCTCTCTCTCTCTCTCTCTCTCTCTCTCTCTATATATATATATATATATATATATATATATATATATATATATATATATATATAAAACCTTAAGCAACTGGTCAACCAGTCAACTGTTTGGTTGACCAGTTGCTTAGGGTTTTGTATAGGTCTGAACTACTATGCTATGATATGCATTGACCACCAGGGGTACAGACACTCAATGCAGGAGCTGCCCCTGGTGGTCAGTGTGTTCCCACAGTGAAAGTACCACTCAGCTGATGGATGGGCACCTGATG